>NC_141074.1:3724223-4924223 GCF_041138505.1 Cibotium barometz
TTCGAAGAGTCCTTATAGATGATGAGACGAAGGTCATTTACAAACGAGAGGAGTCGGGGTCGGAATTTTATTACCCAAGGCATAGTCCCCGGCGGCGTCCCCCTGATAACATAGTCACGGAAGACAAAGTTCTATACGTCTTTGTCGATACCAACGAAGGAGCATACAAGGATGTGGTATTTCTTGATAAATACAACCTGGAATGGGAATTGATGCTCCCTAGTGACCTTAGGGGAATGACGTTTCAAGGGATACCTATAGTAAGATACGGGGAAGATATGGGAGGTCCTTCCGACTTTGTATATCGCAACCCTGGATCTTTCTATATGCCACCAATGATAACCCCCTCTGTACACACGCCAAGGCCTACACCTAGCACGCCAAGAGTATTCTTCGCTGATATGAGACCACCTATGGGAACCCCAGGATTTCGACCAATGGGATCGGGAATTATGCACGGATCGAGTGGTCATCCGGCAACTAGAGTGCCACCGCGACCACTACCTATGTCATCGTTACATGCACCGCTCACAACTACTGGCTTTAGACCTTCAGGAGCAACGGGTGCACCCATGAGAGGCAAAACAAGGCCATCTCATTTTCAAAAATGGGTCAAGAAATACAATGGGTCAAATGATCCTTATGATCACTTGGCATCTTTTCGACAAGTCGTTAGGGCAGAAGAAGTCACAGATCTTCATGTCCTAAAGGAGGGTTTTGGGCTTACATTAGAAGGAAAAGCTTTGTCATGGTTTCAAACCCTTGACACTAGCTCTTACTACGATTTCGAAACCCTAGAAAAAGACTTTATTGGAGCGTTCACAAAAACTGGAATAAAACACAGTGTAAGCTCCCTAATAACAAACTTCAAGCAAGACGAAAAGGAATCTGTGAGAGACTGTGCAAATAGGCTCAGGCAATATATCGCTAGATGTCCAGAGAAGGAGCTCCCCTCGCAAGAGAAAGCTGTATCAATCTTCCTAGAAGGTTTAAGGGATAAAACCCTACATGCAGATCTCTATGCAAAGAAGCATAAAACATTGAACGATTGCATCCACGATGCAATTGATTTGGATGACAACTGTGACATCTACGGAAAGGACAAGCCTATATCAGGCACGGAGAGCCAAAGCACTGCTAACTCGAGTGAGACGGGCAGAAACAAAGTCAATGAGACAGAGGCCATGGTTGACATGATAATGAAGAGAATGAATCAGGTCTTTAAGCCACCACAACGGTTGATAAGGTGCGAGAATTGCGGAGGGGACCATCCCACGTCGCAATGTCCCCACAAGCAAAATGTGCCACCTCACAGAGCGCCTCGAACGGACAAGTGGTGCGACTTCGAAGGCAAGTGGACCAACCATGAAACTGCTGATTGTTACCATAGAATTCGCTACCTAAGAGAGCAAGGGATGGCTCAACAGCCTCCAAATCAGCAGCCTCAAGGGCAGGGTTATGCACCACAGCAAAGAAATCCAAACTATCCAGTTCAGGGTATGGAGAGAGCGCAGCCTGTTTTGGGCAACCAACCTCCATTACCGGGACAAGCAGTAGTGAGATATATACAGACTGAGGAAGAAGGACATGACGGAACCATGGTTCCTGTCAACTACTACGGAGAGGAGGAATCGGACCATTCATGCCAACACGCATCATCTTCGATGAATCCGCATGAAGCACCTACTTTTATCCCAGAGGGGCAATACCAAATGGATCATAACACTTTATGGTTCATTGCGAACGGAATGGCAAGACCTGTAGGACCTAACGGGCCTCGGCCATACAAATCAGGGCCATCTCCTGCATTGCCTCCAGGACCGTGCTTCAACTGCGGAGGAGATCATTGGGTAAGGGATTGTCCGTATCCTAGAAAAGAGAAACCTCAGGGGACAGGTCTACAACCCTTGACAAGATTCTGCAATGATTGTGGAATCAAGCATCTAGTGCAAGACTGTCCAGCAAATCCTGACAAAAAGGGGAAGGCGACTCTCAATTATATTGAGATGATACGTCCTTCAAATACGCCCAGCTCATCCGAGTCGGATATTGTGGTGCCATTAAAAGCCATAACCAGAGCCCAAGCACAGGCAAACGCCGACAAGGGTAAGAGGAAAATAGACGAGGAAAATGAAACGGAAGCCACTCCAAGCGAACAAACGAAGAAATCCAAAGAAACATGGAAAGCAAGGAGGGCACGGAGGGAGCTAGCAAGAAGAGACGAGCAGAAAAGGAACAAGCAGCTCTCCAAGATACAAAACTAAACCAAGAAAAAGAAAAAGAAAACTCACAAAAAGAAACAAACAGTGTGGCTATAGGGCAAACAAAAGAGCAATCTGCAGGGTCGGTCATAGCTGACAAAATACATGAACCCCTAGATGCTCTATTGAAAGCTTACGAGGCGAGGCTGAAACCGCTAGAAACCATGGAGGATAGATGGAGAAATTATCCAGACGCAGCCTTAGAGTCGAGACAAATGGAGATTTACAAGCGTCTAATCGAGACTCTACAAGCCATTGAAAGTCACACAAAACAACTAGCAGAAGAAAGGGATCCGCCAAAACAAGTACACTTCAAAAGAACCATGAAGAGACACTAGAAAAGGGGAGCAACAGGGCTGAACCATCCCTTCAAACATGCACTCACAACGTAGAGCAAAAAGAGCCAAAACTGATACCAAACTCCAATGTACCTGAAGTAGATGAGGAGTGGGGTAATAAATTGTGGGATGCAGTAAAATATGCTCAAAACGAAACAGCCGAAAGCATTAAGCCTCCGCTGGTTGAGATAGACTTCGACCAGAAAACGCTAGAGTTGGAGCTACGCTCTGACTACAATGATGGGGAGTCCGAGAAATCTGAGGGTAGTAAGACCGGGACCTTAAAGACTCTTCCATCTTATCAGGGAGAATTCGGAGGTGAGAAAGATTCCTTCCCAAAAGATGAACTCTTCACCAAAGTTAGACATAGCCAACCTTACGGCGCTAATCTCAGCTCCAATCAGATGCACGCTGTCTTTGGCAGATGCGTTGAAGGTTAGACCCGAACTTTGGAAAGAGTTAGGTCAACAATTGAAGAAACTGGGAGTGGATCTTCCTATCTCTGAACAAATTCCTGTTGAAAAAGAAAACAAAAAGAAAAGGAACTTCGAGCCAGTTCCTCTCAACAAAATAGGCGACTACTGCGAAGGAGAGGACAGTAATACAACTATTCCCGTAGAATTCAAAGGGCAACAAACGCTCGCTATCCTAGATAGTGGGGCGGGTGTGGCCATTGCTAAAAAAAGATATGGGAATCATGGGGAAAACCTGCAATTAGGAAGACAAGAATGAAATTGCAGCTAGCAGACGGATACATAGAACGACCTATAGGTCTGCTAGAAAAAGTAGTGGTGAGTTCATGCGGAGTGGAGTATGAACACACGTTTGCTATTGTGGATTTTGGAAAGAATCCCAATTACGACATCATTCTAGGGCGTCCCTTCATGACAGCTCAAGATGATTCAAGATTGGGGTTTCAATTTTATCTATCTCCGACAGCCACAAGCAATCACAAGGATCAACCTGGGGAACCACACCTATCGAGATGTGGCTAAAACCCCGGTAGAGGATTTCGAGTCGGCCACGGCAACTGAGAAATCTTCTAGGCCATCTTGGGAACATTCGGAGTCTCACCTTTGGATGTGTGGAGCATCTGAAGATGGGTCAGACAAGGAGAGTGCAAAGCCCAAGATTGAAGAAGATTATATACTGGAACCATTTCCTAATGACCAGTTTATTCCGGATGCATGGCAAGACATCCTAGCCACCGTGGATGTGTGCGTTAACGAAGTCACCCCAACTGTCTTTTGTGACAACGAGGGATTTGACATAATACCCGTCCAGATGGTTAGAGTCGTCATTGATGAGCCAAATATTGAAGAATGCAAACTTGAAGCCACTACTTCCCAAGAAAAACCCCAAGAACTTAAGCTAATAGACGAAGTTTCTATCCATGATAGAATCTCTGACAAAGAAAGCTCAAGTGATGATGACGACCTTCAAGAACAAGTCTTCTACGACGCATCGGATGAGCTCGAGGAATTTGAAGAGCCAGAACCAATAATGCTTCAACTTAGAAATGGAAAGGAGGTCGCAATCCCTCAGATGACCACGGAGCTGCAAAAGAGGAGGCGGCGAGAACGACAAGCAAGGACAAAAGGGCAACGTTACGTTCCCGAGTATTATAGCAAGCCACATTATCTGAAGATGACACATGCCAAAGATTGCATCAAAGACAAGATAACTGGCTGCTATCTCATGCAAAATGCCAAGTCCTTGACTCAAAAAGAAACAAAACCAAAAAACGAAAAAAAGAAACAAGTTGAGAAGCCAGTCGAGGGGGATAAAACGCAAGAACCAAAACTGACCAAGACTGAGCGAAAAGCCAAGTACAACGAGCTTAAACGCGAGATGAAACAAGTATGGACAACGGAAATGGAGAGTGAGGATGAAAGGAACGAAAACATGAGTGTTCCCTCCCATTTCAAGCGGTACACAATCCAAGACAGGAAGGTTGTCGTACAACAACCCATGAGAACGTCAGAAGTGCCAGGCGAGTCCTACGACGGGCCAGAAAACGCTAAAAAGATAGATTTGGCTGAAGAAGGGGAAGAGCCCAGGCCTGCGTATATCGCCACAGACTTACAACCCGATGAAGAAGAGTTATTGATCAAAACTCTTAAACAATATAAGGATGCCTTTGCATGGTCTTACAAAGACTTGAAAGGAGTAGATCCGGCTATATGTCAGCATATTATTCCTATGAAGGAAGATGCAAAGCCAAGCAAGCAACGTCCTTACACCTATAATGATGATTAAGGAGGAGATAGATAAGCTAATGGCAACTGAATTTATCTATGAGATTGAGCACACCGATTGGGTTTCCCCAATTGTAGTAGTACCAAAGAAAAACGGCAAGCTCAGAGTGTGCGTAAATCTTAAGAAGGTAAATGCGGCGACGATCAACTATCCTCTTCCTATCGCTGAACATGTCATCGAAAGAGTGGCTGGTAAAGAAGCCTATAGTTTTCTAGACGGCTTCTCGGGCTATAACCAGGTCTCAATTGATCCAAAAGATCAATATAAGACAGCATTTGCTACGGAATGGGGCATTTTTGCTTATAAAGTTATGCCTTTCGGCCTAACGAACGCTCCTGCAACATTCCAAAGACTGATGTGCCACGCCTTCAAGGAATATCTCAGGGACTTCCTTGAGGTATATATGGATGACCTATGCATACATTCAGGCAAAAGAGATCAGCACATTGATCATTTGAAACTCATCTTCGAGAAATGTAGAGTCTACAAAATTTGCCTAAATCCGGAAAAATGTGTATTCATGGTACGACAAGGCAAGATTCTTGGACACATTGTCTCTAAAAATGGCATTTCAACAGACTTTGAGAAGATTAAAGTCATAGTAGAGTTACCAAGGCCTCGCAATGCAAAGCAAGTGCAGGGCTTTATGGGACATTGTGGATATTATCGCAGATTTATCTACATGTACGCCATCATAGCACGACCTCTCTACGCTTTGATCACTATCTTCGTCTGCACAGATGAGTGCGAACAATCCTTCAATAAGCTTAAGGCTTGTCTGACTTCAGCACCTATCCTTAAGTCACCAGATTGGAACGTAATTTTCCATGTCCATATAGATGCTTCAAACTTTGCAGTGGGAGCTATATTAGCTCAACCTGGCGAGAAGAATATGGACTTTCCAATCTCCTATGCTAGCAGACAACTGAACTCCGCAGAACAAAACTACACCACCACTGAGAGAGAAGGGCTAGGTATGATTTACACAGTCAAAAAGTTTAGACATTACCTCCTAGCCAACCGATTTGTCTTCTTCACAGATCATCAAGCACTTTTGTACCTTGTGAACAAACCTTGCAATACTGGACGTATAGTACGATGGTTCATTATATTGCTAGAGTTTGATTTCACAGTAGTAGTGAAGAAAGGCACAACGCATCAAAGAGCCGACCATTTGTCGCGCTTGACAAGCGGGGAAGCACCTAAGGGGATTGAAGATGATTTGCCTGATGCATATCTCTTCAACATTGAGATGATACCCCGATGGAGTGAATAGTATGTTCCCCTAATGACCATAGGACAGCTGGATATCCCACTTCCTATCAGAGAGAAGCAAGCTCTAGTCCAAAATGCAGCATCATTCGTCATGCTTGCAGGAAGGATGTATCACAAAGGGAGGGATGGGGTATTACGCTTATGCATTGAACCCGAAGAGAAGCAACATTATCTGGTAAGCGCCCACATCACCGTTGGAGGAATTCATATGGCAGCTAACCAGACGATCAACGAATACTATGGGCAGGTGTTTGGTGGCCTACCATGAAAGTTGAAGTTCATCACTTTGTGAGAACATGCGTAGATTGCCAGACTAGACCACCAAAACCTCATGCAACTCTATTTCAGGTAGCGGTAGCACCTAATTGGAGCAAGTACATTGTTGACTACCTAGAGCATCGCATACTGCTAGAGAAAGTCAGCAAGGTTACAGGCAAAGCTATCGAATTAGAGTCCAAAGATTACGAGCTTATAGCTAATCAACTCTACAAGAGAGGAAAAGACAAACAACTACGGTTGTGTGTCACAGAATCGGAGTACTTAAGGGTGCTTGAACAAGCTCATGCGGGTTTATCTGGAGGACACTTCTCTGTTGATACAACTGCGAAAGCAATCATGATGGCAGGATTGTGGTGGCCTACCTTATTTCAAGACGCCATTGAGTTTGTTAAGAGATGTGACGAATGCCAACGAGTGAAAGTACCTACTCGTCGGGATAATATGCCATTGAGACCAATGATGGGAGCTAGAGCTTTCGCTAAATGGGGCATTGACTTTGTTGGTCCCATTAACCCACCAGCGCATAGAACGCGGGCACAATACATTATTGTTGCCACCGATTACCTAACCAAGTGGGTTGAAGCCAAGGCCACGCCAAAAAATGACGCTCGAACAACGGCATGTTTTCTCTATGAATATGTCTTCACCAGATACGAACTGCCAATAGAAATAGTTAGTGATAGGGGGACTCATTTCATTAACGATGTCATTCACTATTTACTCGATGAGTTTATGGTGGTACATAAGAAATCGGCTCCTTATCACCCACAAGCCAACGGGCAGGCAGAGAGCACAAACAAGATCCTTTGTAATGTCCTTACGAAAATAGTAGGCAATTCGCGCACGGATTGGAAGTTGAAACTCAACTCTGCTTTATGGGCCTATAGGGTAGCCTACAAGACGGCCATAGGTACGACGCCATTCAACCTAGTGTTTGGATTGGATGCAATTCTACCCATAGAATTTCTGATTCCCACACTCAGGGTGGCCAAAGAACTAGAATGGACGGGGCATGAGCTTTCTCAAAGACTCACTGAGCTGGAACAATTAGATGAATTTCGGCTACGAGCAGTAGCAGGGATGTATGCTCAGAAAAGACGTCTTAAGAAGTGCGATCTCGTGCTGGCATACACTCTTAAAAAGCACACGTCGAAGTTAAAGAAGCGTGGCATGGGTCCTTTTGTGATTCACGATCTATCTACTAGTGGGGCAGTTCATCTTGCCACTCTAGATGGGGAGCCCATGACCAGCTGGATCAGTGGCTGTAGATTGAAAAAGTATCATGAACCTTTGACGCAAGACATGCTGCAAAGACTACACGCCACCAAGGAACGCAGTAAACAGAAGATAGCACTTAAAGCTCAAGCGCATGCTGAGGCGAAAGAACGCAGGGAGAGGTTAAGACGAAAGCGAGGATACATACGTCACGTCACGGAAGGAACGAAACGTCTAAGAATATGTGCAATCCAGGAAAAGGATCACCCAAACTCCGCACTAAGACCATACATCTTAGTGGAGATTGGAACCGAGTTCAAGACTGAATTCGCACTATTCGACACAGGCGCAGATGTCAACTCTTTAAGTCATGAAGCATGGGAGTCACTGGACAAGCCAACTCTTTACGAGTCCAAAACAACGCTTACGTCCTTCGCAGGAGAGACGAATCCGGTAGAAGTGTATTTTGATTTACCACTCTTCATTGGCAATACTAATGTGCATCATAGGTTTTATGTCATGAAGCCAGGAAAAGCAAACGTACCGGTCATTTTGGGCCAACCTTGGCAGAGAACCTATAATGGTGTACCTAACTGGAGAAGAGAGGGAATCAACTTCGAGTATGATCATGCTAGACTATTTGTACCCTTTCTTAAGGATGAAGATCTTACTACAGATACGGACTCCGAAGATGAAGACGACTCTGGAACACAATGCGAACCTGCTGCAACAACTTCAAGCAAAGAAGAAAAGATTCAAATAGAGCTTCCAACGACACTTAACAACCTGAAAGAAGAGGCTCAAAAAGAAGATAAGCAAAAAAGAACGCCGACAAACGCCCAAGTCACAAGTCGGCACGACACCAGATGGATCCCAAAGAAGCTTGCACAAGCACAACAGGGCTCATCGCAGATTTGGGTTCCCAAAAGAGCAATAGAAAAGACTTGTCCTCCAGCGTCACAGCCACAAATTCCAACAAGGAGGCAAGCACGCAACATGGCTGCAAAGAACAGCTCACCCAAGAGGAAACAAAGAACAGATTGCAGTCAGAAAGTATGGGTACCAAAGCAACTTCTCAGCGCACAAGGGGATCGTCAATACAAATGGATTCCGAAGAAAGGTTTACGACCCACTGTGACTCAGAGAACGCCACCCGCGAAAGGTAATCACAGGTACAAGAAAGAAGAATATCCCACAGTAGCCACGACGAAGAAATGGGTTCCAAAGAAAGCTCTCGAAGCTCAAGGCTACTTCGCTGGAGCAACAAAGATTTGGATGCCAAAGAAACCAGCCAACAAACCGATTTAACCACGACAAAGGCCAACACAATCAAAGACAGCGCCAAAACGCCCAACTCCGTACAAATGGGTACCAAAGATGACCGACCAAACAAACACCAAGGAGCATAAAGAGTGTCCACGCTCGCCGCCGACAGCATCTAAACCGTTCAAGAGGGCAACTGCCCAAGAGAAGGGTAAGTGGATACCAAGGCAGACAACCATAAGTGAGAACCCAACCGCTCCAACACAAGAAATTGCCACTTGTAGAAAAGTGGACCAAAGCCAAATAACGCCATACAATGGCTCAAATCCAATTGACACTGCTCGTAGATTTGTCTCTATCTTGAGAAACTTCAATAGTACGACAGTTGAAGAGCAGTGGCAAAGATTCATGAACAGCAGGGTAACAAGCGACATAGCCTCGACAGCAGAAGCCCTTGGACCAAATTTGCTCCAAGACCCACTTCTCGCACAGCAATATTTATTTTAAACATGCATTGACTGTGAAGGCATACTAGGGCCACATTACAAGGCCACCCATTAGGCACTGTTACCACCACCCATGCACGCATATGCCTTGACCAACAATACGTCAAGATGACTTAGAACAGGTATGCCTTGACCAACAATAAGTCAAGATGACTTAGAACAGGTGGGGGGGAGGTATGCCAAGTCACTGCATACGCGTGGATTGCCACACGCCAAAAGAGGCTTCAAAAAACTAAGCTGCTTGGAAAAAGGTGTTGCTAGAAAGCAAATTTTGGCTATAATAGGCCATACACTCAGCACAAGGGACCACTTTACATGAGCCATAGGTGTGAGTACACGTGCTACACAAGCAGGTTATGTATATGATTGCTAATTCGTAAAGATAACTTAAGAATTTGGCTCCAGAATTGATAAAAATGACAAAAACAGGTGCCAAATCTTAAGACCTTCAACATTTTGGCTTTGATTTCTTTATGATTGCGCTTAAGGCTAATTATGGGATTTTTCTGGTGGGTAATAAAGGATTTTGCTATTTTTCGCTATTTTCTGCTAATATTTTTGCTCAGAAATTAGTAACAGGTGATGGGATGACCGGAAAATTTTTCTAACCTCAAACGGGTCATCTACAACATGTTTCGGAACATCCAGGAAGTCGGCACGTCAATTGGTGAAAGTTGAAAATTTCACTTATCTGCCACGGCTCCGAAACGGTAAAACAGGGCTAATGGGGGCTTCGGGGTTCAGAATGAGGAACGGTTCGACCCGTAGCGTAAGTATAAGGTCTAATGAGCACAATGGTGCACAAAAACACTATGGGTAGGTCGGGCACTCACGGGGGTATAAGCACTTAGAGCCAAAATAGAGTCATTTGCATTCTAGAGTCCTTGGGAGAGAGCTAGAGTCCTCTTGCTACGCGCGACTTCTATGGCTTCATACGCTCCGCACACGTGCCCCATCACCGAGCCATGAGAGGTAAGAGTTCTATGCATGTCAATGAAGCTTCCCATTAATGCATTGAATGGGTATGCATCACCTGTAGGTCACAATGAAGTTCACACATCATTCTTAACCTAGGGCACAAAAACCATTCATGGGGGCACAATATACAGATTTAGCATCAACCTTGGTGAGGGAAATGGTCTACAGGGAGTACAGAACCAGCCAGAATAGCTCTGTGTCAAAATCTCTTCTCAGGGGTGCAGCCATGAAACTCGCGAGTTTCATGGCTCAGCAGGCAATCACCATTTTTTGAGACCAGTCATCATGCACAGGTTCATAAGGCTTAATTGAGCATGGGCTAGGCATAAATGCACCAAAGGCACATCAAATCATAGCAATTTCTTCATGAAGGTTAACCCAAAGAGTCACAAATGGTCATCTTCATCATAACACATGCTTAAGACATCCAAATCCTGCATTTAAAGGCTTGGGAGGGTAGTACTAACATCAACTAACCCACTGATATCAAAAGCCCCTTGAAAAATGACCATCAGTGCTTAAAGTATGAAACTCGCGAGTTTCATGAGTTAGGTCTTCTGGGCACTTTGAATGAAAATGGGCCATACCAGTTGAATCCCCACATCATCATGAGCCTTCCTAGCTATCGAGATCATGAGTTGGGTTCTCACAAGATGTCTACAAGTTCAAAAGGAGGAATTTCCAACTCAGAAAACAGGGGAAAATGAGAACAAAGCCATAAAGGAAGATCCCAAGTGCAAGGTAAAGTCAAATGGAGGTTTTCTAGCATATAGAGAACCATCCCATCAAGTCAGATTGCCAAAATTGTCAATGGAACTCCAAATCATGAAACTCGCGAGTTTTATGAAATGGAGGTTCCAGAGGGATTTTCACAAAGACAACTATGGGCATAGCTTCTATACATGAAAGAAGGTACTCCTAGCCATTAAAATCAAAGAAATGGGGTTCAATGCTCAAAAAGATAGCCAAAAGTTTAGTTGTCAGCTTCCAAAATTCACCAGATCTCACATTACAAGCAAGGAAAATTCACCAAAGGGATTCCAAGGGCAAATGGATGCTAGAAATCATATGGGAAGCAAGCCATCAAGCCAGAATTGCCAAAAAGTTTCCCAGCTGTTAGATGATGAAACTCGCGAGTTTCATGATCTCATGATCCATGAAGGCTGTGAGTGAACCAAGGTCATCAATGTATTCAGTAGGACCTGTACATCACATCTAGCCAAGGAAATCATCAAGGTCTCATCCAAGTAGCCTAAAACATGCAAAAACTCAGTTTTCTGACTCTGAACATCACTGAAAGGGGTCTCAAAGGCCAACCAAATGCACAATTGTGAATCCAGGGTCTAATGGATACATTTAAAGGTCAATGGAATGGAGCCATGAAGTCAAAACATCAAATTCACCTGTGGAGCTCCATAACATGAAACTCGCGAGTTTCATAGTGGAAAAAAACAGAGAGCAATTGAAGCCAGACAGAGTTAGAGGAGATGAAGGCCATCCTATTGGTATGCATGGGAATTTTTAGTTCTCAATAGAATGCAAGAAAAAGAGGTTTGAAGTCAGCCAGAGCAGTGTCCGACAGCTGAAATTGATGCAAAACTCAGTGATTGGTAGTCCAAACTGACTGGAACTTCATATACAGGGAGCCTACAACTAACTCTAACCCACTAACTGCTAACATCATGAAAAAAGTGCTAACATCATCAATAAAATGATTAAATTCTATGATGATGCATAGCAGGCATAGTCTGAGCAAAGCGCGGATGATGGAAAATCTAATGTATTTCCAATTTTTCCTTTCTTCTGAATGCAGGAAGCATATCTACAGGTTCCCCAACCAAGAGGGGCCGCGGCAAAGCGAAGATAACAGAGGAAGAGGAAGAGAAAGAGTTTGAGCCTTTCCAACCAGAAAACGTCAAAGTCATGAACACGTGCTTCGTCGACAAGCAAGTGTTGGACGAGCATGGTACCTGCGTATTTCAAGGACAGTTTTATGACCAGAATAGAACTAGATGCACATACACTGCCATGCCAGACAGCTTTGCAAGGATTCAAAGGAATAAAGAATGCATGGAAGTCTTCAAGAGAGTAGGCCTCGACGGCTACTTCAGCCTGCCACCATGTGGGGTTGATCTACAAAGAAGCTATGAGCTCATCTCCTCCATCGACAAGGATGGCAACGCCAAAATCACGGATTTGGATGGAGAGGAGATGGAGGTGAAGATTGATGAACAGCTTATTAATGAAGCTTTGCAGTTAAAGACCAAGGGAGCGCTGAAGCTACCACATAGGCTCACTGAAGCAGAAAGGAGCCAGACATTCTTAGAAGTTTCTGGGTCGCATGAAACCTTCAAGGACTTGTACCATAAGGAAGT
This sequence comes from Cibotium barometz, assembly GCF_041138505.1. Lineage (NCBI taxonomy): Eukaryota > Viridiplantae > Streptophyta > Polypodiopsida > Cyatheales > Cibotiaceae > Cibotium > Cibotium barometz. The sequence continues at coordinate 3,736,973 of NC_141074.1, forward strand.
GGTAGTACCACTGATGCTGTACAGCCAGCATTTTCACATTGGCAAGCCGCCCAAGTACACAATACCAAACAAGAGGGTGGCAAGTTTCATGTCAACAGCTATGCAAAAGGACAGGCATCAGCCTGCAGTATACTCCAGAGTGATCTTCAATGATATGGTGGAGCAACCTCAATCAGTGACCTTCAAGAGGCAACCCCACATTGGTGCGGGTCATATGCTCACGAGGATTGCTTACCAAGCGTTGGGGGCTGCTGACAGAGAGAGAGCGTGTGCTATGGAGGACCATAGAAAGGGGGATCTCAACCCAATCACAAGGAGTATGAGTGGATTTTATGCCAATCTATTACAAATCTAACGTCATATATATATACATTCAAATCCTTTGGGAGGGGAGGCGCAAGTAGACGTTGTTGTTAGCTGCTGCTATGGCTACATGTACTGGCGTTGAATGAGTGTAGATCATAGGGAACGAGGGCTCCATGTTAATGTGACAGAGGCCGTCAGGCAGACCTCCTAGTATTGAGCCTCCTTGTAAGCCCTCCGTTTGCGATGTGTAAGCGACCTCATCTGTCGTCTTGTCTCTCTCTAAGTGAGTGCTCCCAATGTCTGTTGTGTGGGGAGGTGCCTACAATGGTCCTTGCACTTAGCATCATACCACACCAATTTTGGGACGTAGTCCCTGATCTCGTTGTATGGCTTGTATGTGTGTGGTGGGGGAAGCTACTAATGGTTGCTGTGTGTAGCAATGAAGAGAGCTATGCAGTGAGTATACTCATAGATGTTGTGGGGTCCATCTGAAGTAAACCATCATAGACATGGTGCCCATATACATTAGCCAAGTCATGTGTGAAGTAAACAGTGGTGTGGGGTGTGGATCTGGGTGGGGTAGAAGTGGGTGGTGAGCTTGGCAGTGTATGTGTGGTTTGCTCCAATCGAGCAATGTGGTATGGTGAAGGAGGTCACCGCGTGTGTTGTCTCTTTAGACCCAAGGACATAGTCTACTATGCTGCCTCCTCCTCTTAGTGGGTGGGAAGCATGTCAATGCACTGGAATGAGGCCAATGTGTCATCCCGTTATAAATAACGAGATGGTGTCCTGGCTCCTAGCTCTAGCAAGTGGTGCTCTATAGAGAGAGAGAGAGAGAGAGAGAGAGAGAGAGAGAGATGAAATGATATATTAATGTCTACAAAAGGCCAAAATGACCTATGAGACCAAAAAGGTTACAAACCGGTGAATCTGATACAATGTTTGTGTACTAAAAAATCTGATAATATGTCTATGTGCTAAGAAAGAAGACTAAAAAACTGATCTGAACTAAAAGCTAAAATGCTGAAATGTTGAAATCGAGCTCTCAAAATGTCCAGCATCGGTCATTGGCGAATCTCATCAATGTCCTCCATGGTGAGTACTCTAACTGGACGTCTCCCATGTTGTTCTATAATAGTCCGGACCCTCTGATGCAACCTCTGTTGATGTCGTTGTGGTATGAGTAAAAAAAATACAATGCCTCTATAACTAACTCACAACCACACCGAAAACACCACTTCACACCCCTCTCAGGGGCAACCACAACTCTTAAAAAAAACTAAAACTCACGCCACCGAGGGTAAAAAAATCCACTTCTCGATCTTGAACACCCACACGACCCTGCTGCTCCAGAAATAGAGGCTTTGCCTCTTTTAATTAGGCTAATAAATAAGTAAGCAAGGGAGAGAAGAATAGTGAGAAGATGCTATCAATATGTATGTATAGGAGCTCACAACGACGTAGAGACTGCCTCAAATCATCACACACGCAACTCACACGCACAACGCTCAACCACACACACATAAACAGCAAGGCACTCACTAATAACACTCCAATCTTCTCTCTAAGCAAACAAGAAAGCCATAGACATCAAAAGAAACAAGAACAAGTTCCTTGATTCAAATTCGGCAGCCTTCTGGCGTACAAGTGTGGAATCTCTCTCCTCCCCAAATGAGCAAAAAATTAGCCTTTATATAGGCTTACAAGAAGATTTTGCATGAAAAAGGTGCATTCAATGTGGGCCTTACACTTGGCATGTGCATGTCCAGTTTATCTTTAGTTCTTTTGAGTTTGTGGTTGCATGAAAAACTCTACTTCTTCTTCCCATCCTCTTGCATGTGCATGTATGTCTTCTTCTTCATCCTTGATCCATATCTATCCACTCACATATATGTGGATGCATGTACCCCATCTTGGCTCTATAGGACATGGCCCTTTTCATGCTGGATTTACACTTACTCTGTCCATCGGGAGGCTCGCGTGGGAATGGAACTTTGGGTCCCTTGAGTTTTTTCTTCAATCGGGACTCCTGCGGGAATGGGCCCTTATGCCCGGATTTTGTTCTGAACGGGGGGGGGGGGGGGGGGGGGGGTGTGAGAACCAACCCCTACAATCTTTTTTTTAAATTCAAAGGGGGGGGGATTTAATCCCCAGGCGGCGCTGGCGCCTCAAGCTTCACCTTCTTCATTAACATGCTCACCACGGGCCTGCACACAGAAGCCATAGCCATGGCTTACAAGCTCAAGCTTGCAAGCCATCATCCTCAACAAAATAGGTTGTCGGACAGCAGCGGCAGAAACAGCCCCGTCATCACCTCCATTGCGCGCAACGGCAGGGCTGGTAGCCCAACAGTCCACCATAGCCGAGCATGAGAGAGCTCTCTCCACTCTCTCAAGAGAGTTATGAGTGGAGAGTCACGAGTTATACCTTTATACCCTTGCCCTTATGAGTGGAGAGTCACGAGTTATACCTTTATACCCTTGCCCTTATGAGAAAATTTTTGCATATGGGATTAAACTTCAAGCTCCCAGTGCCACGTGTCACCGTGAGGGACACTCCTCATCCAACTTTCAAAAAAAACTTCTTTGGCTTTGGAAAAAAATTCTTGCCAGGAAGCTTGTTTCCTCTCTCTTCTACCTTCACCTGAGAGTTTCAATATTCAAAACAAATATATAGGCCTCTTGTATGCTTGTCCGGAAATGCTCCATCAACACCATCCCACAATATAACTTCAATAGAGGCTCTAAAATCCATGCCAAAAAGTGGCCCCCGCACAAAGTTACAACTCAAGCAAAACACCAAGATACACCTTCCCAACTGCTCCCCTTTAATCTGCTGGTACTTCTCGCTCACAACTCCAAATGACAAACCGATTTGACAGGCCTGTAGACCACATATCAGGCTACATTTCATACACTCCTTACACCCTCACTCCACCTGTAGGGCCTCCGTCCAAAGCAACCAAATTTGACCCTTGGCAATCTGCTACATCCCCGGATGAAAAGTACACAACTTCTGGGCATCATAACTTCCTGCTGGCATATCCAATTGACGAGCTGTCTTCACCAGCATGTTGGGAGCATATTCAAGTACACCTTAAGGCCTCCATTCCCCTGGTTCCCGGTTTGCATGCAACTACTACATGGCCATCAAAAGTCACCCTTTGCACTTCATGCACTTCACATCTGGCACCTTTTCCTCATGTTTGAGTTGCCCTTCACCTTCTATTGCTTCTTCCACCTGGAAACACACTTCAAAGCCTTCAAAAGCTAAGACTCATCATCCAACTACCGCTCCTCTTCAAGAACTTGCTTGTATTAACCTGCTACATAAAAAACAAAAAAGATACTGGCTACTGTGCTTCCCTCCTAGTAACACTGTGCTCCAAAAATTGAAAAGCTTCACTGGCCACCGTTATGTACAAGCAAAATTTGTGGCTTTGAGTCCCTAGAAAGCACAAAAATTGGTGAGCAAAAATATCCCCACATGTTGCCCAACCCCTACTACTGCTAGAGCATTTATGCTCAGTAGTCAAAGAGTGTATGCATGGCAGGGCCATAGTCTTCCTCCACATTGAGTGTAGGTAAGACCACCTTCACATCATCTTCTACAATTGTCATGAGGCGTGCAATATACTTCTTGAGCCGCATCCCATTCACCTTATTTGCATGCAAAGTACCATCAAGATCTGCAATTGGAAGGTACCATTTTTGAACATTTGCACCACCATAAAAGGCCCCTCCCATTTGATTTGAAACTTTCTTTGGAAGGTTTTATCTAGTTTGCTATTGTAGCGCAAAACCAGATCACCTTCATTGATGCCTTTGTCTTTAACCTTCTCATTGGCTCGCTCAAGGTTCTTCTCTTGCAAGCCCACATAATGCTCCAAAGCCAATGATCGATCCAGCTGGGCTCTTTGCAAATAGAGAAGTCGTTGAGCATAAGAATCAATGTCTCCTTCTGCATACTTTAACATCAACTTAACCGCAGGAAGATCCACTTCAATTGGCAAGACTGCTTCTTTTCCAAAAACCAAATGGTAAGGTGAAAAACTCGTACCCGCCTTTATTGCTGTACGATAAGCCCAAAGAGCTCCAGATAGCTCAAGATCCCAATTCTTTCCATGATGAGTGGTAATCTTTGTCAACATCTTAATCAACTCGCCATTGAACCGTTCATTGAGTCCATTGCACTGAGGATAATAGGGGGTAGCATAATTATGGCGAATCTTCAACTTCTCACATAAGTAGTCGACAAGATCGCTACGAAATCCTGGGCCTTGGTCTGAAAGTAACTCCAACGGCTGCCAAAGTTACAACAAATGTGCTTATAGATAAACTTTGCTACCTCTTTGGTTGCTATTTGCTTCACCGCTTTTGTCCCCCACTTCTCAAACACATCATAAGCGATGATGGTCCTCTGTAAACCAGATCTAAGAATCCTGCTCCCCATGGCTTGGAATGGTTTACATGATTTACACCAATGTTGCACGTCCTTTTGTATGCTTGGCCACACGTATCCCTCCATCAAGATTTTATGCAAGGTAATCTTGAATGCATAATGACCCCCACATGATCCCTCATGATTTGCTTCCAATATTTTGTAGATTTCCTCCTTCCATGGCACTAAAACCATATCTGCTCCCTTCATAAAAAGTTCATCACCCACCATTTGGTATTTGGAAGCCTTGCGCACAAAAGCATACTTTCTGGAAGCTGAAAAACCTTCAGGCATCTTGCCTGTCAACAAAAAGTGTTCTTCATGCATTAACACTTCCTGCCCTTGATATATAGAGGAAGTGTGGCACGCATAACAAATACTTCTTCGATCCTTGTCTGGGCAGCTTTATGAGCTTCTTCATTTAAGCTTCGATCAATATGTTGGATTCTCCATTCTTCAAATCGACGCAACAAACCCTTCACTTTATTCACGCATAACAAATACTTCTTCGATCCTTGTCTGGGCAGCTTCATGAGCTTCTTCATTTAAGCTTCGATCAATATGTTGGATTCTCCATTCTTCAAATCGACGCAACAAACCCTTCACTTTATTGCACATTTGGAGAAGACGAGGGTTCTTGCTCTTCCACACGTCTAAAACCTGTTTCACAACTAGCAGGGCATCTCCCTTAATTTGCAAACGCTTGATTCCTTGTTGAAGACAAATCTGCAACCCCACTTCAAGTGTGGCATACTCTGCTTCATTATTAGAAGACGCCAATATCTTCACTCCCCTCTTTAAAACTGGCTTCCCTTGTGGATCATAAAGAACAATACCACCTGAAGCAGCATCATGACTTTTGCGGAAAGACCCATCGAAGTAGAGCATAATGCATTTTCTAACGAAGGCATCTCCTCTTCCACTTTCTTTACTACTTCTTCTTTAATGAGCAATGGGCTTGTTTTGTACGTAAGAAGATCCGCCAATGTTGCCCTCGTGCTTTCTTCAACTTGAAAAGAAAATTGGAACTCTCGAAGTTCCACCACCCACCGCTTCACGGCTTTGGAAACATTCACTCCATTGATGAGTTGTGGAAGAAGCGAGTAGCTAGTAAGGAAAATGAATGGCCTAGGCAATAAATAATGCCGAAATCGCCTGCATGCATAAACTACACTCACCATGAGAAGAATTTCTGTATATTTCCTTTCAGCTACCGTCTTCACTCTACTTGCACAATAGATGGGTAGATGGGCCGCATGTAATAAGAGTTGGATCCTTTTTGTAAGAGCATGGCACCAATCGCATCTTCACCAACTGATGGATTCACATAAAATGGATGCTCCCAACTTGGTGCTTGCATAGCTGGCAAGGTTCCAAACACCTATTTAACCCCTTGAAAAACTTCATCACACTCTTCGGTCCATCGTAAAGGGTCACTTTTAGCCGCTCGTTGAAGAGGGTAGAGCAGCTGCTTCTCTGGGCCTTCCATTCTTTATTCTTCGCAACATCCACCGCCTTGTTAAATGTAGCGGGCTTCTTAAACTCCACTTTCCAACGTAATGCTTGCTTCAGTCCTACTACTAAAGCATCCTTCTTTATTAATGCTGGCGGCACTTTGGGTGCAAGGGCCTTGCACCATTGGTCCCACAAAGCATTGAAACGCTTTACGAAATCTACCACCAATTCTTCATCCGCTTGCTTCAAGCCCTGAATAGCGTGCCACAACTTGTTTGGATCATCTCCCCCTTGGAATCTTTGCTTCACATTCTCTTTCACATCAAGATCCGTCTAGATAGCTCCAGGATGCGCAGCTTCATGTTGGGCCCTGAATTGTTCATACCAAGTACGTGCATCTCCCTTAAGAGAGATTTCCAATAAGCACAGTAACTGGGCTTGATTCTCAATATGATTGTTGATACATGTTACTTCAAAGTCTTCAAGAAACGTGAAAACGTCTTCACCTTGAACGCCATGGAATTCCGGATAAGAATTCACCATATTTGTAAACTGGAGGACTTGCTGGTCGTGGTATGAGTAAAAAAAATACAATGCCTCTATAACTAACTCACAACCACACTGAAAACACCACTTCACACCCCTCTCAGGGGCAACCACAACTCTCAAAAAAAACTAAAACTCACGCCACCGAGGGTTAGGCTAATAAATAAGCAAGCAAGGGAGAGAAGTATAGTGAGAAGATGCTATCAATATGTATGTATAGGAGCTCACAACGATGTAGAGACTGCCTCAAATCATCACACACGCAACTCACACGCACAACGCTCAACCACACACACATAAACAGCAAGGCACTCACTAATAACACTCCAATCTTCTCTCTAAGCAAACAAGAAAGCCATAGACATCAAAAGAAACAAGAACAAGTTCCTTGATTCAAATTCGGCAGCCTTCTGGCGTACAAGTGTGGAATCTCTCTCCTCCCCAAATGAGCAAAAAATTAGCCTTTATATAGGCTTACAAGAAGATTTTGCATGAAAAAGGTGCATTCAATGTGGGCCTTACACTTGGCATGTGCATGTCCAGTTTATCTTCAGTTCTTTTGAGTTTGTGGTTGCATGAAAAACTCTACTTCTTCTTCCCATCCTCTTGCATGTGCATGTATGTCTTCTTCTTCATCCTTGATCCATATCTATCCACTCACATATATGTGGATGCATGTACCCCATCTTGGCTCTATAGGACATGGCCCTTTTCATGTTGGATTTACACTTACTCTGTCCACCGGCGGGAGGCTCGCGTGGGAATGGACCTTTGGGTCCCTTGAGTTTTTTTCTTCAATCGGGACTCCTGCGGGAATGGGCCCTTATGCCCGGATTTTCTTCTCAACGGGGGGGGGGGGGGGGGTGTGAGAACCAACCCTACAATCTTTTTTTTAATTCAAAGGGGGGGATTTAATCCCCAGGCGGCACTGGCGCCTCAAGCTTCACCTTCTTCATTAACATGCTCACCACGGGCCTACACACAGAAGCCATAGCCATGGCTTACAAGCTCAAGCTTGCAAGCCATCATCCTCAACAAAATAGGTTGTCGGACAGCAGTGGCAGAAATAGCCCCGTCATCACCTCCATCGCGTGCAACGGCAGGGCTGGCAGTGCAACAGTCCACCATAGCCGAGCATGAGAGAGCTCTCTCCACTCACTCAAGAGAGTTATAAGTGAAGAGTCTCGAGTTATACCTTTATACCCTTGCCCTTATGAGAAAATTTTTGCATATGGGATTAAACTTCAAGCTCCTAGTGCCACGTGTCACCGTGAGGGACACTCCTCATCCAACTTTCAAAAAAAACTTCTTTGGCTTGGGAAAAAAATTCTTGCCAGGAAGCTTGTCTCCTCTCTCTGCTACCTTCACCTGAGAGTTTCAATATTCAAAACAAATATATAGGCCTCTTGTATGCTTGTCCGGAAATGCTCCATCAACACCATCCCACAATATAACTTCAATAGAGGCTCTAAAATCCATGCCAAAAAGTGGCCCCCGCACAAAGTTACAACTCAAGCAAAACACCAAGATGCACCTTCCCAACTGCTCCCCTTTAATCTGCTGGTACTTCTCGCTCACAACTCCAAATGACAAACCGATTTGACAGGCCTGTAGACCACATATCAGGCTAAATTTCATATACTCCTTACACCCTCACTCCACTTGTAGGGTCTCCGTCCAAAGCAACCAAAATTGACCCTTGGCAATCTGCTACATCCCCGGATGAAAAGTACAACTTCTGGGCATCATAACTTCCTGCTGGCATATCCAATTGACGAGCCGTCTTCACCAGCATGTTTCGAGCATATTCAAGTACACCTCAAGGCCTCCATTCCCCTGGTTCCGGCTTCGCATGAAACTGCTACATGGACATCAAAAGTCACCCTTTGCACTTCATGCACTTCACATCTGGCACCTTTTCCTCATGTTTGAGTTGCCCTTCACCTTCTATTGCTTCTTCCACCTGCAAACACACTTCAAAGCCTTCAAAAGCTAAGACTCATCATCCAACTGCCGCTCCTCTTCAAGAACTTGCTTGTATTAACCTGCTACATAAAAACAAAAAAGATACTGGCTACTGTGCTTGCCTCCTAGTAACACTGTGCTCCAAAAATCGAAAAGCTTCATTGGCCACCGCTATGTACAAGCAAAATTTGTGGCTTTGAGTCCCTAGAAAGCACAAAAATTGGTGAGCAAAAATATCCCCACATCCTGATGACCCTCATAGTTGTGGGTGTCTAGATCTCCCAAGCTCAATGGCCCTGCCAATCAAAATACCTGTACTACAGGTGAACTCTGAAGTTTGCTGTGATGCTTGCTCATTTGATGCCTAGAGAGAGAGAGAGAGAGAGAGAGAGAGAGAGAGAGAGAGAGAGAGAGAGAGAGAGAGAGAGAGAGAGAGAGAGAGAGAGAGATTAACGTCTCCTAAAGGCTGAAATGGCCCATGAGACCAAAACAAGGTACAATTGATGATGATGATGTGTCATCATAATAAGTCAAAATGGATGAGTAACATCCTAAGATCTAAAAGCTAAAAGCTAAACCAATGAATTGTCGTGGTAAGCTCCTCTGGTGGTGGGCAATAATGGCTCGAATGTGCTGATGGTGAGGGAGTCGTAGACACGGTCCTTGTGGTTGTGGATGTCCTGATCTATTGTTGGTAATGACTTTGCCTAGGGTGACTCCTCTAGAGGGGGGAGTAGAGGTTGGTGGGGTTGTAGTACTCGCCTTGAAGAAATCTATGAGGGCTCTTTGTCTAGGCGGTTCTTGCTCCGTTGCTCTCCTATTCTCATGAGGGTCTCTCTATGGCATCTGAGCTCAAGTATGAAGAGCCCTATGTATCTCTGGTCCTTGAGGCTTGAAGTCCACGATCTGACACAGTGGTCCAAAGCCTTCACTGAAAAGGCACTGGTACCTCCCTCAAGTCTCATGATAGACAATAGAATGGCACATAAAGTGTTCCTCGAACTCCACCTCATGGTAGCAAAGCTGGCATATGTGGTCTTCTAATGATATACCCTCATATCAACCTGTTTCCATCCTCAACTGGTGTGAAGGGGTGCAAATTTGGGCAATAGCACTCTGAATACCATGTGAGAGGTGTGTCTCCATGTATGTAGGGCACATAATAAACCCATCCAAAGAGAGGTGTAGAAAATGGCTCTGGTAATGTGTTGTTTTCACACCCAAGGCCATGTCTTCTTTGTGTCTAATCTCACAATATCCATCCTAATCACCCGATTCAACTCTGAACGGCTGAGATCAAGGAACGGGCATTCAAGGTTGTAAGCAAAAGTGCAAGTGCATCAATCTTCATGCCATGCAAGGCTAGCCATGTGCACATCTCGTGCAAGCTATTTGGAGCAGTTGAGTGCTAGGCGGGGATATTTCTGCTGAGGGAGCTCCCATATCCTATGGGCATTAGTCACTGCATGGAGCAAAGCCTTAGTAACCATTGGGGCAACCTCAATCTCTACTGTGATGATCTCATGTGGTGTCAATGATGGCTTGCTCCAAATAGCCTCTCCAAATGCCACAATCCATTGTAGTAGTCCTTCTATTTTCCATCTTATCTTGCCAATGGCTCCCTCCTCTTGTGGAAAAGACTAGGCCCCCATATCTCTGCTCCATAGAGAAGTGTCGATGCATGTTAAATAACCATAGTTTTGTTCGTGGCTCTTGAAACTATATGTCTGCACGTTGTCTCTCAAGTGCCCCCAAAGCTACAAAACCTCGTGTTAGTCTAGCCTCAGTTGCTTCTTTCATAGAAAACCTTGGCTCTCTGAAAGTCAACCCAAATACACAGAGGATTATACATACTCAACTGGCTCTCCTCGAAACGTAAACTGCTCATGTGATCTAGTTGCACATGCTTGTGTGGTGTTAAAACTCATCACCTTGGTTTTACCAAGGCTCTCTGTGTGAGAACTCTGTCCACACAAAAAGACTGTAGTGCATCCAAGTGTCTCTGTAAACCTCAGGAGAGTCAAAGATAAGCACAATATCATCTACATATAGTAGGATGGGTATCAACACCCCAGCTAGACTCCCCCCTAGGCCACCCAATCTATTGACATAGTCAGAGACCTCATCAATGTATAGCCTAAAGAGTGTGGGTGAAAGCGGCAACCTTGCTTCATCCCAATAGTGCTGTCCATTGCATACGATAAGCCCCCAAGAGTGTGTAATCTACCTATCAGAGAGACTTATACAATGTGTATACTCCCCATTGCTTATCCTAGGGACACCCATATCTTCTAGCCTCCTCATAGGCTCGCCACATGGCACCGTATCAAATGCTTTGTGGAAGTCCACAAAACGGCAATATATCCTCCATCCTCGTGCTTGTCCCTCCTCAATGAGAGCTCTAAGGGTGAGTGTGATGCAAAGTGCTGTATTCCCTCCTAAAACTAGCTTGTCCAACTGCTCTATGTCCATGCCTCTCTACCCACCAGCTCATCTAGTGGTCCAAGATGGTTCTGTATATCTTAGCCAGATAATGGCCAATCATGATTGTGCATGGCATAATAGGATCCCCGCTTTTAAGCAGTGGCACAATAGTGTTATCTGTCCAACTAGCTGGAAAACCTTCACATGTAGCTCTATTAAACATGTGCACGAGGATCAGTGCCAGAGTATCTCGTGCATATGAGAATTTTTTTGTTGCTAGACTATCATGGTCCCTTGCCCTTCCCATGTGTAGTCTATGAGTCACATCTAGCACCATCCACAAAGTAAAGAAATTATAGTCATCGGGTCGGGGGTGTGGCGGGAGAGGGGTGGGGGGCTGTCTAGGTACATCACACAAGGACCTCGCATACTCATGCCAAATCTTAGGTGCCGTAAAGAGTGTAGGTGGCTATAGCTCTTGGAACATTTTCCAAGCCCTTTTTGCTATCCTCACCCAAGAATAGTTGGTACATCTCTGCCTCTAGATTTGCTAGGCTTCTTTCGCACAAGGCGACAGAAGAGTGTTCTCGCTTGTTTGTGTGTGCATGCTCCGAGGGAAACCTCTCTCTGTAGATGATTATGGGTTTGTCGGAACTTGTCATTGTACCAACTATTTTGAGGAACAACACTGCTCAAGGGCTTGGAGGCAGCAATAGTAAATGGGAAAGCATATGCTGCTGAAGTCTGTAGCACCTCTCTAAAGCTTCTCGTAAGCTCCTCTAAAGGCTGTATGAATCAAGAGTGGAAAAACCATCATAGGCTGCACTACAATAAACTCCAGTAGCCTCTCGTGTGAAATGGTATCTAGGGTAGCCAGAGGGGTTCCTACATGCCACTGCAAAGCATAAATATGCATGATCTGCTGCCACCCCAGTCGGCCTCTCAGAGATAGAGAAACTTTGTATATCTGGTATCAATGTAGGGGATCCCATTAGGTAGTCCACTGTACTAGCACCCCTCTTGTTATTCCAACATGTAAAAGCACCAGCTCTTGGCCATTGTGAAAAACCATTATAAATGAGTAATCCATGGGCACTCCCCAAAGCCAATAGATGTGTCCCATACTCTGTGATCTCACCCATATCTTGCGATGTCTCTGTATGCCCACCTCATCTACTACAAGCTCCCTATACATAGGCTCCTTTGTGTCATATAGTGCTAATTGCTCATTGCCTGTACGAGTACTAAAGTCCCCCACTAAAAGTATGTCTCCCAAGTTAGCAAAGAGTATGATGTCCTCATACAATGGCATATATGGTGACTCACCTTGCTGTGCATACCTCAAGTAGGCAGAAGGGAAATAGCATATCGCAATGTATGTATCTTGTAGCCTCTTGGTGTGTGTGTGTGTGTGTGTGTGTGTGAGAGAGAGAGAGAGAGAGAGAGAGAGAGAGAGAGAGAGAGAAATGAAATGATATATTAACGTCTTTAGAAGGCCAAAATGACCTATGAGACCAAAAAAAAAGTTCTACAGCTGGTGAATCTGGTACAACGTCTGTGTGCTAATAAAGAAATCTAAAATCTGAAATTCTGAAATTCTGAAATTCTAAAATCTGAAATCTGAAATTTCAAAAAATACGAGAATCTAAGAATCTGAAATCTGAAAAATCTAAAATCTGAAATCTGAAAAAACTTAAATCTCAAGTGAAAATCCGAGATGAATTGAAATGAGATGAGAGGCTAAGACGCTGAAAACTCGTTGAAAAATCATGGTCTTAAGATGTCCCGCATCGGTCGTTGGCGAATATCCTCCATGTCCTCCATAGTGAGTGCTCTAACTGGACATCTCCCATGTCGTGCCAAGATAGTTTGGACCTTTCGATGCAACCTTAATTGATGTTGTGACGACCTTCGTAGTCGCGGTCGTCTGGATCTCCCAAGCTCGCCTGTCAGTCAAAATACCCCTGGTATAGGTAGACTCTGAAGTCTATTGTAATGCCTGCTCATCTAAAAGCTGAGTATGTGGCCCAAAGAAATCAGTGATCTCCCTTTGTGAGTGTCTCCTGCTGTCTGGTCTCCTCAAGAGACCCTCCCTATGTCTGCGCAACTCCAGTAAAAATAGACCAAGGCATCTCTTATCTTGATATCTCATGACTCTAGCCAGTGGTCCAAAACCCTCTGTGAATAGGCAATGGAAACGGCCTCGTACCTCATAGTATACTCGACAATGACAAATGTGATGTAGCTCTGTCTCTAGCTCTATGTGGCATAGTTGGCAAATCCTAGCCTAAATCTGCCAGTCTCAATCTCTAGCTGATGTGATGATGTGCGCATCTGTCCAATAACACATCGTAACCCATGGGATAGATGAGTATCCATGTAGGCAGGTCTGGTCACAAAACCACCCTCTATAAGCTCAAGAAGATGCTCTCTATAGAAAGCCATATTTGTGCCCAACTCACACCTCGGATATATCCATGTCTTCCTAGTGTCTAACTGGATCAGGTCGTGTCTGATAAGCCGAGTAATCTCAGTCTGTGTGAGAGACAAGCAGGGTGCATCCAACGAGTATTGGAAAGGGGGTAGTCTCTCCATGTCGAAACCATGCAACTGAAACCAAGCTATCACCTGTGCATACCAACAAGATGTTTCATGTGAGGCAAGCTATCAAGAGGACTCCAAAGTTAGGCGGGCATATCTGTCTCTAGGATGGCCCCAAATAGAATGTATAAAGGAAACAGATCTAGTAAGTGCCTCGATGACCAGCGGAGGGGCAGCAAGCTCCTCACAAAGAATCTTATGCCGTACAGAGGCCTTGGCCCTAATCATCCGAGAAATCATAGAGACAAGAGGCCTCTCCATGCATTTCCATCCGAGAAATCATAGAGACAAGAGGCCTCTCCATGCATTTCCATCCGAGAAATCATAGAGACAAGAGGCCTCTCCATGCATTTCCATCCATCAATACTGCCAGCCCAACTATGATGGTCCACTAATGGCCCCCATATCTGCACCCCATAGAGCATAGCTGATGTGACCAAAGTGTCAAAAAGCCAGAGCTTTGTTTGAGGTTCCTGAACTGGACCTGTGAACACATCCTCTCCAATATCCCCAGAGCTGCATATGCTCTCATCAATCTAGTCTCTGCTGCTCTCCTCAAAGAAAGCACATAGCCACTAAAGACCACTCCAAGGTAAGTATATGCATCTGTAAATTCCACCGTCTCCTGACCATATGCAAAGGTCGGGGCAGAATGCTTGACCCATTGTGGTGTGGTGTTCACAACACCTTGGTCTTTCCAAGGTTCACCAACAAGCCACTATCACTAGCAAATATGCGCAATGTATCTAAATGTCACTGCATCCCCTCTGGTGGCACAATATCATCTGCATATAGTAGCAATGGGATCCATGTCCCTGCTAACTGCACTCTGTCACTTCCCCTCTAAATGTAATCTAAAACCTCATCCACATACATACCAAACAAAGTAGGGGAGAGTGGGCATCCCTGCTTCACCCCAATAGTGGATTGAAAAAGCTCAGATACACCCTCGAGAGTACGGACCTGCCCCACAACTATCCTGTACAGGGCCATCACCCCCCAAATCAACTCTGTGGGTACCCCCATCTCCTATAATCTTCGCATCAGTCGAGCCTAGGAACTGTGTCAAATGCTTTGCGGAAATCCACAAAGGTGCAGTAAATCCTCTTACCATGTGATCTGCCCTCCTCAATAATAGCTCTAAGAGTTAATATGTGATCAAGAGTAGAAAAGCCTTTCCTGAAACCTGCTTGTCCTGATGCCCGTATGCGAGCTCTCTATGCCCATCTACTCAGCTGCTTCTCAGGAATGGATGCATACAACTTGGCCAATGTGTGCCCAATCATAATGGTGCGATAGTTCCCAGGCGTCACTGGGGGTCCTACCTTGAAGATAGGCACAACAGTGGACAATATACTCCAAGTATCAGGAAAACTCTCACACATGGCCCGATTGAACATCACTGCAAGAAGTTCTGCCAGCATATCTCGGGCACGCATAAAGTGCTCCGCCACCAATCCATCATGATCATATGCTCTCCTAGTCCTCATCTTGTCAATAGCTTTCTTTACCATCTCAGCTGTAAAGAAAGTGCATGTCTACGGACATGGCTTCGGAGGGTCAGGTAGAGGCCGCTATCCTGGAACTGTGTAAAGAGATGCTGCATACTCACCCCAAGTCTCAGTGGATGTGATAGCCAGTGGAGGGGAGTGCTCATGGAAAAGTTTCCATGCCTCACCGGAGTCCTGGCTCAAAAATAGCTGGTATGAATCCTGCTCAAACTGGGTGAGATAAGTCCTCTTCTTCCATCGCACCAGGCGGGAGAAGGAAATCTATGACTATTGATAAATCTAGGCGCAAGAGAGAGAGAGATGCCATCACCTTGTCGAGGTCATTACTACAGGGATTCATTACTACAGGGATGCCCCCTCAGCCTGTTGTTGTTTGCAACAGTGACACATCCTATTCTATCATTGCTGGTGGATCAGCTGGATATAGATGGAGAAGTAGTTGGTGGGATCCATCTTCCCAATAATAAGTAGCTTGTTGGTTAGGCTCTCGCAGATGACTCCTTTATGTTTTTGAGGGCAGATAAGGCCAATGTGGCACGTGCTATGGCTGCATGGTCTTTATATGGTAGGGCATTTGGATTGCATATTAATTTTTGTAAATAAGCCCTTTTGAGTTGCACTGAAGTTGATCTTCAGGGTCTTGGTTGGGAAGGGAAGGTCATGTGGACTTACTGGAGTGGATTTCGGGGAGCATTCATGACAATTTATGTACTCCAAATCTCAAGGCTGCTGGCCGATTCATGTTTGCCTCAAAGTAGCACAGGTGATAACGATTGGTATGGTCTCTTTTTCCTACCACTTTTGCCTTGGTCTAAGAAGAGTTTGGGACGTCTTATAGAGCCTCTAGGTTTCACGCTAAGGAAAAAACAAGGGAACTTATAGGGCCAAGTTTGGGTGTCTTGGGATCAGTGACCACACCCAAATGAATGGGTGGAACAGTTGTATTGGATATTCGCATACATCTTACTGCTTGACGATGGTCTTTACTTCAAAACATGTGTCTACAACCGGATCAGCCATGGGTACTTATGGCTCGATATCTCATTGCACAGGTAGAGATCTCACAAGGGAATACGCATATATTGAGGCATCATGGTGGGACATTTTGAATGCTTCTTAGTCTTGGTTGGTTTCTTCGTCCATGTTTCTTCGTACTTATGGCTCGATATCTCATTGCAAAGGTAGGGATCTCTCAAGGGAATACACATATATTGAGGCATCCTAGTGGGACATTTTGAATGCTTCTCAGTCTTGCTTGGTTTCTTCGTCCATGCTTCTTTCCCACTTGTCTGCATCTTGGCAGGAAGTCTTGAAGTGTACTCGTTGGAGCCCACCTGATGACCGGGCCTCGGCTTAATTCCTTGCATGCTGAAATATTGGCTACTTCGAGAGAGTAGTGAATTGGAATGGAAAGATAGATGATAGGAGGCAATTAAATTGGATGACTAAGTTAGGATGGCATTCTTCCCTCGGCACAATGCTTGTATTCCTTCTGCCGTTTAGGACAATTTTTTGGTGTGCTGAGGGTTTATCGTGACTTATGGTCCACCATTCAGGAAACAATGGGTGGTTTGGGTGCTCTTCCAGAGTTGGATAATGACAAACCATGGACAGATTGGATGTTACGCAAGCAAGGTGATCTTATGCATGTGTCCACAAATGCGTTGTATCACCTTCTTGTTGACGATAAAACATGGGTCACAAAGAAGGCAAATAAAGAATGCAATAAGAGACATAATCGCTCATGGTGGAGAGATACTTTGGATAGAGGATGACACTCTAAAGTTCCATATCAAGGCAAGGTCTTTCTTTGGCGGATGGTTGTGGATAGACTTCCTGTTGGATCACATCTCTGGGAGCGAAAGATTGCTTTGGGTCACTGTGTCTTTTGTACCACGTACATGGAAACTAGTGGGCATTTGTTTATTCATTGTCCTACTACTAGGAAGGTTTGGGCTTTGTAACCCAGGTATGGGGTGTGGTTACTCATGTTTCAGTTTTGGCCACGGATTGGGTTCTTGGGGGGTTTCCTGCAGGGTTGCCGGAGGCACAGTGCAGATGTATTGTTTAGTGGGTGGTGTAGTGCAGAGGTCTGGTACTCATACTTTTGGATTTGAGCGATACATTCCATAAGTACGTACTTGTACTTACCAAACCATGAGTATCAGACCATTAGTACTCTCTTTCACACATACACTCTACACCTTCAATGTTGAAATGTCCAGAATTTATGAATGACTATTGATGTTTGCTAAGATGATAATATCGACTCTTTTGAATTGTAAATAATTTAGGTTTACCAAATTCTATATGTACATGCATACATTTTTCAAGATAATAAATTATTGTCATACTTTACGTACTTTTACTCGGAGGGCATACCGTACCACGTACCATACTCGTATTGTATTGAACGTACCGTATGTTTGGGCCTGCCTTGCCAGAGGTATGATCCAGTGAGCTACTGGTGTCTTGCTTACTGGCTAGGTTGAGCTTATGGAGCACAGTGAATCAGGATAGTCTAGACTCTAAGCGATTGAGATTTCCAGTTCAGAGATTACCAGTATAGTTGATTCGTAGTGATGCTGCTTGGTGGTCATAGTGGATGCTCGTATAGGATACAGGACACCTCAGGAGTTCGTTCTACACCATTTACTATTCCCTCTTGTATCATCTTGGTTTAGATACTGTACTCAGGAGGGTTTTTCCCCTGACATTGTATATCTTCAGGGTTTTAGCCCCACTGCTCTTTGTATTGACCACAGTTCTTATGTAGTAAAAAAGGGTACAAGCCCGGTTCTTTTGCACAGAGAGAGAGAGAGAGAGAGAGAGAGAGAGAGAGAGAGAGAGAGAGAGAGACGCAACGAGTTTTCTATGGATCAGATGAGAGGAGAAGAATCGGAAACAATCTTGAGGTTGAAGATTGAAGTAAAAGAAATTGCAGCTCAGTTAGGTAACATCCACGTCCAATACAATGACCCTATGAAGAATTTTGAAAGATCGAAGTTCAAAGGTGTGGTTGCACAACTACTGTACGTCAAAGACATCTCTGCTGTGACTTCTCTCAAGGTCTGTTGGCATGATGTTTTATGCAAGAGCTAGTGGTTTCTTGATACAAAGCTTTACTCTAGTTTAGTGACTGATGTTGTCTCAATTTGTTCTACTTTGGGATTATTGTTGCTTTTTCTCATTAATGCATTAATTTGCTAACTTGGTTGCAATAAGTAGTTGCTGGAGGAAAGCTGTGCAATGTTGTTGTTGACTCTGAGCAAACTAGAAATTTGCTACTCGAGAAAGGAAATTTGAGACAAAGAATCACTATCATCCCCTTAAATAAGATAGAGAGCCATTCTATTCTAACGAGAGTACAAGATATAGCTTCCAAACTGGTTAGTTCACTGATTCTGGGATTTTTCTTGTCTGTCTTTACTGCCTGTATCTGAAAAAGAATGTGTTGTTGAGCTGATGTGTGTCATGCATTACTCATTTATAGAAAAGTTACAGCCGAATATTGCCTCTTATTGTGCAGGTTGGATGTGGGAATGCAAGGCCAACAATTTCACTTCTTGGATATGATGATGATTTGAAGGCAAGCCTCTCTTTTATAGTAATGCGGTGACTGCTTGGATCTTGCATTTACCACTCTACCAGTTACAAACGACATCATTCATGTGCTTCTTTTCTTTACATCCTCAAGCTCTAATGCAATGGAAACTTGTTATGCTTCTTCAATTCCAAGTGCTCCCATTTTTGCAATAAAGGGGAAGTGGTAAACTCCTTAAGGAGCTTTAAGGCTTTCAAAGGCAGAGTTTGAGCTAGGAAAACATCAAGCCAACTCAAAAGTTGAAGCTGAGGTACCTCTTTCCTATCCTTGAGATCCTTTTGCTTGTAAGCTATGTTGCATTAAATAAGCTGTAGCAATGTGTCACTACTTGTTTCTGATGTCTTTCAAAATAGGTCAGTAGACCATGTTTGCTATATTAAGGTTGTTGGTGTCATCCAATTATGTTACACAAGGTATTTTTTGCAGATAGCGAGTCGGCTACTGCTCAGAAAAAGTATGATAATCTTGGGTCCTAGCTAGATCTCAAATCATATGATTTGGTTCTCTTTGAAGAGAGAGCCAAGGAGTGAACATAACAAGGTCAACAAGCTAATGTTGTAAATTCAATTTCAAAGTTATAATGGAAAGAACCCTGCTTTTTGGAAGACTCGGTAGAATCAAAACGTGCTCTCAGGTGTTATCATTATGCTTACAGCAAAGTAGCCTTATATATTTTACACTCTATAGTGCTGGATGTTTATATGTAATGCTGAATGTTTATATTTAAGTTCAGTTGACCGAGGCAGTACTTCAACTAGAAGGATACGTTGATCTAGTTGTAACAAGGCCAAAATGAAAGAGAAGCTTCACAAGTATTGTTGTGAGAAAGTAGCCTCTTTAGAGCAAGCATTAAAGGATCATGGGAAGGATGATCGAGAAAATAGGAGATGAGGGCCATACACAGTTGTCGTGTTTGTGGATCTTGTGCAGATCAAGAATTATCCGGGCATTCATAAATGATAGTTCAATTGTTGAGCTTAGTAGGGGTTGGGAAATTTCCCAATCCAATCATAAAGCTCATGATGATTGTGAAGTTAAATACATTTGTCATGTCAATTTTGGCAAGGGTAGTGAATAGAGATTAGTGGACTCTTTGTACTTTGGCACATGTTAACTTTGGCACATGTTAACTAGAGAGTGTACTTTGGCACATGTTAACTTCTATATGATTTTTTGCATACTTTAAGGATTGTTTAAATGCAGTCATTTACTAGTTGTTTAACATGTTGTATTATTGTCTTATGGTATTCATTTATGTAGTCACTTTCAAAATATGTGACCTTTTTGCTCTCGTGAGCTTTGTGGGAGGAAAGTTGGAGAAATTTGTGTGTATAGGAGGTGGCTAGTAAAGAAAGTTGACTCATGCTTTTTTCTATCAAATGGTAGATGGGTGGATAATCGTAGGAGCAATGAAAACAATGAAAAGTTATCTTATGTGTGCATCTCCCTTATAGTGTCATAAAAAAAATGTTGAAGATTCCTTTTTATTACTATGAACTGGAATATCAATGTTTTGTGTCTAAAGTCTTCTTATTGAACTTGAAAAGATGATAGCAATCATTGATAGACATATTCTTATATGTGGGAACTTTGACAATGTTATTCCAAGTTTGAGGAATGCATATTTTATGATTCAAAAGTCAATTTTAATATTAGCTTTTTGTGAGGAAAATCAAGTTTATACTAGAAAGGATTCACAAATGCGGATTATAATTATTTTTAGTATGTTGTACCTCAAATAAGTGGGCTCCCTAAACTTGAGAAAATCTCTTAAAAATCCAAATAATGGGGTAACCTACTAAAAATAAGAAGAAAACACCTTCCATACAGATCAAGTCATTGAGAGAGAAGATTACTAAAACGGTCATACGTAAAGTAAGTCATTCCGAAGAAGAGTCAACGTTGGAGCATATTTTTGTGTGAAAAAATCGAGTGGAAATAACATGCTTGTATGTAAGAAAAAATTTTGAATTTGAATTTTTACTACACTTCAATAGAGACAAAAAATAGTTTCATCGAGTAGTAGCTTAGTTGTTGGTAAGGTGTCTTGTTGTCATAACCCAGGTTGTTGGTTTGAGCCTTCACGTAGCTTAGTTGGTAAGGTGTCTCGTTGTCAAAATCCAAGTTGTGAATTTGAGCCTTGTTTGCTACTTTGAATGATGTCTATTTTACCCTTGCTTTGTGGGATAAGGTCACGCATGAGCTTGTGGATGCCAAACTTGAAAAAAAGAAGAAAATGTTTCATATACAAAAAAATTTAGGTGAAAGAAATATTATATGAGAAATTAGTCATATATGTGTGTAAGAAAAAGTCATCTATGTGAAAACAAGGATTGTATTATATGGGGTCCTTTTTCTACTTGTGTATATGAAAGTAAGTGTCAAAGTAAAATTGTCATATGGCTTGTGTGCAAAAGTAATTTCCCACATAGATTTGTACATATGAAACAAAACGTCAAAGAAATTCACATGAAGGAAAGTAGTATTTCTTTCACATAAATATTTGTATGTGTGAAAACAAAAAGTGTTAAATGATGCACAAAACATTTGCATATGCAAAATAAGTGTAAGAAAATTGTACATATGTGTGAAAAAACATTTCACACACAAAAATTATCATATATGAAATTAAGAATTTGTATATGAATAGAATCCTATATGAATTCCTACACGTAAAAAATATAGTCTCTTTCTAACCACAAAATTTGTTTATATGAAAATATATATGAATTAAAAACTCTTACATAAATTCCTACATGTAAAAAAATAGTCTTTTTCTCACCACTAAATTTGTTTATATGAAAATACATGTGAAATAAAAACGTGAATATCTTTTTTTTTATAGCAGTGCTCCCAATGCAGAGCAGGGTCGTGCAATTTTCTTGTCTGCTGGCTGGCCCTCCCCTATAAGTCACACGGCATTCAAATCTGCGCTTTCTCGCCAGATTAATTTTTCGGATCAACGATCCCGATTAGCCGACGGGGCCGCCTTTTCATAGGGACCCTTGATCCCATGCCTCCCATCCCGTGTGACTTATAGGGGAGGGTGTATGTGTGAAAGAGAGTACTAATGGTTTGATACTCATGGTTTGGTAAGTACAAGTACGTACTTATGGAATGTATCGCTCAAATCCAAAAGTATGAGTACCAGACCCAACCTTGACCTCTGCACTACACCACCCACTAAACAATACATCTGCACTGTGCCTCCGGCAACCCTGCAGGAAACCCCCCAAGAACCCAATCCGTGGCCAAAACTGAAACATGAGTAACCACACCCCATACCTGGGTTACAAAGCCCAAACCTTCCTAGTAGTAGGACAATGAATAAACAAATGCCCACTAGTTTCCATGTACGTGGTACAAAAGACACAGTGACCCAAAGCAATCTTTCGCTCCCAGAGATGTGATCCAACAGGAAGTCTATCCACAACCATCCGCCAAAGAAAGACCTTGCCTTGATATGGAACTTTAGAGTGTCATCCTCTATCCAAAGTATCTCTCCACCATGAGCGATTATGTCTCTTATTGCATTCTTTATTTGCCTTCTTTGTGACCCATGTTTTATCGTCAACAAGAAGGTGATACAACGCATTTGTGGACACATGCATAAGATCACCTTGCTTGCGTAACATCCAATCTGTCCATGGTTTGTCATTATCCAACTCTGGAAGAGCACCCAAACCACCCATTGTTTCCTGAATGGTGGACCATAAGTCACGATAAACCCTCAGCACACCAAAAAATTGTCCTAAACGGCAGAAGGAATACAAGCATTGTGCCGAGGGAAGAATGCCATCCTAACTTAGTCATCCAATTTAATTGCCTCCTATCATCTATCTTTCCATTCCAATTCACTACTCTCTCGAAGTAGCCAATATTTCAGCAGGCAAGGAATTAAGCCGAGGCCCGGTCATCAGGTGGGCTCCAACGAGTACACTTCAAGACTTCCTGCCAAGATGCAGACAAGTGGGAAAGAAGCATGGACGAAGAAACCAAGCAAGACTGAGAAGCATTCAAAATGTCCCACTAGGATGCCTCAATATATGTGTATTCCCTTGAGAGATCCCTACCTTTGCAATGAGATATCGAGCCATAAGTACGAAGAAACATGGACGAAGAAACCAACCAAGACTAAGAAGCATTCAAAATGTCCCACCATGATGCCTCAATATATGCGTATTCCCTTGTGAGATCTCTACCTGTGCAATGAGATATCAAGCCATAAGTACCCATGGCTGATCCGGTTGTAGACACATGTTTTGAAGTAAAGACCATCGTCAAGCAGTAAGATGTATGCGAATATCCAATACAACTGTTCCACCCATTCATTTGGGTGTGGTCACTGATCCCAAGACACCCAAACTTGGCCCTATAAGTTCCCTTGTTTTTTCCTTCCTACATGGATACTCATCTATCCCATGGGTTACGATGTGTTATTGGACAGATGCGCACATCATCACATCAGCTAGAGATTGAGACTGGCAGATTTAGGCTAGGATTTGCCAACTATGCCACATAGAGCTAGAGACAGAGCTACATCACATTTGTCATTGTCGAGTATACTATGAGGTACGAGGCCGTTTCCATTGCCTATTCACAGAGGGTTTTGGACCACTGGCTAGAGTCATGAGATATCAAGATCAGAGATGCCTTGGTCTATTTTTACTGGAGTTGCACAGACATAGGGAGGGTCTCTTGAGGAGACCAGACAGCAGGAGACACTCACAAAGGGAGATCACTGATTTCTTTGGGCCACATACTCAGCTTTTAGATGAGCAGGCATTACAATAGACTTCAGAGTCTACCTATACCAGGGGTATTTTGACTGACAGGCGAGCTTGGGAGATCCAGACGACCTCGACTATACGAAGGTCGTCACAACATCAATTAAGGTTGCATCGAAAGGTCCAAACTATCTTGGCACGACATGGGAGACGTCCAATTAGAGCACTCACTATGGAGGACATGGAGGATATTCGCCAACGACCGATGTGGGACATCTTAAGACCATGATTTTTCAACGAGTTTTCAGCGTCTTAGCCTCTCATCTCATTTCAATTCATCTCAGATTTTCACTTCATATTTAAGTTTTTTCAGATTTCAGATTTTAGATTTTTCAGATTTCAGATTCTTAGATTCTCGTATTTTTTAAAATTTCAGATTTCAGATTTCAGAATTTCAGATTTTAGATTTCTTTATTAGCACACAGACGTTGTACCAGATTCACCAGCTGTAGAACTTTTTTTTTTGGTCTCATAGGTCATTTTGGCCTTCTAAAGACGTTAATATATCATTTCATTTCTCTCTCTCTCTCTCTCTCTCTCTCTCTCACACACACACACACACACACACACACACACACACACACCAAGAGGCTACAAGATACATACATTGCGATATGCTATTTCCCTTCTGCCTACTTGAGGCATGCACAGCAAGGTGAGTCACCATATATGCCATTGTATGAGGACATCATACTCTTTGCTAACTTGGGAGACATACTTTTAGTGGGGGACTTTAGTACTCGTACAGGCAATGAGCAATTAGCACTATATGACACAAAGGAGCCTATGTATAGGGAGCTTGTAGTAGATGAGGTGGGCATACAGAGACATCGCAAGATATGGGTGAGATCACAGAGTATGGGACACATCTATTGGCTTTGGGGAGTGCCCATGGATTACTCATTTATAATGGTTTTTCACAATGGCCAAGAGCTGGTGCTTTTACATGTTGGAATAACAAGAGGGGTGCTAGTACAGTGGACTACCTGATGGGATCCCCTACATTGATACCAGATATACAAAGTTTCTCTATCTCTGAGAGGCCGACTGGGGTCAGCAGATCATGCATATTTATGCTTTGCAGTGGCATGTAGGAACCCCTCTGGCTACCCTAGATACCATTTCACACGAGAGGCTGCTGGAGTTTATTGTAGTGCAGCCTACGATGGTTTTTCCACTCTTGATTCATACAGCCTTTAGAGGAGCTTACGAGAGGCTTTAGAGAGGTGCTACATACTTCAGCAGCATATGCTTTCCCATTTACTATTGCTGCCTCCAAGCCCTTGAGCAGTGTTGTTCCTCAAAATAGTTGGTACAATGACAAGTTCCGACAAACCCATAATCATCTACAGAGAGAGGTTTCCCTCGGAGCATGCACACACAAACAAGCGAGAACACTCTTCTGTCGCCTTGTGCGAAAGAAGCCTAGCAAATCTGGAGGCAGAGATGTACCAACTATTCCTGGGTGAGGATAGCAAAAGGGCTTCGAAAATGTTCCAAGAGCGATAGCCACCTACACTCTTTACGGCACCTAAGATTTGGCATGAGTATGCGAGGTCCTTGTGTGATGTACCTAGACAGCCCCCCACCCCTCTCCCGCCATCACCTCCGACCCGATGACTATAATTTCTTTACTTTGTGGATGGTGCTAGATGTGACTCATAGACTACACATGGGAAGGGCAAGGGACCATGATAGTCTAGCAACAAAAAAATTCTCATATGCACGAGATACTCTGGCACTGATCCTCGTGTACATGTTTAATAGAGCTACATGTGAAGGTTTTCCAGCTAGTTGGACAGATAACACTATTGTGCCACTGCTTAAGAGCGGGGATCCTATTATGCCATGCACAATCATGATTGGCCATTATCTGGCTAAGATATATAGAACCATCTTGGACCACTAGATGAGCTGGTGGGTAGAGAGGCATGGACATAGAGCAGTTGGACAAGCTAGTTTTAGGAGGGAATACAGCACTTTGCATCACACTCACCCTTAGAGCTCTCATTGAGGAGGGACAAGCACGAGGATGGAGGATATATTGCCGTTTTGTGGACTTCCACAAAGCATTTGATACGGTGCCATGTGGCGAGCCTATGAGGAGGCTAGAAGATATGGGTGTCCCTAGGATAAGCAATGGGGAGTATACACATTGTATAAGTCTCTCTGATAGGTAGATTACACACTCCCGGGGGGCTTATCGTATGCAATGGACAGCACTATTGGGATGAAGCAAGGTTGCCGCTTTCACCCACACTCTTTAGGCTATACATTGATGAGGTCTCTGACTATGTCAATAGATTGGGTGGCCCGGGGGGGAGTCTAGCTGGGGTGTTGGTACCCATCCTACTATATGTAGATGATATTGTGCTTATCTTTGACTCTCCTGAGGGTTTACAGAGACACTTGGATGCACTACAGTCTTTTTGTGTGGACAGAGTTCTCACAGAGAGCCTTGGTAAAACCAAGGTGATGAGTTTTAACACCACACAAGCATGTGCAACTAGATCACATGAGCAGTTTACGTTTCGAGGAGAGCCAGTTGAGTATGTATAATCCTCTCTGTATTTGGGTTGACTTTCAGAGATCCAAGGTTTTCTATGAAAGAAGCAACTGAGGCTAGACTGACACGAGGTTTTGTAGCTTTGGGGGCACTTGAGAGACAACGTGCAGACATATAGTTTCAAGAGCCACGAACAAAACTATGGTTATTTAACATGCATCGACACTTCTCTATGGAGCAGAGATATGGGGGCCTAGTCTTTTCCACAAGAGGAGGGAGCCATTGGCAAGATAAGATGGAAAATAGAAGGACTACTACAATGGATTGTGGCATTTGGAGAGGCTATTTGGAGCAAGCCATTGACACCACATGAGATCATCACAGTAGAGATTGAGGTTGCCCCAATGGTTACTAAGGCTTTGCTCCATGCAGTGACTAATGCCCATAGGATATGGGAGCTCCCTCAGCAGAAATTTTCCGCGCCTAGCACTCAACTGCTCCAAATAGCTTGCACGAGATGTGCACATGGCTAGCCTTGCATGGCATGAAGATTGATGCACTTGCACTTTTTCTTACAACCTTGAATGCCCGTTCCTTGATCTCAGCCGTTCAGAGTTGAATCAGGTGATTAGGATGGATATTGTGAGATTAGACACAAAGAAGACATGGCCTTGGGTGTGAAAACAACACATTACCAGAGCCATTTTCTACACCTCTCTTTGGATGGGTTTATTATGTGCCCTACATACATGGAGACACACCTCTCACATGGTATTCAGAGTGCTATTGCAAAGATTTGCACCCCTTCACACCAGTTGAGGATGGAAACAGGTTGATATGAGGGTATATCATTAGAAGACCACATATGCCAGCTTTGCTACCATGAGGTGGAGTTAGAGGAACACTTTATGTGCCATTCTATTGTCTATCATGAGACTTGAGGGAGGTACCAGTGCCTTTTCAGTGAAGGCTTTGGACCACTGTGTCAGATCGTGGACTTCAAGCCTCAAGGACCAGAGATACATAGGGCTCTTCATACTTGAGCTCAGATGCCATAGAGAGACCCTCCTGAGAATAGGAGAGCAACGGAGCAAGAACCGCCTAGACAAAGAGCCCTCATAGATTTCTTCAGGGCGAGTACTACAACCCCACCAACCTCTACTCCCCCCTCTAGAGGAGTCACCCTAGGCAAAGTCATTGCCAACAATAGATCAGGACATCCACAACCACAAGGACCGTGTCTACGACTCCCTCACCATCAGCACATTCGAGCCATTATTGCCCACCACCAGAGGAGCTTACCACAACAATTCATTGATTTAGCTTTTAGCTTTTAGATCTTAGGATGTTACTCATCCATTTTGACTTATTATGATGACACATCATCATCATCAATTGTACCTTGTTTTGGTCTCATGGGCCATTTCGGCCTTTAGGAGACGTTAATCTCTCTCTCTCTCTCTCTCTCTCTCTCTCTCTCTAGGCATCAAATGAGCAAGCATCACAGCAAACTTCAGAGTTCACCTGT
This sequence comes from Cibotium barometz, assembly GCF_041138505.1. Classification (NCBI taxonomy): domain Eukaryota; kingdom Viridiplantae; phylum Streptophyta; class Polypodiopsida; order Cyatheales; family Cibotiaceae; genus Cibotium; species Cibotium barometz. The sequence goes on from NC_141074.1 coordinate 3,764,646, forward strand.
ACTACAGGTATTTTGATTGGCAGGGCCATTGAGCTTGGGAGATCTAGACACCCACAACTACGAGGGTCATCACGATGTGGGGATATTTTTGCTCACCAATTTTTGTGCTTTCTAGGGACTCAAAGCCACAAATTTTGCTTGTACATAGCGGTGGCCAATGAAGCTTTTCAATTTTTGGAGCACAGTGTTACTAGGAGGGAAGCACACTAGCTAGTATCTTTTTTGTTTTTATGTAGCAGGTTAATACAAGCAAGTTCTTGAAGAGGAGCGGCAGTTGGATGATGAGTCTTAGCTTTTGAAGGCTTTGAATGTGTTTGCAGGTGGAAGAAGCAATAGAAGGTGAAGGGCAACTCAAACATGAGGAAAGGGTGCCAGATGTGAAGTGCATGAAGTGCAAAGGGTGACTTTTGATGTCCATGTAGCAGTTGCATGCGAAGTGGGAACCAGGGGAATGGAGGCCTTGAGGTGTACTTGAATATGCTCGAAACATGCTGGTGAAGACGGCTCGTCAATTGGATATGCCAGCAGGAAGTTATGATGCCCAGAAGTTGTGTACTTTTCATCCGAGGATGTAGCAGATTGCCAAGGGTCAATTTTGGTTGCTTTGGGCGGAGACCCTACAGGTGGAGTGAGGGTGTAAGGAGTGTATGAAATGTAGCCTGATATGTGGTCTACAGGCCTGTCAAATCGGTTTGTCATTTGGAGTTGTGAGCGAGAAGTACCAGCAGATTAAAGGGGAGCAGTTGGGAAGGTGCATCTTGGTGTTTTGCTTGAGTTGTAACTTTGTGCGGGGGCCACTTTTTGGCATGGATTTTAGAGCCTCTATTGAAGTTATATTGTGGGATGGTGTTGATGGAGCATTTTCGGACAAGCATACAAGAGGCCTATATATTGTTTTGAATATTGAAACTCTCAGGTGAAGGTAGCAGAGAGAGGAAACAAGCTTCCTGGCAAGAATTTTTTTCCCAAGCCAAAGAAGTTTTTTTTGAAAGTTGGATGAGGAGTGTCCCTCACGGTGACACGTGGCACTGGGAGCTTGAAGTTTAATCCCATATGCAAAAATTTTCTCATAAGGGCAAGGGTATAAAGGTATAACTCGTGACTCATAACTCTTTTGAGAGAGTGGAGAGAGCTCTCTCATGCTCGGCTATGGTGGACTGTTGGGATGCCAGCCCTGCCGTTGCGCGCGATGGAGGTGATGACGGGGCTGTTTCTGCCCCTGCTGTCCGACAACCTATTTTGTTGAGGATGATGGCTTGCAAGCTTGAGCTTGCAAGCCATGGCTATGGCTTCTGTGTCCAGGCCCGTGGTGAGCATCTTAATGAAGAAGGTGAAGCTTGAGGCGCCAGCGCCTGGGGATTAAATCCCCCCCCCCCTTTGAATTAAAAAAAAAGATTGTAGGGGTTGGTTCTCACCCCCCCCCCCCCCCCCCGTTCAGAAGAAAATCCAGGCATAAGGGCCCATTCCCGCAGGAGTCCCGATTGAAGAAAAATACTCAAGGGACCCAAAGGTCCATTCCCACGTGAACCTCCCGGTGGACAGAGTAAGTGTAAATCCAGCATGAAAAGGGCCATGTCCTATAGAGCCAAGATGGGGTACATGCATCCACATATGTCTGAGTGGATAGATATGGATCAAGGATGAAGAAGAAGACATACATGGACATGCAAGAGGATGGGAAGAAGTAGAGTTTTTCATGCAACCACAAACTCAAAAGAACTGAAGATAAACTGGACATGCACATGCCAAGTGTAAGGCCCACATTGAATGCACCTTTTTCATGCAAAATCTTCTTGTAAGCCTATATAAAGGCTAATTTTTTGCTCATTTGGGGAGGAGAGAGATTCCACACTTGTACGCCGGAAGGCTGCCGAGTTTGAATCAAGGAACTTGTTCTTGTTTCTTTTGATGTCTATGGCTTTCTTGTTTGCTTAGAGAGAAGATTGGAGTGTTATTAGTGAGTGCCTTGCTGTTTATGTGTGTGTGGTTGAGCGTTGTGCGTGTGAGTTGCGTGTGTGATGATTTGAGGCAGTCTCTACGTCGTTGTGAGCTCCTATACATACATATTGATAGCATCTTCGCACTATACTTCTCTCCCTTGCTTACTTATTTATTAGCCTAATTAAAAGAGACAAAGCCTCTATTTCTGGAGCAGCAGGGTCGTGTGGGTGTTCAAGATCGAGAAGTGGATTTTTTTACCCTCGGTGGCGTGAGTTTTAGTTTTTTTTGAGAGTTGTGGTTGCCCCTGAGAGGGGTGTGAAGCGGTGTTTTCGGTGTGGTTGTGAGTTAGTTATAGAGGCATTGTATTTTTTTTACTCATACCACATTTTGGTGCCCCCACTGAGGACCAGCAAGTCCTCCAGTTTACAAATATGGTGAATTCTTATCCGGAATTCCATGGCGTTCAAGGTGAAGACATTTTCACGTTTCTTGAGGACTTTGAAGTAACATGTATCAACAATCATATTGAGAATCAAGCCCAGTTACTGCACTTATTGGAAATCTCTCTTAAGGGAGATGCACGTACTTGGTATGAACAATCCAGGGCCCAACATGAAGCTAGCTGTCTTGACGGATCTTGATGTGAAAGAGAATGTGAAGCAAAGATTCCAAGGGGGAGATGATCCAAACAAGTTGTGGCACGCTATTCAGGGCTCGAAGCAAGCGGATGAAGAATTGGTGGTAGATTTCGTGAAGCGTTTCAATGCTTTGTGGGACCAATGGTGGCACCCAAAGTGCCGCCAGCATTAATAAAGAAGGATGCTTTAGTAGTAGGACTGAAGCAAGCATTACGTTGGAAAGTGGAGTTTAAAAAGCCCGCTACATTTAACGAGGCGGTGGATGTTGCGAAGAATAAAGAATGGAAGGCCCAGAGAATGACCCAACTGGGGATGGGCATTCAAGAGCCTCGTGTTGAAGTAAGGAGGAGGGAAGCTGCACCAGTTGTAGTAAGACCACCACCCCCACAAGTGGTGGAAGTTCCAGCTCCACCCCCTGTGCAGATTGTTCCAGTAGCTCCAATGTCAACGGAAATGAAGAATTGAAGAGAGAGATGCGGCAAATGGTTGAGGTGATGAAGAATTTAAGCTTAAATATGTTAAGCGGACGGGGACGAGGAAGAGGAGCCCCTACTGCTACAACTGAGGGCACTTCAAGTGGCGCGGGAAGAGGTTACCCACGAAGACCCCCAACATGTTATGGCTGTGGAGATTTGGGCCATTATAGGTATGAATGCCCGAATCCGCAAAGACGAGGGGGAGACATGTTCCCCTTGCCACCAGGTCTCACTGGAAGACCAAATGATTATGCGGTGGAAATAAAGGGTGATGGAGAGAGTAGTGGCTTGACAGCTGAGGAGAAGGGAAAGACAAAGGTTGTTAATGTGATCGGTCTTGAAGAAGTAAAGCGAGAGGAGCCAGTGGTGATGCCAGTAGATAAGCGCGGGCCGGATGAGCGAGATAATAGAGGAACTCCAGGTCCAAGCAAGAAGAAGGGCAAGGCTAAGGAAGGTGATGATGCAAAGACCAAGAAAAAGAGACGACCTCGCCGACGCTTTCATGTTTCTGATTTTCCCTTGGGTGATGGCCAGGCAAGCTATAATCTTAAAGAGGATATTGTCAGTCGGAAGGCTGATGTAACATTTGGTCAGCTGATGGAAATGATGCCAAAGCTAAAACGCCAATGGAAAGCGCTCGTAAATCCTACAAGCAAGGAGCCCAAGAAAGGATCAGTCACGGTGATGTCTATTGGTGAATTGCCGGACATTTGTCCATTGGTTGAAGCATGGCCCAAAGGCCAAAGTCTTAGAGAAGCCTATGTCGATGGTGGGGCACAAATTTGTGTCATCACTCATGCTTGTGTGGAGCAATATGGGCTTACAATGGTGGGTAACTCAGGGTTTCGTATACGCATGGCGAACCATGCCAAAGTAAGGTGTTTGGGTATGGTTCAAGATTTGGAAGTTGAAGTTTTCAACATTAAAGCCCTTGTAAATTTCCATGTCATGCCGGCTGGATTAGGAGCTTTCCCGATTATCTTGGGTAGACCATGGCTGAGAGCTGTGGGTGCTATCCAGGATTGGCAAAGAGGCACCATAACTCTGCGGAATCGAAGAGGAGATAGACAGAGCTTTGATACGTTGAGTCGCTTGCCATTGGAAGATGATCATGAAGAAGAGACTACAAGTCAGGAGAGTACGGATTCTTCCTCTACAGAAGAGGAAAGTTCTAGATCTTCAAGCGAAGATGAAGCAAATGTGTCAATGCTATTGTTGGAAAGAAATGATTGCGAAGGAGATGAAGAGGAGCATGGTCTTGTGGATGACAAAGAAGAAAATCTAAACCCCTTTGAAGAAATTGAAGCACTCATGCAACCGAAGTTAGAGCCAAATTTAAAGAAAGAAATGGTGGCAAGGATGCTTTGCCAGGATCTTGTGCCAATGGAATGTGAGGAGTATATGCAAATGCTAGCTGCTTTCCCTGATCTCTTTATTACTTCTTATGAAGAGATTAGGGGATTTAAGGGAGAAGACCTGCGAATTGAGCTCAAAGAAGGTGCAAGGCCTGTAAGACAAAGGTTGCGAAGGATGGGCAATGAGCAAATGCAAGCTTTGAAAGATGAAGTGGATAAACTACTTAAAGCCGACTTCATATACCCTGTGGATACGGCGGAGTGGGTGAGTCCTGTGGTGGTAACACCAAAGAAAGATGGGAGATGGCGTGTGTGTGTGGATTTCAAGCCACTCAACGCAGCAACGAAAAAGGATCTGTACCCTTTGCCTTTTGTGGATGAGATACTTGATGCAGTTGCTGGGCATGAGTGTTATAGCGTCTGTGACGGCTTTTCAGGTTACTTCCAGCTGAAGATAGCCCCTGAAGACCAAAAGAAGACAACCTTTATCACACCGTGGGGTTGCTTTTGTTATAGGGTTCTTCCATTTGGCCCCACTAATGGTCCAACATATTATCAAAAGAGGCAAAATTGGGTGCTCGCTCCTTTTTTGGGGAAGTGTGTGAAGGACTTTATTGATGATTTTTGCATCTTTAGTACGACGGCTACACACTGCAAAACATTGGAGGAGGTGTTCAAACGTTATGATGAATGCGGCGGGCAATTAAATCCGAAAAAATGTCATTTGGCTCAGCCGAGGGTGAAGCTACTAGGACATGTTGTCTCTGAAAACGGCATCGAAGTTGATCCAGAGAAAGTGAAAGCTCTTGTATTATTGCCAGCTCCAAAAGATACAAAACAGCTTGCTACCTTTATCCAAAAAGTCAAATACTTGGCGAGGTTCATCTCATTATCTTCACAGCTGCTCTACCCTCTTCAACGAGCGGCTAAAAGTGACCCTTTACGATGGACCGAAGAGTGTGACCCTACTCCCTAGAGGAGTAGAGGAGTGAGTGATTCAACAACTATCTTGGCATAGCCTTTTATAGGCTTCTCTAGTACAAGAGACCTGTTGTCGGCCAGCAGAATATTCCACCCGCCTGAATATAGTGTCGGCCAGCTCTGTAGCTGCAGCCGACAGGCTCTTGTTCCACTCCGGGGTTCTCCTGCACACCAAAGCACCTGGATCATGCCCAAAACCTGTGTCTTTTCCTGCTGCCTATCAGACATCAGCTCTTGGAATGAGCATGCACACGTCTTCCACATGACAAATACACAGAACTCTTGAATGTTGGAAGTCCCTTGAAGTCTTTAACTGCCAAAACCTCATAAACAAAGCCTTTAGGTATAATCTTGGGCTTGTAAGAAAAGACCCAATCGGCCAATACCACTTATGGCTCAAATTTTTGAGCTCTTTTATGAACAAAAAACAAACACTGAGGATGCGCTTTGGGATGAGGTGGGGTGTTTTGAAAACTTGAGGATCTTGAGCTTCAATTGGTGGTTTTTGAGCCCACTTACCCCAAAAACATAAAACGGCGAGTCCATGACTTGTTGAAAATAATCTCACACTACTGCAATTTTTCGATGTAGCTTGCAGCCCGAAAATTTTCAAATCAGAAATGTGAGAGTGGGTGTATAAACCACAATTGCCCCAAAAAAATTTCCCATACACTTGGTAGAGAATTGAGGAAGAATAAGCACAACGGAAGCATGAGCTTGGTGTGTGTGTGTGTGTGAGCTATGTGAGTGTATGTGTGTAAGGATCCTCTGCAAGCCATATACCTTGCCTTGCCTGAAGAAATAAGAGAGCCCTTGACTAGTGCAATGCTTTGAATAGCCTGAAGATACCTGGGTGGAAGCCAATCTTGGTACTATAAGATGCTGCATGTCATAAAGAGTAGCATGTGAAAGAGATGACCTCCATGGAAACACAAAAGGCACAAAAGACATAATGAAATAGAACCTCGCATAGCCACAATCCTAATTTGTATCGATAACACTTTCTTGATGGATGTGGTGGTGGCTGTACCAGAAACATTTATCCTTTATATAATTACAAGACTCTGAATGGATATGGTGGCATGAGAAAGATCCTGTAGCAGAATGCTTTGTAGAGATGGGTAAATATGAAAGCACCCAAGCTTGGAAACCTGTGTGTGCAAGTCACCTTCCACTAAGAGAGCCTGCATGCTCAACCAAAGGGAAAGGGGCATTCTGGAATCGAAGCTCTCTAATGCAGAATGATAATGTGGAAGAGCTGGAGCAGGGAACACCAAATAAGCACAGAAGCTTTTCCCTTCCTTTACCTCGCATCCCTCCACCACTGGTAAGCGCGAGGATGATTTTGGAATAACTGCAATGCCCATTTCCAATGTAGAAGAAGCTTGTGCAAGTGATGCTCTGAAACCATACATATCCCACATCAGATCCATGCTTAAACTGCTACTTCCTGCTAAAGAATCACTGGACTGCCGCTGTCCCAAATCTGTTGTTACACCCTCTTCTGCTGCTGCTGCTATTTCTTCTTCTTCTTCTTCTTCTTCTTCTTCTTCTTCCTCCCCTCTCAATGTGAACTGCACAGCCACACATGCTAGATCTCCTCTCAGCTTTAATTTCTTGTCCTGCAGCACCTCAAACCCAATGTAATCCCTTACAAACGGTCCTTCATAATCGTCGCCAAATTCGTGGAGTGACCTCAACTGTTTCGACAAGGTTGGGACCCATGTATGCTCCCACTGATCCTTTCCTCCCCATGCCAGATTAGTTGTGAACACAGCCATTTCCAGACCTTGCTGCCCCTGCCGCTTGAAAAACTCAATCGTTGAAACCTCCAAGTCCACATCCTTTGGAGCCACAAAATCTTTCACTCCAGACAATGCAAGAATGCTGTTGATGCGATCTCCCTCGTGCTTGCTTTGGCGAGTAGAACAAATCCGTAACACTGAGGGTACGGTCGGAAATATAAAGCATGTAAGCGACAAAGTTGACAACCACTCATCGATACAATGGCACCACTTTCTTGCATTTGACCTGAGCCTCGGATCAATGGTTTCTGGGTGGGTGTCCATCACCAAATCACTGGTGGATTTCCGAATGCATGTGAGCCACAAAGTTGCCAACCAGTCGACAATGCAACTGCACCACTTTCTTGCTTTTGACCTGAGAATGGAGTGAATTGTGGAGGGCTCTGTGTCGCTCATGGAAACACTGGTAAATGAGTCTGCCTTGATTACCAAGGGCAGCACCACACTATCAAGTTCCAAGAGGAGGTTCCAATATTCATCCTCCTCTATCACAGTAATGCAAGAGTCATCCTGATACAAGGAGGCTATCTTCTCGTTAAGCTCTTGCAAACTTTGGCATTCGCGTAAATCACCACCCACACGCACACAGTATCGTCTGCGTTTCGATACTGCCGCCTCTTGCAATGTCCATACCCTGGTATGCCAACGGGATTCAAGATCTTTATCATGCCTGATCGGTGCCATGGGACTCCCTACATAATGCAGGAAAATGACCGTCTCCTTGGCACTGGCATAGATCCACCCCATATGTTTGATGGTTTCCTCAACTTCTGCATCGCTGTTCTGAGCAATACATACGCCATCGTGCCAAACATATTCTGCTCCGGCAGCCATCAGAATTGTACACATCTTCAAGATATCCCCAACAGTTCGATGGTGATCTTGGGCATGGCCAGGGCAGGGTTGAGGAGAACAGCGGGGTACCTTTGCAAGACACGTTGAAGCACATTCGCAATCGAATACCTTGTAAACAGCCATTCCATAAGTGTGGGAGACGGCAGTGTAATCGACCAGCCGATCGTCCCAATCGACCAGCACCACTTGCTGCGCTTGCATTGTGGATTTGCAGTCGATTACTCGCATCACTGTGGGGGGCTGCAGGCGCGATCTTTCGATGAAGTCGGCTCTGGCGCGGTCCCCGGTGGCTGTCAAAGCTGCAATATCCAAAGCCCTCCAAGCCTTCTGGGAGTCCTCATGATTTCGGAGAAGAGCTTGCTTGTAAGCATCCGTGTAGCCATCCATATATTGGAAGCCGAAGAATATATCTTACCAAAATGCAGGCCTTGAGTATATGTAAACCAATTGAAATGATTTTTTTTTTTTAAAAGCCTGCTGACTAAGTGCCACATGTCTTAAAAGACCCTTGTGAGGTGACGTCAATGGATGGCATTGATAAAAAATCGCGACGTCTTTTTTGGGCCGAGTAATGGAAGAGGGGTAGGGAGGTTTGAGATTAACAAATCAATCAGACAAGGCTGTCCATTAGCACCCTTGCTGTTTGCGATTGCCTCTCATCCTCTAATAATTTCTCTAGAATCAGCATGCATTGAAGGGAATATTACTGGGCTAAAGCTCAAGTATAGTGAACAACTAGTTACACAATGCTTTGCTGATGATTCTCTACTATTTCTAAGGGCTGAGAACAATAACGTGAGATTGGCCTTAGAGATAGTGCAAGAGTTTTCCAATGCTTCTGGCTTTAAATGCAACATTCTAAAATTCAAAATTATAAGCCTAACTGAGGATAATGATTTTGATATGCAAAGGTGGGGCTGTGAGGTGGTGCACAAGCCTAACTGAGGATAATGATTTTGATATGCAAAGGTGGGGCTGTGAGGTGGTGCACAAGGGTCAAATTGTGAGAGTGCTTGGTATACCATTTGGTGTTGGGGTCACTAATAAACAACTGGTAGAGAAATTGAAAAAGTGGGAGGGCATCAAAGTCCGCTTTCATGCCTGGGTGTATATTTGCACTACAGTACTGAGCCTATGTCATGTTTTTGTGCCCTGTGTTGGATATTGGCAAGTGTCATTGAAAGAAAATCATAGGTCCTATTAGAGATTTTCTTTGGAGAAATAACAATGGTAAAAAAAAGGTCTCTGCTTGGCTTGCATGGGACAAATTATCAGTTCCTAAAAGACATGGGGGCATTGGTATCATTCATATGCCTACTCACTGCATTCCAAGAAATGCTCTGATGCTCCCTAGATGTTTATCTCTGAACTTTACTTGGGCATTAATAATGAGGGAACTGGTTGAGATCTTTGATGTTATGGCTAAAGGTAGATGGGGGAATTTAAATTGGAAGAATAAACTCTTTTCATTTTCTCCTCTTAAGATCACTAGCTCAGCACTTTGCAAAACGCTATGCAAATGTTGGAAGGATAATTTGGGTATCATGGTCTAGGATGGAGGTGGCAGAGTAACATGCAACTCTATACTCAATTTGGGTATTTCGTGGACTCATAAATTTAATCCCCCTTTGGCCCTAATTGATATCTCTGCTCCAAAGAGTCTCAACAATAAAGGTATTAGGCATTTGGTTGAGTGCTAGGATAGGGTTATGGTAGGGTGAAAAGATGTGGATGAGTTATCTTTGGAATACTAGCAAGGAAAGAGATTAGATGGTTCAGGTATTGGAGCTACTTTAAAGGGACCTATGTTCTACTGCTACTGATACCTCAGTTTGGATTAAAGATTGGACTTGGCTTAATGGTATCAAACTAAAGGAGGGAAAAACAAGAGATATATACTCATTAATGAGAAATGGGGATGCTAATGTGCTGTATTGCAATAAAATCTGGAATGTAAATTGGAGCCCTTCTAGTTGGAAAAAGAGATGGAAGCTGCTCTAGGATTGCTAGATCCCTAAGAAATATCGTCTTTCTGTGGAAGGTATGCATGTGGGCACTACCAATTGACTCCAAACTCTAAAGGACAAATATATCTAGTGGCATTTGTCCCAGGTGTAGGTCATCACTTGAAGATGGTAACATGTGTTTTGGGAATGCCCAACAACCAGGGGTACTTGGTCGAAAATGTCTAAATGGATAGAGAAGAGCTTGGGTATGCAAACATGTTGGGGGGACCGGATCTTGGGTAAATGGTCAGTTAATAATGAATATATTGGTTTGGTTTTTAATATCATCAGAGCTTGCATCTTGATGAAAATCTCGTCTAGTAGGAATGCAATTGTATTTATGAAGGCAGTATATGTACAAGCTTGCAAGAGTTAGACTTGATGCATAAGTGTGTTTACATGTGTTGGTCTGTGTGTAATGTGAATAAAATAAGATGCTTTGAGCTAGATATGTTGATTCAACTTGCAAAGGAATATGATCTGAATTCTGCCTCAAAGTTTGGTGAGCTTCAGACATACTAGGAATAAACCCCTAACTTTGGTCTGTATGGTGCAGGTGAGATGTTGGGAAGGGAAGAAAAGGCCTCCCAAGTTTGAACCAAAAACTCTAAGGTGGTACCGTAAAGAAAAACAAGTTAATCATACATTTGTTGCCTTTATAGAAAACCTAGTGGGAACCAGATCCACTGTTAAAGTTTGGTCCAAGAAAGGGGGAATGCTAGAAAAATAGTCCCCTTGGGGATGCACTACAGAAGCTATGATGGAGGCTAGCATACTTTTGGGATATCAGATATCTTGGGAACAATCTTGCTTTTTAATGGAAGAAGAGAGATGGGAACAATCTTGCTTTTTGATGGAAGAAGAGAGATGGGAATTTTTGTGTAAAATTATGAATGAAGTTGAGAAGGAGTAGTAAATATGGACACTATAGCCCTGATTTGGTTGTATTGCAGTTGAGAAGAGAGATGGGAATTTTTGTGTAAAATTATGAATGAAGTTAAGAAGGAGTAGTAAATATGGACACTATAGCCCTGATTTGGTTGTATTGCAGTTTTTGAAGAGTTTTAGTTAATATATATAATTATTATTGATCCAAAGAAAAAGAGCAATAGTAGCTAGCGGCTTCTTCTTGAATAGAAGTGTCTTGCTTCAAATGAAGGCTTGGGTAATGAACAACTCATGACTTCGATGTAAACGGGAAAGACCTTATGGTTTGGATAAGGAATGTTGAAGAGGATAGTGTGGGCTCTAGATACGAAGTAAAACAGCATAGTGTCATGTGCATGCATGCGTGCATGTAGAGCAACTTAAGGAGGGTTAAAATTAATGATGCCCATGGTTAGTCGTTAAAATAAATATTAAAGACAAGTTAATAATAGTTTAGATAACGATAGGCAAGGATTATACAAAATCAAGAAATGTTTCATTAACCATTGTTCCCTCTAACTAGGGTTGGGCACGTGACATCTCTTTATCTCTCTCTCTCTTATCCAATCGATAGACTGATTCTCTCTCTTATCCAATCGATAGACTAACTCTCTCTCTCTCTCTCTCTCTCTCTCTCTCTCTCTCTCTCTCTTACACACACATACACACACACACACATGACCATAGCATCGTCTCTTATCCAATCGATAGACTAATTCTCTCTCTCTCTCTCTCTCTCTCTCTCTCTCTCTCTCTCTCTCTCTCTTACACACACATACACACACACACACATGACCATAGCATCGTCTCTTCCCATGCGATCACTCTTACACTCACTAACGTGAACCAATGTGTTAATTCTCTCTCTCTCTCTCTCTCTCTCTCTCTCTCTCTCTCTCACACACACACACACACACACACACACACATGCACTACAACAATGTCATTTCTTAGTCCATTGCAAAAAGCACTCCCAACTAGAAAGAATTCACACACAAACATGTGGTGCATTCTTAAATTGTCATTTTTTACGAGGCGTAAAAAAGAGGTTGGATTTTTAGGGAATCAGGCTTGTTTTTAAGAATGGATTAGAATTTTCCATGTGGCATGCTTATGGGGTCAAGAAAATTGCCACTAATTGCAACAATTGTAGTCCCGAACAACAACAAATGTCGCCCGCATCACCACTCTCTCTCTCTCTCCTCTCTCCAAGCCTAAAATTTGCGACCCTATCCTTGACTCTCTCTCCTCTCTCCACATCACGACTCTTTCTTTCTCTCCTCTCTCCAAGCCTGAAATTTGCAACCCTACCCTAGACTTCAAAATTTTCAAAATTTAAGGTTTGTTATTATGGGCTACCACACCTCCAAGAAGGAACTCTATGCATTCACCTTTGGAAGAAGCAATAGAACACAACTGTAGTAGTGAACTTAGCAATGCTTTGAGCTCGTGTCCCTTGAGGTCTCCAAGCTCACTTGAGAAGCTCCAATCCTCTAAGCTTCACGTCCACCCTATCACTGTAGAGTCGCTCACACCACCATACAAGGCAATCTCTCTCTCTCACTTCACCCCACAAGCATACAAGCATAGAGAAGGCACATGTGCTAGAGTACTCTCTCACACACTCTCTCTCAAGACAAAGCAAGAACTCTCATAGCACAAAGCGGGATTGTGTCTCTTCATTATGAGAAAATACCTTATATACAATTGGCTCTTATTCACACTTGGGCGCCCAAAACTTACTAACTTAGGCCTTGGGTGGCCAATCTCTCAGAATGTCACACTTGGACGCCCAAAACTTACTAACTTAGGCCTTGGGTGGCCAATCTCTCAGAATGTTACAACCTTTATAGTGCCTTTACATGACACTTATTTATGTCCTCAAAGGGAGGAGAATAATTGTTAAACCTAACTAGGATTAACATCCCCCTACCTGATGTAGGTTCTGTCCTCACCGAGGCCTAAAGACCTGGTCACCAAACTCATGAGATGCTAGAAGTTATGGCGTGATTGAAGCTTTTTCAAGGTTCTTCTGAATGTAGAGTGTAATCTCTAGAACCCGATGTCAACCATGTATTCAAATGTGACATGCATATATGATGGTAAACACTTGAGGGGATGATAGTATAACATCATGCCTCTATTAGTGGGACCTTGGTTCATGCTGAATAAGAGTTGATCTACATCATATCCATCATATCCCTCTGTGAGTTGGTCAATAAGGACCACAATCAACTTCAAAAATCGGACACTGGCCACAATAGCAGGATCCGAGATTCGACGCATGCGTGTATCCAAGTTAGCAATTGCTTCCTTTGCTGTCCTATATCTAAAAATGTTGCTAACAAAAATATAGGAATGTTGTAGCCAAGTATGTGAATCCCACAGCTTGGCATCATGGAATTCCAATGGTGTCCATCTTTATTTTAGTGGCATATATAATGGGTCCACTCTTTGTGTCCATCTTTATTTTAGTGGCATATATAATGGGTCCACTCTTTGTGTGGGCGGAGTACACATGTACTAGTGACTATATTCTAGAATAGTCAAATACTCCTTTTGCCATGCTAGCTGTATACCAAAATCTTCAAGTCTAGGGTTTGCATCCTGTATGACAATTGCTGTATAGCCTCCTCGTGTATGGACTGGATGGGCGTTTCTCCACTTGCGGAAGCAGTAGCTGATCATGAATGTTACAATTCTGATTTCAAGTAAATCTTCCAAGTGTGAGTTAGCTAGCTTTGTATGCCTTGCAACATTTGACCATAAGGTGCCTTCTCCAACTAAGGGAAACAATTCTTCTAACTCTGGCCTTGGTGCTCGGAGAGGGTATGGTACATAATGCTGCTTTGTAGGTGTAACATCAGAGTATGCTTTTGGTAGGATCCACCTGTTAGGTTCAAAAGGTGTTATTTGCATTAACACCTTGAACATTACCTTTGGCTTCAACAATAGATTCCCTGCTCTGATGAATCCTTCATATTTTGCATCAGATAAAGATTCGAAAACAGTTTCATTTAGTAAAAGACTTAAGAGTATCTTGAGTAGAGTTTGACTAACCTCTTGAGTTGGCCGTGGTGGAGATAGGTGGGGTGTCGAGAACTCCTCGGGGGCAAGAGTGTTAGTGGAAAATTCTAATGGAAGAGAAAGAAAATGTGAGAAAATACAATCTGCCTGAGATTTGTCAATAGGAGGAATACTAGGGTATGGATTTAGTAATTTACTTGCTACAGATGAAACACCAGATAAGTTGGAAGATTAGATGAGCTTGGTGTCTTCTCTTGACCCTCTCCAAAACTAGGGGGTGGGTGGGTTGGTTTGTTGAGCTTCATAAATTCTTGTAGCTCCATGATATCCTCAGGAGATATGTTAGGATATTCAATGTGTATTTTATCAAAACTATAGAGTACTGTAGTTAGCATGGCTTCTAGATGTTTTTGTATATTGGGATAAAGTTTAAGAATGCCAAAAGGATGATAGAGTGTCGACTTATATAGATTTAAATGTTGATGGGTATTATACACTTCTAACCACCCATGACTAATGTTAACTGCGAGCTACAACCTCATAATTGGCTGGTGTATTAGGATTATCATCTCATACAAACAGGTCTAGTTTGTCGACACTATTGTCCAGTATGTCTGATTTTCGCAACACCCAACACCAACTACAAAGGTTGAGCACAATAGGGTGTAATGGATAGAAGAAAATATCTTTTAGATTAGTTTAGTAGTAGGTCTCCCCGAAAAATCCCCATAATAATGGTAGGATCAGCATCATGTTTTGTCTTTTGTTAAATTAGTTTCAAATCTCCTAGGCTTAAATCTTCAGATAGATTTATTTCATATTGAAGTAAAGAGAGTGTTAGTGCAGACAAAAAGAAAGTAAGAGTTTGAGGAGGGGCCTGAGGAGTCACTGGCAATGAACCTATCTCTGAAGATTTCTCAAGAAGTAAGCGTAACTCGTCCAGTAGGCTCTTGTCTTTCACTGCATTCTCAGATTGCTAGTTGTCGCTCCAATTCTTGTATCCTTGAAGCTTTGGTGTTTAGAAGTTTTAAAATGGTCGTTTCTCTGACCATCCTTGCTGCATATAATTCCTCAAACCTTCTGGTGGCAGCTTCTTGTGCTCGTCTGGCTCAGGCTTCCAAGTCTTGAGTTTCTGTAATCTTTTGAAGCCTTTCAGGTGCCAAAGCTTGACTAGCTTGGAGCTGCTGGGTAATCTGCAACATTTCCTATTTGTGGGTGTCCATCAGCTTCTGCATCTCCAAAGAGTTGGCGTTGATGGTCTCATTCAGGGCTTGTACCTTCTCAGCATTGGCTTTGTTTATTTGTTCCCTTTCTATCTAAAGTTGGATCACTTTGTGATCAGCATCCTTGAGAGCTATGGATATTGATCTCAAGTTCTTTGTCATTCCTCTTCCTTGGCTTGAAATGTACTCTGGACTTCTTGAAGCTGTTGAGCATGGATGCTAGATTGTTCCTTATTGTGTGCAACTTCTCTTTGCATCTGTTCTTTTTCTTGCTACATTTGTGCCTTTAGGTCTATATTTTCTTTAATTATTTGTACCAGTGTCTGGCTGAGAATGTCTGGCTGAGAACGAGATAATTGCTTTCTAGTGTTTGATACCTTACTTCTTGCTCTTCGGCAAAGTAGCCTTTAAGCTTTTTAAGATCACATCTCGATGGGTTGCTTTTACTACTTGTAAGTGCTCCTGGAGCATCTGGACTTGTTTTGTGGCATCCTGGACCTATTTCCATAGTGTTGCATGTCTTTCTTGAAGCATGTGAGTGGTGGTCAATAGGTGGCAGCGCCACACCTGCTACTCTTGATCCCAAATAGAGGTATTGGTTGCAAAATGCTCCTTCTAATTCAAAGTGTGGTAATTGTAAGAGACTCTCCAGGCCCTCTACAGTCTCGTTGAGGAACTTCTCATAATCCAGGTTATGTAAGAAAGACTTTTCTGGAAATCTCTCTACATCATCTAGTCGTTATCATTTGTTGTTGGGGCTAGTTGCCTCTTCACTACTCTTTCTCTTTCCTGTATCCAGTCTTTCTTCGAGGACTTCTACATGTAATGAGATTGCCTCTTCTTGGCTTTGGTGCCCTTCTTCTTGTAACTTTTCTTGTTCTATGGCTTTCTCTATACCCAACTCAATGGATGCAAGTGTATCTCAACTCCACACATTGCACTCCACGTAAGCTCCTAAACCTCTGGAGCTTCTTTGTGCCCAATGCCTTCATGAAGATGTCAGCTACGTCATCCTTCGTGCTGATATATACCAGATTTACATCTCCTGCTAGAACCTTATCCCTCACAAAGTGATAATGCACCTTAATGTGCTTCATTCTAACATGATATACTGGGTTACTGGAACTGTATGCTACTCATGTTGTCACAATATATGACAACTGCCGTATCCACAGGCTCTCCCATGTCACCAAGTAGCTTCTAAAACCAAGCTACCTCACAAGCTGCCATATCAGCACCCTTGTACTTTGCCTCTATACTCAATAAGGCAATTGTTGGCTACTTCTTACTGCCCCAACTCCCAGCAGCACTCCCAAATGAGAACATAAAACCACTGGTAGATCTTCTGTCTGCAATACTGCCAGCCCAATCAGCATCTGTGTACCCATGCAACTGTATCTCTGAACACGAGCCTCATAGAAAAGTCTATAATCAACTGTGGACTTTATGTACCTGAGGATCCATCAAGCCGCATCTAAGTGTGGCTTCCAAGGGGCTTGCATAAACTAACTCACAAGCCCAACAACATAGCTTAAGTCTAGCCTTGTAATGGTCATGTAGATCAAACTACCCACTATGTGTCTGTATGTAGTGGGGTCCTCCAAAAGCTCACATGTATCTTTGGAAAGTTTTGTGTTCTCCTCCAATGACACTAAAATAGGCTTACAGCCTGTCATACCATACTTGGAGAACATGTCCAAGCCATACTACCTCTGTAATAGCAAAATTCCATGAGGTGATCTCACCAGCTCTATGCCCAAGAAATACTGCAACTCACTCAAATCCTTCATCTCAAACTTCTGCTTCAAAAGCATCCTGACATCATGTATTTCTGCATCACTATCACAAGTGATAATCAAGTCATCCACATAGATGACTAATAGCATGATCCCTCTATCTAACTTTTTCACATATAGTGAAAAATCTACATTGGATATCTGAAATCCAATGGTAACAATATACTCCCCGATCTTGTTTGACCATGCTCTAGGTGACTGCTTCAAGCCATACAAGGCTTTGTGTAACGTGCACACATAGAATCTGATGTGCATCACTCTCATAACCTGGTAGCTGCATCATGTACACTTCTTGCAAATCACCATGCAAGAAAGCATTCTTTACATCCATTTAATGTAAAGACCAACCCTTTGCTGCAACCAGAGCAATGACGGGACTCAGCCACCACGGCCTCTACCTAAATTAGAGTAGAAGGCATGTTCCAATGTGTTCTTGCACTGTGAAGAAGAATCCTCACCTAAAGCCTTTTCTTCTATGATCAGCATAGATATCAAGTCCCAAAAGTTGGGAATATTCTCCCTAACTACAATGGAGGTCTTGAATGGCTTGTACTCTTTGCCAAGCCCATTCAGACAGACACTCACCAAATCATCATCCTCCACTAATACATTGATAGACCCAAGGGATTCAACAATGCACTTGATCTTTAAGGCATATTCATTGATGGACATGCTTTTCTTTTCCACAGTATGTAACTCTTGCTTTAACTGCAACTTCCTTGCCTTTGTGTTAGTCTAGAACACTCACCAAATCATCATCCTCCACTAATACATTGATAGACCCAAGGGATTCAACAATGCACTTGATCTTTAAGGCTTATTCATTGATGGACATGCTTTTCTTTTCCACAGTATGTAACTCTTTCTTTAACTACAACTTCCTTGCCTTTGTGTTAGTCTAGAACATTTGAACCAAATTTTGCCATGCAACTGCTGGAGTGTTTACATCATGTATATTACTATTATGTTAGTACTGTCTTAGTACTATTTTAGTCTAATGTTAGTACTGTGCCATTAAAGTGTTAGTCTTATGTTAGTACTGTGTTAGTCTTTAATCAACAAGAACTTTAATCAACAACAGTACTTAGAGTAATTAATTATTATCCTAGTTAATTAATTATGCTATCTTTGGACAATACTGACTTAGTACTATGTTAGTACTATTATGTTACTATTGTGTTAGTACTATCGTAGTACTATTTTTGTCTCATGTTAGTAGTGTGCTATTACAGTGTTGGTCTTATGTTAGTACTCTTAGTCTTTAATCAACAACAACTTTAATCAACAAGTTTTTTTTTTTTTGTAAAATATAACTTGAATTATAAAAGACGATTTACAGAGATGTCCAAAAAGTTATAAAAAGACCCAAGACTGTTAGATGAAAACCAAAGGCTAATATAACAAGTTAAAGAGAACTTTAATTACTAGGGAGCTCATACAAAAGGTGATTTTGAGAGCAAAAACATGTATCGTTATATATAGGCTATCGCATTGAAATTGATTTACAGTATATCTGATTACAAAGGCCAAACCTAATCACATAACCCTACTCACCAATTCACATATGCATGAAATGGGTTCTTTTAAATAATGGCTATAGCCAAATCGGGTGGCAACATCTAAATTATGTCTTGAGCGGCTTGGCCAGCTTGGTAATGGATAAGCTCCAATGAACTTCACGGAAGACTCGATTTTTTCCACCTCGGCATATTCAGTCTCAATTACCTTTAGTAGCTCATGGAGGGGCTTGTATTACGCTGCCTTGCCCACAGCTCAAACATATGCCCCAAACATATGCCCTTTATAAGGAAATTTATATGAGAACTCCAAGACGATGCCCTTAAATTTACATAGCCTCTACAAGTAAGGCAATAGCATCTCGAGAAACTCTTCATCCTTGGTATCACCTTCATATGTTGAGACACAATAAGTTATCCCTATTGGATTCAAACATCCCTTATCTAGCATGTCGTTCATGAGCAGGATATGCATGGGGTTCAATTGTATGCCCCTATCAAGAAGCGAGTTGAACGGCTTTAGGAATAGGAGATCCTTAGTCCGCTTGGGATGGTATATGCCTGGCTGTTGCACACACTCGTCTTGCATGCGAGAAGTGGAATTTGAATTTGAAGTCTGAATCCACGGCAATCGGCATCAGATTTTTGGGGGCCATGTTACTCCAAATTCTGACATCATAACGAGGGCCCAATTCGGCAAGGAACTGAATGAGTCTAGGCCTTAGCGACACCACGTGCTTGCCCACTCTATGAAGCTGAAGTTTTGTTGCAACATGGGGTGGAGCATGTTGGAACCATCTTTTGACCATGACTCCGTTAACATAAAAAATAAGCAGATGTTTTGGAGGAACCGTTGTTGTGTATTCGCCTAACACACAGAAGAGGTACTTCTCAAATTTTTTAAGTACTCAGATAAATGACACGGTACTAAAATAACAAACTCAAGACCAACTTTAAAAAAAATACATAACAAATTGATGCACTTTGCTCAAGATAGAAACAAAAGTGTATTTCAAAAAGTGCAGTGCATTCCCAAAAAGGCAAAACAAAGGGGCAATACAATAGTATGCTCATTTTGAGTTGGATCTAGTTTTGGGCAAGTGTACAGAGTCACAACCCTTACAAGTAGGAAGGCTACAAGCTTTACTCTTCTTAAACCCCGTAGGGACTAAGCGAGATAGTTTCAGATTGTCACCATCAATGTTAGACATAGCCGCCTCATGCTCCTATAGGCAATGACCTTGGTGGATGTACCACCCTCCTCATGGCCTCCTCATGCTCTTAGGCAGTGGCCTTGGTGGATGTAGTAGCCTCCTCATGCTCCTGGGCTTTGGCCTTGGTGGATGTAGCAGCCTCCTCATGCTCCTGGGAAATGTCCTTGCTGGATGTGCCACCCTCAAGGTCTTTGGCACCACTGTCCTTCTTTGGCATGCTCTCATCACTAGCTTTACTCTCTTCTTGTCCCCCAACCATTCCCTTTTTCTTAACTTCACTGTTGGCTTTCCCTTCCAGGTTTAGCTTCTCGGCATCTTCAGAATCCAATATGTACACCTCATCTTTTTTCTCATCATCTCGATCACCCACAACATAACCCCATCACAATTAGATCAGAGCTAAAAATGTGACATAGAAAAAATCAACACATAGAGACTAGCAGGGAATAATTATGACTACAAAGGAGACCAACCTTCAAGATTGTAACAACAATATAATATGTAAACCAATTGTGCCATACCTTGCTTGCAAATGCGCATTCTGGCTTTGTATAACACCCATTGTGCATTTATTTTTTTAGAAATGGAAGTCCCTTGCGCTCGAGACACACCCTCCACAACGTCAATGTTAGTTGGTGGACCTGAGTCACACAATTAAAATGTATTCTCTGTAAACCACCATGCCAATTAAAATGCATTATGTAAACCAACATGCCAATTAAACCTGTATTATCTAAACCACATACCAATGTATTATGTAAATTGCATGCCAATTAAAATGTATTATCTAAAGTGCCTACCTTCACAATTTGCTACCCCTTCTGGAAGAGGAGCTCCATTACTTGAATCCTCGTTTGGCCAGCCTTGATTATTTTGCTGAGAGCTTAGAAGCTCTTTTTGGTGGAGGGCTTTCCTTTTGAATTCATCTTCATTGTATGAGTCTCCTGCATCCTCCGTGGATTCCAAGGGTAGGCTGCTTTTACCTCCTTTGTCCTCATCCCCACCATCTAGGTGGCTGGCATCAAAGGTAGGTGGCACCATATGAATTGGCTTCTCCCTCATGATGGCTTCAATATGCCAAATGGGCTTTGTGCATCTTGCCACATTTATGCAGCTTGCTAGATGAGCCTTTTACAAACCTATGCACACCTATGCTAGCATCTCCCTCATGCTGCTTTGTGCGAATGCTTCTGAGCGTTTTATGTTCAGCACGTTCAGAAGTGGATGTTGCACCTGCAAGCAGTACAAACACAACAATGTGTTAGTACTAAACTAGCTCTTCAGGACAAGCTAAAAAACATAGTGCTAACACAGTACTAATAACAACCACATATAGTACTAATATAAGATAGTACTAAGTAAGCACTATGATAGTACTGAATAGTACTAACATAGTGCTTACTTTGTGAGTATTAATTAGTACTAACAACTACCAATTAACATTGTGTACAACCCTTTACCAGATACCACACAAAATAGTACTAAATATTGCTAACACAGTGGCAGTATATAGTACTAAAGAGTAAAAATTTGTATAGTACTAACCTCTATTACTGTGCTAATTCAAAAGCAAATACTACTAGCATACTAGTACTAAAGAGTCCTAAGATACTGGTAGTATAGTACTAAAGTATTTACATGTATAGTACTATTCTAGTACTATAGAACAATGACATATAGCACAATTGTAAAAAAGGTCCAATCTAGTACTAAAAAGTACTAAAAGAGATTGGCTAATAGTACTTCAAGAGTAGTCATGCAAACTAAAAAGCTTTAAATAGTACTAAAATAGTAGTTGAATGTAAAGTGTATGAAACTCTACTAAAAGAGTTACAATATTAAGTACTAAATTACAATTTTAAATGCAAATAGTACTAAAAGTGTATGCAAAGAGGACTAAATACACATAGTACTAAAAACATATGAAACTCTACTAAAAGAGTTACAATATTAGTAAATTAGTATTTTAAATAGTACTAAAGAGTGCTAAAATTGTAATGAAATATTAGTATACTAAATTGGACCTCTGAGTTTTAATAGAGTACTAAAATATATCTAAAATGGTACCTACGGAGTACTAAATAGTTCTAGAAAGCAGTTCGTAGTACTAATAGTTAGTAGAACTAATAGGAACAACAAAGTACTAAATAGTAAGCAGTACTAATCACTTATGAAACTATACCAAAAGAGTTAATAAATAGTACTATACAGTACTAAATAATACTGAGATAGTAGTATATTAAATTGAACCTCTGAGTTTTAAGAAAACACATACCTGCAGGGGGTCTAAAACCCATTGCAACCATCTAGTCACTGGATATGGACATCTTTTGGGTTTTTAGTCTACATGATTTTGACCACCACTTTCAAATGCAATAAAGTGGAAAAGGGACATTGGAAATCGCCCCTGAGAGGAGAATATTATTATTTCTCCAATCAAAAGTTCCAGTCCTATCCAGAAGGGTATAGTGTCATTCATCGAGAAACTTGGGTACTGCATTACATATTGATTAAGACTGGCAGATAGAGAAAATGAAACCCAACACTTTCTTACTAATAAGAGGTGTTGTTTGCAACAAAAATGTCCCAAAACACCCAAGCAAGCACTAATGTGAATGCAAAGATGCCAAGGAAATAGGTTGTGTCTAACAAGGACTCAAAAGAGTAGGGAAAACCCAAGTAGTTAAAAGGAATACCAAAGGTTTTGGATAAGTCATTTACAAGTTGCTCAAGGTTGGGTAACTAAGCATGGTTATTCATCTAGTTGGCTAGGTGATGTGGGCACAAATGGAGGATGCATACACATTTGAGTGTTCTAAAGGACTCAAAAGTGAATGCAAAGATGCCAAGTGAATAGGCTGTGTCTAACAAGGACTCAAAAGAGTAGGGAAAACCCAAGTAGTTAAAAGGAATACCAAAGGTTCTGGATAAGTCATTTACAAGTTGCTCAAGGTTGGGTAACTAAGCATGGTTATTCATCTAGTTGGCTGGGTGATGTGGGCACAAATGGAGGATGCATACACATTTGAGTGTTCCAAAAGAATATAGAAAAGGAGCCCTATTTGTATACCTACCATGCACCAGAATGGCATGCACCAGAATGGTACTTAGTTCTTAAGGAAGATGGTGTAATGGAGAAATTGCAGGCAACTAGCTTGGATGGCACCTTCGTAGAATCCTTACTATGACCCTATTATCATAAACTAAATTTCTAAACTCTTATGATGTAGAAAGGGGGATGGCTGTATGAGGCTGAGATTAAGTTACACAGAGAGTTAATCATTGAAGCATTTGCCTGCCTTCAGGGTTGTCATATTCAAAAGTCAAACTAGGCACCATAAATAACAGTACACACATGAAAAAATGGAGTAAGACAGTACATGGAGAATTCTTTGCACAAATCACGGATACTATAGTAGAAATAGCTTATAGAGCAATCATTCTTCTCCCTCAAGTGAAATACATTGACAGACATGATAGGATAAACTCTCGAGCTAGTTTTATGGCTCTTCAACTTTTCTTAGACTAATGTCTATTCCATCATCAAGGAGCTTTTTCTTTTTAGCGAACACCTTGCTTTCTAAGGTTGTAGCCTTATGCGTACACACCATATAGATTCTTCTTTTGGTAGACTTTTTGTATGAGATGTGGTATAATTAAGGTCCGAAGGAGTTCAACTCACTGGTGGATGGGCTTTATGACTCACCAAATCTACCCTAATGATTTGTTCATTCTCTCAGAGGTAAATATAGTTCGTACCCCATTCATGTATCATTTGTAATTGTGTCATAAATGGGGTTCCCATTTTATTATATTATAATTAGTAGAATGTTGGAAATCCATGATTACGAATGTATGGAAAAAGCGCATACCGTAGGTATCCATAGTTATGTGACTACTCTTCCAAAGGGGCTTGTTCAATAAAGCCATCAACCATCTTGACTGATACACATGTAGGTTCTAAAGGAGGTTCATCCCATCATATCCAACAGGCTTTAGTCGCAATAATAACACCAGCTCCACCATCAAGGATGGCAGATACTCAAGTTTCTTTATAGGAAATGGGAATGGTTGCATTAGTATCCTCCCCTTCATAGTACTGATACTGCCTGAGTTTGTTGATGGGTACCTCAAGAATACTCTGGTTGTCCAAATTATCATCCCTATAAATATCGAATTCTCCCTTAGACTCCATGTCCAAGGACTCAACTGGGTGTTTGGTTTTTAACCATTGTTTTACAGATTCCCACAAGGTACAATTGTCCTATAAAAATTCCCCCAATGTCATCGTGATAGGTGTAGACAAGAGGGATTCCAACATATTCGATGTCTTAGGCTGCTTTGTGTTTCTCACTTTTCTATAGCAAACCTTGGGAGTCTCATAGATCTCGTTGTTGTTACTGGAGGGCATCCTCTTTCTTTTACACCCTCATCCTCACAGTTTAAATCACTATCCAGGTAAATAAGAACCGTGGGAATGGATTCTTTCACTATCCCTTCCAAAGGTTCAGTGGCAATGATGATACAGGAAACCCTAGATCTTGGAGGAGATCTATTTCTAAGATTCAACATAAAGGAAACCCTAGATCTTGGAGGAGATCTATTTCTAAGATTCAACATAAAATCATGCGACTCTGGTTGATCTGAATAGGTTTTATCAAGCTTTCAACTTGTCCTCATTTCTTTCCCAATGTCTCCTTGGCCTTATCTTCATTGGTAAATTCAAAGAGGTTTAACTCCTTAGAGTCAGAAACTATCAACGTTGCATAGTACTCCTCTTCCTTGTGCACGACTTCACTTCCTGACTCAGGAATGACCAATAGTGGAGGTGGCCGAATTGGTTTTGGAGCCTTAATCGGTCCATAAATGCTTTCAAACTCTTGTTGAGTCTTTTGAACCAACTCAATGGCTTCATCAAATTTTTCCTTTTCCTTAACAAGATTTGGGTACTGCTCAATCTTCTTATAAATATTTAAAGTGTGAGCCTCAAATCTATTTTCTACTAATTTTTTCACAAACCGCAGGTACTCATCCTCCAAAATCAGAAGAAGAGACTCACTAGATGATGAACTTGTTCCATCTGTAATTTTTACTTTGTCCTTTCCATTGCCACGACCATCATAGATTTCTTTTTCTTTGCCATTCTTCTCTTAGCACTCTTGGATGTTAAAGCTTCCATATCCCTATTTTTAGCCTTTTGGGCTTGATCCCTCGTAGTCGCGGCATGGACATAACTTACATTAAATTGTTGAGTGTCTCGATTTTGGACAATGCACATCATATCCAATCCCATGGTTTTCCTTGAAGGATTACTAGTACCAGTAGATTGTTGTGTTTTGTAGGGGTAATCTTTTAGTAGGTGATCTACTCCGCACCCTAGACACCACCTCCTAAGAAGTAGGAGTAACAACCATAGGAGGATCCTTTGCATTTCACTTTTAAATGTGGACCTCTACAAGAATAGCAAGAGAGTGGGGCTCTTCGATTCAAGGATTTTATGTTATTGCTTTTGTTGGCTGCAACAATCATGTTTAACAAGGTGGTATACTCCTCAAAGTTAACCATGGTATATCCTGGAAGCGTGACTAGGTATTCCTTATTTTCTAAAATTTCAATAGGAGAATCATAGTTGAGTTCCATGGTAATGTTTTCCATGTCACTTTCATTCTCTACCACCATTTGATGCATTGGGGTCACCCTAGGAGGGACTGGTCAGGGTGACAAGATTGGAGGTGGTGAAGGGTTTGTACCTCCCCTTGCCTACAGTGGACTCCAAAAGTGCACTTGTGGTGCAGGTAATGCCAATGGTCTTTGTGGAGCTCATAAAGCAGGAGCTCCAACTGCTTGATTCATCCTTAAAGTGGGATTGAGAAGGTAACACCTATTGGTGTCATGGTTACCCATATGCGAGCACAATATCCACACCACAGGTTAGGTCTTGGTTTGAGATGCAAGCATCCCATAGTCATACGATTTTCTTTATAGTATGCACACCAAATCAGATCCCTATGTGGATAAAGATGGGGATTGCCCGTCTCTTTCAGAACTAGTTTAAACTCATCCTTCAGATGCTTCATTAGTTATCCCACCAACTCCGTATCCTCCTTCTTTTCATCAATTTCTTGAGATCCACTTTTAGAAGGCATTTGAATGATATTTCATTACCATATTAATCTCCTTTGGAGGTCCCATTATATTATCACATAATCAATGGCATCTAAGGCACATTCATTGAACGTCCTATGTCTTCGAGCATAGAGGGCATCATGAAGCTTCTCACTTTATAAACCTTTTAAGAATAGAGAGATCAACTGTGTCTGGTTGAACCTTTCCTCAGGCTCACACGATTAACAAGTATTTTTCTTGGTTGATGTATTCTCTTACAGATTCACTATCTTTTGTTTTAGAGTGTTTAATTGATTAGTGGAACTCCATTTGGCTCTAGTTTTTGCTTGCATAGGCTATAAGGAAAGATTATTTCAAGTCTTCATATATTACCTTGCTTTCTGGTCCTAGGGTACGAAAGCATTTACTTGCACCTTGTTCAAGTGTGAAGCCAAATTCCTCAATCTTTGTAGGATTGTCTTTGACACTCAATGCTTCACTTACCTACTCGAAAGTTTCAATATGACCATGGGCATCACCCATGCCACTAAACTTGGTCATTACCTCTTTGACACACTCCAAACCTTGGATGTTGTCCTATATCGCTCACTTTCTTGAGGTAAAGGAGTGTGCAAGTGAAGTTTGGCAGCAAGTTCTCTACTTCTTGCTACTACCCTAGCAATAGCTTCAGCCATCCTTATAGCATCCTCTGTTGATATCATCCCTACTAGTGTGGAGGAGCTATAGTGCCCCTAGGAACTGGTACATCTAGAGTTGGAGAACCTTCTGTTCGAGAAGTGTGGACTCTTTATAATGGGTCTACACTTCCACTCCCAATAGGTCAAGCCATAAGAATTGGTCCAGAAGTGGTAGGTAGTCCTCTACTGGGTTGCAAAGCTAGGGGAAAATGTAAACTCACCATATGAGAAAGGAGGTACCATTGTGTGAACATAAGAATACAAACCATGTCTCTTCTCTCCTTCGATGTGAATCTCCTCTTCTGTTACCATCTCACTAACTGGTGGGGCAAATGAATACTCAGGGTTGATGTGTCCTAGAGTATATATAAGCTCTAGAAATCCACTGGTTGCATCTATACCCTAGGTGCCTTTGGATTGTGCCTATTGCACAACTTCTTTTCCTTTACTAGTTCCTAGTAATGATTCACCATATCCTAATTTCGTTGGCATGGAATTAGGTACAACTAAGAATCCACAAGCTTTGGCTAAGCTCTACCATGACTTGCTCAATTTCAGGTTCTTCACAAGGAAGATACATGTTTTCCTAGACATCATAAAAATAGAATCCCAAATCTAGATTTTCAATCCTGAAAACTACGAGATTCAAGGGGTTTACATTGCAAGATCCTTCACAAGGTACTATGTTAAAGCCTATGGGATTCATCCATATACACATGCTTACTCAAGGAAGCCATGTAGTGTCTTTTCAACACTGTCATGTCGTCTAGGACTCTTGCCCATTCTTGTGGTATAGGTTCGCTCAAAGTTTTTTGAGGGGGTCCACCAAGTATTTCAAGAAAAGGATTAAATAGTTCGTATGATATTAGGTGCTAGATAAGCTGAGTTTATTGTATCTCTTATTTACATTCTGATGACAATGAATTATAGGCATGATGTTTGTGCTCTAGTTAGGTCTTATTTCAAATTGGTAATGTCACATAGATTTCACAGATGCTGATTGAGTTGAGTATGGACGATACACTCAACAACCTCATTTTCATAAAGAAAGCAACAATGGCATAGGGCTTGAAAGAAGCATGGGTTATAGGTATATCTTGATTCTTTTAATGTTTTCCCTTCTTTGCTGATTCTTTTATCAACTTGTGTTACAAATAGTGTATTTGATTATGAGAGGCCATTCATCAATTGTTTATACCCTATCACCCAATGTATAACAGGGATCCAAGTGTATAGAGGGAGCCTAAACAAAGCAGCACAACACATGGGTTTAATCCAGCCATCAATAAAGTAAGCATATGCAAACATTCTACGCATTTTGGCTAAGTTTAGCTAATGAGATTTTTTGAATGGTCACAGTGCTTAGGGCCGTTTCATCCTATCTAGGATGCTTGACTACAATGACTTGATTGTAGTGTTAGGCGCAGTTTCTCTATAGATACTGGTTGATATAATCTCTACTATAAGAGATATGTCCAACCTCTGGGAGCTGAGTTGATCTCCTACAAGGTTGCGTTGCATCACGAGGTTTGCCCTCATAAGGCTAGGATGTGTATTGTCCCATGGGGCATGGTAGAATGCTGAGAGTTGTAGAGAGCTGTAGCAATAGGGTTGCGGCTGTAACATGGGACTCCTCTTCATAGAAACGTCCAACTAATTAGAGGCTATGCTCCATTCACATCAAGATTGAGTTTTTCCATGTCTTTATTATATTTGGCTGAAGTTTCAAAGTTAAGATGTGTTTGCATGTATGTACAGGTGGTGAAACGATAAGCCAAACCTCTCTAATGAATGTAGTCATGGATGTAGATCTAACATGGGACACCTATTGTATATCTTAATATTTGATAGATAATCTTGAAATGTTTATAAAATGTGGTGAATAGTATATTAACGTGATTCATAGATAGAAAAAGGTAAGCTTCTATGTATTCCCTATATAGAGATACAATGTATTCACTATTATTTAGAGATGCAATGTATTCACTATATAATTTCTTAGGTAGATATAAGGATATCTAGAAAAAGTCCAAACGAGGGAAAATGAAACATTTCCCTAGATATGTTAACTAGGAAATGTGTGCATGGATTTCTCTATATAGGCAAATTTGCCTACATAGGAATTTTTGTTTTTTGTGTATATCTCAAAAATTACTATGTAGGCAAACTTGCCTATATAGGGAAAAAATTCCTATGTAGGCAAATTTTCCTATATAGAGAAATCATATAGGAAAATTTACTTACATAGGAAAAAAAATTCCTATGTAGGTAAAATTAGAGCATTTTTCCTACTAGTTTTTCTCAAAACAAAGAAGGGGATTTGATATTTTTGGTATGTATGCACCTTGGTTGGTGTTAATATGCAACATTGAGCTTGTTTGGGTGTCAACGCAAGTTATCCACACTTGATTGAACCACTACATTTCAATTTGAAGCCTTGGAAAGTGTGCCAAAACAGGGTATTTTGGACTGAGTATGCTAGTTCACTCTGAATGCAATCAGAGCGATTTTCTACATCAAGAGTGAAGTTCGTTGAGTACTTTGGAGTATCTGGAAAACTTATTAGAGTGTGGTTGAGATGAGGAAGGCTCATTTACAGAATTGGACGTGTGTGGAAGGTGCATTTGCACATTGAGCAATATGTCAGACAAGCTAGTATAGATTGTGGGTGAGAAGTTGGATAGAAAGAACTTCTAGGCATGGAAGTACAGGATTAAAAGCTTTCTGAAAGGAAAAGGATTTTGGAACCTTGTTACAGGTGTGGAACCATAGCCGCGGATCTACCCCCCCGACAACCTACACAACAACAAGTTGTAGCTTATAAGCAATGGTCAAAGAGAGCATATAAAGTTTTGCATTACTTGTCTATATGTATCTCGGATGCTATACTCATACATATACATGATGCTGAGAATCCCAAGGATGCATGGGATACTTTGGTAAAGTTGTTTGATATAGATACTAGTGCTCGTAAGTCTCATTTGAGACAACACATTTATAATGTGAAGCAAAAAGGAAGGAGTATTCATGATTATGTACAAGAGATAAAGAAGTATGCAGATGCATTGGCAACTATCAATGCCCCCATGCCTGATGATGATTTGGTAGACATTGCCTTGCGTGGTTTTGGCAAGGAGTACAAGTCTTTTGATACATCCATCTTACTCGGAGTACAGGTTTACTAGATTTTGATGAGTTGGTTTCACTCTTGCTTGTTGAGAAAATCAAACTCAATGACTCTTTTCATGATGCATCTACTAGCCATGATGATAATGGCAGGAATCAGGCTTTCTATTCACAAAGGGGATCTAGAGGCAGGGGGAGATTTGCATCACGAGGTTGTGGTAATGGTCATGGATGGCAAGATAGGTCACCACAACAAAATTTTCAGCCCTCATATAGTGCTAGAGTTGGTCATGGGATTACACCTTAGAGAGGCTGAGGTAATCCTCGTGGAAGAGGACATTGGCAAGGCCAACAAGCATCTATGCAAAATGTGGAATGCCATTACTATGGAAAGCTTGGTCATATGGCACGTGATTTTTATCATAAACAAAATGATTTGAGAGGGGGTAGAGCACAACATGGTGGACATATTGCACAACATGGTGAAAATTATGCAAATGGTTGAAATTTTGCATCAAGCAGTCATGATGGCAATGAAAATCACTTGTTTGCCATGAAACATGCCGTGGGATCTATGATGACAAATGGTGACAGTGATGACACTTGGTATATGGGCTCTGGAGTATCAAACCATATGTCTTACCATGGCGAATGGTTTGAACATATGAAGCCAATGGATGTGAAAGGCTATGTGGAGACAGGAGATGATTCCCAGCATGCTATCACTCATGTTGGAAGTGTACCATTGGTGATGCACAATGGTGAAACAAAGTCTATGGCAGATGTCTTGTATGTGTCTTGTATGTGCCTTCTATGGCCATGTTCTCTAAAAGCCAAAATGTGGTACAGGACATTGACATGTGGCATAAAAGGATTGGACATGTGAACATACAAAGGTTAAAGAACATGCAGGCAAGAGGCATTGTTGGTGGGCTGCCTAGATCCAAGTATGATGGGAATATGCATGTCTGTGATGCTTGCCAGTTTGGAAAATCAAGTAAGGTTGCCATTTCCTAAAGAAGGAAACATTAGTAGCAGGCCAGTTTGGAAAATCAAGCAAGGTTGCCATTTCCTAAAGAAGGAAACATTAGTAGCAGGCCACTTGAGATAGTTCATAGTGATGTATGGGGTCTTGCTCAAAACCCATCCATTAAAGGCGGCTTGTAATATGTGACATTCATTGATGATTTCAGCAGAATGACTTGGATTTACTTTCTCAGAGAGAGAAAAGTGAAGTGTTAGGAAAGTTTATGGACTTCAAAGCTTTTGCAGAGAAGCAATATGGCTCTTGGATAAAATGTTTGAGGACAGATGGAGGTGGTGAATACACCTTACATGCTTTTGAGAATTTCTTGAGAAAGAATTGCATAAGAAGGAGAGTAGTACTATACATCCATGGTCAGACGTCCATGGTCAAGATGCTTGAGACATGAAAGTGTGACTGGGACTAGTGCTGTGGATAAAGGGAAAAATAAGGTTGAAGGAATTGGCATTACAGGTTATGAGTCGTCAAGTTTAGAAAGTTTGGATGAGGGACTTGGCATACCAGTTTTACGCACACCAAGTGCAAGGCAGGATAGATATGTGCCTCCACATGCTAAAGTGATAGGTGTTCAAATTGATCCATATGCATTGTGGAGATTCCAAAGGTTCAAGTATCCAGTTTGACAGGTTGACATATCATGACTTTGCTATGCTTATATATGACCTCTTTGGTGAAGCATGTGGAACCTACATGCATGTATGGGAGAAGGCAATGGATGTTGAGATGGAGGCATTAGTCCATAATGAAACTTGGGATTTGGTTGCCTTACCACAAGGCAAAAATGTCATTGGGTACCTTACCACAAGGCAAAAATGTCATTGGTTGCAAATGGGTTT
Source organism: Cibotium barometz (assembly GCF_041138505.1). Lineage (NCBI taxonomy): Eukaryota > Viridiplantae > Streptophyta > Polypodiopsida > Cyatheales > Cibotiaceae > Cibotium > Cibotium barometz. The sequence continues at coordinate 3,796,217 of NC_141074.1, forward strand.
ATAAGGTGAAATGAAAATGTCATTAGTTGCAAAAATGTCATTGGTTGCAAATCGGTTTATAAGGTGAAATGAAAATCAAATGGTTCCATTGAGCACCATAAAGCACGGTTGTGGTAGCTAAAGGTTATGTACAAACCCAAGGCTTGGACTATGATGTCCAGTTGCAAAGATGGGAATAGTGAGAGTAGTCATTGCTATGGCTACAGCAAATGGTTGGGAAATGCATCAAATGGATGTGAAATATGCATTTCAAAATGGTGATTTACAAGAGAAAGTTTATATGGCACAGCCATAAGGATATGTACACCCAAGGTACCCCACTTATGTATGCAGGTTAAAGAAAGCATTATATGGTTTGAAGCAAGCACCTCGTGCTTGGAGTGGTAAGATAAGCCAATATCTTATCTTCCTTAGATTTCAGGTTTCTTCAGCAGATTCTTCACTCTATGTGAAGAAAACACATCATGGGATTGTCTTACTTGTCATCTATGTGGATGGCTTGATTGTCACACAGGAGATCATGCTACAGATGTTGTGCATGTCAAGAAGGTATTGAGTGGGCAGTTTGACATGAGAGACCTTGGTGAATTGAGATATTTTCCTGGGATTGAAGACCATGCAGGGACATGGTTAGTACAATGCTAGTATGCGTTGGATATGTTGGCAAAATATGGGATGACAGGGTGTAAGTCAATGAGTATACCTTTGGAGCAGAATGTAAAGCTGCGGGTTAATTTTGGTGAATATTTGGATGATCCATCTATGTATAGAAAGATGGTTGGCAGTCTTATTTACATGACTATCACACGATCGGATCTCAGTTATGCTATGGGGGTAGTAAGCCAATTTATGCAAGGCCCCAAAAAACCTCATTTGGATGCAGTGAGATGCATTATGCGAGACCACTGCACATTATGGTCTTCTTTATGAGCATGGTAAAGGCTTGGATGTCCACGGCTACACAGACACGGATTGGGAAGGTAGCTCGTATGACAGGAGGTCTACTAGTGGTTATCCCTTTACATTTGGAAGTACAGTGGTGAGTTGGAGAAGTAAGTAGCAACCTATTGTTGCTTTATCTAGTACAGAGGATGAATACAGGGGTGCAGCCATAGCTACATGTGAAGGAGTATGGTTAAAGAGTCTCTTGGCTGATTTGGGTGAGCCTATTGATGGCAAGTTTGTCATTCATTGTGACAATATGAGCAGCATACAATTGGCAAAGAATCCATTTTTTCATGCGCGGACCAAACATATAGAGGTCCACTATCATTTTGTCAAAGAGAAAGTATTGGATGGTACAGTGGATTTGCAGTATGTGAAGACTGAAGAGCAGGTGGCGGACATTTTTACAAAGCCACTTACTAGGGAGAAGTTTTACTTCCGTACTATGTTGGGAGTACATGGGATGAGCTTGAGGGGGAGTGTTGAGAGCTTTGATAGCCCAAGCTCATCTACATCTTCATCTATGGTAGTACATCATGAGCTTGAGAGGGGCTGTTGAGATTCAAGCTCGATGTCAGCTTGTGCCAGTTGCACTATGTGCTGGCATGTTAGGTAGTAACATGTGTGAGACATAAAAGACTACGTCCAGCTAGTCATAGTGTGTGGACAGTAGCTAGGGTTAGCTGTGTGTGGACACAACACATGTAGTGTGTTGTAGCTTATGGATTATGGCTTAATGCATTGTATGAGATGGGACATGGCTTCCCTCTATGGTTAGGGTTTGATTAATACATTAGGATTTTCTCCTGTGTGTGTGTCTCCTCTCCCTCTACCTGTTTTTCATCATGGTATCAGAGCCTGTGCTCTCTATTAGGGTTTATGAGTGAGTGAGAGAAGAGAGAGAAGAAGCTATGAAGAAAAGCTGTGGAGCTTGCCATTGGAGCTGTGAAGCTTGAAGCACATTGATTTACACCAAATCTGAGAGCTTGGCCTACCGGATAAGGAATACTAAACATCCTTGAGTGGATTGTAGGTGCAAAAACACAAACAACATCAGATTTGAGTTGCCCAAAATAAAGGAAAAATTTCTATTTTGCAAGCTCTCCATTGAAGCTTGAGTGTGGTAAATGTATGAGGCAAATGGTTGTAAATCTAGCAACAATTCATGTATCTAACAAAAGGGAATGTGTTGGCAACTCATGTGCAAGCCCTAGAATGAATTTGGAGCAAGTTTGATGCATTGGAGTGATTGGAAATTTACTATTTTGAAGCCCTCACAAAAATAGAGAATAGAGGCCCATTTTTGATGCAATTGAAGCCGGCCTTTGAAAAAATCAACACATTCATGGATTGTGTGCATGCCTAGGAGTTTTGGGAACCTTCATGTATCTTCAATTGCCACAATTAACTCTCCAAACCTTTGTTACAGCAAGCGGCGCAGCCTGAAGGCCAAAGCATGGGGTAATTTTTTGGAAGTCTTGCAAAGTGGAGGCCAAATACAAGTGTTGTGATTGATTGATCTCAAAATATTCTTAGCAATTGTGTGATACACAGAGAGGAGAAGGTTGCTATGTGGTTGTTTGGAGCAATTATGCATTTTGGAGCTAATTATGAGCTCATTAAACAAGGTTATTAGTGAAATAGAGGGTCATTAATTGGCTAATTACTCTCTCAACTTTTACAATTGGTCCAATTCCTTTTACATGGAGTTAATAGACATCATTGCTAAGCTAATGAATGCATGGTCCCCCAATTTGGACAAGAATTGAAGAAATTAGAGCATTTTTCCTACTGGTTTTTCTTAAAACAGAGAAGGGGATTTGATATTTTTGGTATGTATGCACCTTGGTTGGTGTTAATATGCAACATTGAGCTTGTTTGGGTGTCAATGCAAGTTATCCACACTTGATTGAACCACTACATTTCAATTTGAAGCCTTGGAAAACCTGCCAAAACAGGGTATTTTGGACTGAGTATGCTAGTTCAATCTGAATGTAATCACAGTGATTTTCTACATCAAGAGTGAAGTTCGTTGAGTACTTTGGAGTATCTGGAACACTTATTAGAGTGTGGTTGAGATGAGGAAGGCTCATTTATAGAATTGGACGTGTGTGGAAGGTGCATTTGCACATTAAGCAATATGTCAAACAACCCAGTACAGATTGTGGGTGAGAAGTTGCATAGAAAGAACTTCTAGGCATGGAAGTGCAGGATTAAAAGATTTCTGAAAGGAAAAGGATTTTGAAATCTTGTTACAGGTGTGGAACCACAGCCGGATCTACCCCTCGACAACCTACACAACAACAAGTTGTAGCTTATAAGCAATGGTCAGAGAGAGCATACAAAGTTTTGTCAAGATTCTAGAAATGGGATTGATCATGGTGAAGGACATAGATTAAGCATAAGATTAAGGTGGATTAAACCACACTAAAAACTCCATGACTAGAGAGAGAGAGAGAGATTGCACACTCAACACTATTCCCTTGTATTGCATATAACAATGAACCATACAATGATATAGGCTTTCTAGCCTTATCCCACTTTACACATCATCATCCATGTGGCAACTCCCTTTTCCACTCTTTTGGTCAACACTCACATACCATTCAATATTACATGTGGCATTCGTATCTCACCACAATATCTTGCACCTCTAGGGTGCTTTCCCACATACACACAACACCACGATTACATCTCTCAACACCCCTTCTTAATCGAGGTGTTCCACAACTCACCCATCATCCATCACCCATGTCAATGTAGCATTGCACAAACGCAATCGCTACCTCTCAACACTCCCCCTCAATGATACATTGGAGTGTCCACCATCAACCAAACATGTGTGTCCGCATCTACCATCTTAGACACCTAGTCCATTTTGAGCCAACTTGGTCACAGCGGAACCCAGTGATTCCGATTTGAACAAGAAAGTTCGGTTGGGAACCAACCCATGTGCATCGCTCTTGCACACATCACAACAACCATTTTGAGCTTCTCGGTGAGCTCGGGCATGGTTACCCTCATACCATGGATGATTACAAAAATTTTTGTTTTGAGCACGCATGCTCGTGGGCGTTTGTCCATCATCATTTTTGGGTGAAAAATAAAGAATTACAAAGTCTTTTCGGCCAAAGCCGGGCAGTGGACCCAAGTGTGTGTGAACTTCTTCTAAAAAGGTTTTAAAAAATCATTTGTGTGTGAATGAGCCTTTGAAAAAGTTTATTATTAAAAACTTAAATTCACTTTCATTTTGTGTCTGGAGTGATCCCACCACGTGTCCTGCACACCAAATTGGGCTACACTCCAAATGCCACCTGCAAATCTGGACGTGCAGGCTACAGCTTGTAACTTTTTGTCACTACCTTCAGTCTGCGTGCTAGCATGGCTATGCACCGGACGAATTGGACCGGACGAACTGGACTCTGCATCACTTTTGCAGAAACGTGACCCACTCTGGTCATCGTCTTCCTCATGGCTTCTTTCTCTGTGCATCTTTCCTACGCCATAGCCAAAAGTTCACGGCAACCTGACTAAGGTCGCCATAGTGTTTCTCCAACTACGTGGTCATAGTTTCTTTACACCTGGCAATGCTTCTCTGTATGCGCTACCGCTTGTGGCGGTTGAAGCTCATTACTATGAGCACTCTCTCATGCTTTCTCTGAGATTCAATGTTGTGGCGCGACCTCTGCTTACCTTTCTCTTTGTTGGTGGCTATAGTTGTTCACGCTGTGCTTCTTCATTTGCTATTACTCACCTCACTGCGCCTGTGCTTGGCCTCTGCTGAGGCTTTCATTGTTGGAGCTTCATGCTGTGTTGTTTCTGTGTTGACTCTTGAGGATATGGGCTACTATCTATGTAGCAGCTCCTGTCTTATACACTGCAATGAGGTTGTTGTGCTACCGTTGCTTTCTTTTTTTGTCGTTTTTGTCTTGGTTGCTGGCAACTAAATGCATTGCCTAGTGCCTGGTGCTGCCTCCTTTATAATGACCATCAACGTGGCCATACGAGCTTTTGATTAAGCTCCAATATGCATGCTTTGCTTGCTCCAAGCGTCTACTTCAAGGATGCTTTTACATCATGTAGCCTCTCGCAAGTGACTCATTTATGTGTCTTCATTGATGTGCTCACCATCATTGGGCACTTCCATAAGCTATTCCCTTTTGCGTGCTCCTAAATTGCATGCCTTTCTCTGTAGCATGCAAGTGCATCCTTCTTTTTTCAGTCTCTTTGCCTCTTCTAAACCTCTCTCATTGAGGTTTCTCCCATAGCCATAAACATGGCCTTTCATGAGCTCCAAATCTGCATGCTCCTCCTTTGTGCATGCAACCACTCAAGGGTGCTTCTTCACATGGTCTCTCAAATGAAACCATAGGTGCATAAACATGTGGAAAATACCAAGGTTTCCATCCCCTTCTTTGCTCTCCTTCATTGAGCAAACATCAACAAGTGCATCCTCTTCTTGATGCACACACATGTGAACTCCATTGAGTTCACCATCTCACTTGCCATCATCTTGACAAGCATGCACCTCCTCCACTCTTTGCTTGGAAGCAAAGAACCTTGGGATTCTTCCATCCCAACAAGCAACCCTTATACATTGAGCATTTTTCAATGCTCAAACACAAAACTTTGAGGCAAAACTTCACAAAACCAACCTTCTTGAGGCATAATCAGCAGCATATCTTCTCTTGGCAGCTTCTCCTTGACGATGATGAAGACTCCATAGCCTTCATAATGCTGAAATCTCCATTTTTAACTTCCTTGATGATGAGCAAGCTCTCCATGTTGCAAAATTCCATTTGCAACTCTCTTGGGCAGCTTCTATGCAACCTCCTTGTTGCAAATCTCCTCTCAAATCCTCACAAATGCAAATCCAAATGATAATATGAGTGTGCATAATTTTTTTTCCATAATAAGCTGAAAATAATGCTTAATCAAAGAAACACATAAACAAGCTAATATACATAATAATCACCCATGACCAAGAGCCCACCTAAGCTCTGATACCATGTTAAGATTCTAGAAATGGGATTGATCATGGTGAAGGACATAGATTAAGGATAAGATTAAGGTGGATTAAACCACACTAAAACCTCCATGACTAGAGAGAGAGAGAGAGATTGCACACTCAACACTATTCCCTTGTATTGCATATCACAATGAACCATACAATGATATAGGCTTTCTAGCCTTATCCCACTTTACACATCATCATCCATGTGGCAACTCCCTTTTCCACTCTTTTGGTCAACACACACACCATTCAATATTACATGTGGCATTCCTATCTCACCACAATATCTTGCCTCTCTAGGGTGCTTTCCCACATACACACAACACCGCAATTACGTCTCTCAAACAAGTTTTGCATTACTTGTCTATATGTATCTCGGATGCTATACTCATACATATACATGATGCTGAGAATCCCAAGTATGCATGGGATACTTTGGTAAAGTTATTTGATACAGATACTAGTGCTCGTAAGTCCCATTTGAGACAATAGATTCCTAATGTGAAGCGAAAAGGAAGGAGTATTCATGATTATGTATAAGAGATAAAGAAGTATCCAGATGCATTGGCAACTATCAATGCCCCCATGCCTGATGATGATTTTGTAGACATTGCCTTGCGTGGTCTTGGCAAGGAGTACAAGTCTTTTGATACATCCATCTCTGTTCGGAGTACAGGTTTACCAGATTTTGATGAGTTGGTTTCACTCTTCCTTGTTGAGGAAATCAAACTCAATGACTCTTTTCATGATGCATCTACTAGCCATGATGATAATGGCAGGAATCAGGCTTTCTATTCACAAAGGGGATTTAGAGGTAGGGGAAGATTCGCATCACGAGATTGTGTTAATGGTCGTGGATGGCATGATAGGTCACCACAGTAGAATTGTCAGCCCTCATATAGTGCAGAGGTGGTCGTGGATATACACCTCAGAGACACAGAGGTAATCCTCGTGGAAGAGGACGTTGGCAAGAGTAACAAGCATCTATGCAAAATGTGGAATGCCATTAATGTGGAAAGCTTGGTCATATGGCATGTGATTTTTACGACCACAAACGAAATGATTTGAGAGGGGCTAGAGCACAACATGGTGGACATTTTGCACAACATGGTGGAAATTATGCAGACGGTCGAAATTATGCAAATGGTTGAAATTTTGCATCAAGTAGTCATTATGGCAGTGCAAATCACTTGTTTGCCATGAAACATGTCGTGGGATCTATGATGACAAATGGTGACAGTGATGACACTTGGTATATGGATTCTGGAGCATCAAACCATATGACTTATCATGGCAAATGGTTTGAACATATGAAGCCAATGGATGTGAAAGGCTATGTGGACAAGGAGATGATTCCTAGCATGCTATCACTCATGTTGGAAGTGTACCATTGGTGATGCACAATGGTGAAACAAAGTGTATGGCCGATGTCTTGTATGTGCTTTCTATTACAAAAAGTTTGGCCTCAATTGGTCAAATGGTTGAACAAGTTTTACAGGTTTGTTTCAACAAGCATGGTTTCTTCGTTGAGGACTTCAAAAAATGGATGTAGAGTAATTGCTAAAGGCAAGAAAGAAGGCAGATTATTTAAGTTGGATGCTGGGATTCCTGAGTTGAAATCGGCCATGTTCTCTAAAAGCCAAAATGTGGTACAGGACATTGACATGTGGCATAAAAGGATTGTACATGTGAACATACAAAGATTAAAGAACATGCAGGCAAGAGGCATTGTTGGTGGGCTACCTAGATTCAAGTATGATGGGAATATGCATGTCTGTGATGCTTGCCAGTTTGGAAAGCAAGCAAGGTTGCCATTTCCTAAAGAAGGCAACATGAGTAGTAGGCCACTTGAGATAGTTCATAGTGATGTATGGGGTCCTCCTCAAAACCCATCCATTAAAGGTGGCTTGTATTATGTGACATTCATTGATGATTTCAGCAGAATAACTTGGATTTACTTTCTCAGAGAGAAAAGTGAAGTGTTAGAAAAGTTTATGGACCTTAAAGCTTTTGTAGAGAAGCAATATGGCTCTTGGATAAAATGTTTGAGGAGACAGATGGAGGTGGTGAATACACCTCACATGATTTTGAGGAGACAGATGGAGGTGGTGAATACACCTCACATGCTTTTGAGAATTTCTTGAGAAATAATGGCATAAGAAGGCAGCTAACTTGTAGGTACACACCTCAGCAAAATAGGGTTGCTTCTGCTGAGAGGAAAAATAGAGTCATTGGTGATGTGGCTAGGGAAAGGCTCAATGAAAAGAGCATGCAAGACTTTTATTGAGTAGAAGCATGTGCCACTGACGGTGTATGTACTTAATAAGACACCCACAGCTGCCATACATGGAAGTATGCCAGAGAAGAGCATGCGAGACTATTATTGGGTAGAAGCGTGTGCCACAGCGGTGTATGTACTTAATAAGACACCCACAACTGCCATACATGGAAGTACGCCAGAGATGCGTCTTACAGGTTTTAGGCTAGACATTGGACACCTCAAAGTGCTTGGTAGCATAGCTTATTTGCATGTGCCAGATGAGAGAAGGAAGAAGTTGGATCCTAAGGTAGAAAAGTGCATTTTAGTTGGGTATGGATAGGATCACAAGGCATATAAATGTTACAATCCACATACTAGGCAAGTGGTTATCTCACGAGATGTGGTGCTTGATGAACTTGCTAGTTGGTACAAGGCAAAGGATGAGGGTGTCATTGATTCTGTGGATGGTGATGTGCATGTGAACTTGCCACAAACAAGTTCTATTTCTATGTTTGGGCCAGCAGTGCCGCCTGAGAGTAGTACTATACGTCCATGGTCATCAGGATGCTTGAGACATGAGAGTGTGAGAACTGGGAGTAGTGCTATGGATAAAGGAAAAAAGAAGGTTGAAGGAATTGGCATTACAGGTTATGAGTCGTCAAGTTTAGAAAGTTTGGATGAGGAACTTGGCATACCAATTTTACGCAACACCAGGTGTAAGGGAGGATAGATATGTGCCTCCACATGCTAGAGTGACAGATGTTCAAAGTGATCTGCATGCATTGAGGAGATCACAAAGGGTCAGGTATCCAGTTGACAAGTTGACATATCGTGACTTTGCTATGCATTACACATATATGACCTCTTTGGTGAAGCATGTGGAACCTACATGCTATATAGAAGCATATATGGGAGAAGGCAATGGATGTTGAGATGGACACATTGGTCCATAATGAAACTTGGGATTTGGTTGCCTTACCACAAGGCAAAAATGTCATTGGTTGCAAATGGGTTTATAAGGTGAAATGCAAATGAGATTGTTCCATTGATCGCCATAAAGCGCGGTTGGTAGCTAAGGGTTATGCACAAACCTAAGGCTTGGACTATGATGAAACATTTAGTCCAGTTGCAAAGATGGGAACAGTGAGAGCAATCATTGCTATGGCTGTAGCAAATGGTTGGGAAATGCATCAAATGGATGTGAAAAATGTATTTCCAAATGGTGATTTACAAGAGGAAGTTTATATGGCACAGCCAGAAGGATATGTACACCCGAGGTACCCCACTCATGTATGCAGGTTAAAGAAAGCATTATATGGTTTGAAGCAAGCACCTTGTGCTTGGAGTAATAAGATAAGCTGATATCTTATCTCCCTTGGATTTCAGGTTTCTTCAATAGATTTTTCACTCTATGTGAAGAAAACAGATCATGGGATTGTCTTGCTTGTCATCTATGTGGATGACTTGATTGTCACAGGAGACCATGCTACAGATGTTATGCATGTCAAGAAGGCATTGAGTGGGCAGTTTGACATGAAAGACCTGGGTGAATTGAGATATTTTCTTGGGATTTAAGTGATAAAAACCATGCAGGGACATGGTTAGTGCAACACCAGTATGCATTGGATATGTTAGCAAAATATGGGATGAAGTTAATGAGTGAAAAGATACAGGGAAGAAGAGCTTGAGCTCTTTCTTGAAAAGAAGAGAGCTTGAACTCTTGCAAGCACACACACACTCACAAAACCCTAAAAGGGAACACACAAGTTGAGAGGCTAAAAATCTTCTTCTTTATCTTCACGCAACACTCAACACACCATAAACAAAGATAAGAGTACACACAATATGAAAGGTACTCAACCAAATACATACTAGGGTTCTCTATAGTGTGAACCCAACAAAATGAGCTGGCGCTATAACTATGCCAGTCTCTAGAATCTCTAGGGTTTGATTTTTTGCGAGCTTTATTCGGCGAGCTTCTTGGAGATAAGATAGTTTTATGCGAGCTTGTAAGAAAAATGATACATTTTGGTGAGCTTTTATATAGTAAGTTTTTATGAAAGAGAAATAAATACATTCACATCATACATACATACATATATACATGCATATTCTCAAACACACCTACCTACCTACCTACCTTCCTACATATATACATACATACATATATACACACATTTGTACAATACATACATACATACATGCATGCATACTCCCAAACATATACATGCATGCATACCTACATACCTACATACCTACCTACCTACCTTCCTACATATAAACACACATTTTATGTCAAAGAAACTTAAATATAGGCACAAACATACCTATCTATGTACCTTTCTTCTAATACATACAATTTATGACAAGGATACTTCAACTTTTCATGCATACATACAATTTATGACAAGGATACTTCAACTTTTCATGCATACTCAAAGAAAAGACCAATATTTATTTCAACACAAGTAAAAACAAGTATACCCGGTTCATATTTTCTTACAAAAAGATTGAGTTCACATTTCCTTACAAGAAGATATATGGTTGGTACAACTCCTTTACCATAGCATCGCAAGCTACCTATAATAAGACTTTAGAGTACGTGACAGTATACTCCATCCCAAAGCAAGACAAAAATATTGGGTTCAAATTTTCTAACAAAAAGATTGACTTCACATTTCCTTACAAGCTTAAGTAGGCACAAACATGAGAGGCTTGATTAAAGCTTAAGTATAGGCACAAACATTCTTGCTTTGAGGACATGATAGTATATTGCCCATATCCTTTGGTGATAATGTCAGTTGATGCATTACCATATCCTCATTCTTATGTAATCCCAAAACTTGCAAGAAGACAAAATAGATATGCTTACATGCAACGTAAGACTTTCCTCTAGATTCTCTTTGCATGAAATCAGGACATGTACACCAAGGTTGTACCTTGATGTGTATAAAATAGTCCTCTCCACTCTCACATGCCAAATGAAAAATAGAGTAGGGGGACGGCTACATTGCACTCTCATTAAGGACTGTCACTGTCATGGTCTCGGCACTACCAATCCTCTTTTCTGCTTCTTTGGAAATCCAATGCCGCCACTTGGTTGATCTCTTTGTATTCTGTGTAGCATCATGTAGTCTCTTGTCACTTTCTTTGTTGCCCGCCGCCGTCGCCGCCGTCGCTGCTTGTGTGGACGTTTCTCCCACCCCTGACACAAAAGGTTCTTCATGAGTAACATCTAACTTGAACCCTGCCTTTACTAATTTCTCTACCTTTTGGCTGGTTATGTTGGTTCCAACATCCACTTTCCACATATCTGGGTATGATGGCTTGTATATTATGTTTGGATCTACATGCCATGTGTGTGAAACATCTGAAGGACAAAACCACATCATTTGAGCCTTTGGCCCTCTCGGACCAGGATGTCATCGCTCTGAGTGGGTAACAACTCCAATAGAGCTTCCTTGTATGTCTGAGTTGCACTTAAGTCTTCCATCAATACCTCCCAAACATTTGCCTTTTGAGTTCAATGGGGTTTGTCTAACGGCCCACATTGTGCGTCCAACGGCCTCTTCCTTTACATACATTTGTCCTCCGCTCATTGTGCCATAATGTTGTTTAGGCTCTTCATGTCCAACATCTTTGTTTCCTCCAGTCATTGGACTTTTTGGTCCTCCCCTTGAAGTGTGACTTGCTGCACTGTTTGTTCTAGATCTATCTCCAAAACTTACTCTTCTTGCTGTTCCCCAGTTTTGACGATGTTTGCTTTGCATGACATAACTTGGATGATGTGAGCATTGGTCTACTTCTGTTGTCCTCACCCTCTTCCATTGAATAGTCTCCTTATCTCCATGTAGAGGCCTTGATTCCTCATACATAGAGTATTAGCTACTGTTTCATGGACCATGCGAGCCACTTGTGGTGGCGTCAATCTTGACCTTGCTGCCACCCTGTCCAGCAACTTGCTCAAGCTTGGTCCCTCACCTTTGTGCTTCCCTATCTGATATGCATATTGCTTTGCACTTTGTAGTAAAGCGTTTGCCATATCTGAAATGCACGCATCATACAAGCTAACCTTTTCCTTATATCCTTCACCACCAGCAAGCCAACTCCCATGTACACTTTTAGATAAGTTTGTTCGAGGGGTTTGTGCTAAATCCACCGAGCTTAAGACCACTTGCACACAAGAGCTTTCATACATGAATTCACAAAATTGACTCCAATGCAAATACATCCATACAACATATCATTTCTCCATAAAATTTCTCACCCTTGACATGAGGTTACCCCAATGTGCTATTCGTACTTCCCACCAACTCATCCACGTATCCATTACTGATAGTTTTCCCTCATGAACATGTCCATTTCTCCACCACTCACAAATCTCTTTACTTTTTAGCCAATCTCCATTCTTCACACAAGTCAATATGGTGTTGTCGACTTTCTGCCTTCATGCATTGTTTAGCATGCTTCATCAAACTTGTTTCCAATGGAATAAGCACGTTTGCTCCCTGTCCTCCATAATGTTATGTGGACCCCCATTGAAAACGGTCCTAAATTACACACCAATTTGACCCTACTTCATGTTGAGAAAACGTGGTGCTCATGCTAGATCAAGTGTGTGGAGAGGAGAGACTCACAAAATACAAGAACAATATTTTGCTTATTAAGTTGTTTATGAATACAACTAGGCCTTGCTCAATACAAAATGCCTCCTAGCTCCACCTTTAAATACGTGAGCTAGTGGACCTTAAGTCCATTCACACTCACACCCTTCTGTTCCCCTTTTACAAAACCTTAGTCTCTTAATACCCCCCCTCAATACCAACTATGGAAGAATGGAATAGGTGGTATTGGACATAGGATGCCTTTATAACATTAGGCGTACAAGGTTTGGAATATAGGTGTGATTACATTGAGATTTAAAACAAATGCTTAGAGGAGTTAGAGGTTGATACAAAGTTAGCCTCTGACTCTTTGGTAGGACATTTTGAAGTGATATGTCCCGCTTGTTTACACTTGTTACATTTCATTTTGTTGGGATATTTGATCTAACAATTATTTGCCAAATGGCCCACCTTTTTGCAATGGACACATCTTACTTTGACCACTTGATGTGACAAGGCATGTTTGATATTCAATGAAGTGGTTACATTTGAAGATTCATCTGGTCCCTTTGGCCTCTTTTCTTTGTCAAGAAATGATTTAATGACTCCTTCGAGGGTGGGATTAGGTATGTTCTTCAGGGTGGTGACTAAAGTGGGGTACACCTTTTTGTCCGCTTTGAGCAAAACAGCCACTGTATCATCTTCATCCATTCTCGCATTCACTGATGCAAGTTGAGCTATAAGGCCCTTCAAGTGAGAGATGAAGTCTCCAATGCCATCTCCCTCTTTGAGTTCCAAGCTAAAAAATTCAATTTTGAGTGAGATCTTGGAATTCTTACCAACCACAAGCTCCATAGAGCTTATCAAGCTCATCCCATTTCTCCTTTGCAGTCGGAAGCTGGTCCACATGGTGGGTGCGTGCCTCATTAAGATGAAGCATGATGATGGCTTGTGCCCTCTCATCATCTTCAACATCTTCAGCCTTTGCTCGATCAATAACCTTGGTGCCAAAAATGAATGGCCAAAAGCCTTTGGACATCATCTTGTACTTGACAACAAGGACTTGCCAAGTGTGGAAGCCCTCTCCCGAGAACTTCTTGATTTGAGTGTCCTTTGACATTGGGTATTGAAAGAGATTATGAGAGAGTAATGGGCTGATTATATGAAGAAGAAAAAACTAGAAATTTATGACATTTAGGTTTATTTAGAAAGAGAGAGGCTTATGAGAGTGCAACAACCCTAATCAAGTTGAGAATGTTACATAAATAGGAGATTAAAATAGTAATTTTTATGGTTTAACACTTAGAGTTTGTGCTTAATTACTAATTTTGATGGGGATTGGCTGCATTAGTGTTAATGAACACTTTGGTTGGTGATTAAGATCACCATTGGTGTGTAGAAAATACAATTAGTGCTAAAAAGCACATTTTTGGTGTCAAATGACACTTATTTTGGTGATTAGTTCACCATTAGTGTTTAAAAACACTTTATAATAATCTCCCTTTGCTGGATTATCAGATTAATTAGTATTAAATAACATAATTAGTGCTTAAAAGCACACTTTGAACACTTTGAAAGCTTGAAAGTTGATGTTAATGATGAAGCTTGATGGGAATGAGGTTTATGGATACCTCATGTGAATGGCCACTCTTCAAAATCAAGAGAAAGCTCAGCAACAAACATTCACAACACCACTTGAGTGATTAGAGCAAGGGAGGAGATGATTTGAGCAAGAGAAAACACCAAGTTGAAGCTTTAATGGAAAGCTTGAAGGAGAAGAAAAAGTGGCGCCTGGTTTTTTCTCTGTAGCCGGCATGTCGCTGCATGAAATGAGCTCATATTAGAGCTGTGGAGTCCTCAAAGAATGGGCTACCAAAGACCTAAAGCCCCATGCCCAATGGTGGCCTACAGCCAACGTATGGCTATACGGCCAGCACTGCACAGAAAAACGATGCCGTTCTCCCTCAGTGGGCAATGCCGCCACATGGAAGCGATGAATGCAGCAATGAACTGTATGAATTGATGCGCCCAGTCCTGCTCTTCATCTCCCAAGTTGGAATCTCAAAATATTGCCTCTACAAGCTAGTAGAGCTCCTCCACTATCAGGGGGTTGAGCTCCACAAGTGAAGAGATAAGGATAAATGACCTATTCTACACCATAAAAGGTTCTAATCCACTTAGGCTCTAGATACCATGTTGAGAAAATGTGGTGCTCATGCTAGATCAAGTGTGTGGAGAGGAGAGTCTCACAAAATACAAGAACAATATCTTGCTTATTAAGTCGTTTATGAATACAACTAGGCCTTGCTCAATACAAAATGCCTTCTAGCTCCACCTTTAAATAGGTGAGCTAGTGGACCTTAAGTCCATTCACACTCACACCCTTCTCTTCCCCTTCTACATAACCTTAGTTTCTTAATACTTCATCAACCCATAAACCCATAGAAATGTGTGGGTGCATAACCGCATTGCTCCATTGTGCTACTTAGCATTTCCCAAAATAGTACTTGGCTTTTTGTATCCTCCACCTTCATTTCGCGTGTGGCAATTGACAACAACTCTTGAACACTATAGGATTTTGGAGAGAATTTTTTTCAATCAACTATTATTCAAGGTAAATGAAAGAAAGGAAAAAATAGAAGTACGTAGTCTCACCTTGGGTCGTAAACATGACAAGCCCTTGTTGACCAACCAAAAACTCGATGAGTGTGATCAAACAAAACCCAGGACTTTGCCAAGTCACCTCCACTATCACACCGCATGCGATTCACCAAGTCCACGCCTAATGCTGGTCCTCGCAAAGACATCTTAAAGACATAACATTTGTCATCAGGGCCACTTTGTCCTGGGAAACGGCTACCTTGTATAAATGAATAGGGAGATCTTCTCTGTATAAGAAGGATGCTATCAAAGCCCTCTCTTGCCAGCATTAATTTTCTTTTCTCCTGGGGGATACAATGCGTCTAAACCTAAAAACATAATTTCACAATAAAGAGAGGACCGAATGTAGAAAAATACATCCAAATATAATTAAGTTACAGAATGAATACTCACCTCTGGTTTTCCACAAGAGGACTCAACTCCTCCAAAAAATTACAGAGCTCATGATCCCCAATACTTGTAGGTAGCTCATCATTTTGATTTATCATGGAGGAAAACAGCATATCCTTCACAATATCCATCTGTATTTTTTGAGGACCTGCACTTCTCTCGGCTTTCAACACTTGAGAAACAAACATTTTCACATGCTCCAACCAATATTGACCTTGAAGTTCTTGGCTGAACTGGATGTTCATGCAGCCCAGTGTGGAGCATCATTCTTGTAATAGTTGTGTCACGAGGCATTACGTAGGCATTACGTAATACATAACACATCTACACACTTGCACATAGTGTGCAGTTTTACGACAAAAGTGACAAACTATTTTAGTTTTCTCATCCTCTGTCAGAAGTCCAACTACAATCTTTTTTGTTAGATGTCCATGAAAGAACCTGTGTTGTAACTTGTTATACCTTGTATTGTTCAAGTAAAAAGGACAGCTGAGCCTATGGCACTCCTAATAGCTAATACGCATGGTACAACTTACAGACATGTTTGATGTTACTGGACGTGTCCATAGGTGACCATCATAGGTGACCATCATATTTTTGCTCCATCCCATCCATATTTTGCCATATTTCCTATTTTGCCATATGTTGGTGGAAACTCTAGGATGGAATCACCATCATAATGTCTTGGCACCTCTTGGACTTGGATGACTTGAGTAACTTTTTCCAACAATGAACGTAGAAGAGAAGGTTGCTCCTTCTTACGAAGAACTGAAAGTATACTCTCTGAAGCAATACATTCATCTTCAGAGATATTGTGCTTCAAACCTTTTGGATTGCTTGTGCCTTCACTTGGTTGCAAAACAGTTACTGAGCCATTCAAGTCACTCTCAGAGGAGGATTGTTGGGCAATGTCATTAGCACTAGAATCAAGACTATCAGCAGCACAGAGAGGACTACATTGTAGCATATATGTTTTACTTCAAGTAATATCTACAAGGTAGTTTTTATTGCCCTCCATGTCATAATGAGCGATGATTTCCTATAGGCTTCCATTGGTCCTAGTAGCTTTCACTCCAGAAAGGGCGTGTGATGAAGGTAGAAACCCTTGTAGATATCCATGACTGACAAGCGTGGTCTGGTGGAGAAGTATTAAAGTTTGAGATTTTTTGTTGCAGCCATCAAGCTCCCACTCAAAGGTGACAGTGTGCTCCATAGGGAAGACAATACGAAGATGCAGAAAGGACAGGAGAGACAAAAATGTGAAATGAAAATATAAAAACGAAGGAACAGGTGGACTTTATAAAACAAAAATAGAAGATCAGGTATCTAGGCCGAATCAATCATTGTCAGGTAAGGCAACTGAAATGATAAAACAAGGTGGAGCAATCACGATTGAGAATGGTCATGCGATAAAATTTTTTTATAAAAAATATAGAAATATATATGTATCTATAAATATATAAAAAATATACAAATATATACATTTTGGTTCTAAGTATTATATGTATCTTTTTATATTAGTTTTTTATATGTAAGTAACCTTTAAAATGAAAATAATATGTAACTGTCTATAGGCCCTATTTAAATAGTAGACGATTATTATTATTGACATCAAGGTTTATAGTTCGAGTTCCTATATTTATCTCCTATATGTATCTACATATGTACCCATAAAGGAAACAACCTTCCAAGTCAAAGACCCAACCATCTCGACCACAAATAGAACTAGTGCTAAGCCTCATAAACTAGTCCTAAGCCTCTCGATAAAGAAGAAACATGAAACAATACCCAACCACCTTGAATGAAATGGGTAAAGAAACATCTTTTGTGACAATCTCAAGATTACTGTGAAGGAAAAGAGGTGGTGTGGATACTCTCAACTCAGCGGGGCAAACGCATCTGTGAACTTCGAACAGGTAAGGTACTTCTCTTTTCTGAAAATTTCTTGCTGTTCTCTTTCTGAAAATTTGAGGGCCAGCAGCGGTGGAGAAGATGGCCCGGGCGCTTAGAGATGGGGGCGGGCGGCGGCGATGGGAGAGGGCGATGTGGATAGAGATGAAGGTGGAGGGCGGCGGCGATGGTGAGGGTGAGGGAGAGGGCGAGGTGGAGGTGGAGGTGCAAATGGAGGTGGAGGTGGAGGCGGTCATGATCTTCCCCCTTGCCCCCCGTTGCTCCAGCCACTCGAGGCACCCAAAAGAGCCGGGGGATGGTCTGCGGCTCTGGCTCCGCACTTGTAATAAGGTTCCAAAATCCTTTTCCTTTCAGAAAGCTTTTAATCATGTACTTCCATGCCTAGAAGTTCTTTCTATCCAACTTCTCACCCACAATCTAAACTAGGTTGCAGGGATTTAATATTCACGTGATCACAAGATTTTTTATGAGATAATAACACATGTGAACAAGTTATTCACATGCTCTCATGTTACCGTTCACAAAATAACAGGTCTTAAAAGCTTGGCTACACATGGGAATAAGCTATTCACATGTTCTCATGTTACCATCTTCACATAATAGCAGGTCAGTGGCCACCTAAGAAGATTTTTTATGCTCGACAAAGATAATTTTTTTAGGCCCTTGTGAAAGCTTTGTGAATATAACATGTGATCACAAGATTTTTTGTGTTATTAACATATGTTATTAACATGTTCACATGTTCTCGTTTACGTCAGTGAAATCCCTGCTTGGTTGTCTGACATATTTGCTCAATAATGCAAATGCACCTTCTGCACACGTACAATTCTGTAAATGAGCCTTCCTCATCTCAACCACACTCTAAAAAGTATTATAGATACTCCAAAGTACTCAACAAACTTCACTCTTGATGTAGAAAATCACTCTGACTGCATTCAAATTGAACTGGCATACTCAGTCCAAAATACCTTGTTTTGGCGCATTTTCCAAGGCTTCAAATTGCAATGTAGTGGTCCAATCAAGTGTGGATAACTTGATTGAAGTGGCATACTCAGTCCAAAATACCCTATTTTGGCACATTTTCCAAGGCTTCAAATTGCAATGTAGTGGTTCAATCAAGTGTGGATAACTTGCATTGACACCCAAACAATCTCAATGTTTCATATTAACACCAACCAAGGTGCATACATACCAAAAATATCAAATCCCCTTCTCTGTTTTGAGAAAAAACCAATAAAACCAGTAAAAACTAGTAGGAAAAATGCTCTAATTTTTTCAACTCTTTTCCAAATTGGAAGACCAAGCATTCATTAGCTTAGCAAAATGATGTCTACTAACTCCATGTAAAAGGAATTAGACCAATTGTAAAAGTTGAGAGAGTAATTAGCCAATTAATGACCCTCTATTTCACTAATCACTATTTATAGCCTGTTTAACAAGCTCATAAATTTTCAACAAAGTCTACAACTGAAACAACCACATCGTCAGGAAATACACGTAGACACTCTTTAAATTGCTCAGCTTGCCATCTGTAGATAAAGTTGTGCTTTATGAACTTTTGTAAGTGATCCCTAAAGAGGTCAAATAGTTCCCCAGGTTGCATCTCCTTGTGGGAGAGAACTTTTCTTTTCTTTTTCTTGCCAGAATCTGTTTCACCAACTTGAATGTCTTCAAAAATCTTCACCTTTTTTGTGCCTACGCTACTTGATTCCTCCATAGGACACGTTGATAGCTTCTTTGAGGGTCCACAAGATGGGCACTCTCCCATCAAACACTTCAAAGCAAAGAAGTCTGAATTGCTAGGCTTCAAACACAATACTGATTCCCACAAATTTGTCAGGCTTGAGTAAGTTTGTGTGTGAGCTGTGCATTTTTCTCCAACACCACAAATGTTACATTGACATATACACTCTTTTCCATGCACACCTGGACCAGCTTGGCGTAAATGGTTGATAGCATCTCGTAAGAATGACATCTGGACATATATGATGCAACAACAAGTGTACCGATCTGGAAGCTTGCGTACAAAATAAGGCTTCATCTTTTCAAATGCTCTTTGGTGAATCTGTACCTCTGGATGACTCTGTTTGAAAGCAAGAAAGAATTCTACCTGCAATAAATCAGGACAATAAATTAGCCGTATGAACAACATATATAGCTTATAGAAGTCAAAGAATTAGAACTAACTTGATAATTTAGAAATTTTTCATGCTAGAAATAAACAATAGCTTTTAGGTTAAAGGTTTGGAACAATAGCTGCCGTGTTAAGAGTGGAAGCTACTAGGTGAAGAGTGGACACCACCAGGTAGATAAGGTTGCAACCATGTTAAGAGTGGAAGCTACTAGGTGAACAATGGTGGCTTTTAGGGACAGAAAGGTAACTACCAGCTTTGGAACAGTAGTAGCTGCCATGTTAACAGTGGTAGCTACCTATTAAGAGTGAAAGCCACCAGGTAGGTAAGGTAGCAATCATGTTAAGAGTGGAAGCTACCAGGTTGACAATACTGGCTTTTAAAGACAGAAAGGTAACTACCATCTTTGGAACAGTAGCTACCATGTTAACAGTGGTAGCTACCTAGAGTGAAAGCCACCAGCTAGGTAAGGTAGCAACCATGTTAAGATTGGAAGCTACCAGGTTGACAATGGTGGCTTTTAAAGATAGAAAGGTAACTACGAAGTTTGGAACAGTAGCTGCCATGTTAACAGTGGTAGCTACCTGTATAGAGTGAGAGCCACCAGCTAGGTAAGGTAGCAACCATGTTAAGAGTGGAAGCTACCAGGTTGAAAATGGTGGCTTTTAAAGATAGAAAACCTTCTTAGACCAATCATAGTTATATACGAGTTGAAAGAATGCATCACCATTGGATGGGTTTGCAATTATGATCATCTTGAACGCTCTATCTCGAAATGTTTGCTCTACACCATGTCTGGCTTTCTCACATTTTGTCTCATATTCTTGCAACCCCATGGCATGTCTATCAATGCATGATATAGCTTGCTTCATCGCATTTTCAAATGATGTCTACGTATAACGAAAAGGACTCATTATCACTCACATGATTAAAAAACATTGATAATCCCTTTATTAATAAAAGATGGGAAATGAAAACACTACCTTCCACACAAGCTGTGCCAAGATTGTAGCTGGAGCATTGTACCATTGCTCTCCACTTCGTCGCTCCAAACTAAGCTCCATTAAAGCCCACCTCCTTACATCTTCACCAAGGTAGTCCAATATGGATGATTTGTCCGCCATTCCAAATCGTTGAAACATGAAGATCTCATGTGACAATGTGGGTGTAACACTAGTGCACACCAATCTGTTGTAAAGAGTCACAATGAGCCAAGAACTTCACAATGATTTCACAATGTCCATAATTAAGTAGAGAGAGATCACTTACTCATTTTGATATCGCAAAGCCAATAGCAATTATCCTTCTTGCTTCTTGTCCACAACCAAAAATTAACATTTGACCCGGACATGGCGTGAGGGGCTATGAGACCAAGCTAGAGAAAACAAAATAAAGATATTACAATATATTACTTTTAATGTTGCATAAAATCACTCTATGGCATTCAAAAGAACATACCTTTGTGCACTCGAGACATCCATGCCTTCACATGATGATTGCCATCCCAAAGAAGAAACTTCTTACCACTCAGTTCCTTTGATTTCATCCTCAAATCTATCATGTTGTACCACCCAGTATGGTCCCCATTCTTGCAAGTCTATTTGTGTGACCGCAAAATACATAGAGCTTCCGGGATGTGTAAGTGAAACTAAAAAAGGAGGAGATGCTTCGACATAGCCATGGCAGTCAAAGGAATCATGAAACACCTCAAGTTGGCTAGAAACTGTACAGATGGCTTCATTTGGAATCAGTCTGCATAAAGGGACCAATGGGGTAGAGGATTTGCGTTGCACAAAAAACTTAGTGAATACATCGCCAAGCAATCCCAATTCAATAGATTTTCCAAGAAGCCTTCTATGGGTCTCCCCTTGACTAGTACTAGATTCAGGCATCTCCATGTAAGTTGGAGGAGGTGAGCTCATTGAGCCAATTTCATTCTCCAACACAAGTGCTTCTTCCTCATGAACAAGAGAATTATGCGCTTCTGTTTTCTCTCTAACATGAGATACATGTGAGGACACGGGTGTCCGTGATTGAGCTTCCTCGTTAAGAGTCAAACAAACACGCCCAGATCTAAGTGAGTATCTCCTGTTGTCTGTAAGACACACACACCAAGCCCAAGTAAGTATATCTAAAAACATTAAAACACAATCTCAGTAGAATCTTGGCTATTCACATCATATACCTTTCTTAGTCTTTTCCTGTTGTTTTCTTGCTTTTCTTGGAGCCATCTCTCTCTCTTTTGCCTTGAATATGAGTAGCAAACAGTTTCAGCTGAATGACAGATAGGAGATGAAAGGTTATGAATCTTTCTCTACTACTATTGCACAGACGCTGACTCCTCCCATCCTGCACATATCCGCCCTTGCTCCCCGTTGCTCCGACCAGTCCAGGCACTCGGCAGAGCCGGGGGATGGCTCTGCTGGGTGCCTGGACTGGCCAGTGCAACGGGGGGCAAGCAGTGCAACGGGGGGCAAGGGGGGAGATCACACCTGCCTGGACTGCCTCCACCTCAATCTCCATCCACCTCGCCCTCCACCTCCATCTCTGCCTCCAATGCTGCCGCCTCCTCCCCCTCACAAACAGAGTGTAGAGTTGAATCGTACAAGACTTTACTGGGGACTATTGCTGATTTTTGTACTTGCCATTCTATTTTCTAATTATTTTTTTAATTAGAAACTGGAGGCACGTCCCTGTATGATACTCAGAACTCCATCTTCATCCTCCATCTCCATCTCCATCTCCACCTCCACCTCCATCTCCATCCTACACATCTCCCCCCTTGCCCCCCCTGTTGCTCTGGCCACTCCAGGCACCCGACAGAGCCGAGGGACGGTCTGCGCTAGACCATCCCCCGGCTCTGCCGGGTGCCTGGAGTGGCCGGAGCAACAGGGGGCAAGGGGGGAGATCACTCTTGCCTGCACCGCCTCCACCTCCACCTCCACCTCCACCTCCACCTCCACCTCCAGCGCCGCCGCCTCCTCCATCTCCAGTGCCACCACTGGCCCTCAAATCGCCACCTCCATCACTGTGAACGCCTCATCTCCATCCTCCATCTCCCCCCTTGCCCCCCGTTGCTCCGGCCACTCCAAGCACCCGGCAGAGCTGGGGGATGGTCTAGCGCACAGACCATCCCCCTGCTCTGTTGGGTGCTTGGAGTGGCCAGAGCAATGGGGGGCAAGGGGCGAGATGTGCAATGGAGATGAGGCATTCACAACAATGTTCACAGCAGCGATTTGAGGGCCGACGGTGGCGTTGGAGGTGGAGGAGGCGGTGGCGCTGGAGGCGGAGATGGAGGTGGATGGAGATGGAGATGGAGGAGGAGGCGGTAGCGCAGACCATCCCCCGGCTCTATTGGGTGCCTGGAGTGGCCGAAGCAACGGGGGGCAAGGGGGAGATCATGACTGCCTGGACCGCCTCCACCTCCACCTCCATCTCCACCTCCACCTCCACCTCCATCTTCATCCACCTCGCCCTCCACCTCCATCTCCGCCTCCAACACCACCGCCTCCTCTGCTCTGCCGACCCTCAAATCGCTGTGAACGTTGCTATGTGAATGCCTCATCTCCACTGCACATCTCCCCCCTTGCCCCCCGTTACTTCGGCCACTCCAGGCACCCGATAGAGCCAGGTGCTTGGAGTGGCCGGAGCAACGGGGGGCAAGGGGGAGATCATGACTGCCTGGACCGCCTCCACCTCCACCTCCACCTCCACCTCCACCTCCACCTCCACCTCCACCTCCATCTCCATCTCCACCTCCATCTCCATCCACCTCGCCCTCCACCTCCATCGCCGCCTCCAGCGCCACTGCCTCCTATGCCTCCAGCACTACCGTCGGCCCTCAAATTGCTATGAACGTTGCTGTGAATGCCTCATCTCCACTGCACATCTCCCCCCTTGCCCCCCGTTGCTCCGGCCACTCCAGGCACCCAGAAGAGCCGGGGGATGGTCTAGATCTACCCCGACAACGTACACAATGAAAGATCCCTGTTCCCTCCGTGCAACGAATTCAGGGGTGCTAGTAGCGGAAGTAGCACTTCTTGCGTGGGGCAGGGTCTCTCACTCGGGGGGCCTCACCCACCATGGATATCCAGACAAGAGACTAATCCATCGGCTCTTCCAAAACCAAACCCAAAAAAACTTCCCTCACCCGGAAAGCACAAGCGATTCCTCCAGGATATTTTTACTCTAACGTAGTCAAGAGCCTTAACTAACTCAACTGATCTAACCAAACCCATAAGTATCATAGTCAGATCAAGGAAAAGACTTGCACTTAGATCATAGAGACCAACTCTTTTTTCCTCATTGAGAGGCACAGCCTTTGATTCTTTTCCATAGAACAATTTTTATCTGGGATTTACTTCATCTATCGTACCATAATAGAATTGAGTCTCATTTTAGGGATCCATCAGCCCAGCCTAACCCCATCAAATCCTGTGGGTTAGCCAACCGCACAACCACTGTAGTGATGGGATCCATTTAAGAATTTGGTTAGGTTTTGTCTCGGGGAAAAGATTTCCCAGGCCCCCTAGCCGGATATTCATGCAAACTAGTCACACCACTTACACACCCAATATGAAATTGCCTTTCTCACAGATTTTGTCTTTAAAATAATCTTTTAATGAAACTATAGTATCACTAAGCATAATCCTCCAAAATAACCGGTTGAATCCTAATTTCTAATTTTTCCTTCATCGGTGTACCTATGGCATCATTGGCAACCAGAACGCTCACCACCTATCCACTCAGGGGCCTTTTCACTAGTTCCTGGCTCATAGTACCTGACAATATATTCACTTATAAAAATCAAAATGGAATCTCCGTTGAAGATTCGGCAAGATCAACCAACAGATCCATATAAAAGAGCCATGGACTCATCCGTTAGGACCAGCAACCAGCAATGTAAGATCCCTGTCCCCACCGCGTAAGGACCAGCAACCAGCAATGTAAGATCCGTTAAGGACCAGCAACCAGCAATGTAAGATCCCTGTCCCCACCGCGTAACGGATTTGGGGTGCCAGGAGCAGAAGTAGCACATCTTGCGTAGGGCAGGGTCCCACACTCAGGGCCTCGCCCACGGATATCCCGACAGGTGACTAATTCCTCGATTCTACCAAACCGAACTCGGAAAAACTTCTCTTGCCAAGAAAGCACAGGCGATTCCACCACGATAACTTTTCCCTAATGTAGTCAAAAGCCTTAACTAACTGAGCTCATCTGACCGAACCTATAAGTCCCATAGTCAGATCAAGGAAAAAGACTATACTTGGATCATATAGAGACCAACGCTTTTTTCCTCATTGAGAGGCACAGCCGTTGATTCTTTTCCATAGAGCAATTTTTGTCCGGGATTTACTTCATCTATCGAACTTAACAGAATTTGAGCCTCGATTTACGGATCCATCAGTCCTGCTTAACCCCACCCAGTCCCATGGGTTAGCCAACCGCCCAACCAGTGTAGTGATTGGATCCAATTAGGAATTTGGTTAGGTTATGTCCCGGGTACCAGGGAAAAGAGTTCCCAGGCCCCCTAGCCAGATTTTCAAGAAAATTTAACTCCAGTCACACCACTTACACACCCAATATGAAATTGCCTTTTTCCTAGATTCAAATGTATTTAATTCAGTCATTTAATGAAATCATAGTGTTACTGATCATAAACTTCCAAGTATCTGGTTGAATCTTAATTTCCAATCATTCCTTCATCGGAGTATCTATGGCATCATTGGCAACCAGAATGCTCACCACTTGTTCACTTTGGGGCCTTTTCTATAGTTCCTAGCTCATAGTACCCGGCAGATAATCACTTATAAAAATCAAGATGGAATCCTCGCTGAAGATCAGCAAGATCAACCAACAGATCCATATAAGAGAGCTATGGACTCATCAGTTGAGGACCAGCAAGGTCAATCAACTAGATCCATACTCGGTTTCAGAAAACAACTCTTACTCCTTGTTTCAATATCTTCCACGACGCACGTGTGGGTATCTTTGGTGACCCAAAGCCCGAGCACCGTATGGTCAACACCCTCTAGGATCCTTCGCAGGTCACCTAGTGCTTCAGTCATAGGCCGCTTCCTTGGTCCCTCGTCCACCGTATCGAAAGCTCACCATTTAAATCGAACCGAGGCTGGTCAAGTCCTCGGCCCGACCTTGCTACGCGAGACGTCCTCCGTTGACTCTCCGTCAGCTGTTGCAACTTTATCAAGTAGGTCTCCACGACCACATTCTCAAGACAGTCAAAATGCTTCCCCAGCATTCTTGAGATAAAACAGTCATTTACAAACAGTTCACAAATACAGTTTCTATAATGAACTCACATCTTTCCAGTTGTTCCATATTAATTAATCCAAATCCAAATCATATGTGTATCCATTCTTGACCAGATACATCATTTTCCATCCCATCACATTGGATTCATTCACTTCACATAACATCCATTCCTATCTTTCTTAATTTACATTACATCTCATTCATTCAGATCACATAACATCCATTCCTATCTTTCTTAATTTACATTACATCTCATTCATTCAGATCTTATATTATTCATTCACATTCTGATTCACATGGCATCTCATCTCATCCATTCGCTCATATCGACTTCATATCCATTCACATTCATATTTGTATTCATTATTCCACCTACACATCTACATTCGTACATCCACATTCACATCTATATCCATGCATCCACATTCACATTCACACCCATATATCCATATCCACATTCCACATACATACATCCATATCCACATTCCACATTCACACATCCACATCCACATTCACATTCATACATCCATATCCACATTCCACATTCATATATCCAGATTCACATTCATACATCCATTTTCACATCTTCATTCATGCATCCACATCCGCATCTACATCCATACATCCACATCCACATCCACATTCACATCTATACATCTATATCATACATTCACATCCGCGTTCACATTCATACATGCACATCCACATTCACATCCATACATCTATATCATACATTCACATCCGTGTTCACAATCATACATCCACATCCATACATCCACATCTCATCCACATTCACATCCATACATCTATATCATACATTCACATCCGCGTTCACATTCATACATCCACATCCATACATCCACATCCACATCCACATCCACATTCACATCCATACATCCACATCCACATCCACATCCACATCCACATCCACATCCACATCCACATCCACATCCATACATCCACATTCATACATCCACATCCACGTTCACATCCACGTTCACATTCATACATCCACATCCCTACATCCACATCCACATCCACATCCACATCCACATCCACATCTATATAATACATTCACATCCCCGTTCACATTCATACATCCACATCCATACATCCATATCTACATTCCACATTCATACATCTCCATCTATTCCTCGTTCATTTTCATCTATCTGATTCGTTTCACATCCTCATATCTATTTATAGAATACAAGAGAATTCTTATTTTTGATCTAAGATTTCTTTACGTATCTATTTATGCATAAATTCCATTTTAAGGAGAATAACACTTTCAAAATAAAAATCAATCTTTTATGCATCTTCCTATGCATAAATTCATTTTAAATGAGAATGACACTTTTGGATTAAAATAAATTCTTTATGCATCTTTCCATGCATGAATCCAATTTAGTAGGAATTACACTTTTAGAATAAAAGAATTTCTCTTTATGCATCTAATTTATGCATAAAATCCATTTATGATGAAAATCACACTTTTAATATAAAAAATTATCTTTTATGCACCCATTTATGCATAAAAATCATTTATGATGAAAATCGCACTTTTAATATAAAAAAATATCTTCTATGCATATGTTTATGCATAAAAATCTTTTATGATGAAAATCACACTTTTAATATTAAAAAATATCTTCTATGCATATGTTTATGCATAAAAATCTTTTATGATCAAAATCACACTTTTAATATAAAAAAATATCTTCTATGCATATGTTTATGCATAAAAATCTTTTATGATCAAAATAACACTTTTAATATATAAAAAATATCTTCTATGCATATGTTTATGCATAAAAATCTTTTATGATGAAAATCACACTTTTAATATAAAAAAATATCCTCTATGCACCCATTTATGCATAAAAATCAATTATGATAAAAATCACACTTTTATAATAAAAAAATAATCTTTTATGCATACTTTATGCATGAAAATCAAATATGATAAAAGTAACACTTTTATAATAAAAAAATAATCTTTTATGCATACTTTTATGCATGAAAATCAAATATGATAAAAGTAACACTTTTATAATAAAAAAATAATCTTTTATGCATGAAAATCGAATATGATAAAAGTAACACTTTTATAATTAAAAAAATAATCTTTTATGCATACTTTTATGCATGAAAATCAAATATGATAAAAGTAACACTTTTATAATAAAAAAATAAACTTTTATGCATACTTTTATGCATGAAAATCAAATATGATAAAAGTAACACTTTTATAATAAAAAAATAATCTTTTATGCATGAAAATCAAATATGATAAAAGTAACACTTTTATAATTAAAAAAATAATCTTTTATGCATACTTCTATGCATGAAAATCAAATATGATAAAAGTAACACTTTTATAATAAAAAATAATCTTTTATGCATGAAAATTAAATATGATAAAAGTAACACTTTTATAATTAAAAAAATAATCTTTTATGCATGAAAATCGAAGTAATAAAAAAATAATCTTTTATGCATGAAAATCGAATATGATAAAAGTAACACTTTTATAATTAAAAAAATAATCTTTTATGCATACTTCTATGCATGAAAATCAAATATGATAAAAGTAACCCCTTTATAATTAAAAAAATAATCTTTTATGCATACAGCTGTGCATGAAAATCAAATACGACACTTTTATAATAAAAAAATTATCTTTTATGCATACTGCTATGCATGAAAATCAAATATGATAAAAGTAACACTTTTATATTAAAAAAATAATCTTTTATGCATACTTTTATGCATGAAAATCAAATATGATAAAAGTAACACTTTTATAATTTAAAAAATAATCTTTTATGCATACTGCTATGCATGAAAATCAAATATGATAAAAGTAACACTTTTATAATAAAAAAATAATCTTTTATGCATACTTTTATGCATGAAAATCAAATATGATAAAAGTATCACTTTTTTAATGAAAAAAAAAATCTTTTATACATACTTTTATGCATAAAAATCACTAATAATGAAAGTAATGCTTTTATAATAAAACGAAATTTCTTTTCTACAAATAATCAAAATGTATCTTCTATGCATGAAAATGACACTTCAGAATATAGAAATCATAAGGATTACTCTTTTAGAATAATGAAAGATAATATTTATTTCTAATTTTTTTGAAAAATTTTACCATAACCTCCTTTGTATGGCTGACCATTTTTCAATTTTTAAGTCTCTAAAATTAATTAGAAATGCATCAAGAGTATTTAAATCATTCTAAAGCAACATTTTTCTATTTATTTAAGAGAAACATTATGAAAAACTTGATTTTATTCATTATAATCATTCACCTAGGATAAAGAATGGTTGGATTTACTAGAGAAGAGAGGGGAATGCCTTTTGCAATGAGGCATAACATTATTTGCAATGTAGAGAAGACAAAAATCATAAAAACCATAAAATGAATGGAAAAGAGAAGAATCTCCAACTTACATAGGTAATTTGAGAGCTTTCCTTTGGCTTGATAGTTTGAGGGTTCAACTCTTTTTTGCGACAAGAGTGGCCACCAATCCTTTGGAAGAGGGAAGGTCAAAAACTAATGAATTATGAGTAAAATTCATTGTTTTTGGCACTTGGGAGAGGCAGGGTAACAGTGCAAAAATACTATTAAGCTTCAATAAAGGGGGAGGCTTCTATTTATAGGAAAAGGTGAGTCTCTAACCAAGCAAACTGATTCTGGAATTTTTTGGATCAGTTTGGTCAATTTGTGACCATTTTTAGGTCAGTTTTGCTCACTTTTTGGATCTAGTTGAAATAGGAGAGAGGAGAGATAAAAATATCTCATTATTTGGGAGTTTAAAACTCATTCAAGCATGTGAAATAGGCGCCTCCTTCACGAGGGGAATTCCTCCATATACTGAGGTGTCAAAAATGCATCATTTTACCTAAATATCTCTCTTTTTTAACTATTAACCTTGTCCTTAGTCAACTCTTCATCTTATGTGAGTATTTACTCATTTTTGGGAGATTTTCCTTTTATTCTTCTATTTATCTCCTCCCTACATTTGGATGAATCTTATTGGTCCATAGGAACCTTAATTTAAAATTCTGAAAAAATCTTCATCCCCAGGATAATGCCTCTTGAACAAATTATACTTAATTTCTAACGCACCTTCTAAAAATCTTTTTGAACTTCTATTTCAGGGGAACTTATTTTAATAAGATGAGATATTTTTCTATCCAAAAATATTTAAAAACTGAATTATCACTCTCTAGAAGATTTTCTCTCTCTAGGCCAAAACTGGTAGAAACAAGATCTTTTATATTTCTGAAGAGGGATTTGACTACAGGGGAAGATTCTGGACATCCTGAGAGGCTAGGGGAGGAATCTTACATTCTACCCCACTTAAAAAACGCAAGATGTCCTCATCTCGTAGGTGGAGTATGATCTCTTTCTTCTTCTTCTTCTTCTTCAATCACTTCCAGCGTTGCTGCCTTGAAAGTGGACGGTCAATTTGGGAACAACTCTCTTTGACTTCCCTTATTATGAGGTGGAGGTCTTGCATTACTTTGGATTGAAACTGTAGGTTAGATAGAGGTTCTACCTCTGGGATTTTCCTGATTTTGGCAGATAGAACCCTGATTACTCTGGAAGGAAGGGGCTGGAGTCTGGAATCTTGACCCCTGATTTCCCTGCCCTGAAAACCTTGATCCAAAAGGAGTTGGGCAATCCATGCTGCGATGTCCAAATCCTTGACAGTTATAGCATTTTACTCTCTTGTTCAAGGGTGGAACTTCTGAAGTTGAATTCCAAGGGATTAAGTTTCAGGAAAAGAACATTTCTTCCATTCTGGAACTTCCCATATCCTGGGTTTGACCCTAATATCTCTTAGGTGGAGGAAGGTTGAAATCACCTTCTGGGAATAAAAACCTTTTGAAAGGTGATGGTGCTGGCTTTGGTAGGACTTTGACATCAAAGGCTTTGGCGAAATCCTTCGCCATCCGAAGCCATGGAAATAGGTTTGGCATTCTTGACTAAAGTATCTAATGGCTCGTTCATTCCTCGAATGAACCTGGCCATCAGCTGCTCTTCATCCAACTGAGGGGAATATTTAAGAAGAAGGCCAAAAGCCTGATGGTACTCTTCAATTATCCGGTTTTCTTGCTTTAGTTCCAAGAACTCATTCATCTTAGTTTCAAGAAAGCCTGGGGGACAAAACCTCTTTCTGAGGTAAGCCTTGAGATCGGTCCAGGTTTGGGTATTTCGGTCGAGACGGTTTGTCTCGCAGTAGTTTCTCCATGCCACTCTAGCTGTATCCACTATCTTTAGCCTTGCAAGAGCCATTTTGCTCTTCTCATTGTACCCGGTGACATCAAAGTATTCTTCCATTGATTCTATCCACTCTAGCTGTATCCACTATCTTTAGCCTTGCAAGAGCCATTTTGCTCTTCTCATTGTACCCAGTGACATCAAAGTATTCTTCCATTGATTCTATCCACTTCTCCACAGTCTCGCCCAAGTTTTCCCCTTCACTCTTGAAAGGTCCAGGCTGCGAACTATGAAGAGTTTTACGAACATCCAGGTCAAGCTCTTCTTCATCGAGTTGGGGGTTAACATCTCTACCACGACGACCTCGATCCATGTTCCTATCAATACGAAAATTCTTGTTAAGTTTCTTTATTTATGATTCAATCCGATTTTTGATTCAACTGATTCCGGGGTTCTCGGCTCCCCACAGAGTCAAGGGATAAAGATACTCATATAGAACATATTATTAGTTAACAATTCATTCAGAATTATCTCATTCATATCTTTAACACAATAATGGTCCATCAGACTGAATTTTTCTATCTAAACAATCCTCCATGGGGATTTCAATCATTCAGATTTTTAATTTATAACTTGATCCAGTGATCAAAAGTTAACAATAGCAATCTGCCAGCACAATCCACTAATCTCATAGTGATTGGCTGAAGTCATTAACGTCATTCCAGTTAAGAACAGGGACTCGTCCCATTCATCCTCATTGTGGTTTCGCTCAGCTTATTACATTTCAACCAAATTTCAAGGATCATCATTTTTCAATCAGAATCCAAATCAATTCATCAATTCACAACCAAAATTTAAAAATCATATCAACCACATTCGAATTCATCATTTGGATAGCATTAATTCTTATAATTTCAAGTCTTAGATTTACTCGTATATACTGCTAGTAAAGAGCTACAGTTATACTCTCGGTATATACGGGTAGTCATGGTCCTTGGAATTATAAGATAAAGACCATCATGTCTAGGCCTCAAGCAAGTCAGGGATTTCATACAATTGCGGTACTTCCATCTGAAGACCCAATTACCAATTTACGAATTTCAATTTAAATATCAAATTGTATGAATTTTATCACACAATTATAACCTTTTAGTGCTTCTTGATAAATTTTTGACATATTTGGCTTCTCGGTTGATCCTCATTAGCCAAATTTGCTCTTATACCAACTGTGAGATCCCTCTCCCCATCGTGCAACGGATTTGGGGTGCTAGCAGCGGAAGTAGCACATCTTGCACGGGGCAGGGTCCCACACTCGGGGCCTCGCCCACCACGGATATCCGGACAGGTGCCGAGAAAGCACGGGCGATTCCACCAGGATAACTTTTCCCTAACGTAGTCAAAAGCCTTAACTAACTGAGCTCATCAGACTGAACCCATAAGTTCCATAGTGAGATCAAGGAAAAAGACTGTACTTGGATCATATAGAGACCAACGCTTTTTTCCTCATTGAGAGGCACAGTCGTTGATTCTTTTCCATAGAATAATTTTTGTCCGGGATTTACTTCATCTATCAAACTAAACAGAATTTGAGTCTCGATTTACGGATCCATCAGTCCTGCCTAACCCCATCTAGTCCCATGGGTTAGCCAACCGCCCAACCACTGTAGTGATGGGATCCAATTAGGAATTTGGTTAGGTTTTGTCCCGGGTACCAGGGAAAAGAGTTCCCAGGCCCCCTAGCCGGATTTTCAAGCAAATTTAGCTCCAGTCACACCACTTACACACCCAATATGAAATTGCCTTTTTCCTAGATTCAAATGTATTTAATTCAGTCATTTAATGAAATCGTAGTGTTACTGATCATAAACTTCCAAGTATCCAGTTGAATCTTAATTTCCAATCATTCCTTCATCGGAGTATCTATGGCATCATTGGCAACCAGAACGCTCACCACCTGTTCACTTTGGGGCCTTTTCTATAGTTCCTAGCTCATAGTACCCGGCAGATAATCACTTATAAAAATCAAGATGGAATCCTCGTTGAAGATCAGCAAGATCAACCCAACAGATCCATATAAGAGATCTATGGACTC
This sequence comes from Cibotium barometz, assembly GCF_041138505.1. Lineage (NCBI taxonomy): Eukaryota > Viridiplantae > Streptophyta > Polypodiopsida > Cyatheales > Cibotiaceae > Cibotium > Cibotium barometz. The sequence continues at coordinate 3,829,744 of NC_141074.1, forward strand.
ATCAGTTGAGGACCAGCAAGGTCAATCAACTAGATCCATACTCGGTTTCAGAAAACAACTCTTACTCCTTGTTCCAATATCTTCCATGACGCACGTGTGGGTATCTTCGGTGACCCAGAGCCCGAGCACCGTATGGTCAGCACCCTCTAGGATCCTTCGCAGGTCACCTAGCGCTTCACTCATAGGCCGCTTCCTTGGTCCCTCATCCACCGTACCGAAAGCTCACCATTTAAATCGAACTGAGGCTGGTCAAGACCTCGGGCGACCTTGCTATGCGAGACGTCCTCTGTTGACTCTCCGTCAGCTGTTGCAACTTTATCAGGTAGGTCCACGACCACATTCTCAAGACAGTCAAAATGCTTCCCCAGTATTTTTGACATAAAACAGTCATTTACAAACAGTTCACAAAGACAGTTTCTATAATGAACTCACATCTTTCCAGTTGTTCCATATTACTTAATCCAAATCCAAATCATATGTGTATCCATTCTTGACCAAATACAACATTTTTCATCCCATCACATGGGATTCATTCACTTCACATAACATCCATTCCTATCTTTCTTAATTTACATTACATCTCATTCGTTTAGATCTTATATTACTCATTCACATTCTGATTCACATGACATCTCATCTCATCCATTTGCTCATATTGACTTCATATCCAGTCACATTCATATTTGTATTCATTATTCCACCTACACATCCACATTCGTACATCCACATTCACATCTATATCCATGCATCCACATTCACATTCACACCCATATATCCATATCTACATTTCACATTCATACATCCATATCCACATTCCACATTCACACATCCACATCCACATCCACATCCACATCCACATCCACATTCACATTCATACATCCACATCCATATCCACATTCCACATTCATACATCCACATTCACATTCAGACATCCATTTTCACATCTTCATTCATACATCCACATCCACATCTACATCCATACATACACATCCACATCCACATTCACATCCATACATCTATATCTTACATTCACATCCGCGTTCACATTCATACATCCACATCCACATTCACATCCATACATCTATATCATACATTCACATCCGTGTTCACATTCATACATCCACATCCATACATCCACATCTCATCCACATTCACATCCATACATCTATATCATACATTCACATCCGCGTTCACATTCATACATCCACATCCACATCCACATTCACATCCATATATCTATATCATACATTCACATTCGTGTTCACATTCATACAGCCACATCCATACATTCATATCCACATTCCACATTCATATATCTCCATCTATTCCTCGTTCATTTTCATCTATCTGATTCGTTTCACATCCTTATATCTATTTATAGAATACAAGAGAATTCTTATTTTTTATCTAAGATTTCTTTACGTATCTATTTATGCATAAATTCTGTTTTAAGGAGAATAACACTTTCGAAATAAAAATCAAGCTTTTATGCATCTTCTTATGCATAAATTAATTTTAAATGAGAATGACACTTTTGGATTAAAATAAATTCTTTATGCATCTTTCCATGCATAAATCTAGCTTAGTAGGAATTACACTTTTAGAATAAAAGAATTTCTCTTATGCATCTAATTTATGCATAAAATCTATTTATGATGAAAATCACACTTTTAATATTAAAAAAATATCTTTTATGCACCCATTTATGCAAAAAAATCATTTATGATGAAAATCACACTTTTAATATAAAAAAATATCTTCTATGCATAAAAATCTTTTATGATGAAAATCACACTTTTAATATTAAAAAATATCGTCTATGCATATGTTTATGTGTAAGGTTCCCCCCCTTCAAAAAATAGGGAAAACACTTAAGATAGTCCACTAAGTCTTATCTTAGAGAAAATTTCCTACTCATCGACACCTTGACCATACAGAGATTCAATGATACAATTCATAGGTAAGACCTAGTTCTATCCCGCAGGGGGAGTGTGGTCTTCTAAAAATCAAATCACCCATAGGGTAATTGATCATAAATTGGGCAACTACAAGACTTGATTTCTAGAGGCAACGCTTTTTTCCTCATCCATGCAAGGCATAGCCACTGGCCTAGTCTTCTAGAATAGAGTTGCCCAAGAACCTGTTTATCTAGCGTAGGGCTTTCACTTAATCTGTTGGAAAGCTACCCGACTAATCGGGTCCACCTGTCCGTAGGATGGTGCCGTCGGGGCATTCCATCCTCCCACTTTCCACCCTACTCATGCGTCAATTTGTTTTCTAATTAATCCTACCACACTGTTTGACATAAATAAACATGTTTCTTAATTAAGGTCCTTTTCACAAGGTTTATTAAAACAGCCTTTTTTCACAGTACAATAATGCCAAGACAAGATTTAAAAGAAAAGTTTATACATGAATCAATTTCATACAAGCCAAACTAGCTCTCTTATTCTTTTCCTTTATACCGTCGATGATCTAGAATTCGGCCTTCCAGCCTCTACATGCTGGGCAAAACCCTACGGGACCATACACCTCATCGTCGGCTGTGCTGGCGAGGACTCAAGCCGGCCTGTCACCCTCTCAGGCTCCATCGCTCGATCCTCCCGCCCCTCAGAGGGATGTCTGCGCACTAGGGTGGGCTAATTCACCGCACTAGCTTGGGCCCTCAGAACTAGGCAGCATCACAATTACTCGCCTCAATATCGGCAAACCTCATTCTCCCAATGGTATGAGGGATACCATGGGCCAACTTCGGGCCTTACTAACGTCTCCGCCGTCCGGCTATACAAGCACAAGAACGAGGCAACGTCAAGGCAGAGAGAGTTGTACCTGTACCTTAATTTAACCAAGATAACAATCCATTTATTCAACTAAACCATAGGACTAGAATCCATGTTACCTTCTTAAGAAAACAATCCTTTTCACAAAGATTTTTGCATTTCAACTTGAGATTGCGGATAAGACATTCTTTATTCAGGCATATGATGTTGTTTAAAAGAATACAAACTTTAAATAGTAAATCAATCAAATAGATCACTATTAACAATTTATAGAGAAGCCGGGGCCATACCTCAATCCCTAAGAATGATATATAATTGAAAAACAAAATATGTATATACCTTATAGAAATTTGTTGTTTATCGTTGTCTTTGCTCGTTAACAAGAGCTTTAGAACTTGACATATGAGAATAGAGTCTTCTAATACCTTGTCTTACGATTGAAATCATCCAGTCATCCCCAAGCTTTATCTCTTCTTACTCGTACTGTGACTCTTCTCTCTTTCTAAGGTCTATGGCAAAACAAGACTACGGCATAATATTCTTTCTTCAAAAGAAAAGCTATGGAGTTTTGGTCTCTTCCTCTGAAAGACCATAGCAATCTAAGCTTCTTTTCTAAGATATTAGATAAGAATGAAGGGATATATACATCTCAAACTCTAGGATTACCTTGAGGCTACTTGCTGCCTTCTCACACTTTTCTCTATGTAGAGACCCTGACAGAAATAGCAAATTGTTTTGGCCATAACTCTCTGATAAAAACTCAGAATATAGTCATATAACCAGTCAAAAGAACGGGAAGGCATCTAGTCTACAAGCTATTGCGGGCAGAATAGGTAAAAACGTATGTATATAGCCACAAACGTGCCATCTTTAGAAATGCATTGTTTTTCCATATTTTTAGTTTGCATGGACTCTAAATGTATAAAAGTACTCTAAATATGACCTCTTATCACCTAAATTCGAAATTATATTTTTGGGGATACTTATCTCTTAATAGAACTATTCTTATGTTCTTATTTTTTTAAGGATTTTTGGAGCTAATATTTTTATTCTAACACTTTCCTAATGTTTCTAGCCTTGTTGTCTCACTCTTCTCTAATTACACTCTCTCTTCTTATTGAAATCTATATTAAAAGAGACACATACATACATGGCTTGGGAGGGAGCTGGGGTAGTATCTAGGTAAATCCTCCTGTCTCTTTCAAAGTGGTGTCCCCACTAGGTAAAAATCTTCTTTTATCTAAATATTATTCTTAAAGATTCATTTATTTCATGTGCTTGGCTCGTTTTGTTGTGCCTCTAAAAGGTCTTTATTATTCTAAAGTTAATTGGCCTTATTATCCTAATTTCATGTATCCATATACCTCTCATATGGTATGGACCTTCGAATTCCTTATTCTACACCCCCATGTAATATGGTACTTAACAAATTATCATGGAAAAACGTAAGGGAATCAATCCTTTACGCAATCTAACCTATGATAGCAATTTCATCATTTTAGTATCGTCTTGTAGAATACCTCTATTCATCATGCACATTACTTCACATAAATCTTGCACCAATCCTCTTCTATTTACTCATAGAAATACTTGTTGAATTTGATTATCTTTAACCCTGCTATCTCTATTTCTTGACCTAATTTTTGCTCTAGCTCATGATTCCTTGTAGCCAAGGGTGGGCTTGACGTTCCTCTTGAATTAGGGGACCTCTTCTTGATTAACATGGAAGGACTCATGTCCTTCTCGACACTTTCTATATAAAAACTTTATCATAGTCTCTGGCTATAATTATGGCTTCTGAAATAGAGGATGGTTTCACATTCTTGATGAGGTTATTCAAAGGTAGATTAAGCTTCCAAATGAATCGATGGAGAAGAGTTACCTCATCCATCTGTGGAGTAAATTTGAGAAGTTTAACAAAAGTTTGTTGGTGGTATTCTTTCATTCTTGGGTTAGCTCCAAAAATTCGTTCATTTTATCCTCTCGAAATCCTAGAGGACAAAACCTTTCACGAAGGTGTACTTTCATGGCATCTCATAACTGATTCTAGCTCCAGTGGTTAGATTGACAACAATGCTTCTAACTTTTTAGCTCCAATGGTTAGATTAACAACAATGCTTCCAACTAATTTGGCATTTCACGAGTTTTAGACGCGAGCAAGGGTGAGCTTGCTTCTTTCATTGTATCCATTAAAAGTTCAAAACTATCAAATACTTATCATAGCACCACATTTGAAGGCAGTCATGATTAATACATCTGAGATCTTCATTTTTTTGAGAATTACATATCTGGTACCTTGGGATTGACACATCCAAAGATTATCAGGATTGACATATCTGAGATGATTAGTTTTCTAAAAATTACACACCTAGTATCTTGGGATTAACACATCTAAGAGCATGATCCTCTAGGAACTACACATCCGAAGTTAGACCCATGTTTGTCTGAGATGGGTTCTAGATCTTGGATGATCATCCTAGTGTAAAGCATCCAATGGATGGCATTCACATGTCAACTATTCAAATCTTAATGGAGTTATAATCTTAATAATTTATAATATACAAATTAATGAGATATCCTGAAAATTTCTCTAAAGTTTTGGTCTATCCTTCTAATCATTCAGTCTCTCACTAGTTTCTTAATTTGATCACCCTATGTTTTCCTCACAAAAGGTTTTCTCCCCAATCTTATTTCTCAAATTTATTGTACAAATATCTTGCGTGTGCACCCCCAAGATACAAGAACAATTTCATAGGATGATTGTCTCAACATGTGAGGATATTCAAACCACTTCTATGGCCAGTAGAGATGATTGATTCGTCCTCATATGATAAACAATCACTTGTTTTAATCCCTTGACAGTTAACCTTTGAAAAATAAATCCTAGGAACTTCGGCTTTGATACCACTTGTAAGTTCCCCCCTTCCAAAAATAGGGAAAACACTTAAGATAGTCCACTAAGTCTTATCTTAGAGGAAATTTCCTACTCTCATCGACACCTAGACCATATAGAGCTTCAACGATACGATTCATAGGGTAAGACCTAGTTCTATCCCGTAGGGGGAGCCCGCAGGGGGAGTGTGGTCTTCTAAAAATCAAATCACCCATAAGGTAATTGATCATAAATTGGGCAACTACAAGACTTGATTTCTAGAGACAACGCTTTTTTCCTCATCCATGCAAGGCACAACCGCCGCTGGCCTAGTCTTCTAGAATAGAGTTGCCCAAGAACCTATTTATCTAGCATAGGGCTTTCACTTAATCTGTTGGAAAGCTACCCGACTAATCGGGTCCACCCGTCCGTAGGATGGTGCCGTCGGGACATTCCATCCTCCCACTTTCCACCCTACTCACGCGTCAATTTGTTTTCTAATTAATCCTACCACACTGTTTGACATAAATAAACATGTTCCTTAATTAAGGCCCTTTTTAAAACAACCTTTTTTCATAGTACAATAATGCCAAGACAAGATTTAAAAGAAAAGTTTATACATGAATCAATTTCATACAAGCCAAACCGGCTCTCTTATTCTTTTCCTTTATACCACCGATGATCTAGAATTCGGCTACATGCTAGGCAAAACCCTACAGGACCATACACCTCATCGTCGGCCGCTGGCGAGGACTCAAGCTGGCCTGTCGCCCTCTCAGGCTCCATCGCTCGATCATCCCGCCCCTCAGAGCGATGTCTGCGCACTAGGGTGGACTAATTCACCGCACTAGCCTGGGCCCTCAGAACTAGGTAGCATCACAATCACTCGCCTCAATCGGCAAACCTCATTCTCCCAATGGTATGAGGGATACCATGGGCCAACTCCGGGCCTTACTAACGTCTCCGCCGTCCAGCTATACAAGCACAAGAACGGGGCAGCGTCAAGGCAGGGAGAGATATACCTGTACCTTAATTTAACCAAGATAACAATCCATTTATTCAACTAAACCATAGGACTAGAATCCATGTTACCTTCTTAAGAAAACAATCCTTTTTACAAAGATTTTTGCATTTCAACTTGAGATTGCGGATAAGACATTCTTTATTTAGGCATATGCTGTTGTTTAAAAGAATACAAACTTTAAATAGTAAATCAATCAAATAGATTACTATTAACAATTTATAGAGAAGCCGGGGCCATACCTCAACCCCTAAGAATGATATATAATTGAAAAACAAAATATGTATATACCTTATAGAAATTTGTTGTTTATCGTTGTCTTTGCTCGTTAACAAGAGCTTTAGAACTTGACATATGAGAATAGAGTCTTCTAATACCTTGTCTTACGATTGAAATCATCCAGTCATCCCCAAGCTTTATCTCTTCTTACTCGTACTGTGACTCTTCTCTCTTTCTAAGGTCTATGGCAAAATAAGACTACGGCATACTATTCTTTCTCCAAAAGAAAAGCTATGGAGTTTTGGTCTCTTCCTCCGAAAGACCATAGCAATCTAAGCTTCTTTTCTAAGATATTAGATAAGAATGAAGAGATATATATATCTCAAACTCTAGGATTACCTTGAGGCTACTTGCTGCTTTCTCACAGTTTTCTCTATGTAGAGACCCTAATAGAAACAACAAATTGTTTCGGCCATAACTCTTTGATTAAAACTCAGAATATGGTTATATAACCAGTCAAAAGAACGGGAAGGCATCTGGTCTACAAGCCATCGCGGGCAGAATAGGTAAAAACGTCTGTATATAGCCACAAACGTGCCATCTTTAGAAACGCGTTGTTTTTCCATATTTTTAGTTTGCATGGACTCTAAATGTGTAAAAGTACGCTAAATATGACCTCTTATCACCTAAATTCGAAATTCTATTTTTGGGGATACTTATCTCTTAATAGAACTATTCTTATGTTCTTACTTTCTTTAGGATTTTTGGAGCTAATATTTTTATTCTAACACTTTCCTAATGTTTCTAGCCTTGTTGTCTCACTCTTCTCTAGTTACACTCTCTTTCCTTATTGAAATCTATATTAAAAGAGACACATACATACATGGCTTGGGAGGGACCTTACATTATGCATAAAAATCTTTTATGATGAAAATCACACTTTTAATATTAAAAAATATGTTCTATGCATAGGTTTATGCAAAAAATCTTTTATGATGAAAATCACACTTTAAATATAAAAAAATATCTTTTATGCTTATGTTTATGCATAAAAATCTTTTATGATGAAAATCACACTTTTAATATAAAAAAATATCCTCTATGCACCCATTTATGCATAAAAATCATTTATGATGAAAATCACACTTTTATAATAAAAAAATAATCTTTTATGTATACTTTATGCATGAAAATCAAATATGATAAAAGTAACACTTTTATAATAAAAAAAATAATCTTTTATGCATACTTTTATGCATGAAAATCAAATATGATAAGAGTAACACTTTTATAATAAAAAAATAATCTTTTATGCATGAAAATTGAATATGATAAAAGTAACACTTTTATAATTAAAAAATAATCTTTTATGCATACTTCTATGCATGAAAATCAAATATGATAAAAGTAACACTTTTATAATAAAAAATAATCTTTTATGCATACTTCTATGCATGAAAATCAAATATGATAAAAGTAACACTTTTATAATAAAAAAATAATCTTTTATGTATACTTTTATGCATGAAAATCAAATATGATAAAAGTAACACTTATATAATTAAAAAAATAATCTTTTATGCATACTTCTATGCATGAAAATCAAATATGATAAAAGTAACACTTTTATAATTAAAAAAAATCTTTTATGCATACTTATGCATGAAAATCAAATATGATAAAAGTAACACTTTTATAATAAAAAAATAATCTTTTATGTATACTTTTATGCATGAAAATCAAATATGATAAAAGTAACACTTTTATAATTAAAAAATAATATTTTATGCATACTGCTATGCATGAAAATCAAATATGATAAAAGTAACACTTTTATAATAAAAAAATAATCTTTTATGCATACTTTTATGCATGAAAATCAAATATGATAAAAGCAACATTTTTATAATAAAAAAATAATCTTTTATACATACTTTTATGCATAAAAATCACTAATAATGAAAGTAATACTTTTATAATAAAACTAAATTTCTTTTATACAAATAATCAAAATGCATCTTTTATGCATGAAATGACACTTTAGAATATAGAAATCATAAGGATTACTCTTTTAGAATAATGAAAGATAATATTTATTTCTATTTTTTTAAATTTTTTTTACCATAACCTCCTTTGTATGGCTAACCATTTTTCAAATTTTAAGTCTCTAAAACTAATAATAAATGCATCAAGAGTATTTAAATCATTCTAAAGTAACATTTTTTTACTTATTTAAGAGAAACATTATGAAAAACTTGATTTTATTCATTAATCATTTACCTAGGATAAAGAATGGTTGGATTTACTAGAGAAGAGAGGGGAATGCCTTTTGCAATGAGGCATAACATTATTTGCAGTGTAGAGAAGACAAAAATCATAAAAAACCATAAAACGAATGGAAAAGAGAAAAATCTCCAACTTACATAGGTAATTTGAGAGCTTTCCTTTGGCTTGATGGTTTGAGGGTTCAACTCTTTTTTGAGACAAGAGTGGCCACCAATCCTTTGGAAGAGGGAAGGTAAAAAACTAATGAATTATGAGTAAAATTCATTGTTTTTTTGGCACTTGGGAGAGGAAGGGTAACAGTGCAAAAACACTATTAAGCTTCAATAAAGGGGAAGGCTTCTATTTATAGGAAAAAGTGAGCCTCTAACCAAGCAAACTGATTCTAGAATTTTTTGGATCAGTTTGGTCAATTTGTGACCATTTTTAGGTCAGTTTTGCTCACTTTTTGGATCTAGTTGAAATAGGAGAGAGGAGAGATAAAAATATCTCATTATTTGGGAGTTTAAAACTCATTCAAGCATGTGAAATAGGCGCCTTATTCACGAGGGGAATTCCTCCATATACTGAGGTGTCAAAAATGCATCATTTTACCTAAATATCTCTCTTTTTTAACTATTAACCTTGTCCTTAGTCAACTCTTCATCTTATGTGAGTATTTGCTCATTTTTGGGAGATTTTCCTTTTATTCTTCTATTTATCTCCTCCCTACATTTGGATGAATCTTATTGGTCCATAGGAACCTTAATTTAAAATTTCGAAAAAATCTTCACCCCCAGGATAATGCCTCTTGAACAGATTATACTTAATTTCTAACGCACCTTCTGAAAATCTTTTTGAACTTTTGTTTCAGGGGAACTTATTTTAATAAGATAAGATATTTTTCTATCCAAAAATATTTAAAAATCAAATTACCACTCTCTAGAAGATTCTCTCTCTAGGCCACTGGTAGAAACAAGATCTTTTATATTTTTGAAGAGGGATTTGACTACAGGGGAAGATACTAGACATCCTGAGAGGCTGGGGGAGGAATCTTATAAGCAAGGTCAATCAACTAGATCCATGCCCGAATTCAGAAAACAACTCTTACTCCTTGTTCTAATATCTTTCACGAGGTACGTGTGGGGATCTTCAGCAACTCAGAGCCCGAGCATCGTATGGTTAGCACCCTCCTCTAGGTTCCTTCGTAGGTCACCTAGCGCTTCACTCATAGGCCGCTTCCTTAGTCCCTCATCCACCGTACGGAAAGCTTACCATTTGTCTCAAGACCTTGGCCGACCTTGCTACGAGAGACGTCCTCCATTGACTCTCCTTCAGCTCTTGCAACTTTATATGATAGGTCTTCACGACCTCATTCACAAGATGGTCAAAATGGTTTCCCAACATTTTTGACATAAAACAGTCATTTAAAAATAGGTCATAAATACAGTTTCTATAACAAACTCTCGTCTTTCCACATTGTTCCACATCAACTTTTATTTCATATGTATTCCCATTCTCATCACATCATTTTCCATCTCATCACATCTTTTCGCATTTATTCACATCAGATCTCATCCACTCACATCTACCCATATCCACATCTCATCACATCATATTCATTCACATCACATATCACATCATATTCATTTACATCCACTCGCATTTATTCGCATCCACTCTCATCCACTCGCATCTACCCATATCCACATCTCATCACATCATATTCATTCACATCAGTGATCACATATCACATCTATCCCAATTTACATCACATCTCATCTCTCACATCTCGACTCACATGACATGACATCTCATTCATTCACATCTTGATTCACATCACATCACATCTATTCATGTTCATCACATTCATTTACATCACATCCATTTACATCCATCACATCACATTCATTCATTCATATCCACCACATTCATTCTCATAACTATCCCATCACATACATTCTATCCACATTATATCACATCACTTCTATCCAGATCATATCTCATTCATACATATCTCATCTCATTCATCCACATCTATCCAATCGTTCACATGTACGACTACTCACATCTATCCATACATTCATATCTATCACTTCACATCCACGTATATTCATGTCATATATTCATGTCATATCACATCTCTTTACATTTTTATAAGAATAACTATTTTATAATAAAAAAATTCCTTATGCATCTTTCTATGCATAAAAATCAATTTAATGAGAATAACACTTTTGCAATAAAAAATTTTGCTTTATGCATCTTTCTATGCATAAAAATAATATTTAATGAGAATAACACTTTTGTAATTTAAAAAAATTCCTTTATGCATCTTTCTTTGCATAAAAATCAAATTTAATATGAATAACACTTTTGTCATAAAACAAATTCCTTTATGCATCTTTCTATGCATAAAAATCAAATTTAATGAGGATAACACTTTTGTAATAAAAAAAAATTCCTTTATGCATCTTTCTATGCATAAAAATCAAATTTAATGACAATAACACTTTTGTAATAAAAAAATTTCTTTATGCATCTTTTTATGCATAAAAAGCAAATTTAATGAGAATAACACTGCAAATGGTCAAAATTTTGCATCAAGCAGCATGATGGTAGTGCAAATCACTTGTTTTCCATGAAACATGTCGTGGGATCTATGATGACAAATGGTGACAGTGTGATGACACTTGGTATATGGAATCTAGAGCATTAAACCATATGACTTGTCATGGCGAATAGTTTGAACATATGAAGCCAATGGATGTGAAAGGCTATGTGGAGACAGGAGATGATTCCCAGCATGCTATCACTCATGTTAGAAGTGTACCATTGGTGATGCACAATGGTGAAACAAAGTCTATGGCAGATGTCTTGTATGTGCCTTCTATTACAAAAAGTTTGGCCTGGTCAAATGGTTGAACAAGGTTTAGAGCTTCATTTCAACGAGCATGATTGCTTCGTTGAGGACTTCAAAAATGGATGTAGAGTCATTCCCAAAGGCAAGAAAGAAGGCAGGTTATTTAAGTTGGATGCTAGGATTCCTGAGTTAAAATCGGCCATGTTTTATAAAAGTCTAAATGTGGTACAGGACATGTGGCATAAAAGGATTGGACATGTGAACATACAAAGGTTAAACAACATGCAGGCAAGAGGCATTGTTGGTGGGCTACCTAGATTCAAGTATGATGGGAATATGCATGTCTGTGATGCTTGCCAGTTTGGAAAGCAAGCAAGGTTGCCATTTCCTAAAGAAGGCAACATGAGTAGCAGGCCACTTGAGATAGTTCATAGTGATGTATGGGGTCCTACTCAAAACCCATCCATTAATGGCGGCTTATATTATGTGACATTCATTGATGATTTCAGCAGAATGACTTGGATTTAATTTCTCAGAGAGAAAAGTGAAGTGTTAGCAAAGTTTATGGACTTCAAAGCTTTTGCAGAAAAGCAATATGGCTCTTGGATAAAATGTTTGAGGACAAATGGAGGTGGTGTGAATACACCTCACATGCTTTTGAGAATTTCTTGAGAAAGAATGGCATAAGAAGGCAGCTAACTTGCAGGTACACACCTCAGCAAAATGGTGTTGCTGAGAGGAAAAATAGAGTCATTGGTGATGTGGCTAGGGCAAAGCTAAATGAAAAGTGCATGCCAGACAATTATTGGGCAGAATCATGTGCCACAGTGGTGTATGTACTTAATAAGACACCCACAGCTCCCATACATGGAAGTATGCCAAAGATGCGTCTTATAGGTTTTAGGCCAGACATTGGAAACCTCAACGTGTTTGGTAGCATAGCGTATGTGCATGTGCCAGATGAGAGAAGGAAGAAGTTGGATCCTAAGGTAGAAAAGTGCATTTTTGTTGGGTATGCACAGGATCACAAGGCATATAAATGTTACAATCCACATACTACGAAAGTGGTTATCTCATGAGACATGGTGTTTGATGAACTTGCTAGTTGGTACAAGGCAAAGGATGAGGGTGTCATTGATTCCGTTGATGCTGATGTGCATGTGAACTTGCCACAAATAGGTTCTATTTCTATGTCTGCTGGGACAACAGAATTTGAGAGTAGTACTATACGTCCATGGTCAGGATGCTTAAGACGAGAGTGTGAGCACTGGGAGTAGTGCTATGGATAAAGGAAAAAAGAAGGTTGAAGGAATTGGCATTACAAGTTATGAGTCATCAAGTTCAAAAAGTTTGGATGAGCAACTTGGCATACCAGTTTTACGCACACCAGGTGGGTGCAAGGCAGGATAGATATGTGCCTCCACATGCTAGAGTGACAGGTGTTCAGAGTGATCCGTATGCATTACGGAGATCCCAAAGGGTCAAGTATCCAATTGACAGGTTGACATATCGTGACTGCTATGCATTACGCATATATGACCTCTTTGGTGAAGCATGTGGAACCTACATGCTATACAGAAGCTATTGGGAAGCATGTATGGGAGAATGCAATGGATGTTGAGATGGACGCATTGGTCCATAATGAAACTTGGGATTTGGATGCCTTACCCCACAAGGCAAAAATGTCATTAGTTGCAAATTGGTTTATAAGGTGAAATGCAAATTAGATGGTTCTATTGAGCACCATAAAGCATGGTTGGTAGCTAAGGGTTATGCACAAACCCAAGGCTTGGACTATGATGAAACATTTAGTCCAGTTGCAAAGGTGGGAACAGTGAGAGCAGTTATTGCTATGGCTACAGCAAATGGTTGGGAAATGCATCAAATGGATGTGAAAAATGCATTTCTAAATGGTGATTTACAAGAGGAAGTTTATATGGCATAGCCAAAAGGATATGTACACCTGAGGTACCCCACTCATGTATGCAGGTTAAAGAAAGCATTATATGGTTTGAAGCAAGCACCTCGTGGTAGGAGTGATAAGATAAGCCGATATCTTACCTCCCTTGCATTTCAGGTTTCTTCAGCAGATTCTTCACTCTATGTGAAGAAAACAGATCATGGGATTGTCTTGCTTGTCATCTATGTGGATGACTTGATTGTCACAAGAGATCATGCTATAGATGTTATGCATGTCAAGAAGGCATTGAGTGGGCAGTTTGACATGAAAGACCTGGGTGAATTGAGATATTTTCTTGGGATTGAAGTGATCAAAGACCATGCATGGACATGGTTAGTGCGTCAGTATGCATTGGATATGTTGGCAAAATATGGGATGATAGGGTGTAAGTCAATGAGTACACCTTTGGAGCAGAATGTAAAGCTACGAGCTGATTTTGGTGAAGAGTTGGATGATCCATCTATGTATAGAAAGATGGTTGGCAGTCTTATTTACATGACTATCACATGACCGAATCTTAGTTATGCTGTGAAGAGTTGGATGATCCATCTATGTATAGAAAGATGGTTTGGCAGTCTTATTTACATGACTATCACATGACCGAATCTCAGTTATGCTGTGGGACTAGTAAGCCAATTTATGCAAAGCCCCTCAATTGGATGCAGTGAGATGCATTATGCACTATGTAAAGACCACTACACATTATGGTCTTCTTTATGAGCATGGTTAAGGCTTGGATGTCCACGGCTACACAGACACATGTAGCTTGTATGACAGGAGGTCTAATAGTGGTTATGCCTTTACATTTGGAAGTGTAGTGGTGGTGAGTTGGAGTAGTATGAAGTAACCTACTGTTGCTTTATCTAGTACAGAGGCTGAATACAGGGGTGTAGCCATAGCTACATGTGAAGGAGTATGGTTAAAGAGTCTCTTGGCTGATTTGGGTGAGCCTATTGATGGCAAGGTTGACAACATGAGCAGCATACAGTTGGCCAAGAATCCAATTTTTCATGCACGGACCAAACATTTAGAGGTCCACTATCATTTTTTCAGAGAGAAAGTGTGATGGTATAGTGGATTTGTAGTATGTGAAGACTGAAGAGCAGGTGGCCGACATATTTACAAAGCCACTTACCAGGGAGAAGTTTGAGTACTTCCATACTATGTTGGGAGTACATGGGATGAGCTTGAGGCGGAGTGTTGAGAGCTTTGATAGCCCAAGCTCATCTACATCTTCATCTATGGCAGTACATCATGATCTTGAGAGGGACTATTGAGATTCAAGCTCGATGTCAGCTTGTGCTGCCAGTTGCACTATGTGCTAGCATGTTAGGTAGTAACATGTGCGAGACATAAATGACCACGTCCAACTGGTCATAGTGTGTGGAGTAGCTAGGGTTAGCTGTGTGTGGACACACAACACATGTAGTGTGTTGTAGCTTATGGATTATGGCTTAATGCATTGTATGAGATGGGACATGGCTTTCCTCTATGGTTAGGGTTTGATTAATACATTAGGGTTTGCTCCTGTGTGTGTGTCTCCTCTCCCTCTACCTGTTTTTCATCAAATCTCCCCCTACCTCTATAACATTGATAAGTGCTAGATGAGTCACCTAAACCAAGTTTCATCTCTTCCACAATAAGCAACAAAATCAGCTCATCAAAATCTAGGGAGTCTCCACCTCTAACCCTAATAGAGGTTTCAAATGCCTTGTACTCCTTACCCAAGGCATTTAATGTAATGGATACCAAATCATCATCATCCATGGGGGCACCAACAATAGATGCTAATGCATCAACACATTCTTTGATCTCCTTTTCACGTAATCATTTATACTTCTATTGTTGTGTGTCATACCATGTATTTTCTACTTTAATTGCATCTTCTTTGGTGCTATAGTCATATCATACAACTTTGCCAAAGTATCCCATGCATCTATGAGATTATATGTGTCATGTATATGGCATAACATGGTGTTTGTGTTTGTTACATAAATCGAGACACTCCTCTCACTCAATCTGTCTCTCTCACATACACAATGAGCATATAATAGCTCTTATTGAACTAGGTAAGACACACAAGAGAGCAAGAGAGTAGAGAAGAAGAGAACTCTACTCGTTGCATAAGAGAATGAATGGTGAGAATACAAATTGGCCCTTACCTTGGCCCCCTAGACTTCACACCTTGGCCAGCCATACTATAGGTCCATGGCTTTTCAAGGCTGCCTAGGCTTGTTCTGCAAACACTTAATCGCATGAAATCTCCATAATTAATCCCATGTTGTACCTTTTATAAACAAGCTATGATCACACATGTAAAATATACAATATTATCATTTTTAATGTCAATGACCAAATTAAAAATGCTAATATTGTAAAATATATAATATTAGCATTTTTAATGTCAATGACCAAATTAAGTGATGGTTGCCAATAAATCCTTCGCCATCCGCACTGCTTTGGCCATGGAAACTGGCTTGGCATTCTTCACTAGGACATTCAAAGGTTCATTTAGTCCCCAAATGAACCTGGCCATCAGCTGCTCTTCATCGACCGGTGGCGAGTACTTGAGGAGGAGAGCAAACGCTTGGTGATACACTTCAATACCACCCCTACAAACCTTCTACTAATGGGCAAGTTGAGAGCACAAACAAAACTTTGGTCACTATCCTTAGAAAAACTGTGGACACTCATAAAAGGGATTGGGATGAGAAGTTGCCAGCAGTTATTTTCAAGGAAGCCACGGGGTTCACTCCTTTCTCTTTAGTTTATGGGCAAGAATGTGTGTTACCTATTGAGCATGAGTTGGCAAGTTTGAGGTTTTTGCACGAGCACACACTACCTTTGGAGGAGAGCTTGCAAGAGAGATTGGGCACTTTGGAGCATCTAGATGAGTGGAGATTGGGCATCTAGATGAGTGGAGATTGAGAGCCTATCTACATCAAGAGGTTGCTAAGAAACGTCAAACCAAGCAACGTGATAAGAAAGCTAAAACCTATTCTTTTGAGAAAGGGCAATTGGTTCTTCTCTATGATGCACGTCATGAGCTTTTCCCTGGGAAGTTGAGCCATTTATGGTCGGGTCCTTATCGCATTGTTGAGGTTTATCCTCGTAATAAAGTCCAGCTTGCAGAAATGGATGGGACATGGTTCCCTATTGGATGTGATTGCATTGACTTTTCTGTTATGAGTTGCAGATGATGTTGAATCTACCACACCTTTTTGGAGTCTATACTTTGATGGAGCATGTAGGGGCAAGGTAGTCTTTTAACCCGTCACCTCTTCACCCATTTCACCTCTTCTCCTTGACCTTTTTGCCTCGTCATGGAAATCGTGTTGCAAATTCCTTAGCTTTGATGGCCCTTTCTGGTTCCTTTACCCAAACACTCTTTCAAAATGTGTGAAATTTCCTCTCGTGCAACACATTGGCGATAAATGCCCTCAAACCCCTTGTGGTACAAAGACCCATCAATGATAGTGAATTTCTGAGCATGCGTAACTAATCTCTTCTTTGCGGCTTTGCTCATGTCAGAAGGAAACTCAAGTGTGGACAAATAATGAGCAATTTGGTCATACCACTCGCATGCATACTCAATGCAAAACAACTCAGGTGCAGGTGCAATAGGCTCATCTTTGCATGGGATTACATCAGCTAAGCAATCCACTAACTTTTGCAATGTAGGAGGTTTAGATTTAAGCTCATAGTCAAAGGCCTACAACTCAACAATCCATCGTATAATACGCTCAAGGGGCTCTAACTTATTCAATAAAAGGCGCAATGAATCTTTAGAGACATAGATGATGGTGTGCTGGGGGGTAGCCATATATGTGCTGGGTAGCCATATATGTGCTGGGGGGTAGCCATATATGTGCAAAACTTCCTAGCACTCTCAGCAATAGCTAGACAAGCTCTCTCAACCCATGTGTAGCGCGTTTCAGCATCTTTAAGCTTGCGGCTATAATATGCAATTTTTTTATCATAAAGTTGTGCAATGCAAGCGGATATTACCAAATGAGAAGAAGAAGAAAATAAATGAAAAGGCTTGGATGCATCAGGTGGTTTGAGGATAGGGGCGGTAGTGAATGCACTTTTAAGAGAAGAGAAAGAAGTTTGTTGAGGTTCTCCCCAAATGAACTTGTGCTCAACTCGTAGAAGTGTGTTCAATGGGGGTAAAATAAGATGTGCCATATCTTTAATGAAGCGGCTATAGTGCTTAGCGGCTCCAAGAAAACCCCTTACTTGATGCACGATAGTGGGTGGCAAAAATGCAAGAATAGCCTCAACTTTTTGGGGATCCATAGAAATGCCATGGTTGCTAATGAGGTGACCCAACAAAATTCCATAAGTGACCCCAAACACACACTTTTTTGCATTCAAAGCTATTGACTTTTCATGGCACTTGTGAAAGACATACCTAAGGGCTGCAACAAGTTTATCACGCATGGTCCCAATCCCCAAATAATCCATGAAGATCTTTAAGAAATCGGTCAAATCATGATGAAAGGACTCATGCTTATAGCACTGATATGAAGCACCCGTGTTGCAAAGCCCAAACGGCATGACATGATATGCATATGTGCCAAATATAGCGGTTTGAGCTTATCCTCATCAGCGATAGCCATTTGATTGTACCTAGAGAAGCAATCTAAGAAAGCATAAATCTCCCTCCCTACCAAAGAGTCAAGGATTTGGTCAATAAAAGGCAAAGGGTAGTAGTCCTTAATGGTAGCTTTGTTAAGCTGCTTATAATCAACACATGCGAAGCTGCTGATTCTTTTTAGGGACTACAACAATAGGAGACACCCATTCAGTGTTATCGATAGGAAAACTCAAACCAGCTTCTAAAAGCTTTTTAATTTCCCTGTAAACCCCCTCTCTCTATAATGCTCAGGCAATCTGCGCTGATGTTGGCGCACAGGTGTAGTGTCGGGTTTAAGAGGAATGCGGTGCACAACAAGCTTGGGTGGAAAACCTCTCAACTCGGTGTAATCCCATGCAAAGATGTCCTGATACTTCTGACATAAAGCAATAATCTCCTCCCTCAACGGTGGATCTAAAGAAGTTCCCAAAAGCACAACTTTATGATCTCCCTTTATAGGAACTCTCATAGTATCCTCCTCTCTAGCCAAAGGTGGAGTCTCCTCATCATCATCAAGGGTAATCTCAACAGAATTAGGGTAAATGCAATAGGAACTCGGTGTACATGAAGTAGAACTCCGGTCATCATCCCCATACTCTCAACATCAGTAGTAACCCCAAGACTCACAATAGAAGAAGGGTAAGTAGGAAGAACTGCTCGGGAAGATCCTCTACCAAGAAGCAACCACCCTCTAGGAACGTCAATAATACAATCAGTCTTCCATATCCAAGGTCTCCCTAAAAGAAGCTGGTACTGGCTAGGTCCTGGACTAAGCCGCAAAACATAACAATCAATCTCATATGCCCAGCAACAGTGACTGGCAAACCCTGGATGAAACCCTCAGCTCTCACTGGTCGATGATCACCCATACGCAAACTAGTAGCAAGAACTCCATTGAAAGATAACCCCAGCTTGGAAAAGGTAGAATAACTCAAAACATTGGCGCCTGATCCTCCATCAACAATAGCATGTGGAATCACTAGCTGGTGCATCATGCACTTCACTTGAGGACACTCACGCTCAGCAAGAAGGGAATCCACTTTCTGAACAACAGGAAGATTAGGACCGACTCCCTGGTGGGAAGAACTCAAAGCTCTGCAGTACCTCCTCAAAAGGGCTCGGCTAGAAGGAGAAGTGAGAACGTATTGTGGAAGGGACATGGTGAGATCTACTCGATTAAGAGCAGAAACAAGGTCAAAAGAAAGAATGGGGGAAAACAACTTACTTGGAGTAGGGCGTGGACAAGGTCGAGGTAAAGGGTCGACAACATGAATAGCGACATGGGTGGGTGGGTGGGTAGCAACAACAGGTTTGGGATCTCTCTCCTCATCAAGAACTTTCTCTTTCCCCTTTCGTGTGATGGCTCGCACGGGTGATGAATCTTACTCAATCATATTAATCGAAGGGTTCTTAGTGGTGGTAGGTGGTGCACTAGACGAAGCAACTGCTGGAGAACTAGGAGACCCCCTCTGAAGAAGTGTCCAACTAGGGCCCGGGGGTTTTTTGGCACCAATACAATGATTAATGGGGCCAGGGGGTGGCAAAGTGGTGCTCCTATTCATCAAATGGCACATCTTAATGTAACACATATCTTCTGTGTGCCCCCTACCCAAACATTTCTCATAAGTGCAAATAATAGTGGGGCAATCTTTGGAAAGATGGCCGAATACATGACAAGCTTGACACACCATGTTGGTGGGATTAGGCTCAGGGTGACGTGTAGACAACAAGTTTTGTTGGCGCTTTAGAAAATTCACATCAAGAGTCACAGCCTTCACATTTTCATTAAGTTTGTTCATGTAATTTGTCATCATGTTTTTCAAATCCCCAATACTAGACACGGTGCTTTAATACCCATCCCCCCCTTGTGATGTGCTGGTGGTGGAGTGGTAGAAGTAGAATCAGGGTAAGTCACATACGGTGATGGAGCATGAGGCGCAGGAACATGATTTTGTGAAGAGGTTAGGGGAGCCACGATGCTAGAAGAAGGTGGGGGTGCTAAAGGCAAAAGAGGTGGTGAGGTCACTTAAAGGTGAGGTGGTACAACGGGTGGGAATTGGAATGGTTGAGTTGGTTGAAGTTGAGGCACATACGATGATGTTGGCCAAGGTTGTTGCGGGGAGGGCAAAACGGGAGTATGTGGTGGTGCTAGCCATGGATAATACGATGGAGATGGAGTCGTGGCCTGTTGTGGCTTGTAAACACATCGATAAGAGCTCTCCGCATTAATGCAAAAGTGATGGCCATATTCAAGTCATTTGGGGCTTCAGCTCTAACCAAAATTTGGATGCTAGGGTGTATGCCTCGTAGAAATGAGTCCATGATGGTGAGAGGGTCGATGTTAAAAATAAGAGTGTAATGATCAACAAAGTTCCTAAACCTCGTGGCCGCTTGTTCCACGGTCTCATGCGGGTGATTTTGCTTGAATGAGCGTAAAAATTCGAAGAAGTTTGCAAAATTCAGCGAAGAATTTTTCCTCAAAATCAGCAAAGTTTGGGATGGAGTTTGGTTGTTGCTTGGCGAACCAATTTGAGGCCTCACCCTTGAGTGTAGTGCTAAAGTAATTCATCACATACCCTTCCTCGACGATGTTTGAAGTGAAACAAGCAATTTTGAAGTTGTTTAGATGAGCGGTGGGATCCTCCAACATGGTCCCATAGAATGTCGGGAATGGGATGAGGGGTGCATCAGGACTGGCCAAATTTGGTGGCAAAACCAAAGGTGATTGAATGGCAAATGGAGGGGGAAGTGGTGGTTGAGCCATAATTAGAATTGGTATAGAAATTATAGTTCTAGGTGAACTCCCCCCCCATGATGGTGAAGGAGGTAAACTTTGTAATGGAAAAGTGCTAGTGGGGCTAGAGTGAAGTAGGTGTTGCTTGGCTTTCTCCCTTTTATGGTATCTCTTAGCCCGGTCACTCTCTCTCAAGCTATCTTGCCAATCTTTGGCACTTTGCATAAGTCCCCTTTCCAAGTAGGTTCGTGTCGCGGAACCAAGACCAAGTCAAGGTCCCACCAGGCATGCCACTGTTTGGGAAATATCTGGACGAGCAAGGCAAAGAGGACAAAACCTGACAACCCTCCCAGATATCCAACAAGAATAATGCTACACTCCCCCAACACCCCAAAGGAGAAGGCACTAGTAGATAGGAATGTGTGTTATGAATCTTTTCGACAAATGCGGCACTGCAATGATGGAGTGGTGATGATGTATACATGCACAAATGTTAAACAAGATTTATACTAAATGACAAAAGAGTGGGATGACACCACGACAACCAGTGAACGAGGCAAGATATAATGTGCAATGTGCCTTGTATATTGAATTTGATGTGTACGTGTTTGATTTATAAAGCAAATTTATGTAGCTTTTATGATGAGAAAAAGAGAGAGAAGAAATCTTATCTAGCCACGTTTTGCTTGATGTTGGCCGAAGCTTTTGTGCGCTTGCCGATGATGCTCTCCACGAGAAACAATGCCCTCACAGCCCTCAAGGATTGAATTTTACAATGCTTTCAATTTTTGAATACAAACAACTTACGAGGTTTACTAATGCGTGACTATGTGAGTGTGTGAGTGCGAAGCTATGTTATTCTTTGCCGCCGAGAATTTCACTCGCTTCTTTGTTGCAAAGATCTTCTTCTTCTTTCGCTTCCTTCTTCACATGCGAGGAAAAAAAATGAAGGTATTATGCCTTTATTTCTCTCTTTTTTTAAAACCCTTTTTCCCCTTTGGCCAAGTGTAAACGGGGGATAGCTTCTTTTAAATGATACTTTTTTTTCTTTAATAAAGAAAATCTTTAATGAAAAAAAACGTATAATATTGAAGATTAATTCTGCGATGAAGCCACTTCCCAGCGAGATGGTCGGGATGAATCTCCCTTTCTCCTTTCGCTCTGATTCTGGGTGCTAGCAATGGAAGTAACACATCTTGCGTGGGCCAGGGTCCTACACTCGGGGCCTCGCCCACGAATATCCGAACAGGTGACTAATTCCTTGGTTCTTCCAAAACCGAACTTAGAAAACCTTCTCTTGCCCGAAAGCACAGGCGATTCATTAGGAAGTGAATGGGGTCTTCTTGGGCCCTTTAATTTGCCCAAGCCTAATCAAGGTGATTAAGGAATAGCCAAATGGGGGGTTGCCATGTGGACTGAAATGTTGGGTTTGTAAGAGAGGTGTAAGAGTGGTCAAAGGGTGCACTTTTCCCCCAAAAAAGGGGAGGAGGCAATTTTACAATTTTCGGACCTCCATAACTTCTACATACAAGCTCCAATTTGAGCGGAGATTATAGATCCGTGATCTACACATCAAGAGCTTTCCATAGATATGTTACATGATATGGTTTTGTCCGCTAGATTTTAAATTCTATTTTTCTCCCAAAATTCAAATTCGAATAAAGTAGCCGTTTTGAAGCTTCTAATTAGAAAACGTTTCTTCTTAAGAGAAAAGGTTTGACTCCTTAAACTGCCAAATAAAAGGGCCCAAGAAGCCTTCCATTGAGGTCCTAATGCCTCCAGGATAAAATTTTACTCCAACGTAGTCAAGGTCATTACTGGCCAAACTGATCCGATCGAACCTACAGTCACTTGGTCAGATCAAAGAAGAAACTTGCACTTGGTTCATAGAGATCAACGCTTGTTTTCCCATGGAGAGGCACAGCCGTTGATTCCTTTTTCCATAGAACAATAACTATCCAGGATTTACTTCATCTAGCGTACTACAATAGAAATTGAGTCTCATTTTACGGATCCATCAGTCCAGCCTAACCCCATCCAGTCCCATGGGTTAGCCAACCGCCCAGCCAACTGCCCAACCAATGTAGTGATGGGATCCAATTAGGAATTTGGTTAGGTTTTGTCCCAGGTACCAGGGAAAAGAGTTCCCAGGCCCCCTAGCCGGATGTTCATGCAAACATAAAACTAGTCACACCACTTACACACCCAATATGAAATTGCCTTTTTCACAGATTCAGCCATCTTTAAAACAATCGTTTAATGAAACCATAGTATCATTGATCACAATCCTCCAAAATATCCGGTTCAATCTTAATTTCCAATCATTCCTTCATTAGAGTATCTATGGCATCATTGGCAACCAGAAACTCACCACCTGTCCACTCAGGGGCCTTTTCAATAGTTCCTAGCTCATAGTACTCGTCAATATAAACACTTATAAAAATCAAGATGGAATCTCCGTTGAAGATCAACAAGATCAACCAACAGATCCATATAAAAGAGCCATGGACTCATCCGTTGAGGACCAGCAAGGTCAATCAACCAGATCTATGCCCGGTTTCAGAAAACAACTCTTACTCCTTCTTGTTCCAATATCTTCCACGACGCACGTGTGGGTATCTTCGGCGACCCAGAGCCCGAGCACCGTATGGTCAGCACCCTCTAGGTTCCTTTGCATGTCACCTAGCACTTCACTCATAGGCTGCTTCCTTGTTTGGTCCCTCATCCACTGTACCGGAAGCTCACCATTTAAATCGAACCAAGGGTTGTCAAGACCTCGGCCGACCTTGCTACGCGAGACGTCCTTCATTGACTCTCCATCAGCAGTTGTAACTTTATCAGTTAGGTCTCCACGACCTTAACCACAAGACGGTCAAAATGCTTCCCCAGCATTCTTGACATAATACAGTCATTTACAAACAGTTTACAAATACAGTTTCTATAATGAACTCTCATCTTTCCACATTATCTCTCATCAGTCCCCACATTACTTATTCCACATTCCATTCATGTGTGTACTCATTCTTATCCACTGACATCATTTTCCATCTCATCACATCAGATTCATTCACATCACATATCATTTATTCACATCCCAATTTACATGCCATCACATCTCATCCATTCACTCATATCGATGACACATCATTTCACATACACATTCGCATTCATTATTCTACATACACATCCACATTCGTACAACCACATCATACATCCAATTCCACATCCGCATTCATACATACACATCCGTATCCAGATCCATACATCCACATCCACATCCAGATCCATACATCCACATCCACATCCACATTCATACATCCATATCCACATCCAAATCCATACATCCATTTTCACATCCACATCCATATCCACATTCCACATTCATAAATCCATATCCACATTCCACATTCCACATTCATACATCCATTTTCACATCCTCATCCACATGCATACATCCATTTCCACATCCACATTCATACATCCACATCCACATTCCATATCTACATCTATACATCCACATCCATACCCACATCCATACATCCACATTCACATTCACATCCATACATCCATATCCACATTCCACATTCATACATCCATATCCACATATCCACATTCATACATCCATTTTCACATCCTCATCATACATCCACATCCACATACATACATCCATACATCCACATCCACATCCATACATCCACATCTACATCCATACATCCATTTTCACATCCACATCCACATACATATATCCACATCTGCATCTACATTCCTACATCCACATCCACATCCACATTCACATCCATGCATCCATATCCACATTCCACATTCATACATCCATATCCACATTCACATTCATACAGCCACATCCACATCTACATTCATACATCCACATCCACATCCACATTCACATCCATACATCCATTTCCACATTCCACATTCATACATCCATATCCACATTCACATTCATACATCCACATCCATATCTACATTCATACATTCATATCCACATCCACATTCGCATCCATACATCCATATCCACATTCCACATTCATACATCCACATCCACATTCACATTCATACATCCACATCCACATCTACATTCATACATCCACATCCACATCCATATATCCACATCTACATCCATACATCCATTTTCACATCCACATTCATACATCCACATCCACACACATACATCCACATCCGCATCTATATCCATACATCCACATCCACATCCACATTCACATCCATACATCCATATCCACATTCCACATTCCACATTCATGCATCCATATCCACATTCACATTCATACATCCACATCCACATCTACATTCACACATCCACATCCACATCCACATTCACATCCACATCCACATTTACATCCACATCTACATTCATACATCCACATCCACATCCACATTCACATGGACATACATCCATTTCCACATTCCACATTCATACATCCATATCCACATTCACATTCATACATCCACATCCACATCCACATTCTCATTCATACATCCATATCCACATTCCACATTCATACATCCACATCCACATCTACATTCGTACATCCACATTCACATTCGTACATCCACATCTACATCCACATCCACATTCATACATCACATCCATACTTATCACATATATATACATCTTGCCTTTCCCATACATCCTTCACATACATACATCTACATCCATTCTTTCACATACATATATCTACATCCATTCTTCGTTCTTTTTCATCTATCTGATTCATTTCACATCCTCATATCTATTTATAAAATACAAGAGAACTCTTATTTTTGATATAAGATTTCTTTACGCATCTATCTATGCATAAATTCCATTTTAAGGAGAATAACACTTTTGAAATAAAAATCAATGATTTATGCATCTTTCTATGCATAAAATCAAAATTGATGAGAATAACACTTTTGGGTTAAAATAAATTCTTTATGCATTTTTCCATGCATAAATCCAATTTAGTAGGAATTACACTTTTAAAATAAAATAATTTCTCTTATGCATCTAATTTATGCATAAAATCATTTATGATAAAAATCACACTTTTAATATTAAAAATATCTTTTATGCATACAAATCATTTATGATGAAAATCACTCTTTTAATATAAAAGAATTTCTTTTATGCATCTAATTTATGCATAAAATCATTTATGATGAAAATCACACTTTTAATATAAAAAAATATCTTTTATGCATATGTTTATGCATACAAATCATTTATGATGAAAATCACTCTTTTAATATAAAAGAATTTCTTTTATGCATCTAATTTATGCATAAAATCATTTATGATGAAAATCACACTTTTAATATTTAAAAAATATCTTTTATGCATATGTTTATGCATACAAATCACTCACTCTTTTAATATAAAAGAATTTCTTTTATGCATCTAATTTATGCATAAAATCATTTATGATAAAAATCACACTTTTAATATAAAAAAAATATCTTTTATGCATACGAATCATTTATGATGAAAATCACTCTTTTAATATAAAAGGATTTCTTTTATGCATCTAATTTCATCATAAAATCATTTATGATGAAAATAGCACTTTTAATATTTAAAAATATCTTTTATGCATATGTTTATGCATACAAATCATTTATGATGAAAATCACTCTTTTAATATAAAAGAATTTCTTTTATGCATCTAATTTATGCATAAAAGCATTTATGATGAAAATCACACTTTTAATATTAAAAAAATAATCTTTTATGCATATGTTTATGCATACAAATCATTTATGGTGAAAATCTCTCTTTTAATATAAAAGAATTTCTTTTATGCATCTAATTTATGCATAAAATCATTTATGATGAAAATCACACTTTTAATATTAAAAAAATATCTTTTATGCATATGTTTATGCATACAAATCATTTTTGATAAAAATCACTCTTTTAATATAAAATAAATTCTTTTATAATGCATCTGCATAAAATAAAAATTGATGAAAATAACACTTTTTGGATTAATTTAAATTCTTTATGCATCTGTCCATGCATAAATCCAATTTAGTAGGAATTACACTTTTAGAATAAAAAAGTAAAACTTATTTTTACATAAGTTTAGAAAATTTTGCCATAACCTCCTTTGTATGGCTGACCATTTTTCAAATTTTAACTTTCTAAAATCTTTAGAATTTCACCAAGAGTATTCAATTCATTCTAATGTAAACAATTTCTACTAATTTAAGAGAAACATTATGAAAAACTTGATTTTATCCATTAATCATTCATCTAGGATAAAGAATGGTTGGATTTACTAAAGAAGAGAGGGGAATGCCTTTTTCAATGAGGCATAACATCATTTTCATTTTAGAGAAGACAAAAATCATAAAAACCATTAAAATTAAGCATAAATAGGAATTTATGTATTTCTTTACTGCCATTCATCAATTAACTTCAATAGCATTAAAAAGCCATTCCAATTAAGCTTCTCAAGCTTGAGAGGGGTTGAGAAGAGAGAAACATTGAGAAATTATGAAAAAAGATCAAAATTCACACTTTACCTTACAAATTGCTTGATTCTTTGATCACGATAGAGGCCCCCAACCAATCAATTGGTTTGGTGTGGTGATGGAGCCACCAATGGAGATTGAAGAAGGAGGGAAGCTCCAATTTCTTCAATTTGGAGAGAATTTTAGAGAATAGTAAAAATTATCATTATTTCAGCATAATTCTGGCATAGTATAATTCTCCTATTTTTTTACAAAGGACTAAGATTCTATTTATAGGAGAGGGAGGCTCTAACCAAGACCAAGTGATTTCTAGAATTTTCCAGATTCAGTTTGGTTGAATTTGGACTAGATTTGGACCTAGTTTGGTTTCTTTTTTATTCGGTTTTGATTCGGTTTGATCCAAGAGAGAGGAGAGATAAAAATATCACATTATTTTTTATTTTAAATTTCATTCAAGCATATGAAGTAGGCACCTCCTTGAAGGGACTCTCCTTCCTTATATATGTGTCAAAATAGAATCATTATATCCAAAATATCTCATTTTTTAATATTACTCAAAGTTTTTTACTAATAAACCTTGTTCATAGTCAACTCTTCATCTTATCTTCATCTTATGTGAGCATTTACTCATTTTTGGATATTTTCTTTTACAAATTGGATTTATCTTCTCCCCATACATGGATTGATCTTATTGGCCCATAGGAACCTTAATTTAAAATTTCGAAAAAATCTTGACCCTCAGGATAATGCCTCTTTAACAGATTATACTTGATTTCTAATGCACCTTCTGGAAATCTTTTTGAACTTTTGCTTTAGGGGAACTTACATTAATAAGATGAGAAATTTTTCTATCCAAAAATATTCAAAATCTGAATAATCTCTCTCTAGAATATTTTCTCTCTCTAGGCCAAAACTGGTAGAAACAAGATCTTTTATATTTATGAAGAGGGATTTGACTACAGGGGAAGATACTGGACATCCTGAGAGGCTGGGGAGGAATCTTACACTCTGCACAGCAATAACAACTAGTAAGGCTGGCTTTGCTTCCTTTGCTCACATCACAATGGCTGGCCTGGTTACTAGTAAGGCGTCCTTCACTTCCTTTTGCTCACAGCACATAGGCCAGCGGTGGCGGTTAGCAAAGGTTGCTTTACTTATTTTGCTCATAGCACGAAGGCCGGCGAAGATTATGGCAGCACTCTCTCTCCTTTCAACCGAACACATGTGGGCTGGCTGGCGATGTTTCGATTCAGGCTGCATCGCGCTGGCAGCGATTCACTTCATGAGTACTGGATTTCAACAAAAACTCCCGTGACTCTTATGGTATTTCACATGGTAATTATGCTTTCATTGCATGGATGGAAAATGAAGTATGGAGATGAAGCAACTATCTAATTCACTAAGTCTTTAATGCTTCAACGTCTAGTGCTTGTATTGGTTCGTTCGCTCATTCAACCTTGAAAGAGTACCTTGAAGATATCATCACAAGGCATAGATGAGACATATTTTAGCCCCATTGATGAGTGAGTTCATGAAAGTGGTGGGGGTACACCACTGCCATTGTGTGAGTTTATGGCAGTGATGGGTACGTCTTGATGGACATGTTCAATTTAGGAAGTCGACAGGTTCAATTTAGAAAATGCTTGTGTGCCATAACCAAGTGAGGGTACCACATGCGCATGCTGCCACACATATGCTCATGCATCAAAACATAGTGGAAGGGGAGAAAAAAATGCAACACATCATGGACTTTGACAATGTGGAAGAGTCAAGTTTCAAGTTGATGAGAAGAAAGGTGTATCTGATTCCACTACATGTCTAGAATTAACACTTAGACTTTCTGGTTATTGTGCCACTTTCTATATTTTTACAGATTGGGAAGTGTAAGGAGGGGACAACCACGTTCTCGAAATCATGGCAAATGGGGGACCAACACATAGTAGGCATGTGGAAGAGCTTAAAGATGAACTGGGTATATGGAAAAATAGCCTCTATTCTGATGCACGTGAGGGGCAAGAGTTTTCGGATCGAGGTGAAGGCAATGATGAGCTTTCAAGTCAACAAGGAGATGGAGATCAACATGAAGTAAATGTCATAAGAGAGACAAAAAATGAAGACATTATAACAATTTTAGATTAGATGATATGCTTATAATTTTGTAGCAAGCTCTTTTTTAACCAATCTTTATTTAATTGAAATCTTAATATTTTGTAGCAAGCTCTTTTTTAACCAATCTTTATTTAATTGAAATCTTAATATTTTAGACAATAAAACTTCACCATAGCTTGTTGTAGTCTCTCAATATGAATAAGATGTTATTGTAAACATCATAGTGAAATTTTGTACTTGTTGTCTTGATTTTCTTTATGCTCGACCCTGTGTCTAATGTTAATGTGCCCTCAACATGATAAAACTGTCCTATAGCTCACTACACATCATCATTATTGATACGCTTAACATTGTGAATCACCTTGAGTGTAGGAAATAAAGTGCCAGTGATTCCTTGTCTTAGAAATGTATCTTTTACAACCTGACGGATTGCTTAGTACCCTTTCATATGCTAATTCTAGCCGCATCACAAGCATGTTGAATTAATGAAGAATCGATGGAGGTGGT
This sequence comes from Cibotium barometz, assembly GCF_041138505.1. Taxonomy (NCBI): domain Eukaryota; kingdom Viridiplantae; phylum Streptophyta; class Polypodiopsida; order Cyatheales; family Cibotiaceae; genus Cibotium; species Cibotium barometz. The sequence goes on from NC_141074.1 coordinate 3,860,202, forward strand.
AATCTCGCTCACCACATTGCTGTACAATAGCTTGGCGTATTTTAGGATGATGAGGGTCACTAATAATTGAGAGAATATCCTTGGTATTCAGAATGGCTTTGACCAAATAATTGAGAGAATATCCTTGGTATTCAGAATGGCTTTGACCAAATCCTTCCATCCCTCTTTGTTGACATTATAAAAGGCTGAATTGTGATGCTTGCAATTGAGATTAGAGAATATGGGTTTGCCAAGCTCCACTTGTAGTCAATCTTTTGCAGTATCCTAACAAGCCAAGCTCTCCTTCACCAACAAATTGCATAAAAGATGATAAGTCGCGGACAAGAGGGTTTGCTCTTAATGGAGGGTCAATTGGATAGAGACACCCATCAACCCAAAGATCTACATTTTTCTCCTTATCTATCCTACAAGCTTGGACAGATTGTGCATCAGTAGGATGGGTTTTTTTAGACCTGCCATACTCTTCAGGAATACGAATGTGTAAATCAACCTTTCATTTTCTAGCTTCACAAAGGGCTACACACACAGCTTACAAAAGGCTCCATAGCTAAGCAGAGGAAGAAGCTAAAGCAGAGAGATCCTTAGAGAGAGAGAGAGAGAGAGAGAGAGAGAGAGAGAGAGAGAGAGTGAGTGAGAGAGACTGTTTTAGCTTTAGCTTCACAAGGGGCTACACACACAGCTTGCAAAAGGCTCCATAGCTAAGAAGAGGAAGAAGCTAAAGCAGGGAGATCCTTAGAGGGGGAGAGAGAGAGAGAGAGAGAGTGAGAGAGACTGTTAAAACTTTGCTGTTGGAGGTTTGTTGTTGGAGGTTTAACACAAATCTATTTTTCTAAGTAGAAAATGATATTTTTGATATACAAATATACTAACATGGAGCTTTTCATCAATAAATTACATTTATGAGAAAAAATAAAGAATAATAAATTTTGGGGTCCCCATAATTTTGGGATCTCATGGATGTAGTGGTTCCTGACAGTTAGTTATGTTTATGGGGTTGTGGGGACCTGACAGTTAGTTATGGATGTACTGGCTTTTGACAAGCTTCTGACGTAACCCTTGAATTACAAGCTTTTTGGAGGGAAAATTTTATTTTCATCATACATATTGGTTGGGTGGTGTTTTTTCCACCTCAAAATGTAAAAAATTTAAAAATTAAAAATTTTCACTTTTTGGGGCCCACCTAAATACGAGAATGTTTTGCTGATGTGGAAGGGAGATATGGTGGGAGTTAATGAGAAAGGAGATTTCAAATTGACAAGAAAGATTCAATTTGTAGAGAGTGAAGATAAAAAATTCAAAAAGTAAGAGAAATTATGAGAAAAGTCAAAAAGTAAGAGAGAGAGTATGAGAATATTCCCTTTAAAAAGTGAAACTAGGGGGTATGGCTGATGTGGCAAGGCAAAAAATAGGGGTCATCATAGCCTTTGCCTCCCTCAAGCCTAGCTTTTTAAGCTCTAATCCCTTAAAATTAGGAATCCTTAGGCCCTTTTTGGGTCCAAAAAATTCCTAATGGATCCACTTCTCCACAGCCTTGCCCAGGTTTTCCCCTTCACCCTTGAAAGGTCCAAGCTGCAATCTATGAAGAGTTTTACAAACATTCGGGTCAAGCTCTTCCTCATCGAGTTGGGGATTAACATTCCTACCACGAGGACCTCGATCCATGATCCTATTAATACGAAAATTCTTGTTAAGTCCCTTTATTTATAATTCAAATCTGACTTTAGATCCAACTAATTCTAGGGCTCTTTAAATTGGTTATCCCCCCCACAGAATCATGGGATAAAGATCCTTTCTAAAAGAAGAACATATAGAAATCATTATGAGAGAATAATTCATTCATATTCTTAACACAGTAATGGTCCATTAGACCGAAAATTCCATCCGATCATTCCTCCATAGGAATTTCAGTTATGCAGGTTTTCAATTTGTCATCCCTTAATTATATCCACTAGGTCAAGGATTAACAGCAGCAATCTATTAGCACAATCCACTAATCTCATAACTGAAATTCCTCCACAGGAATTTCAGTTATGCAGGTTTTCAATTTGTCATCCCTTAATTATATCCACTAGGTCAAGGGTTAACTGCAGCAATCTATTAGCACAATCCACTAATCTCATAGTGATTTGCTAAAGTCATAATCGTCATTCCAGTTACCAATATCATCACTAGGATTTGTCCCATTCATCCTCATTGTGGCTTTGTTCAACTTATCTTCTTTCAACAACCAGAATTCAGGAATCGTTATCTTTCAATCAGAATCCAAATCAACTTATCAATTCTCAACCAGAACTCTAAAATCATATCAACCAGCATTCGAATTCATCATCAGGATAGCATTTTTGCTTATAATTTCAAGGTCGTAGATTTACTCGTATATATTGTCGTAAAAAGAGTTATAGATATACTCACGATATATATACGGGTAGTCACGGTCCTTGAAATTATAAGGTAAATACCATCATATCTAGGCCTCAAGCAAGTTAGGGATTCCATACAATTGCGGTACTTCCATCTGAAGACCCAATTACCAAATTATCAATTTTTATTTTAAATATCAATTTGTATGACTTTCATCACACAATTACAATATTTTACTAGTACTTCATAAATTTCTGACATTTTTGGCTTCTTGGTTGTTCCACTTTAGCCAATTCGCTATGATACTAGGAGCTGAAATATCCCTTCCCCCTCTATGCAATGAATTTTGGGGATGCTAGTAGTGGAAGTAGCACTTCTTGCGCAGGGAAAAACCTCTCACTCGGGGCCTCGCCCACCACGGATATCTAGACAAGAGACTAATCCCTCAGTTCTTCCAAAACTTCCCTTACCCGAAAAAACTTCCCTCACCGAACAGACATAGGCAATTCCTCCAAGATATTTTTATTCTTACATATTCAAGAGCCTTAACTAACCAAACTGATTCGGCCGAACCCGTAAGCCACATGGTCAGATCAAGGAAAAGACTTGCACTTGGATCATAGAGTCTAATGCTTTTTTCCTCTCATCAAGAGGCACAACCACTGATTCTTTTGTAGAACAAGGTTTATCCGAGATTTACTTCAACTATTGTAACTTAGCATAATCGAGTCTCATTTAAGGGATCCATCAGTCCAGCCCATCCAGTCCCAACCACTGTAGTGATAGGATCCATTTAGGAACTTGGTTATGTTTTATGCCGGGTGCCAGGGAAAAGAGTTCCCAGTGTTGAGATATCGAGCTCATCTAGTGAGGCAGTGGACACTGACTGGGGGTAGGCCCCACACTTACACCACTGGCATGGTTGGTGAGATCATGGGTGATATGTAGCTAGTGGGATGACAAGCTGTGTGATAGCCATTCTAGAGATTGGCATAGTTATAGTGCCAGCTCATTTAGTTGGGTTCACACTATAGAGAACCCTATTATGTATTTGGTTGAGTACCTTTTCATTGTGGGTACTCTTATCTTTGTATATGGTGTGTTGAGTGTTGAGTGTTGAGTGAAGAGGAAGAAGATTTTTAGTCTCTCACCTTGTGTGTTCTCTATTAGGGTTTTGTGAGTGTGTGTGTGCTTGCATGAGCTCAAGCTCTCTTCTCCCCTGCATCTTTTCATGGTATCAGAGCCTGGTTCATGCTAAGGGCTGAGCTGCAAGCAAGAGAAGCACAAGCAGCGGTACGAGGGTAAGAGCTTCAACCACTCTTCCTTATTTGTGTTGGGGCGACTACACCCTGTTGGGCACCGGCAAACGATCTCTGATTGAGGAGCTTGCTTCGCGGGAGTAAAGTGATAGGGAAACTATATTGTCTTATTGGACGACATTTTTTGGGCTGAAAACGCGTTTTGAGCGCGTCTCCACCTCCGTTTTTCATAAAGCAACCGATTTCGAGCACTGCGGGTAAGTCATCGATTATGTGCGGAACTCTATTTTAAGAACTACAGGAAGACAGATTGGCTGTGTAGACACTGTGTGTGCTGCAAGGAGGTCAACAGTTGCCATTGGGTGTATGTATGCACATTGAGGTCAGTGGTTGTGACATTTGAGTGTACTACAGTACCGCTGCAGAAAATACAGCAGTTTGTGCAGGACAAACTAGAGTGCTGTTTCTGGTAAATTTGTGTGTCTGGCAAGATGTCAAATGATGGCATAACCCAGATTGTTGCTGAAAAGCTTGATAAGAATAACTTCCATGCTTGGAGGTTCAAGTTGACGAATTTCCTGATGGGAAAGGGTTATTGGGACTATATAGAAGGTGAGCATGAAGAGGCACCAGAGATACCGGACATCAATCCGATTGCTGCAGATATGAAAGAGTTCAAGGAGCCAGAAAAGTTATGTATTGGCTCTCTATCAGTATACAGAACACCATGATTGGGCACATACAGGATGCCAAGTCCCCCAAGGAGGCGTGGGACACCTTGGTAAAACTCTATGAAACAAATACCAAGGCACGCAAGATACAGTTGAAGAATGAACTTCATACTGTGGAGAAAAAAAGTATGTCTATGAATGACTATGCATTGAAGATAAAGGGTATTGTGGAATCCCTTACATCTATTGGTGTTTTAGTAGATGATGATGACAAGGTGGAAGTCTGTCTACATGGTCTCGGGCCATAATACAAGGCGTTCAAGACGTCTATTCAGACTCGAGAAAACATTCCCAATTTTACAGATTTGGTGTCTATGCCGATTATAGAGAAGAGAAGAGCTTGGGTCTAACAGTCTTCACAAAACAAAAATAGTTCAAAGCAACATGCCTTCTACACAAGTTCGAGAAGAGGAGGAGGTAGAGGAGGCCGTGGACGCAGTCAAGGAGGTGGCCGAACAGGTAATCAGAATTATGGCTAGCAGTAGCAATAACAATAGTCCTAGAATTCACAACAACAACAACAACACACATGTGGAAGAGGCCAATTCAGAGGCAGGGGGAGTCAAAGAGGTCATGGAAATTGGCAAAGGCAGTATAATGATACACGTGGATGCTTTTACTATGGTAAGCCTGGACATGTGCAGGTAGATTGTTATAAGAAGCAGGTTGACATGCAAAATGGAAAATTGCAACAAAACAACTATGCATCCTCGAGCAGAAACAATGAGGATAATGAAAGGTTGTTTGCTATGCAGCATGTCGTGAATGCCATGTCTAAAAATGTAGAAGCAGCACATAAAGATGATGTATGGTATGTTGATTCAGGTGCTTCGAACCACATGACAAGTCATGGGGAGTGGTTCAAGGAGATGAAAAACCTTGAAAGACAAAACAGGGAATGACACTGCTCATCCAATTGCCCATGATGGAGATATGCCATTGTCTATGCAGGAGGGCAAAGTGAAGTACCTTGCAGATGTACTTCATGTTTCGAACATAACAAAGAATCTGGTTTCAGTTGGCCAGATGATTGAGCAGGGTTTGCAGGTTCGGTTTAACCCTGATGGTTGTTATGTTGAAGACTTTAAAGACAAGTGCAGGTTGGTTGGGCAGAATGTTTACGTTGAATGTAAACATGTCTGAAGTGAGTGCTGCGATGTTTGCAAATGGTTCAAGAATTGTTGAAGGCAGCACAGACATTTGGCATAAAAGAATTAGACATGTGAATGTGCATAGAATGAAGTCTATGCAAACTAAAGGAATTGTGATAGGGCTGCCAAAATTTAAAGTTGAAGGTATGCAGAGAATATGTGAAGCATGCCAATTTGGAAAGCAAACAAAGCATGTATTTCCACGTAACAGATATGTGAGTAGAAATGTACTAGATGTTGTGCATTCAGATGTATGGGGTCCTACGAAGACCATGTCTATGGGAGACTGCAGGTGTTATGTGACATTTATTGATGACCACACAAGGAAAGTGTGGGCATACTTCATGAAGGAGAAGGGTGAGGTGTTCACTCACTTTCAGAATTTTAGAGTTATGGTTGAAAAGCAAACAGGGAAATATGTAAAGTGCCTAAGGTCAGATGGAGGGGGAGAGTACTTCTCCAATGAGTTCTCTGAATTTTTGAAGAAAAATGGTATTCAAAGGCAGTTTACATGCAGATACACTCCGCAGCAAAATGGAGTTGCTGAGCGGAAAAACAGGCACATTACAGAGATTACGCAAGCATTGATGGAAGAGAAGAATATGCCGCATAGCTATTGGGCTGAGGCTATTTCTATAGGCAGTTTATATCATAAACAGGTTTCCAACTGTAGCCATACATGATGTAACTCCACAGGAGAGGTTTACTGGCAGCAAACCTGATTTGTCTCATCTAAAAGTTTTTGGGGATGCATTGCATATGTGCATGTGCCAGATGAGCTGAGAACTAAGCTGGATCCAAAAGCTGAAAAATGTGTGTTTATTGGATATTCCCTTGAGCAAAAGGGATACAGGTGTTATAACCCTGCTACACGTGAGTTGAGGGTAAGCAAGGATGTTGTCTTTGATGAGATAAGCAACTGGTATGCTGATGACAAAGAAGCTATTGGGGCTGATGTGAGTGGAAATGTGGTAGCACAAAATGCAAGTCAGCAATCACAGTCTTTGAGTGGACCAAGAGAGTCCTCATCTAGTGGTTCAGTTGATAGACCATGGAGTGGCAGGCTGCATCACAATACCAGTCCTACAAATGTGATTAGTACATCACGTAAAGGAAAAGAGAAAGTGGTTAAGCCCCTTAGTATGCGTGACATTTTTGCACGGTTGTGCAGGTTGTAGAGCCCACATACATTGATGAGGCTGTTGGAAATGTGTGTTGGGAGAAAGCTATGGATGAGGAGATGGATGCACTATATGGAAATGAGACTTGGGATTTAGTGCAATTGCCGGAAGGCAAGAAAGCTATTGGATGCAAGTGGGTGTACAAAGTAAAACATAACAGTGATGGAAGCATAAGCAGGTACAAGGCTAGATTGGTAGCCAAAGGATATGCGCAGACATATGGCATCGATTATGAGGAAACTTTCAGCCCAGTTTCCAAGATGGCAATAGTGAGAGTTGTGATAGCAGTGGCTGCATCAAAGAAATGGTCTTTACATCAAATGGATGTAAAGAATGCATTCTTACATGGGGATTTGCAGGAAAAAGTGTATATGTTGCAGCCACCTGGTTATGAGGATGTGAGTCACCCCGAGCATGTTTGCAAGTTGAAGAAAGCCTTGTATGGCTTAAAACAAGCACCAAGAGCATGGTCTGACAAGATTTCTGAATATCTTATCACTATTGGCTTTCATGTAGCCAATGCAAATTTCTCGCTATATGTGAGACACGGTGATAGAGGGATTGTGCTTGTTGTCATCTATGTAGATGACATCTACATAGAGGGATTGTGCTTGTTGTCATCTATGTAGATGACTTGATCATTACGGGGGACCATGATGCAGAGATCTTTGATGTAAAGATCTTGCTTAGACAGAAGTTTGAGATAAAGGATCTTGGAGAGACAGAAGACTCTCTCACTTGTAGCATGAGTAGTATGATCCGTATGTAGCTCAATCCAATGGGATTTGCATCCCTTTCGGAGCTAGGGATTCAACCCGTACCGGTGCACAAAAGCTTATCCACGAATGGAGAAAATGCTACGAACACCACTACCTTGACATAGACTTTACACACACAAGCTCAATCTTGCCATAGCTCATTCACTCATCATCCCACTCATTCATGCATCCAATACAAGAAGAAAGCTAAGCTAATGCATACACAAGCTCAAAGCATACTTCATTCTCAAGCTCTTACTTCCCTAGCATGCACACAAGCCTTGAAGCTTAATGGAACTTGAAATAAACATGCATTCTCAATCACTACTCAAGCTATGCCTTGCCCATGGATAAGCTACAAGCTATGGAGAAGCTTAAGCTTGAATCCACTACCACACAAAGCCTAATAGAGAATCCACAAGCATCAACAAAGAAGCATGCATACTAGAGAAATAGAGATGAGAAGAGAGAAAAACATCATCTCATTGCATTGAAATAGAAGAGCATTGCTCATACAATAGTGTAGATGGGGAGAGAGAAGAGCTTGCACCTCTATGAACAAGAGGGAGAGCTAGTCTCAAGAGAGCTCAAGCATAAGTTTAGCCCAATGTCCATAAGCTCTCAAATGAGCCACTTTTTATACTAAAACTCCTAAAACTCCCAAAACTTCCCATGTGGGATTATTCTCAAGCCCACTCCCACACTCACCTACAACTTGGAACTCTCTACAAGAGCCCTAAATAAGAATGTCCAGTCTCTTGTTTTCCTGCTTCCATCTTTGTGTTGCATCCTTGCATTGATCACTACTCGTCACACGCAACATTCCCCCCTTCCTATTTTGCGCACGTCCTCGAGCACGTAGATGCCAAGGAAGAGTAGAATCTCCAGTGTGTACCTGCAAGCAAAACGATAGGTGGTTTGTGTGTTTTTTTTTTGAAAGCAAAAGTATTGACAGACAATAACGAAACAAGCAATCTTACTGAATAAGACATGGCAATAAACGTCTAATTGGCTAGAGGAAGGAAACATTGAAGCAGTGTAGAGATTGAATAGGTTTGTTCAAGCCTTAATAATTACTACCTGCAGAGCTAACTAAAGTAAAGAATGTTTTATGCCAAATGTATTGTACTTTTCCTAGAAGGCAAAAGACAACAGTTAATCGAGGGATTTTCAAGTAGTATACCTAGCCTATGCTAAGTCAAAGATGTTGGTTCAACACTAATAAATCTAACATAATTATGTATTGGCAGACTCTTGATATTGCTTAGTGTTAAGGTTTATTATTTTAAGCACAACGGCGACCATCCTGGATTAGACAAGCATTTCTCTTGGTGCCTTTCTGTCCTTTTTTTTTCTTTCTTTCTTTCTTTTTGGACAAGGCTTTCTTCAAGAGTATGTTTGCGCACCCGCGGTATGGCTATTCCTTGCTACACAAGGCATTGGTCTGGGAAAGGTATAGACCTCCCTCGCCTACCATGAATAACAAGGCAATATGACGGTCCTATGATTAATTTAGTCTCTTTGTCCTAGGTCTGGAACTCTACCTTTAGCACAAAACACTAATTACTTTGTATTGCTAAATAGGTAAAAACAATTACGGTCAAACTTACACTATCAAGTCTAAAGCCACTAGAATGCTATCCCTACTCTAGACCAAAGGAGATGCATATTGCCATGCTTAGTAAAGTGAATCTTATAAACAATCAAGCAACAAGAAAAATACAGAAAACACTAGAGATTGGCATGAGTTCACCTGTTTCTGTTAAAACGCTGGTTGGTGAAGAATTGTTTGCACTTGATTGTTGACTGTCAGTTGCGGAATTGAAGCAGACGATGTAGTTTGGTGCTTGTATCTGTTTTATTCTGACAAAACAAACTAAAGAGAAAGAAAATTAAAAAGACAAAAAATAAAAAACATTGGTGCTAAACACCGTATTTGGCCGAGGGGAAAAACCCAATGGGAAAAAGTGCCCTGGCTTCTAGTTCTTATTAAGAGAGTACAAGTGCTAGTCTTGCACTAGGGGTACAAGTGCTAGTCTTGCACTAGGGGTGGAATTTGATTAGGGAAAGAGTAGAATGCCGACGACATTCCAAATAGTTGGAGTTGTAGGAAGAACGCTCTTTCCTTGATAGTCAGGGAGTCTACTTATGTAGAAGCCTGATTGAAAGTTGTCGGCTTTGTAAGACAAACTTTGACATTGCTTGTGTTTTGAGGAATAGACTCTGAACTTGATTCGGTTGCAATGTCCTCCTTCTGATGTGTTGCCTCTGAGATTGAAGTGGGTAAAGGTACCCACTTGCCTTTTTCTTCCCATGTCAGTTTGGAGTATCCCTTCTTGCTCGAGACCTTCCGATGATGTCCGATTGATGCGTCAGCTTGTGTTTCCACCTGGACTCTTTCAAGCTTGGTAAGGCGTGGTTTCCAGTATTGATTTGGTTTCTGTAAGTAAGGTGGTATTGACTGCTTTTGTTCTTGAGTAGATTCAGGAACATAATTATGTTTTGCTGCAGTAGTCCCTGCATTCTTTTTTGGTAGCCACAAGGTAGTGGCACCCTCGTAGTAGCCTTGTGCTTGCAGAACCTTCTTTGGGATCCACCATTGTTGAGTGGTCTTGTTGGAGGTGGAACTGTTGGTTTTGGTGAACCTCCTCTTAAGCTTTGTATTCCTTGGATGTTCCTTGGCAGCATTGGGTCTTGCCTTGCGAGCTGCTTTAGGTAACCAGATTTGAATTCTAAGTGCTTCCCCCCTTCCATAGCCTTGTGCATATAAGAGAGATGTTGGCACATGCCATCCTTGTGTATTGTCATTGTCATTATTCACCCAAATCATTGGATCTTTTGAGGATGTCTCTATCACAGTAGGGGATACTTCCTCTACAGATACCATATCTCCTAGCAATAATGATTTGTTTTGCTTCATACCTAGGGGCTTCTTGAGGTTCATACCTAGGAGCTTCTTGAGGTTCCTCTGCATAGATCGGTCTTAGCATTCTTACGGGAATAATGTCATACCCTCTTGATCACAGAACTGTGTTTACCTTGGCAATGCACAAGTGTCTATGGTAGCTAAAACATGGTTCCATTCTAAGGGATCTATCAAGTTCTCAGGAAAAGGTATAGGGATATACGCCTCATCCGTCACACTTCTGTCTATGGTAACATTTCCAGGTTGCAAGTCTTGACAAGATGCTCCATAGATCCATAGATCAGCTCTTCCTTCAGACATAGTTGCTCCCGATGCTTCTGAAGAAGTGGAATCAAACTCATCCACAGGAGAGTGAGTCACATCTCGATAAGCATGGTTTTTTAGATTCACCCTCGTGGTTACATTCTCATGTCTGAGGTACAAGTAATTGTAACCCCAGTCTTGAATCATTTTGAATTGGCGCATGAATGGCCTTCCTAGGATCACTTCGTAATTTGTGTTCTTGCCAAAGTCTACGATAGCAAAGGTATGTCCGTACTCAATGCCACATGACTTGACTATAACGTTCTCAAGCAATCCTATGGGACTCTCTAGATTTCCGTCTGCCAATTGCAAACTCATCCTTGTACTTCTAATTGCAGGTTTTCCCCACATTTCCCATACAGTTTTTGTTGCTATACTCACCCCTACTCCACTATCTAGAATAGCTATAGATTCAATCTTGTTGATCTCCACAGGAAGCATAGTATTTCCTTCGTCGTCTTCACAATGCTTGCCAACTTTGTTCACAAGAACCGGAATTGTTTGCTTACGCATTAGCTCAGAAGCCTTTGCCTTCAACAACTCCTTAGCCTGGATGTTCTGGTTCCACAATCCTTGCTCAGTTAATTGTGTAGCCACTTCTCCCCACAATCTTAGCCTAAGCTTTAAGAACTCTGCGAGTGGAATGGTACACGTAACTGGTGCTGACATCGAAGCTTGTAAACTCCCCATGTCTCGTTCCTGATGAGGTTGTCGTGTCATTGATGGTACTTGCATGATTTGGCTATGTGCTTCGTACAGTCCTAAATATGAGGGCAGTGTCTTGCATGTGAGCTTGTTGCTCCGAGCTGAGACAATAGTCTGAGCATCATCTGGTAGAGATAAAGCATCTAATTCTTGAACCCTTTGATTCGAGAATTCTACTATAGATAACGGTGGTGACTTGTCAGAAGATGCTAGATCCTTAACTTGTTTTTGCACCGCTTCCCACATCTCCCTTGCTACTGCTTCCTCTATTTTAGGAATTTCATTTCCAAAATCCGCGGTAGTCAATGGTTTTGACTCGTCTGTATTGGTATGAGGTAAATCATATCCTTCAGGCATTTCTGGGAAATGTAGAGATACAACTTCACTTCCCTTTTCCATGCTTGGCATGGCTTCTGGTATCGTCTCTAAGTTAGGCTTCAGAGAAGCAAGTCCTCTTGCGTACATAAGTGGTGGGCTGTCTATTAGAGTCTGAGTATCCCTAATCAACTGCTTATGGATAGCCAAGTTGATTGTCTCTTCACGAGGGTTGGGATATTCTTGCAGCTTCTTAGGCAGCTTGGTCAGAGCTGTGATCCTACTATTATACGCTTGAAGCGCTGCATCTAAAGGCTCGTACACCTTGTCCACAAGAACTGATCCTCCTGAGCTTTCCTCAGACTCGGATGCTTTTCCCTTTTGCTCATTTTGAGTGTTCTCTCCGATTTGTTTTGTTTTCAACATTCCTTCTAGCTCTTTTGGGATAGAGTTTCCTCCATCAGAGTTCTTCTACTCCTTCGACTTCTTACTCCCCTTGCTGCATGGTTTACGTCGAGCTGATTTCTTTCTCTCTTTTCCATCTTTGGATAGAACCTTAATCTCAGAGGGTTTCTCAACAACCTCTTTAACATTCTTTTGCGCTTGGGCTCTAGTCACTACTCTTAGCGACACTAGCTCGTTCTCCTCCTCGGATGTCGTGGGTGATGGAATCACTTCAACGTAGTTGAGGGGCGCTTTAGCTTTTTGTGCTGCCGGATCCGCAGGCTTCAACAAGCAATCCTTTGGTAGATGGTCAATGCTACACCCTTGGCAAAACCTCTCTATAGGTGGAAACGTAGATGTTGTGCCTATGTTAGCTAAGAGGGGTCGTTTCTTGTTTGGACATTCTCTCGCCCAATGTGGTCCACCACATTCGTAGCATGGTCCTATTTGTTGCATGGGGGTATAGTCTCTTTGTAGGATATGGTCCTGGATAACCTTGAGTCTTGGTTGGCTGAGATCCTATAAGCATCAAAGAGCTTGGGTCTCCATTAAAGTCATGAACTAGGCTTGGTCCGATTGGGTTCTCAAAGAAGGGTTCGACAAGAGGATGCTCCACTTCGATGTAGCATGGTTGAGAGCTAACCATCTCCATTCCTAATTCAGGATTCTCATATTCCACATATCTAAAGGAAGCTGTGCCAGGTGGAGGAGGTTGAGCTCCTAGCACCGGCCGTGCTTACTCTTGAGCAACTAAGGTTCTCTCATGGTTCACAACTTGCTGTCTAGGTGCAGAGTTGATTGCTTGTTCCCTTTGTATCCTTGCAATGTGATTGCAGTCCGAAGTCACATGTGTGTAGTTCCATTTACAAAGCTGGCACCACTTCTTTGTTGGTTGATTGCCAACCAATGGTGAGAAGGTTGGGCACTGCTCGGTTTTATGGCTACCTCCACATCCTCCACAGACATAGGGGCCTGTAGGTACAGTATGCATGTATGATGGTTGGGGTCGGTAGGAAGGTCTGTAGTATTGCCCCATCTTTTTCAATACTATCTCGGTAATCTGATCTGGATTAACCAATGGCACACTAGAGTCAGAGCCCTTCCCAGAGCTACGTTTATCATCCAGATGACTATCTTGGTTTCCCATGCCAGTCATGTCATGACATGCTTCTTTGCGTACAAGTGAGCGTGAAGCGTCTTGTTTCGTAAGCCTTCCAGGAAGATAGAAATTAATCTTCCTTGGCTTGGCTTCTCATCATCAGGGCATCGATTGATGTATTGCTTTAGCCTATTTACACAATCTCACATAGATTCTTGATCTTTTTGCTTAAAAGCGTAAATTTGAGCTATCGCATTGTGCTTAATTCCCATTTTTGAAAATGCAGCTATAAAGCTCTTTTCCAACCCATTGAAAGATCGCTTTGCCTCAGGCTCTAAAGTCTAAAACCATGATAAAGACTTACTCTCTAGCGTCAAACCAAATTCTTCGATTTGTGTATGCGTATCCGTGACTTGCTCTGCATGTATAGCTTGCTTAAAAGCTGCTATATGGTCATATGGGTCTCCGGATCCGTCATACTTCTTGACAAGCTTTTGCAGATGGTCTCACTTTTCTAGAATATTCATCGTCATGTCTCCTATATGAGTCTCGGCCTCTAAATCTAGGCTCTTCAATGTCAGTTCACTTGGTCTATGGGGTTCTCTTGGAGGTACATATCCACTTGCTCGTGGTCTTTCTTCTCCCCTAGATTCTCTAATAGCCCCGGGTCTCCTCGTAGGATCAATTGTTGGAAAGACTGGTCCTTTAGCAGTTGTTCGCATGGAAGGTGCTGGTCGAGCCATACTTGGGGTTCTAGCCCATGGTGGTGCTAGTGTTTCTCCTCGAAAGGCAGATTCATCTGGACGTGCCGTGTCTAAGGTAGACACCTCAGTGAAAAGGGGCCTTCCTTTCCATGTCATTTCCCTAACCTCTGGCCATTCAAGGGTTCTAAAGTCGTTCCCCCATCTATCGTGAACACGCTTAGTGAAACCATCTAGATGCTCTACAGTTATTGTATGCGTGACTGGAAGCTCTAAGATCGGGTGCTTAGTGGTTGCATAGTAGGTTTCTACCACATCCCTATACACCTCTTTAATTGGGTCGTCTTGATAGATTTTAACTACTGGAATTTCTTTTACTATGTCCCATGGGTTTTTCTTGGTCTCTTTTTCTTTTCCCGTTCTTTCTCTATCCTCCCAATTCTGGTCAGAAAACAATTCTTCAAGTAAAGAATTGGGCGTACCAGGTCTGCGCGATGATCCTGGCACATTTGGGTCCGATGGAAGCTCCTTTTTTTGCTTTGCTTGTGCGCTAGGTTGAAGTACACCCAAAGCATCCACTTGTTTAGGATTTTTGGTGACCTTGTAGCGTGCTCCATTTCTACCCATGTACATATCATCTTGGTAGTTTACCCATGGTGTTGGTTCAAACGCAAAATGAATGTCTGCAATTTTAACAACAAACCAGCTCATTGGATCTTTGTAGATCTCACCACCATGCGCGTTTGTATACAAAAAATGGAGTCTCATGTTGTCAATCAACTCCCCATCTGGGATTTCAAATGGATTAGCAGAATCTGCCATACCAATGGGTGTGGATGGTCTATTCATGCCAAATGACTCGTTTATGTCCATTGAAATATCACTCTCGAGGCTCTCTGTTTGAGACTCCGAAGATGTCTCGAGAATGCTCTCCAAGTTGCCAACCATCGATTGAGTACCACTCCCTTGAGTGGCTACCGTAGATGGTGCACTAGTGTTACGTCCCCGTAGTATTGTTCCCGAGCGTAGGTTCATATGCTATTTTTAGCATGTTGCAGTGTCCAGTTTTGATTTTTTTGATTTTTTTAATATATACATATGTATATATATATATATATATATTTAAACCCTACCTAACCACTAAATGCAACTAACATGAATATCTATTTTTTAATTTTATTTTTTTAGTTTTTTTAATAATTACACAAAAAATAAGAATTATGCTAAAAATACTAATTATGCAAATTACACTAGTTATGCAAAAAATTACAAAAATTTTAAAAAAATACAAAATATGTAGAAAATATGGACTCAAGATAAAACACATAATTTACAGAATTTTATTTTTGTTTTTGTTTTTTTATTTTCTTTTCTTTTTTTAAAAAAAATTATTTTTATTTATTTTTATTGTTTTATTATTATTATTATTGTTTTATTTTTTTATTTTTTATTTTTTTTTAAAAATACAAAGAACATGAAAATTAACAAAAAATTAAAAATTAAAAAAAATAAAAAATAAAAAATTAAAAAAACACTAACCTTATCTTCCTTATCACCTTCGGATCCTGCGAGACGACGGCGGCACCTTCTGCTTCGCACGTCTCCTTGCGGCGCCTTCACAGCCAGGCGTCCTCGTCTGCTACCGCTGCTTGCGCTGCGCCGCTCAGATGCCCTCCTCTGCTGCCGCTGCGCCACCAGCCTTCGCCGCCCTTGGCTTCACCTTCTTCGGCCAACCACTCCTTAGCTGTAGGCTTCTGGCTCTGGCTTGTCTGCCTGGTCCTCCGCTTGCTCCGCCTCTACGGCCTCTGCGCTTCTTTGCAGCTGTAGCCACAACTTCCGCCTCCTTGCCCGGCCTCCTTTTCCTCCTCGCCTGCGTCTACCTCCGCCGGGCTGCCTTTGCACTGGCCTCTCTCCTTTCTGCCTCCTTCACCACCGCCGGACCTTCATTCCAGATCTTTTTCTCTTTTTAGGGTTTGCAAGCTCGTGTCTTAGTTCTAAGGTTTCTGTTTTCCGCTTTATCAGGTTTTTTGATGTCCATCCACCAAGCTTCTGCCAGGGTTGGACGTTCAATCTGCAGGTGCCCAGTAAGGACTACAACAGCGCCATCGCTTATTTCGTCTCGTTGGACCCCATTCCAGAGGACTCCTTGATGGCCACATTTCTGAGTGGCGATGACAGTTTTCGAAATTCCCTTGCTTACTTGCGGCCAGTCAGCCAGCCACCTTCGCTTCCACACCCCGCCGTCAACAACGTTCGCCTGCTCACCCCACGTTACAGTTCCACGCCACCGTCACAACGCTGCAGTCTCCAGTCGCCTGCCTTGCGTGCGTATAAGTAACGGGAGAGAGAAAGCGGAACTCCCTTCCCGTGCAGTAAGTGAACGAGAGAGAGAGAGAGAGCGCAAGCAGACTGAGAGAGAGAGAGAGGCGATGTTGTCCGTCGGACGCACAACGCTCGCCTTCACCTGCAGCCCCTTCTCCTCACCGCCTCTGCTTCCTTAAGCGGCCTTCACATTTGACAGCGTATGGAGCTTGCATAAGCTATGGAAGAGCTTAGCAACGCACCCAATAGCATTCCTCTGAGAGCTACAACCCGTCACAATGCATGGTTTCTTTGTGTTTTTTAAAAAAAATATAAAAAAAATAAAAAATAAAATTTGCAACCTTATCTGGCCCCTTCTTTGTCTTTGTAATCTACCTTTTTTTTTCTTCTAATCACTAGCTCCGAGATTCCACACTCGTGCTAACCCTAAACCTAAAAACAAAAAGAAATAGTGGTAGTAATGCAAGCTTCTCAACCGGTTTTGAGTCTTCTCCCCGGCAGCGGCGCCAATGGAGAGACGGAAGACTCTCTCACTTGTAGCATGAGTAGTATGATCCGTGTGTAGCTCAATCCAATGGGATTTGCATCCCTTTCGGAGCTAGGGATTCAACCCGTACCGGTGCACAAAAGCTTATCCATGAATGGAGAAAATGCTATGAACACCACTACCTTGACATAGACTTTACAAACACAAGCTCAATCTTGCCATAGCTCATTCACTCATCATCCCACTCATTCATCCATCCAATACAAGAAGAAAGCTAAGCTAATGCATACACAAGCTCAAAGCATACTTCATTCTCAAGCTCTTACTTCCCTAGCATGCACACAAACCTTGAAGCTTAATGGAACTTGAAATAAACATGCATTCTCAATCACTACTCAAGCTATGCCTTGCCCATGGATAAGCTACAAGCTATGGAGAAGCTTAAGCTTGAATCCACTACCACACAAAGCCTAATAGAGAATCCACAAGCATCAACAAAGAAGCATGCATACTAGAGAAATAGAGATGAGAAGAGAGAAAAACATCATCTCATTGCATTGAAATAGAAGAGCATTGCTCATACAATAGTGTAGATGGGGAGAGAGAAGAGCTTGCACCTCTATGAACAAGAGGGAGAGCTAGTCTCAAGAGAGCTCAAGCATAAGTTTAGCCCAATGTCCATAAGCTCTCAAATGAGCCACTTTTTATACTAAAACTCCTAAAACTCCCAAAACTTCCCATGTGGGATTATTCTCAAGCCCACTCCCACACTCACCTACAACTTGGAACTCTCTACAAGAGCCCTAAATAAGAATGTCCAGTCTCTTGTTTTCCTGCTTCCATCTTTGTGTTGCATCCTTGCATTGATCACCACTCGTCACGCAACAGATCTAGGGGAGCTCGGATATTTTTTGGGCATTGAGGTGATTAGGTCACCACATGGTATTGGATTACTTGAGAGAGTATGGCTTGGACATGTTATCCAAGTATGGTATGACAGGCTGTAAGCCTATCTCAGTGCCATTGGATCAGAATGGCAAGTTGAGTGCAGATTCAAGAGAGATTTTTGAGGATTTTACTATGTATAGGTGCATAGTATGAAGCTTGATCTACATGACGATCACCAGGCCAGATTTGAGCTATGCTGTTGGGTTGGTGAGTCAGTTTATGCAGGTTCCTCGGAAGCCGCACTTGGATGCATTGAGACGCATACTGAGGTATGTGAGGTCTACTTTGCATTGTGGACTGTTTTATGAAACTGGGACAGAGATATGTGTACATGGGTACACAGATGTTGATTGGGCTGGTAGTATCTCAAATTGAAGATCTACTAGTGGATTCATGTTTTCCTTGGGAAGTGCTGCTGCTGTGACTTGGAGCAGCAAGAAGCAGCCTACGGTTGCTCTATCCAGTACAGAGGCTGAGTATAGAGGAGCTGCTATGGTAGCATGTGAGGTAGCGTGGTTGAGAAAGCTACTTACAGATTTAGGTCTATTAGTGTGGATAGACAAGTTGTCATTTTCTATGACAACATTAGTACTATATAGTTGGCCAAGAACCCAGTTTTTCATGCTTGCACGAAGCATATAGAGGTCCACTACCATTTTGCAAGAGAGAGAAGGTTTTGGCAGGAGATGTTGACCGTGTTTATGTTAGCACACAAGATCAGGTAGCTGACATCTTCACCAAAGCATTGGGTACAGAGAAGCTCCGCAGATTCAGGGCTTTGCTTGGTGTACATGAGATGGAGTTGAGCTCGAGGGGGAGTGTTGAGATATCGAGCTCATCTAGTGAGATGACCCGCCTGGGGGATAGGCCCCACACTTACACCACTAGCATGGTTAGTGAAATCATGGGTGATATGCGGCCAGTGGGATGACAGCCATTCTAGAGACTGGCATAGTTATAGCGCCAGCTCATTTAGTTGGGTTTACATTATAGAGAACCCTATTATGTATTTGATTGAGTACCTTTTCATTGTGTGTACTCTTATCTTTGTATATGGTGTGTTGAGTGTTGAGTGAAGAAGAAGAAGATTTTCAGTCTCTCACCTTGTGTGTTTTCTATTAGGGATTTGTGAGTGTGTGTGTGCTTGCAAGAGCTCAAGCTCTCTTCTCCCCTGCATCTTTTCACTCAGGCCCCCTAGTAGCTGGCGCTTCAAGCAAACTTCAAGATAGTCACACCACTTACACACCCAATATGAAATTGCTTGTTTCACAGATTCAGCTGTCTTTAAAACAATCTAACAATCTTTTAATGAAACCATAGTATCATTGATCATAATCCTCCAAAATATCTAGCTTGAATTCTAATTCCAATCATTTCTTCATCGGTGTACCTATGGCATCATTGGCAACCAGAACGCTCACCACGTGTTCACTCAGGGGCCTTTTCAATAGTTCCCAACTCATAGTACCCTAAAATATATCCACTTATAAAAATCCAGATGGACTATCCGTTGAAGATTAGCAAAATAAACCAACAGATCTTAGTATAAAAGAGCCATGGACTCATCCATTGAGGACTAGCAAGGCCAATCAACCATATCCATGCCCGAGTTTAGAAAACAACTCTAACTCCTTGTTCCATTTTCTTCCTCAACACACGTGTGGGTATCTTTGGTGAACCGAGCACTGTTGGTGAGCACCCTCTAGGCTCGCAGGTCACTTAGCGCTTCACTCATAGGCTGCTTCCTTGGTTCCTCATCCACTGTACCAGAAGCTCACCATTAAAATCGAACCGAGGCTCGTCAAGACCTCGGTCGACCTTCCTACGCGAGACATCCTCCGTTGACTCTCCGTCAGCTATTGCAACTTTATCACTTAGGTCTCCCTACATTCACAAGATGGTCAAAATGCTTCCCCAGCATTCTTGACATAAAACAGTCATTTAAAAACAGGTCATAAATACAGTTTCTAATGAACTCTCATCTTTCCACATTGCTCCACATCATTTCTCGTCATTCCACATTCTTCTACATCAATTCACATTGCTTAATCCACATCCAATCATATGTATTTCCATCGTCCTTCATCCATTCTCATCTAGTCACATCATATTACATCTCATCACATCTATCCATTCACATCTACCCATATCCATATCACATCACATCACATCCATTCACATTGCATCTCATCCATTCACATCTATCCCGATTCACATCAAATCACATCACATCCATTTCACATCATATCTCATCCATTCACATCTATCTTGATTCACATCACATCATATCACATCACATCACATCTCATTCATTCACATCCATCTCGATTCACATCACATCTATTTCACATCATATCACATCCATTCACATCACATCTCATCCATTCACATATATCCATATCGATATCACATCACATCACATCCATTCACATTGCATCTCATCCATTCACATCTATTTCGATTCACATCACATCACATCACATCCATTTCACATCACATCACATCCATTCACATCACATCTCATCCATTCACATCTATTTACATCACATCACATCACATCCATTCACATCTATTTACATCACATCACATGTCATCCATTTACATCTCATCGCATCCATTCATATCCATCTCATTCATTACATCCACATTACATCACATACATCCCATCCACATTACATCACGTCCACATCTCATTCTCATCCATTTACATCACATCACTTCCTTTCACATATCATCACATCTCAATCTCATCTCATCATATTCACATCCACATCCATTTACATCACGTCACATCACATCCCATCCACATCCACATCCATTTACATCACATCACATCCCATCCACATCTCATCGCATCTACATCCATTTATATCACATCACATCCCATCCACATCTCATCACATCCACATCCATTTACATCACATCACATCCCATCCACATCTCTTCACATCCACATCCATTTACATCACATCACATCCCATCCACATCTCATCGCATCCACATCCATTTACATCACATCACATCCCATCCACATCTCATCGCATCTACATCCATTTATATCACATCACATCCCATCCACATCTCATCACATCCACATCCATTTACATCACATCCCATCCCATCCACATCTCTTCACATCCACATCCATTTACATCACATCACATCCCATCCACATCTCTTCACATCCACTTCCATTTACATCATATTCACATCTTATCACATCCTATCATATTGCATTCACATCTTATCACATTGTTTTCTCATCTTATTCACATCGTATTCACTTCTATTCACATTTAGTAACATTTTCTACTTTCAATATATCGATGGGACTTTTTCTAAATTTCTGCTAATTGCTTGGCCTAGTTAAAGGTACTTTTTCTCGATGGATATTTTCATATTCTTTCTCAAATTTCTCAAGTGAAATATATTCAATATTCTTCTTTTGAGTAAAAGATTCATGGGATTTACAAAAATCAATTCTACCCATATTTCCCAATAATGTTCAAAATTTCACTTTTGATAAATATTCATAATTTGAATTATGCTAAAAATTCCTCTTTTTCCATTTAATTTCTTGGATCTCAAACATCATGGGAATTCCTCTTTTTGAATTTAAATGATTGAATTCCAAATGTCATGGTGGAAATTCCTCTTTTATTATAAAATAAATTTATCTTTCCTCTTTTCTTTAATAAAAATATCCATTATTTCAAATATGCCAAGAATTCCACTTTTACCATTTAAATGATTGAATTCCAATTGTCATGGGAATTCCTCTTTTATCATTTAAAGTTTCTCATGCATAAAATAAATTTATCTAAAATTTCTCTTTAAATTAAATATTCATTATTTTAATATACCAAAATTTCTATTTTTCCATTTAATTACATGGATCTCCATTATCATGGAAATTTTTCTTTTTGCATAAAAATAAAAATGTAAAAAATTTCTCTTTTCTTTAATTAATTATTTATGCATAAATACTAAAAATTAGCTTCCTATGAATTTGATGAAAATAA
This sequence comes from Cibotium barometz, assembly GCF_041138505.1. Taxonomy (NCBI): domain Eukaryota; kingdom Viridiplantae; phylum Streptophyta; class Polypodiopsida; order Cyatheales; family Cibotiaceae; genus Cibotium; species Cibotium barometz. The sequence goes on from NC_141074.1 coordinate 3,881,915, forward strand.
ATCTTTTAGCATAGAATGTCCAATCCTAGAATATGGTAGGAAGTCCTCTTTTCACATTATGCATAAAAATGAGTTATGTATTAATTTCTAAAAATTTTACCATAGCTTTGCTGCTAGTAATAATTTTCAATATTTCTAGAAAGAATAAGACTTTGTAATACAATTAGGATAGAATTCTATCCTTATACTTAAATCCAAATTATGAAATTAAATCATAAGTTTACCATAATTTTATTATCATAAAAGCATAAAAAAGCCATTTTCTTAACCTCTAGCTTAACAAGCTTAGAGATTGATTTTGAATTAATAATTTATCAATGAGAAGCATTCATTTGCTAAAGAATTAGTCATAGGAATGACTATTCTTTTGGGGAGAGAGAGATACATAAAAATCATCTTAGGCATAAAAACTAACTTTTTTGTGATTAATAATTAGAATTATTATAGAAAGCTTGATTCTCATTGCAAACAGTTAATTTAAAACTTCTCAAGCTTGAGAGGGGTTGAGAAGTGAAATCTTTTGAGAATATTAATGAAAACCATGAAATTACCATGAAATTACTTCTTACCTCTTGATTTGGCTTGCTTCTTTATCTTAAAAATAAGCCCCCAACCAATCAATTGGTTTAGTATGTTGAGAAGCAAGCTCCAAGGATTGTTGAAGAGAGAGAGAGAGAGAAGCTCCAATCTCTCCAAAAGTAGAGGATTTTTAAGGGATAATAGAAAATATCATTATTTTAATGTAATACAGCATGGTATAGTTCACAAATGTGAATACAAAAATGAGGGTCTATTTATAGGTGAGAGAGGCCACTTACTGAGTCCAACTAAGTTCTAGAACTTTCCAGCTTCAGTTTGGCTCAATTTGGACAAGATTTGGACCAGTTTAGCTTCCATTTTGATTCAGTTTTATCCAAGAGAGAATTTTTTTGAATCAAAAACTCATCCACATGTGTGAAATAGGCGCCTACCTCAAAGGTCTCCCCCTCCTTACCAAGGTGTCAAAAATTCATCATTTGTCAAAAACATCTCATTTTTTTAGTAATATCTCTTAATTTTTAACTAATAAACCTTGTACTCAGTCAACTCTTCATCTTATGTGAGCATTTACTCATTTTTTTTATTTTCTTTTATTCTTTGGATTTATCTCATCCCAACACTTAATTGGCCCATAGGAACCTTAATTGGACCATAATCTAAAAATTTCTAAAAATCTAGACCCTTAGACTAAGGTCCCTTATATCATTTTTAATTGATTCCTAATGCACATTGGAAAGTTCATTTTGAACTTTTGTTTCAGGGGAAACCATTTTAGACACTAGGAGGATTTTTATATCCAAAGATATCTCAATTTTAGATTATCTCTCTCTAGACATTTTCTCTCTCTAGGATAAAACAGGGTAAAACAAGATCTTTCTTCTATTTCAGAGAGGGGAATAATTACAAGAACAAAAGGGGATGTTCTTACACCTTTAAACCTCAAAAGATAGAGGGAGGAATCTTACAAGTCCCCTCTTCCTCCTTTCTATTAGACCTTGGCTTCGTCGAAGGTATTGTAGGTTTTTTGTAACCACCATCCCTTCCAACTATGCTTCATTAGTGTTTATTGGCTAGAAGCATGCTTTGTTGTTGTGGCATGCCAATTTCCAATTTTAATGGCGGTAAAGATCTCTCATAAGGCCAAATGGAGATTATGGGTTCTTGGAGAGGTGTTGACATTGATGCAAAAACTTGTTAAGCAACAGGCCTTTGCTCAAGTACCAAATGGAGATTATGGGTTCTTGGAGAGGTGTTGACATTGATGCAAAAACTTGTTAAGCAGCAGGCCTTTGCTCAAGTACTAAGTTCTCTTGAAGTACTTTTGAAAAGGGAGCTTGAGTAAGCTTTGAAGTACTTATAGAGGCTTCATGGAAATTGGGACTTATCAAAGTCTCCTTTTCTTAAGGGGCATGCCATCTTTTGAATAGATTTTGGAATCCAATTCTTGTGGAATGTTGGCAATGGAGGTATATCAATTTGTTTTCCCTTGTCTAATATGGCATTAGGGTTGGTAAAGAATGTTGATTGGCTGATTGATGTGTCTATGTGACTATTAAGTCTATAGACATGTGCATCCTCTTTGGCACCCACATCCATGTGTTACCTTTGTAGTAGCCTTGAGCTTTAAGAAGATGAGTTGGAATCCATCGAGAGGAGACAACCTATGGTTTGGATTGATTTTTGTTTCGACGAGGCCTCTGAGGTTTTTTACTAGTAGTTTGGTAATTGAGAACTAGAGGAGAGGCTTTAGGGACCCACCTAAGGGTGGGTTGTGGCTTCCTATGCTGATGCCCTAGTGGTAGTTGGTTTGTTATGGAGGTAGATGCAAATGTGGAGCTTAAAGATAAAGAACCTTGTGGTGGTGAAGTGGATATCGATGGGGAGGGAACGACATGAGATCATGTTGATGTTAAGGCTTTGTTATTGCAACATTAAAATGCTTGTTGGTCCAACACATTTGATGTGGAGGCAATGTTTGTGGAGTGTAAAAGTGTAGCGTTAGAATTTGTTGTCATTGTGACACTCCTTGTGGCCTAGTCAATTCTCCATTGAGCCACTATCACTTAGGTCCAACATGTTCTTTTAAAGCTCTTGTGGTGGGCATGACCAAAAAGCTAACAACCAAGTGCCCATTATCACCATAGATGAAAGTTCTAAGAAAACCAAGTACTTTGGTAGTTTTGGCACTTATACCCTCTATTCTCATATTTTACTTTTCAAGTTGAGGTTTACCCAACTGATGCCATGTAGAAAAGGAGAGTAGATTGTGACTTGATAGCACCCATGGTCAAGCATAGCATTATAGAACACTTTACCATAGGGGCTAGGCAACTCAACGGTGGATGTTCTGAGAGCTAGGATGTGATTCTCCATGTTGTCGATTATCTCTCCAACATAAGCTTGTGTAGTAGGTCTAAGGTTGTCTTCTCAACGTTGTTTAAGTTTGTCTTATCTTTCCCTTGCCTCCTCTTAAGCTTGGATCTTCTTTTGAGCATCCCTTTCCTTGGTGGCTTTCTTGTCATGAGAAGCACATATCTTTGGTAAAAGGTCCATATTATTTTTTAAACTTACTACTATTAAGGAAATGAACAGTTTCAATTCCATCAAGAGTCTCAACATGTAAAGTACCTTATGGAGTAACTTCACAAACCCTAAATTGTCCCTTTTCAGTATATTCAAGCCTTTTGTTTTCAATGTGGATCCCATAACAAGTACAAGATCTCCTACCTGGATCTCCTTGTCATACTTGAGATTTGGGTCAAACCACTTCTTTCTTTGGTCCTTTTCTGTCAGCATGTTTTGTACTACAATTTGTCTTTCCTTTGTAAGTTATTTTAAAACAAATAACCGGTCAACCAATTCATTACCATGAATGTTTTCACTCATATCTACCCTTAAGCTATGGATCATGAACTCCCAAGGCATTACTACCTCAAGTACATACACCATCTTAAATGGCATTACTACCTCAAGTCCATAACCATCTTAAATGGCATGCAAAATTGCAATTTTGTATGATGTGCAATAGGTCCATAAAGCTGTGAGCTACAAATCCTAGTCACTGCATCAAGTCTCAACTATCTTTATCAATATCAAAATAAGAACCTTGTTGGTGCTCTCTACTTGGCCATTTTCTTGTGGGTAATATGGCATTGACTTACTCTGAGCGATCATGAATGTGTTAGTGAGATTTTTCATTACATCATGATGAAATGCTTACCTTGATCACTCACTAGCTCAAATGGACATCCAAAATAGGTAATGATATTCCCATAGAGAAACTTAAAAGTTACCATGGCATATGCTTTTCGTGAAGCTCTTGCTTCAACCCATTTGGTTACATAATCTATGGCAATAATGACGAAGCATGCTTGTATGCCACATGTAGCACGATTAATAGAGCCAATGAAATCCAAGCCCCATTTTCTAACAAGATGCAATTGCATCATGTCCTTCTTTTGTGGCTTTGCACAACGTTGGCACTCCTCACATCCCTTGACAAATAGTACACAATCTTTGACGAGCATGGGCCACCCATACCCTGATCAAAGTATTTTTCTTCTTGTAACGTCACTACTACAAAGTTTCCACCAGCTCTTGGTGCTCTTGTTCAATGATGTATAAGTATTCATCCTCCTTGGGGCAATGTATAAGTATCCATCCTCCTTGGGGCAATGTCTTAATATGTCATCCTTACCTCTTCTATAAAGAGTTCTGGCAATAGGTTGGTAAGGTGCACTCTCTTTTAGAAGATTCTTGCTAAATATTTTCTCATCTCATTTTCTTCTGGAAAACCATTAGGTTAACAATTCTCTCACTCCATTTTGGAATAACCTCAACCTAGAATAGTGTAGCATCTGCAAACGTATCATCAACCTCGATTGGTGCTTCACCCATTAGGTATGTGGGATAGATGATCCGCTATGACATGTTTCTTGCCACGCCTCACAACCATTTTAAAATCAAACTTAAGAAGAATTAACAACCACCTTGTGATCCTTCCCATGGAGCATGGTTTGTTTACCAGATACAACAAGGCTTGATGGTGGTCAACATAGAAAATAAATTTGTTAGCAAAAAGTTAATGCCAAATTTTCTTTACAGCATAAACCATTGCTAACCCTTCACGTTCAGTGGTGATGTAATTGATTTCAGCTTTATCTAGTTGTTGACTTCCAAAACTAATAAGAAATTCCAATTTATGCTCCTTGGTTGTGCTAGGACACATCCAATTGTGAAATTAGAGGCATCAATGTGTACATAAAAGATGAGATCCTAGTTAGGTGTTCACAAAGTGTTGGGCCACAACCACCGAAACATCAGAGCCATGGTCCAGTCTAGCGCACTCAACACTATGGTCTAGCCGGTTAATTAGATCATTCTGAATGTAAATCAATCATGCTCAGAGCACAAGGGTATCTTTGTCCCACTCTGTAACTGTGCATTAAGTAGTATAAAGATGTAATCAAAACTTTGTACATAGGCTACTTTTCTTTTGGAGTCAAGTGGTGCTAATCAAACAAGGGGATCATTCTGTATATTTTTCTATATATTCATCTTCTCTATCATTCTATAAATATATCTTTTAAGTCTTTTTTTTTTTGCAATTGAATAATACACATGAGTTGATTGGTCTCGTATAGCTATTTTTAATTGCATGCTCTCTTGTAAATCGATACGTTATTTTCTACATCTTCCTATGTATGTTTTTGAATCAGATTAGTGTATTGTTGCATGCATAGCCAAAGATACTCAATAGGTTGATTGGGCAATGGTCACCCAAGAGCACTTTGGTGACCACAATGCATCTTGTGGCCTGTTGCACTTGTTGCTGCTTGATTTACTTTTTGATCAAATTAATTTCCTTTGTGTTCAAATCAATCACTCATGTCAACACATGAATTACGCTACTTGGTGCAACTCAAAGCTTGAGAACCTTAGTTAGCTAGATTCAGCTCTGAATCATCACAAGAAGAAGAATCAAAAGAAGAATCAGTAACTCCACCACAACCACCACTATTCATACCACCACCACCACCCCAACCATCTGCTCCCCAGCTTCTACAATACAACATGCTTCAGCGACACCAGTTGTCACGAGATGAAGTATTCAAAATTCTCTAGGAAATCCTCAAAGGATGCAAATTCCCACATCCTTCTCTTTGACAATGCATGGTGCGGAAATGTCCCAGGTCCGGTCGACCCAGAACCTCAAGAAAGCAACTTTTGTCCCAACCTTACAAAAAAGTGTCACTCTCTGGGTTGCGTACGAGTATGCTCTCTGGGTTGCTCCTCTGTACGAGTATGCTCATTTCCCAACATACGATGCAATTAGAGATGCCTTTCTTTAAATATTCTAGGAAGATAAAACATCTGTGCTTGATAAGCTTTGGCGATGAGTAAGAAAAGCCTCACGACGGTCAAAGACTATGCCACCAAGTTTTGGAAGCTTCTCGAAAGAATGGATAGCCAATCGATGAAAGAAGAAATACTTAATTCATATTTCATGAAGGGATTAAGCATGTAGTTGAAAAGGGAAGTTGTGGCCTGGTGCCGATCTTGCAACAATGACTCTAGAGCAGCTGGTTGAATCAGCTCTTAGGGTAGAGCGAGTGTTGGTAGGGTCTATCAAGAGAAAAGGCAAGAGAAAAAGCAAGAGGAGGTCGAAAAGGTCCATGTCCGACTCTGAGGATGAGGAGGAGGATGATTCTTATTACTCAACGTCAAGTGAGGAATTCGAGGAGGAGGAGGAAGATCACAAGACAAGGTCAAAGGGCAAGAAGGCAAGAAAAACAACCAAGGAGCAGGAGGCTGTAGCCATGGCTCAGCTGACCAATGAAGGAGCAAAGTCCCCTCCCAAAGTCTGGTTAGGCACTCGGTGCTCGAGGTGTCAGAATCATGGACATGGAGACAAAGAATATGGCTTAAATGAGCTCTGGTGTGCCATTTGCACAATAGCCACACATAGCACAGAGGCGCTGCAAAGAAGCCAAAAAGGCCCATGTGGATCTGCTGGGGCAAGATACTGAAGTCACCATATAGCCAATGAACCGAACCTAACAAACCCCAGATCAGGGAGGAGAAGTGCCCTCGCCCCACCACAACCAAGAGGAAGGCCAGAGAAAGATGCATAGACACCGAGGCCAGAGGAAAATCTAGAGATAGCAATGCTCGAGAAAGGTGCAAAGGCACCAAAGTAGGGCGAAAGTTGAATTAGGCTCACAGAAGGAGAAATGCTACCGTATCATCTATGGAGAGATATGAAGCAGCAGAACCGATCTATACATGTTGGTGGAACATCTTCTCACATTAGTGCTGAACTTCAGAGAGCCAGTTGGTATGCCACCTGATGCCTTAAGAGGCAAGGATGGCACCCTCACAGATTCTAGAAGCCATGCACATTGATAAGAGACAAACTCCACCCACCAAAGGAAGCCCCAATTTATGATGAAACCATCCCAATGATCCAGGTCAAAAGTTGGCCGGAGTGGACATAGTAGAGGTAATACTGGATGATGGATCATGAGTCAACATTTTGTCGGATACGACATGCTGAATGCTTGGTATTTGGGATCCACTCCCATTTTGTGATCAAAATGGTGGATCAGTAGTAGACGAGTCCAGCCGCTCGGATTAATCTACGAGCACACACAGGAAGTCTTTAAATTCACTTTCTAGATCGCAGTAGTGGTTCTCTGCATGGAGGACATAAAAGGTGCCTACTCGATGTTACTGGGAAGACCATGGATCAAGCAGGCACAGATTAAGTAAGATAAGGATGAAGATAAAATAACCATTCGGAGAGGAAATAAGAAAGTCACGCTTTCAGTGGGCCAACCATAGAAAAGTGGAGAATTCTTCTCAGTCAAAAGTAGTTGAAGGAGTAAACATGCTGGAAGGATTGGACCTGGATGAAGAGGAATATCTCCAGCAGAAGGCAAATCTGATCACCCTATTTGGTGGTCTGTATCATGGAGAGGTACCATCCAACCCGTCATCCCAAGAATGAAGCTGACAATGATCAATAAGATCCGCTGAGCAAAGGGAACCTCCTAATGAGGCCAAAGATTTTTATGAAGCATTAGCTGATGATGGTAGTGTACCGAGTCTCTAGCAAATCATTGAGGCAGATAAAGCCTTTGAAAGGGACTTGAAAAGCAATCCAAACAAGTCAAGGAAGATGAACCAAGATGAATCTGCATACAGATGCCGACCCAAATATGGTTAGAGTCAATGCCAAACTGGATGCTGCATTCTGGGAAGAGATTTGGGTATTTATCACATCCTTCAAGTATGTTTTTGCATGGAGCTACAATGACATGAAAGGGATTGACCCTCAATTCTACTAGCATTAAATCAATCTGAGGGAGGATGTCATCCCCCTCTAGCAACAAAGATACCGGATGAATTCCATCTATGCAAAATGGGTCAAGGAAGAACCGGAAAAAATATTGCACATCAGATTTATATATCCAATGATCGATTGAGCAACCGTTGTCCCCAATCATGATCTTCCCTAAGAAGAATCAAAAGCTTAGGGTTTTTGTAGATTACATGAAGCTTAATGTCGCAGCAATCTCAAACCCCTTCCCTTTTTTCCATTCCAGACCCCCTGCTCAATGTAGTGGTAGCCGGCCATCAGATGTATTCATTTTTGAATGGCTTGAGTGGCTAAAATTAGGTCTAAATGGCACCACCAGAAGATCAGAAAAAGACGACCTTCATCACCAAATAAGATGCCTTAATGCATCCAATGTAATGATCTTCAGGCTTAAGAATGCTCTGACAATATTTTAGCAAGGGGATGGTTCAGGAAATGTTTTCCAAACATTTGACAAGCTTCATGCAAGTGTTCATAAATAACTTTGTGAGATCCCACTGTCCCCTTTGCACACCGGTCGGATTCCCAAATGGAAGTAGTGGAAGTAGCTTCCTATTGTGCGGGGCAAGGTTTCTCACTCGAGGCCTTGCCCTCAAATGTCCGGCCGCTAGGAGAGTAAGCTCGTGGTCATTTCGAAAACTGAAACCGGGAAAATTTTCCCTGCCTGGAAAACGGGGATGATTCCACCATTTTTATTTTCTTAACAAATTTCTCTAACAAGGTCAAGATACTGAACTAACCTTCATCTGATTAAATCAGATAGAAGGGAAACTATTACAGACTTAACTTGAAGGAATCAATGCTTTTTTCCTAATTGAATCAGGCACAGCCGCCGTTGATCTATTCATCAAAGAAGTCTTCAGGCTTTTAATTAACTACTCGAGTTCTAAGCGTATTCCTATTGATCAATTTTATTATTAAAACTCTACTGATTCCAGCTACCCTATCCGGCCCATGGGTTAGCCACCACCCAACCACTAGAATTGGTAGAACCAGACAAGTACTCACCCACCCATAATTGAATGCCTTTCTTAACTTTTGCTTTAGAATACAGATACGCACACACTCCTCTTTAAACTTTAACTTTTAAAACAATCCATTGACAAACAATTATTGGATACATATGTCATAACTCAAAATTTCCATTCAATCCTTGTTTCTCACAAAACATTATCACTCTGGACTCTCCGTTGAGACTAGCAGGTCAACAACAAGATCCAGTAATAGATTATAATAATTTTGTTGTAATCATATATATATATATCTTCCACGACATACGCATGGGTGTGCTAAGCACCACGAGCCTGTGCATCGCCTAGTCAGAACCCTCCAGGATCCTCCTCAGGTGTCCTGGCACTTCACTCAGGGAGGAGGTCCACTTTGTCGGCCCTCGCCCATCGTACTGGAAGCACACCATTTTTCACCATACCCAGGCTGGTCAATGTTGAGATATCGAGCTCGTCTAGTGAGGTGGTGGCCACTGATGACCCGCCTAGGGGATAGGCCCCACACTTACACCACTGGCATGGTTGGTGAGATCTTGGGTGATATGCGGCCAGTGGGATGACAGGCTGTGTGACAGCCATTCTAGAGACTGGCATAGTTATAGCGCCAGCTCATTTAGTCGGGTTCACACTATAGAGAACCCGTGTATGTATTTGGTTGAGTACCTTTCATATTGTGTGTACTCTTATTCTTGTATATGGTGTGTTGAGTGTTGAGTGAAGTAGAAGAAGATTTTCTGCTCTCTCACCTTGTGTGTTCTCTATTAGGGTTTTGTGAGTGTGTGTGTGTGCTTGCAAGAGCTCAAGCTCTCTTCCCCCCTACATCTTTTCATGGTATCAGAGCCTGGTTTGTACTAAGGGCTGAGCTACAAGCAAGAGAACCACAGGAAGCGGTACGAGGGTAAGAGCTTCAACGACTCTTCCCTATTTGTGTTGGTGACTACATCCTTGTCGGGAGCTCTACGGGAGGCACCGGCAACGATCTCTGACTGAGGAGCTTTCTTCGCGGGAGTAAAGCTATAGGGAAACTATACTGTCCTATCAGACAGCAATTTTCTGGGCCGAAAACACGTTTCGGGCGCGTCTGGACCTCCGTTTTTCAAAAAGCAGGCGATTTCGAGCACTGCGGGTAAGTCATCGATTCTCTGCAGAACTCTGTTTTAAGAACTGCAGGAAGACAGATTGACTATGCAAACACTGTGGGTGCTGCAAAGAGGTCTACAGTTGCCATTGGGTGTATGTATGCACATTGAAGTCACTGGTTGTGACATTTGAGAGTACTACAGTACCGCTATGCAGAAAATACAGCAGTTTGTGCAGAAAAACCAGAGTGCAGTTTCTGGTAAAATTGTGTGTTTGGCAAGATGTCAAATGATGGGATAACTCAGATTGTGGTTGAGAAGCTTGATAAGAATAAATTCCATGCTTGGAGGTTTAGGTTGACGAATTTCCTGATGGGAAAAGGCTATTGGGACTACATAGAAGGTGAGCATGAAGAGGCACCGGAGATACCGGCGGATATAAATCCGACTGTTGCAGATGTGAAAGAATTTAAAGACTGGAACCAAGGAGCCAGGAAGGTTATGTATTGGCTCTCTATTAGTATACAGGACACCATGATTGGGCATATTCAGGATGCCAAGTCCCCCAAGGAGGCGTGGGACACCTTGGTTAAACTCTATGAAACAAATACCAAGGCACGTAAGATACAGTTGAAGAATGAACTTCATACTATGGAGAAAAAGAGCATGTCTGTGAATGACTATGCGTTGAAGATAAAGGGTATTGTGGAATCCCTTGCATCTATTGGTGTGTCAGTAGATGATGATGATAAGGTGGAGGTCTGTCTACGTGGTCTCGGGCCACAATACAAGGCGTTCAAGACGTCTATTCAGACTCAGGAAAACATTCCCAACTTTATAGATTTTGTGTCTATGATGATTATCGAAGAGAAGAGCTTGGATGAAGACCAACAGTCTTCACAAAGCAAAAACAGTTCAGAGCAACAGGCCTTCTACACGAGTTCAGGAAGAGGACGAGGTAGAGGAGGCCGTGGATGCAGTCAAGGAGGTGGCCGAACAGGTAATTAGAATTATGGCCAGCAGAGCAGGCAGCAACAACAACAGTCCCAGAATCAACAACAACAACAACACGCAGGTGGAAGAGGCAAATTCAGAGGCAGAGGTGTTTCCATGTAACAGATATGTGAGTAGAAATGCACTAGATGTTGTGCATTCAGATGTATGGGGTCCTACGAAGACCATATCCATGGGAGGCTGCAGGTATTATGTGACTTTTATTGATGACCACACAAGGAAAGTGTGGGTATATTTCATGAAGGAGAAGAGTGAGGTGTTCACTCACTTTCAGAATTTCAGAGTTTTGGTTGAAAAGCAAACAGGGAAATATGTAAAGTGCCTAAGGTCAGATGGAGGGGGAGAGTTCTCCAATGAGTTCTCTGAATTTTTGAAGAAGAATGGTATTCGGAGACAGTTTACATGCAGATACACTCCGCAGCAAAATGGAGTTGTTGAGCGAAAAAACAGGCACATTGCTGAGATTGCGCGAGCATTGATGGAAGAGAAGAATATGCCGCATTGCTATTGGGCTGAGGCTGTTTCTACAGCAGTATACATCATGAATAGGACTCCAACTGCAGCCATACATGATGTAACTCCAGAGGAGAGGTTTACTGGCAGAAAACCAGATTTGTCTCATCTGAAAGTCTTTGGATGCATTGCATATGTGCATGTGCCAGATGAGCTGAGAACAAAGCTGGATCCAAAAGCTGAAAAATGTGTGTTTATTGGATACTCCCTTGAGCAAAAGGGATACAGGTGTTATAACCCTGCTACACGTGAGTTGAGGGTAAGCAGGGATGTTGTCTTTGATGAGATGAGTAGCTGGTATGCTGCTGAAAAAGAAGCTGTTGGGGCTGATGTGAGTGGAAGTGTGGTTGCACAGAATGTAGGTCAGCAATCACAGTCTTTGAGTGGACCAGGAGAGTCCTCATCTAGTGGGTCTATTGATAGACCATGGAGTGGCAGGCTGCGTCATAATACCAGTACTTCAAATGTGATTAGTACATCATGTAAAGGAAAAGAGAACGTGGTTGAGTCCCTTGGTATGCCTGACATTTTTGCAGGGCATTCTCATGTTGATGGAGAGTCTAGTGGCTCAGATATGAGCCTTGATGAGGAGCTTGGGATCCCAGCTATGAGAACACCTGGTGTAAAGAAGGCTATGGAAGCCATGAATGAAAAGTTGCGAAGATCAGGGAGAGTGAAGAACCCTGTGCAGAGATTTACCTATGATGGTTATGTGGCACATCACTATGCATATATGGCAAAGGTTGTGCAGGTTGTAGAGCCCACATGCATTGATGAGGCTGTTAGAAATGTGTGTTGGGAGAAAGCTATGGATGAGGAGATGGATGCACTATATGGAAATGAAACTTGGAATTTAGTGCAATTGCCTGAAGGCAAGAAAGCCATTGGATGCAAGTGGGTGTACAAAGTTAAACATAACAGTGATGGAAGCATAAACAGGTACAAGGCTAGATTGGTAGCCAAAGGATATGAGCAGACATATGGGATTGATTATGAGGAAACTTTCAACCCAATTGCCAAGATGGCAACGGTGAGAGTTGTGATAGCAGTGGCTGCGTCAAAGCAATGGTCTTTACATCAGATGGATGTAAAGAATGCATTCTTGCATGGGGATTTGCAAGAAGAGGTGTATATGTTGCAGCCACCTGGTTATGAGGATGTGAGTCACCCCGAGTATGTTTGCAGGTTGAAGAAAGCCTTGTATGGCTTAAAATAAGCACCAAGAGCATGGTCTGACAAGATTTCTAAATATCTTGTCACTATTGGCTTTCATGTAGCCAATGCAGATTTCTCGCTGTATGTGAGACATGGTGATAGAGGGGTTGTACTTGTTGTCATCTATGTAGATGACTTGATCATTATGGGAGACCATGATGCAGAGATCTTTGATGTAAAGATCTTGCTTAGACAGAAGTTTGAGATGAAGGATCTGGGGGAGCTCAGATATTTCTTGGGCATTGAGGTGATTAGGTCACCACATGGTATTGGATTACTGCAGAGACAGTATGGCTTGGACATGTTGTCCAAGTATGGTATGACAGGCTGTAAGCCTATTTCTGTGCCATTGGATCAGAATGGCAAGTTGAGTGCAGATTCAGGAGAAATCTTGGAGGATCCTACTATGTACAGGCGCATAGTAGGAAGTTTGATCTACATGACGATCACCAGACCAGATTTGAGCTATGCTGTTGGGTTGGAGAGTCAGTTTATGCAGGGTCCACGAAAACCGCATTTGGATGCAGTGAGATGCATACTGAGGTATGTGAAGTCTACTTTGCATTGTGGACTATTCTATGAGACTGGGACAGAGATATGTGTACATGGGTACATAGATGCTGATTGGGCTAGTAGTATCTCAAATAGAAGATCTACCAGTGGATTCATGTTTTCTTTGGGGAGTGCTGCTGTGACTTGGAGCAGCAAGAAGCAGCCTACGGTTGCTCTATCGAGTACAGAGGCCGAGTACAGAGGAGCTGCTATGGTAGCATGTGAGGTAGCTTGGTTGAGAAAGCTACTTGCAGATTTGGGTCTATCAGTGGATAGACAAGTTGTCATTTTTTGTGACAACATTAGCAGTATACAGTTGGCCAGGAACCCAGTATTTCATGCTCGTACGAAGCATATAGAGGTTCACTACCACTTCGTCAGAGAGAAGGTCTTGGCAGGAGATCTTGACCTTGTTTATGTCAGCATAGAGGATCAGGTAGCTGACATCTTCACCAAAGCATTGGGTACAGAGAAGCCCCGCAGATTTAGGGCTTTGCTTGGTGTACATGAGATGGAGTTGAGCTCGAGGGGGAGTGTTGAGATATCGAGCTCATCTAGTGAGGCGGTGGCCACCCCACTGATGACCTGCCTGGGGGATAGGCCCCACACTTACACCACTGGCATGGTTGGTGAGATCTTGGGTGATATGCCGCCAGTGGGATGACAGGAGGATGACAGGCTATGTGACAGCCATTCTAGAGACTGGCATAGTTATAGCGCCAGCTCATTTAGTCGGGTTCACACTATAGAGAACCCGTGTATGTATTTGGTTGAGTACCTTTTATATTGTGTGTACTCTTATTCTTGTATATGGTGTGTTGAGTGTTGAGTGAAGTAGAAGAAGATTTTCAGCTCTCTCACCTTGTGTGTTCTCTATTAGGGTTTTGTGAGTGTGTGTGTGTGCTTGCAAGAGCTCAAGCTCTCTTCCCCCCTGCATCTTTTCAGTCAAGACCTGGGCAGGTTTTTACAGCGTGAGCCATCCTTTGAACAATCCCCACCGCCAGCTGTTGCAACCGAAGTTCCCTTAGAAAAACACATATACCAAATGCTCTCTCCAGCATTCGGCCGTAAGATAGTCCTTGAAGAAAACAGGGTTTCTATGTAAGTTTTCAGTTTATATCTTAATTCCATATCCCAAGACTTCTAGATCACAGGTCTAGATTCCCAAGCAGAATTCCTCGAATTCTGTAATCTTGATCCTCAGATCAAAATCAAAGGTCTCGATTTAATTTCAAATTCGGTGGGTGATTTGATTGGATTTTCCTGAACTAGTCACATCGTCTTTTCTTGAAACTAACAAAGGAGATTAAGTCGTGGTCATAGTCTGATTCAGGATTCGAGTCTGGAAAGGTTCTCATTTTGATATAAATTTTTTTTGTATGCATCTATTCATGCATAAAATCTAACTTCTATGGAAATAACACTTTTATATAAAAGAAAATCCTTTTATGCATCTATTTATGCATAAAAATCAATTTTGATGAAACTAACACTTTTATAATTAAAAAATTATTTTATGCTTCTATTTATGCATAAAAATACATTTTGATGAAAGTAACACTTTTATAATAAAAAAAATTCTTTCATTTATGTATAAAAATCAATATTGGTGAAAGTAACACTTTTATAAATAAAAATATTTTTTTTAATGAATAGAATTTAATTTTAATAGAAATAACACTTTTATAATAAAAATATTTCTACTATGCATTTTTCTATGCCTAGAATAAAAATAACACTTTTAGAATACACAAACGGTGGGGATTACTCTTTTTGAATAATAAAAGATAAAACTTATTTCACAAAATTTAAGAAAATTTTGCCATAACCTCCTTTGTATGGCTGACCATTTTTCAATTTTTTCTATCCTTAAGCCACTTAAAAATTATCCCCAAATGGTTTAAAGCATTCTAAACTAATCAAATTTCACTTTTAAAAGAGAAATAATATGAAAAGTTTAATTCTAACAATTAGACTACTTATCTAGGATAAAGAAAGGTTGAATTTAAGAATGAGAGAGGGGGAAAGCCTTTCCAACAAGGCATAGCATCGTTTTACATTTCAAAGAAAACAAAAATTAGAAAACCATTAAAAAAGAATAAAGAAAAAGTAGGATTTCTAGCTAACATGAATTTCTGAGAGCTTTCCTTTGGCTTGATGGTTTGAGGGATCTACTCTTGTTTGCAACAAGAGTGGACCAATTCTTTAGAAGAGGGAATGGTCAAAAACTAATGAAATTTTAAGAAATTCATAGTTTTTGGCTCTAGCGAGGAGTAGAGTAACAGTGCATAAAACACTATTAAGTTTCTACAAAGGGGGAGGCTTCTATTTATAGGAAAAAGTGAGCTTCTAACCAAGCAAACTGATTCTAGAATTTTCCAGATCAATTTGGTCAATTTTTGACCATTTTTGGGTCAGTTTCGCTTACTTTTTGGAACTAGACTTGAATTAAGAGAGATAGGAGAGATGAAATATCTCAATATTTGAGAATTGAGAACTCCACCACACATGTGAAATAGGCGCCTCCTTCATGAGGAGGAATCCCCACTCTTGAGGTGTCAAAAATTCATTTTTTTGGTCCTTAGTCCACTCTTCATCTTATGTGAGTATTTACTCATTTTTGGGGGGATTTTCTTTATTTCTTCTATTTATCTCCTCCCTACATTTGGATGAATCTGATTGGCCCCTCAGAACCTTAATTTAAAATTTTTCAAAAATTTGGACCCCTAGGATAAGGCCTTAATTGATTTCTAATACACCTTCTGAAAATCTTTTTGAACTTTTGTTTCGGGGGAATTTATTTTAATAAGAAGAGATATTTTTCCATCCAAAAATATCAAAAATCTAAATAACCTCTCTTAGAACATTTTCTCTCTCTAGGCAAAAACAGGTGGAAACAAGATCTTTTATATTTCTGAAGAGGGATTTGATTACAGAGGAAGATACTGGACATCTTGAGGGGCTGGGGAGGAATCTTACATTTTCTGAAGAGGGATTTGATTACAGAGGAAGATACTGGACATCTTGAGGGGCTGGGGAGGAATCTTACATTTTCTCCCACTTGAAAAATGCGAGACGTCCTCATCTCGCAAACTGGGGATAATCCCGCAAACAGGGGAAGATACTGGACATCTTGAGGGGCTGGGGAGGAATCTTACATTCTCTCCTACTTGAAAAACGCGAGATGTCCTCATCTCGCAAATTGGGGGTAATCCCGCAACAGTTCAACTTCTTTCTCCTAGGTGGCATCTTCAAAAGGATACAAATTCTATTTGACCAACAATTCTCTCAGAATTTTGTTCCTGGGAACCTTTTCTGGAACATCAAGGATCTCTTCAGGTTGGAGTTCCATCTACCCTTGGGTTGAAGAAGTTCAGATTTCATCATCAAGCACATGATTCGGGCTTGGTATATACTTTTTAAGAAGGCTGACATGAAATACATTATGTGCTTTGAGATGAGGAGGCAGAAGAAGCTCGTAGGCTAAGTCACCTACTTTCTTTGTGATCAGATATGGTCCACAATATCTGGGGGATAACTTCTTGTACTTCCCAAGAGATAGAGAACTTCTTTTGGGACGTACTCGAATGAAGACCATATCTGCTTCTTCAAATTTTCTGTTTGTCCTCTTCTTATCTGCATACTGCTTCCGTCTATCTTGGGCAGCTCTTATATCTTTGCAAATTGACTGCATCTACTGCTCCATGTCGTCAAGCATCTGTCTGGACATCTCGACCCTAATCAATGGGTCGGACCAAGTTAATGGATTTAAGCAATCTTGTCCATACTATAGAGCTTTGAAAGGGCTCATCCCAATACTTCGGTGACAAGAAGCATTGTAGGCGAATTCGACTAGGTGGTGCAGATAGCTTAGACATTTCTTGGGTTCCCTGTCATAGCATGACCAAGCCAAAAGAAGCTTTTCTTCACAGACATGTAGGTTTTGATGAAATCTGGATGTCCTGCAATAAGGCTGTCATGGGCTTCATTCAGAATTTCACCCTTAGTTCCCTCATCTTCATTGGGAATGCATAGCCTACGATTATAATACATAATTCCATCATCCAGGCTGTACCCTTGAACTCGGTTCAACTCCTGTGGAGTTTTTCTTTCCTACATAAGTAGAATAGCAATAGGGCCAAAGAATCTATCCTGCATGATCTTCTCTCTTGATTCAATAATCAAGGAATTTGACACTACAATAATTGCAAGCAAGGAGGCTTTTCTACTGAAGGCATCTGCTACCACATTTTCTTTGCCTGGGCGGTACTTGATTTCAAAATCAAATTCCTGCAAGGTCTGCATCCACCTTCTTTAGCGAATGTTGAGATCCTTTCTAAGTGAAGATCCACTTTAAGCTTTGATGATCTGTTCATCAAAGTGAATCTTTGACCCAGTAGGTAATGTCTCCACAACTTCAGGTACTACTAAAAGTAGTTCCAGGTCGTGGATAGCATAATTTCTCTCATGCGTTCTGAGTTTTTGGGATTCATAGGCCACTGCATGACCTTCTTGTATGAGTGCACCTCCCAGGGCAAAAGCACTGGCATTAGTTACTACCTCAAAGGGTAGAGAGAAATCTAGTAACTTCAAAACGGGATTGGTTACCAAGGTAGTCTTCAACTTGTCCCAAAAGCACTCTGGCACCTGGCAGACCATTGAAACAGGATATTCTTCTTGAGAAGATTAGTCAGGGGGGAAGCTATGAGAGCATACTTTGGTATAAAAATTCTATACCAACCAGTTAGGGGGAAGCTATGAGAGCATACTTTGGTATAAAAAGTCTATACCAACCTGTCAATCCCAAGAATCATCTAACTTCTTTCACTGACTTTGGTTCAGGACAATCTATGACTGCCTTGACTTTTGTGAAATCTAGAGAAATTCCATCTTTGGATACCATAAAGCCCAAGTATTCAACATGGTCGGCAGAGAAAGTGCATTTGCTCTTTTTTGCGAAGAGTCGGTGCTTCCTTGGAATCTCAATAACTTTTCTAACATGAGATTCATGGTCAACTGCATTCTTTGAGTAAATTAGAATATCATCAAAGAAAACAAGAACAAAATCATCCAAGTATTCTCTAAGAATGTCCTGCATTAAGCGATTGAATCTAGCTGAGGCATTTGTCAATCCAAACAGCATGACTGTGAATTCATAATGCCCATACTGCGAGTATTGATGGCTATTTTCGGGATATCTTACTCATTAATCCTGATCTGATAATCCTGATCTGATAATACCCTAATTTGAGATCTATCTTTGTGAACAGGGATTTAATATTCACGTGATCACAAGATTTTTTGTGATATAATAACACATGTGAACAAGTTATTCACATGTTCTCATGTTACCGTTCACAAAATAATAGGTCACTTGCCATTTGGGAACCCCTTAAAAGCTTGGCTACACATGGGAATAAGCTATTCACATGTTCTCATGTTACCATCTTCACATAGTAGCAGGTCAGTGGCCACCTAAGAAGATTTTTTATGCCCGACAAAGATAATTTTTTTAGGCCCTTGTGAAAGCTTTGTGAATATAACATGTGATCATAAGATTTTTTGTGTTATTAACATGTTCACATGTTCTCGTTTATGTCAGTGAAATCCCTGTTTGTGAAGATCTAGGCTCCACTTAGCCTATCCCCATAAGCTCATCAATTTCGGGGATAGGATACTTATTCTTAACTATCAGCTGATTGAGACCTTTGTAGTCCACACAGAGTCTTAGCATTCCATCTTTCTTTTTCTGAAAGAGACCGCTCACCAAGGTGAAACACTGGGTCTTACAAACCCTTGCTCTAACAGCTGTCTAAGTTATTCCTTGAGTTCAATGGCTTCAGGAACTGGCATTTTGTACATGCGCGCAGGGCTGAGCTCCGGGAATCAATTCTATTACATGATCTACTTCCTGAATTGGAGGCATCTCTGATAATTCTGCTAGGAATAGATGATCATATTCATTTAACCATTCAGGTTCTTTAGCTTTTAACTTTGTGTTTTACTAGATTCATTTTGACAACATAAATGAGCTGCTTCTTTCTAAGTCCTTTTAGTAACTTAGAAGCCTTTACTAATTGCAAACTTGGGGATCCTGAAATTTCGGTTCCTTGAACTTTATTTTCGTGAAGGTCACGGAAGGAAATGGTTCCATTATGATAGTGAATATCAGTTTGATTTTTGTGGAGCCAATCCATTCCAAGGATCCCCGTCGAAAACTCCCAAAGGTATAACTCTGAACTGACAATCAGTTAAATTCCCATCTAGATTAAACTGAATACGATCTATCTCAAGGTGAGTGAAAAGAATCTTCCCACTGGCGAGTTCAACTTGCAAAAGTTTCCCTGATTTCTGTTCTAAGACTAGCTTACTTAAGCATCCTGGGGAAATGAAAGAATGAGTACTGCTTGAATCAATCAAAAGCTTAAAAGGCTTACCCTAATACTCAGCTGGAGTATGGATGACAGAGAATTGGGGATTTGGCCCTTGGTTTTCAATTGGTGCATAAATCTGTCCTCTTTCCTCTTCCACTACTTCTGCTATTGTGACTGCTCTGGCTACTGCAGTCTAAGGCGAAACTCTTTCTCTTTGGTTACCCCAGTTCTAGGAAGGAGTTCTAAGGCTACTCTAGACAGAGGCAGATGGCTGAACTGGAGTTCTCCTAGGATTGCCCTGATTTTAACGAGATGGACCCTGATTTGATTGATAGGAAGGGACTGGTCTCTACACTCTCGGTCCTTGACTTCCCTGTCCCCTTTACATGGCAGGAGTCGGGTAGTCTTTCAGCTGGTGACCAAAACCCTGACATCCAAAACACCGATTCTCACTTCTGAGCTCATCCCTCTAAATCCACGAAAGAGGTGGGGCTCCTGAGAAAGTGTTCTGTGTGGGAAGGGTCTTCCTTCACTTCTGAATTTCCCAGTATCCTGATTTTGATTTGGGCCTTGCTGTCTCTTTGGGGGAGGAAAGTTTGAAGTACTTCCCGGGGTTTGGAATCTTTTAAAATTAGATGGTGTAGGCTTCGATGGGACCTTAACTACAAAGGCTTTGGCAAAGTCCTTTGCCATTTTTACTGCTTCGGCCATTGAGAAAGGTTTGGCATCCTTCACTAAGGTGTCCAATGGCTCGTTCATTCCTCGAATGAATCTGGCCATCAGCTGCTCTTCATCCAACTACGGGGAATATTTAAGGAGAAGGGCAAAAGCCTGATGGTACTCTTCAATTGTCTGGCTATCCTGCTTTAGTCAGGTTTGGCATTCTTCACTAAGGTGTCCAATGGCTCGTTCATTCCTCGAATGAATCTGGCCATCAGCTGCTCTTTATCCAATTACGGGGAATATTTAAGGAGAAGGGCAAAAGCGTGATGGTACTCTTCAATTGTCCGGCTATCCTGCTTTAGTTCTAAGAACTCATTCATTTTAGTTTCAAGGAAGCCTGGAGGACAAAACCTCTTTTTGAGGTAAGCTTTAAGATCGGTCCAGGTCTTGGTATTTCAGTCGAGACGGTTAGTCTTGCAGTGATTCCTCCAAGCGACCCTGGCCATTTCCACAATCTTTAACCTGGGGGGAGAGCTATCTTGCTTCTCTCATTATAGCCAGTTACATCAAAGTATTCTTTCGTAGCCTCAATCCACTTCTCCACTACTTCACCTAACTACTCCCCTTCACCCTTGAAGGGACCAGGTTGGGATCTGTGCAAGGCTTTTCGAACATCCGGATCTTCGGTATCCCGTTGCCTTGCACGGGCCGCGTGCCTCATGACTCTGACAAAACGAGATTTTCGTCAACTTAACTTTCATAACAGATTTATGATTATTTAATTTTTATGATTTATTCTTTAAATAGATAATTATTTCATCATACTTCATGAAACGAGATTTTCATCAACTTAACTTTCACAACAAATTTATGATTATTTAATTTTTACCATTTATTCTTTAAACAGATAATTATTTCATCATACTTCATGAAACATGACTTACTCTGATAATTTTATTAACCATTCACAATCATGAAAAGAATTTAGAATTTTTTTATAAAACATCGTTTATTATTTAAAGTTTTTGATGTATACATAGAGCATCATGGCTCCCAAAATCACTACCTCAATCGTATACGCATAAAGAAGCGAAACTGCAAAGGAGACATGCCATGGTACACACGATTCATTACAAAAAGAGGTGCAATAATTCTACTTCTAGGGATAAAGGCTAAGAAGCCTAAAAATTTGCCATGAAATTTTGAAGTTCCTGGGTGAATGATCAAAGAGTTGCACATGCTGAACAAGCCCTAGCCTTATCAGAATCATGGCTAAGGAAATATTTTGCTTGAGCCTCTGATGCTGATTGGTACTGACATTAATACATCGTTCTCCATGGAACCACATATATCGACGTCGCTCAAGAGGATTAGGAAAGTAAAGACTCTCAAAATGACGTGCGAGTCTCACTTTGCTTACTCGGGTCGTAGCAGAGTTAATGAGGTGCTCGAATGCAAAGGCTTTCATATCTTGACTCTGGCAGAGTTCAGGAATTCTAGATAGATTCGGTGTATCCGTCTATAAATTTCCAATTCAATTTATGAGTTTTCAATTTTTGAAGTTCATTCAACATAATATTAACAAGTGAAAACATTATTTCCCATATTTACTTTAAAAATTTAAGCAATTTCTGCTGGTGTTACGTAAATTTACAACAGCGCTCTGATACCAACTGTGAGATCCCACTGCCCCCTCTGCGCACCAGATTCGCAGATGGTAGCAGCGGAAGTAGCTTCCTCTTGCGCGGGGCAGGGTTTCTCACTCGGGGCCTCGCCCTCGAATGTCCGGGCATGAGACTAAGCTAGTGGTCATTCCGAAAATCGAAACCGAGAAAATTTTCCCTGCCCGAAAAACGAGGACGATTCCACCATTTTTATTTTCTTAACAAATTTCTCTAACGAGGTCAAGATACTGAACTAACCTTCATCTGATTAAATCAGATAGAAGGGAAACTATTACAGACTTAACTTGAAGGAATCAACGCTTTTTTCCTAATTGAATCAGGCACAGTCGTTGATCTATTCATCACAGAAGTCTTCAGGCTTTTACACCTCAGAGGAAGAAAGCGGCAGTAGCACTACAGAAGAGGAGTCTTCCATTGAAGTCATGGGGGTAAGATTCAGAGCAAAAGACAAAGAGACACCCTGTCAAGGTTTGGAGGAGGTAGGCTCTCAAGAAGACCAAATTGTGCATGATGAAGAAATGTTTGATGCTATGCTCTAAAAAAAGCTTACATCGGAGGAAGGAGAGGAATTTAAATGTGTACCAAGGAAATTTCCTAGGTTTTTTGCTAAAGATTACATAGATGTGCGTGGCGTAGAGGCCATTCAACACAAGATCGAGCTAAAGCCACAAGCCAAACCTAAGGCACAAGTGTGTAGAAGAGTACCAACAACCAAGGAGATTCTAGCCATTTTAGAAGGTTTGCATGAAGAAGCATGTGGTGGCCATTTTGCTCAAGAACTAACTGTGAAAAAGATTTTGCTTGCTGGGTATGTTTGGCCAAGCTTACATGTGGATGTCCAACATTGGTGTAGGAGCTGTCATAACTGCCAAGTCAATGGTAATAAGAGGTTGCTACATGGTCCACGCCAATTAGTCATTGTGCAAGTGGTCCATTTGAAAAATGGGGCATTGATGCTATGGGTCCACTACCTAGAACTAAAAATGGAAAATTGTACATCTTAGTGGCCATAGACTACATGACTAGGTGGGTGGATGCTCAAAGCGTGGGTGGATGCTCAAAGTGTGGCAAGGGTGAATGAAAAGACTGTGGGTGGATGCTCAAAGTGTGGCAAGGGTGAATGAAAAGACTGTAAGTAAATTTGTTCACACTCATATATGTTGCAGATTTGGCACACCCTTGGAGATTGTTTCTGACAATGGTCCAGGGTTTAGAAAAGGTTTGCTCAACGAAGTTTGTGAAGAGCTTCATATTTCACATCATCATAGCACACCCTACTATCCCCAATCAAATGGGTTAGTAGAGAAGGCTAATGGTGTCATTGTAGGAATCATAAGGAAGATGGTGAAGAACAAGATGAAGCTTTGGGACGAGTTCCTTGATGGAGCACTATGGACATACTGGACTACCTACCGAGAAGCAATGGGGTTTACGCCCTTTCACTTGGTTTATGGTCAAGAAGCATTGCAGTCTATTGAGCTCAACATTCCAACAATGCGGCTACATGGAAAAGGTGGACTAGGAGATCAAGATGCATGGGTGGATCGACTTCTCACTTTAGTTGAGCTAGAGTGGAAAAGAGAAGCTGTATACGAGTGTTATAGAAGAAAAGCCATGCAAGCAGCGGAGAAGTTCAATGCAACTTTGAAAGATAAGGGCATCAAAGAAGGAGATCTTGTGCTAAGGTATGACAATCGATTTAACCGGTTTGATGCCAAGTTTGAAACTAGATGGCAGGGACCATACATTGTCAAGAAGGTTTTCAACTCTAGCTATTATCAGCTCATGGATTTGGATGGCAAAGAACATTCTAAGAAGGTTAATGGCTACAGACTCAAGCCATACTTGAGTCGCATTCTACCAACTACAACAGAGGGCGACAAGGCAACTCTTTTGTCCCCCGCTCGTATGCCGCTTCTTCCAGAGAAGGCCCTTTGTGTTTTGAGTGGTGCAATGAGCCGGGACACTTTAGAGCCAACTGTCCCAAGATGGCAACATCATTTCCCCAAGGTAGTAGAGGAAATCAAGGCCGTGGACCACCAAGGTGCAAGAGGCGGTGGGTGTGGCAGAGGCCGCGGAGGAGCAGTTGCTAGGACCGCCTGTATTATAAGTGAAGAACCGACCTTGGAAATGGCTAAAGAAGAGCGTGCCACCGTCCATGCGACAGTAGAACACCAAGGTCCGAATAAACAATTTGGTGTAATCCAAACCCCAGCCACTCATCATGGTAAGCCATTTCAACTTTTGATTGATTGTGGCAGTACCCATTCATTCCTTTCTCCTAGGTGTTTGCAAAAATTAAACTTGGGTCAAAAAACAGCTAGAAGAATGATTGTAGAGTTAGCCAGTGGGAAAGAAGTAGTATCTCGCCACTCTATAGGAAAACTTGATTTTGAGCTGGGTAATGAGCAAACTCATGGCCACTTTAGAGTCTTGCCATTAGGGATTTATGATGGAATCCTTGGGATGGATTGGTTAATTGCAAACAAAGCTAGCATTTATTGTAACCAGGGAAGTATCACTTTTGAAAATGAGCATGGCCAAGTAATATCAGTTCAGGGGATAACAGGAAAACCTAAATCTAGGGTAGTCAAGACAAAACATCTTCTCAAGGGAACACGTAAGGGTTAGCAAGTTTTCTTAGTCAAGCTCAACAAAGCCATTGAACCTCGTATGGAGACAGAACCCTCTTGGCTTCAAGAATCCTTTGACATCTTTCTTGACGAGCTTACACGGCTACCGTCTCCTTGAGAAGTCGATCATGAAATTGAGGTGATCCCTAGAGCTCAACCCGTCTCAAAAACACCCTATAAAATGTCCCTTCCTGAAGCCATTGAACTTAAAGAGCAACTTTCCCAACTCATTGAGCAAGGATTTGTATGCCCCAGTAGCTCTCCTTGGGGGACACCTGTTCTTTTCCAAAAAAAGAAGGACAGAACTCTCTGCCTCTGCATAGATTATCGAGGGCTAAATCAAGTCACTGTTAAGAATAAGTATCCTATCCCTCGCATCGACAAACTTCTTGATAGGCTTCATGGGGCCAAAGTCTTCTCAAAAATAGATTTGAGGTCTGGTTACTATCAGATCAAAGTCAAGGAAGCAGATATACCCAAGACAACCTTCAATACCCGTTATGGCCACTATGAGTTTACTGTAATGTCATTCGGGTTAACCAATGCTCCTGCAACCTTTAACCGCCTAATGCAAGATATATTCCATCCTTACTTGGATGAATTTGTGCTTGTTTTCTTTGATGACATCTTAATCTACTCCAAATCAATGGAAGAGCATGAGGAGCATGTGCGTAGAGTTCTGCAATTGTTGCACAAACACAAACTTTATGCCAAGAAGAGCAAATGTACCTTCTTTACTCATCAAATTGAGTATCTTGGATTCATCGTCTCCAAAGATGGCATTTCAGTAGACCCCGCCAAGGTTAACGATATTCTGGAATGGCCACCCCTTAAATTAGTTCGTGAAGTTCTTGGGTTTTTGGGAATCACGGGATGGTATAGGATTTTTATCACAAAGATTATGCCTTGGTAGCTGCACCTTTGACGGATCTTCTTAAGAAAGGATTGCAAAATAGTGTGGCTGCCAATCCATCAAAACAGTTTTGATCAACTCAAGGTCATTATTACTTCTGTCCCAATCCTGAAACTTCTTGATTTTGCCAAGGAATTTGAAGCGGTTACTGATGCTAGTAGTCTAGCACTTGGTGGTGTCTTAGGCCAAGAAGGAAGACCAGTCGCTTCTCACAAGCTGAAGCACTATGAAGCAAATTATGCCACCCATGATTTGGAGCTCTTAGCAGTTGTTCATTGCCTCAAATTATGGAGACATTATCTCTTGGGGAGTAAATTCTAGCTTGTAAAACTGACCACAAAAGTCTAAAGTGGATCTTCACCCAGCCTAACCTCAACATGCGGCAAAGGAGATGGATTGAAATTCTACAAGAATATGACTTCGACATCAAATTCCGCCCTAGGAAAGATAATGTGGTAGCAGATGCACTTAGCTGCAAATCTTTCTTGAGTGCAATCTCAATGCCAAATAATTCCATACTGGTCAAGGTGGAAGAAGTCTCATCTCATGATCCAGATTATCAAAGAATGATGAAGTTAGTAGAAGAAGGGGGAAATTCAGAGAAAGAGAAGAATCTAATCAAGGGATACTCCACTCATGAAGGAAGCCTCTACTTCAATTCACAGGCTATGTATCCCTAAGGATCTTGCTTTAAAGAAACTAATCCTCCATGAAGCTCATGATAGTCTTGCTCTGCAGGACACCCAGGCTATGCAAAAACATTAAATGCTATAAGAAGGAGTTTTCATTGGGCAGGGTTGAAAAATGATGTCCTTCGGTACTTGACGCAATGTCTTTTATGCCAAAGGATCAAACCTGAAAGGGTCAAGATGCCTGGAAAACTTCAACCCTTGGATATACCCTAAATAAAGTGGGAGTGCATTAGTATGGATTTTGTCACAAGTCTCCCCACTGGTCAAGGAGGATATGACTCCATTCTGGTAGTAGTGGACTTACTTACAAAAGTAGCTCACCTTATACCAGTGAAGAGAACCTTCAAAGCTTCTGATGTTGCTTGAATATTCATCAAGGAAGTCCTCAAACTTCATGGTCTCCCAAAAAGGATAGTAAGTGACCAAGATTTTGATTTCACTTCAAAGTTCTGGCAGTCCTTATTTCAAGCCCTGGGAACTCAACTTTTCTTTAGCACAGCTTATCATCCAAAGACCGATGGCTAGACTGAGAGAGTCAATTAAGTAATTGAAGACATTCTCAGATCATATTGTGGATGGGAACCAAGAAGGTGGATTCAATACCTTCCTCTTGTAGAATTTGCCTACAATGCATCTTATCATCAAAGCATAGGAATGTCCATTCAAAGCACTCTATGGGCAAGAATGCTTATCTCCTCTAAATTTCTCTGATCCAACCATAAGAGTTGAGGCGTCCAAGAAAATGTTTGAAGAGATGGAGGAACAAACCAAGGCAATCCAAAAGGATATTAAAGCTTCCCAAGATCGACAAAAGCATTATGTTGACACCAAGAGGTCTGAAAGGATCTTCAAAGAAGGAGACAGAGTTCTTCTACGAGTGCGACCCAAATGAAGTTCTCTATCACTTGGGAAATATAAGAAACTCTGCCCTAGGTATTGTGGTCCCTATACAGTTATCAAGTGTCTAGGTAAAAGTGCCTATAAACTCCAACTTCCAGCCTATATCAAAGTCCACAATGTATTTCATGTAAGTTTGTTAAAACCATATGTACCCAATCTCGATCATATTCTTGATGATGATCAAGTTGTAATCCCTACTCAAGGAGTCCTTGAATTACAGCCCAGTACCATCATAGATTCTAGGGAAAGGCAACTCCGAAATAGAACTCTTGTAGAACATCTAGTACAGTGGAAAGATTATCCTGAAGAGGATGCAACTTGGAAAGATGAATCTACACTCTTAAAGGACTATCCCCAATTCATGACGAGATGAGGACATCTCGATTTCTTTAAGGGGGGAAGGATAACACATACCCATCTTCACTAATAAAGAAATGTCCGCATAATAGATAAATTTATGAGTTTTTATGATATAAAAATAAATGATTTTATTATTTGAGTCATTTCTACTTAGAATCTTCAAATTCTGAGCCCAAATTTAGAATCTGCGTGCAATTTTACCCTAATATAGGATTTTATAGCATCTAAAACGGACACCGGATCAAGCTTATACGCAAATTTCAGTCATTTTAGTTAAAAAACGACGACCTTTAAACCTTAATAAATGCACGACCGGGCGTCTGATTGACGAACTGTCTAAACCCCAACGATCAAGAGAACCTCCCAAATAAAAAAAAATCTCCCCCCGGCGAGGGGGTCGGGCATGCAAATCGAGATGGGTGCCCTAAATTTGGAGACCTCGCTCCAAAATTTTATCCATACACACTTACTAGGGTGCCCATACGATGGCCGACCGCCCAGGAACCAAAGGCCGACCGCCCACTGTGTGGTCCACACATACCCCCCATGCTGCCCCAGACCAGATAAGGTACATGCGTACCACTCCTTTCCCTGACAACCGACACCATACCTTTTCCCTAGACCCATGCAGGCCACTGATCCATAGCCTTTGCTGGTACACCATCCTTTTGTCCTTGCTTTGCGCAACGCCCGTACCCATACCCCACAGCTATATAAACCCCCGGGGTGCTCCACAGGATACAGGCATTTCTGTGCAGCGTATGCTCTGTTGTACCACCGTCCGTACCGTTGTCTGTCCCTGTGCAGTGCACTTGTAGTGCAGCCTCCCCTTGCCTTTAGTAAGAGGTTTTTGCCTTAAGATAGGGTTCGTGCGTTATAATCTTTTGCTTATATGGTGAGCAAACAATCTCAAAATTGAAATCCGACTGAAGCGTTTCGATCACGTCAGTGAGCTCTTCAAGGCGACGTCCAAGATGGCCCCTTCTAGGAAACATCAAAATATTGTCTCGAGAGGAGCACGCAACAACGAGATTAGGGAGGATGCTCTCGATACGGCTCCACCAATCCTCCCTTTTCAAGCTCCTCAGTGGTCAGGTTAGCTTGGATATCTTTTAAAGAAGAGTTTTTTTCTTAAATTAGTGTTAATGAATATCTTTTCCTTTTAAAATAATGACATAAAATTGTATGAAGTTAGGAATTGTATGAAGTTAAGAATTGTGTGATGCTGTATTCAATAAATTGCTTTGGAATTGTGTGATGCTAAAAAGAGTGCAAGTTTTTCCTGGCTTCAATGCTAACTCCGTTCCGTGCTTGTGTAGCCGGGCGACGTCGTTAGCAAAGCCCGGGAGGAACGGCCCAAGGTATCCCTCATACCATTGGGAGAATAAGGTTTGCCGATTGAGGCGAGAGATTATGATGCTGCCTAGTTTTGAGGGCCCAGGCTAGTGCGGTGAATAAGCCCACCCTAGTGTGCAGACATCCCTCTGAGGGGAGGGAGGATCAAGCAATGGAGCCTGAGAGGGCGACAGGCCGGCTTGAGTCCCGCCAGCGGCGCGGCCGACGATGAGGTGTATGGTCCCGTAGGGTTTTGCCCAGCATGTAGAGGCTGGAAGGCCGAATTCTAGATCATCGACAAAATAAAGAAAAAGAATAAGAGAGCTTGGCTTGTATGGAATTGATTCATGTATAAACATTATATATATATATCTTATCTTTGGCATGATTGTAATGTGTAAAAAGGCTGTTTAACAAACCTTGTGAAAAGGACCTTAATTAAGGAACATGTTTATTTATGTCAAACAGTGTGGTAGGATTACTGAGAAAACAAATTGACGATAAGTAGGGTGAAAAGTGGGAGGATGGAATACCCCGATGGCACCATCCTATGGACGGGTGGACCCGATTAGTCGGGTAGCTTTCCAACAGATTAAGTGAAAGCCCTACGCTAGATAAATAGGTTCTTGGGCAACTCTATTCTAGAAGACTAGGTCAGCCCCGGCGGCTGTGCCTTGCATGGATAAGGAAAAAAGTGTTGCCTCCAAAAATCAAGTCTAGTAGTTACCCAATTTATGATCAATTACCCCATGGGTGATTTGATTTTTAGAAGATCACGCTTCCCTTGCGGGATAGGACTAGGTCTTACCTATGAATCGTATCCTTGAATCTCTACATGGTCAAGGTGTCGATAAATAGGAAATTTTCTCCAAGATAAGACTTAGTGGACTATCTTAAGTGTTTTTCCTATTTTAGAAGGGGGAACCTTACAAACTAGGATACCAAAGATCTTTGCTTGTAGCCAATCAATACAAGCTAACCATATACATCAATCAAAAGGCACACACATCTCAACAAACACTCATAACATATGATATTGTGTGTGGAAGAGACTAGCATAACACAAATAGATGCACACCAAACTTGGAGAAGAACTTAGAGAGACAATATAAGCTTGATTTTGTTGTCGGTATACACATGGTCTTAAGGTTAAGGGAGTCCTCTCACCATACAACCCTCTTACCATTGATTGAAAGGCAACAAATCAAAAACATGCCCTCAAGCCGCCAAGCATAAAATCACACCACAAAATACAAGGATTGAATTTACCTTAAATCAAACATCGGACCGCTTTGCTAAATCGACTTTGGAGATGTAGGAGTCCAAGATTTTGTACACAATTGCACCCAAACTACTAATCTTATTTATGCAACAAAGGCAAGATACAATTATGATAGGGAGTATGGCATCACTTAAGCCCTCACAATAACTAGCTTCAAGCTTCTCTAAGCAATCAAAGGTATTGATGTATAGAGAGAGCTCACAAGTTCACTATCTCCTTACACACTAGAGTTGGGAGTGGTGTACAGTGTGTGTAATCCCCTTTCACAAGGAATGGAGGGGCTCTATTTATAGGTTTGAGAAGCCCCAATTAGGATTAAGCCTAATCAATTTTATTATGAAAAATCATAGATTATGGATTTTTTATTTTGAAATGAGAGTGGGCCTCTTCTTATCCCTTGAGTCTCATGGATGTGGTCTCAAGGTGAGAGAATTATTGAAGGTGAGAGGAGAGTGTGATGTAGAGGTTTGAGCAAATAACTTACTCAAAAAGTAGTAGAGTGGGTGCTTATTTACATATATTTAGTGGTTAGTAGTTAGTAATCACTATAAAAGGTTATTAGTACCATGTACAAATGGGTGAGAAGGGCTGAGAGGTTGAGTGAGAGGAGTAAAGATTTGGAAAGATACTTTGTGTGGTTGAAAGCTCATAGACTCTCCCATGTGTAGATCTTTAAGTTAACCGCCGGTCTCCTTCTTGCATTCGACGCCACAAAAGTTGATTGAGGTGAAGAACATGGGGGTTTTTGTAGATGAAAACTCCATATTTGCAGAGGTTAATATGATACAGTCATACTGAATTTTTATGTATTTTTTGAGATTGGGAAAATAATTTAGTAATATGGGAGTGGTAGGGAGAGAAATGGAGATGAGGTATGGGTGTAGAATAGATATGAGAGCAAATGGAGATGGAAGGAGAGGGAAAAGGTGAAGAGGGTGAGAGAGGACATGAAGTTTGCAGGTTTGATGGAGTGAGAAAGGAATGAGTAAGTGTGTAGGTGATGAATGTTTAAGGGAGGTGAGAATAGACTGCCTTGTCGAAAAGTGGGCAGACTAGGGTCCAATAAGAAATTCATATCTCACCACCATTAGCTCCAAAAACTCTCAAAAAATTTGAGCATATTTCTAAGCTCACGAGCTAACTTTTGTCTGTTGATGACTAGTCTAAATTTGGAGTGGAGGTGGGCATAAAAATTTCAACAGTATCATGTATTTTCTGAATTTTCAAAATCTTTGTGTGGGTCCCCATCGGTAGAATTTCTTGATAGCTCCAACAGTGAGTCCCCAATACATCATATCCTGACCTTAGAGACTCAAGTCTATGTAGACACTTGCATGGAGGAGATTTTTTCCATTTTATAGAAGGATTTACATAATAAGAAAAAAACAA
Organism: Cibotium barometz; assembly: GCF_041138505.1. Lineage (NCBI taxonomy): Eukaryota > Viridiplantae > Streptophyta > Polypodiopsida > Cyatheales > Cibotiaceae > Cibotium > Cibotium barometz. The sequence continues at coordinate 3,913,442 of NC_141074.1, forward strand.
GCTAGTACTTTAACTAGTCAACATATCATGATAATATGGTTATTATGATAGGAAAATAAAATAAACAAAAGATCTAATTATGAATAAAAATACTAAAATAAAATATACAAAAATAATTCATATATGAAAAACAAAAAAACTATACTATGGAAGTCAAAAGGGAGGGAGACCCTCATTATTTTAGGGTAGATGAGAGAATAAAAGATGAAATAGTCTAAGGGAAAAAGTGATTTAGGTAGTAGATTTTTTATTTTTTTATTTTTATTTTTATTTTTTTGGCTTCTACACGGTGTGGGCAGAAATGTGAGGGCATAAGATTTACTTATGCATGGTGAAGTTGAAGCATATGTACAATGATAGTCCAAAAGTATTATGAAGAATAAAATAATAATAATAATAATAATAATAAATAAAAATATACTTAGGTTTTGTAATACACACACCTAATGAAGTATTTACATAATTAGAGAAAATAGAGACCCCCATATTTAGGCCCTTATATGAAATGAAATATTTACACAAAATGGGCCGTAATAATTTTATTTATTTTTGATAAGTAGCTAGCAAAAACTTTTTTTAATAATATAAGAATATATAGAAGATATGGGTAAAGTCCCTAACGCACACATGCCTATTTACAGTGAAAAGATATTTATGACAAAGAGTTTATGTGATTTTCCTTGGCCGAGGTAGCACCCTGTGGTAATGTCGATAGTCAAAAAAACGGCTATCATTTAGCCCTCCCCCTAGATGATGGAATATTCATGTACCATCATAAAGTAGGCCTTCTAAAGCAAGTGGTGTAATGTAGTTCTCTTGTCCATCTTTCTTATGTTCCTCGTGTTTTGCACCACAGACATCACTCAAACTACAGAACTTACATGTCCTTTTATCTCCTTTTTGTTGAGATATCGAGCTCATCCAGTGAGGCGGTGGACATTGATGACCCGCCTGGGGGATAGGCCCCACACTTACACCACTGGCCTGGTTGGTGAGATCATGGGTGATATGTGGCCAGTGGGATGACAGGCTGTGTGACAACCATTCTAGAGACAAGCATAGTTATAGCGCCAGCTCATTTAGTTGGGTTCACACTATAGAGAACCCGTGTATGTATTTGGTTGAGTACCTTTCATATTGTGTGTACTCTCATCTTTGTATATGGTGTGTTGAGTGTTGAGTGAAGAAGAAGATTTTCAGCCTCTCACCTTGTGTGTTCTCTATTAGGGTTTTGTGAGTGTGTGTGTGCTTGCAAGAGCTCAAGCTCTCTTCCCCTTGCATCTTTTCATGGTATCAGAGCCTGGTTTGTGCTAAGGGCTGAGCTGCAAGCTAGAGAACCACAGGAAGCGGTACAAGGGTAAGAGCTTCAACTACTCTTCCCTATTTGTGTTGGTGTGACTACACCCTTGTCGGGAGCTCTACAAGAGGCACCGGCAAACGATCTCTGATTGAGGAGCTTTCTTCGTAGGAGTAAAGCTATAGGGCAACTATTTTGTCTTATCGGACTATATTTTTTGGGCCGAAAACGCGTTTTGGGCGCGTCTGGACCTCCGTTTTTCAGAAAGCAAGCGATTTCGAGCACTACGAGTAAGTCATCGATTCTTTGCAGAACTCTGTTTTAAGAACTGCAGGAAGATAGATTGACTGTGCAGACACTGTGGATACTACAAAGAGGTCAACAGTTGCCATTGGGTGTATGTATGCACATTGAAGTCACTGGTTGTGACATTTGAGAGTACTACAGTACCGCTGCAGAAAATACAGCAGTTTGTGCAGGAAAAACCAGAGTGCTGTTTCTGGTAAATTTGTATATCTGGCAAGATGTCAAATGATAACATAACTCAGATTATGGCTGAGAAGCTTGATAAGAATAACTTCCATGCTTGGAGGTTCAGGTTGACGAATTTCCTGATGGGAAAGGGCTATTGGGACTACATAGAAGGTGAGCATGAAGAGGCACCGGAGATACCAGCCGACTACTACAGATGTGAAGGCATGGGACACCTTGGTAAAGCTCTATGAAACAAATACCAAGGCACGTAAGATACAGTTGAAGAATGAACTTCATACTATGGAGAAAAAGAGCATGTCTGTGAATGACTATGCGTTGAAGATAAAGGGTATTGTGGAATCTCTTGCATCTATTGGTGCCTCAGTAGATGATGATGATAAGGTGGAGGTCTGTCTACGTGGTCTCGGGCCACAATACAAGGCGTTCAAGATGTCTATTCAGACTCAGGAAAACATTCCCAACTTTACAGATTTGGTGTCTATGCTGATTATAGTGCTGATTATAGAAGAGAAGAGCTTGGGTGAAGATCAACAGTCTTCACAAAACAAAAACAGTTCAGAGCAACAGGCCTTCTACACAAGTTTAGGAAGGGGACGAGGTAGAGGAGGCCATGGACGCGGTCAAGGAGGTGGCCGAACAGGTAGTCAGAATTATGGACAGCACAGCAGCAACAACAGTCCCAGAATACACAACAACAACAACAACACGCAGGTGGAAGAGGAAAATTCAGAGGCAGGGGGAGTCAAAGAGGCCGTGGAAATTGGCAAAGGTAGTATAATGATGCACGTGAATGCTATTATTGTCGTAAGCCTGGACATGTCCAGGCAGAATGTTATAAGAAGCAGGCTGACATACAAAATGGGAAAGTGCAGCAAAACAACTATGCATCCTCAAGCAGAAATAATGAGGATAATGAAAGGTTGTTTGTTATGCAGCATGTCGTGAATGCCATGTCTGAAAATGTTGAAGCAGCACAAAAAGATGAAGTGTGGTATGTGGATTCAGGTGCTTCGAACCACATGACAAGTCATGGGTAGTGGTTCAAGGAGATGAAAAACCTGGAAAGACCAGGTTTTGTGGAAACAGGGGATGACACTGCTCATCCAATTGCCCATGTTGGAGATGTGCCATTGTCTATGCAGGATGGCAAAGTGAAGTACCTTGCAGATGTACTTCACGTTCCGAACATAACAAAGAATCTGGTTTTAGTTGGCCAGATGATAGAGCAGGGTTTGCAGGCTCGGTTTAACCCTGATGGTTGTTATGTTGAAGACTTTAAAGACAAGTGCAAGTTGGTTGCAAAAGGCAACAGAGTGGGCAGAATGTTTACGTTGAATGTAGACATGCCTGAAATGAGTGCTGCGATGTTTGCAAATGGTTCAGGAATTGTTGCAGACACAGACATTTGGCATAAAAGAATTGGACATGTGAATGTGCAGAGAATGAAGTCTATGCAGACTAAAGGAATTGTGACAGGGCTGCCAAAATTTAAAGTGGAAGGTATGCAGAGAATATGTGAAGCATGCCAATTTGGGAAGCAAACAAAGCATGTATTTCCACGTAAAAGATATGTGAGCAGAAATGCACTAGATGTTGTGCATTCAAATGTATGGGGTCCTACGAAGACCATGTCTATGGGAGGCTACGGGTATTATGTGACATTCATTGATGACCACACAAGGAAAGTGTGGGTATATTTCATGAAGGAGAAGAGTGAGGTGTTCACTCACTTTTAGAATTTCAGAGTTTTGGTTGAAAAGCAAACAGGGAAATATGTAAAGTGCCTAAGGTTAGATGGAGGGGGAGAGTACTTCTCCAATGAATTCTTTGAATTTTTGAAAAAGAATGGTATTCGGAGATAGTTTACATGCAGATACACTCCGTAGCAAAATGGAGTTGCTGAGCAGAAAAACAGGCACATTGCTGAGATTGCGCGAGCATTGATGGAAGAGAAAAATATGCCGCATAGCTATTGGGCTGAGGTTGTTTCTACAGTAGTATACATTATGAACAGGACTTCAACTGCAGCCATACATGATGTAACTCCAGAGGAGAGGTTTACTGGCAAAAAACCAGATTTGTCTCATCTGAAAGTCTTTGGATGCATTGTATATATGCATGTGCCAGATGAGCTGAGAACTAAGCTGGATCCAAAAGCTGAAAAATGTGTGTTTATTGGATATTCCCTTGAGCAAAAGGGATATAGGTGTTATAACGCTGCTACACGTGAGTTGAGGGTAAGCAAGGATGTTGTCTTTGATGAGATGAGGAGCTGGTATGCTGCTGAAAAAGAAGCTGCTGGGGCTGATGTGTGTAAGTGTGGTTGCACAGAATGCAGGTCAGCAATCACAGTCTTTGAGTGGACCAGGAGACTCGTCCTCATCTAGTGGGTCTGTTTGATAGACCATGGAGTGGCAGGCTGCATCATATTACCAGTCCTGCAAATGTGATTAGTACATCATGTAAAGGAAAAGAGAAAGTGGTTGAGCCCCTTGGTATGCTTGACATTTCTGCAGGGCATTCTCATGTTGATGGAGAGTCTAGTGGCTCAGATATGAGCCTTGATGAGGAGCTTGGGATCCCAGCTATGAGAACACCTGGTGTAAAGAAGGCTATGGAAGCCATGAATAAAAAGCTACGAAGATCTGGGAGAGTGAAAAATCCTGTGCAGAGATTTACCTATGATGGTTATGTGGCACATCACTATGCATATATGGCAAAGGTTGTGCAGGTTGTAGAGCCCACATGCATTGATGAGGCTGTTGGAAATATGTGTTGGGAGAAAGCTATGGATGAGGAGATGAATGCACTATATGAGTGCACTATATGGAAATGAGACTTGGGATTTAGTGCGATTGCCTGAAGGCAAGAAAGCCATTGGATGCAAGTGGGTGTACAAAGTAAAACATAACAGTGATGGAAGCATAAACAGGTACAAGGCTAGATTGGTAGCCAAAGGATATGCACAGACATATGGCATTGATTATGAGGAAACTTTCAGCCCAGTTGCCAAGATGGCAATAGTGAGAGTTGTGATAGCAGTGGCTGCATCAAAGCAATGGTCTTTACATCAGATGGATGTAAAGAATGCATTCTTGCATGGGGATTTACAAGAAGAGGTGTATATGTTGCAGCCACCTGGTTATGAGGATGTGGGTCACCCCGAGCATGTTTGCAGGTTGAAGAAAGCCTTGTATGGCTTAAAACAAGCACCAAGAGCATGGTCTGACAAGATTTCTAAATATCTTGTCACTATTGGCTTTCATGTAGCCAATGCAGATTTCTCGTTGTATGTAAAACATGGTGATAGAGGGGTTGTGCTTATTGTCATCTATGTAGATGACTTGATCATTACGCGAGACCATGATGCAGAGATCTTTGATGTTAAGATCTTGCTTAGACAGAAGTTCGAGATGAAGGATTTGGGGGAGCTCAGATATTTCTTGGGCATTGAGGTGATTAGGTCACCACATGGTATTGGATTACTGCAGAGACAGTATGGCTTGGACATATTGTCCAAGTATGGTATGATAGGCTGTAAGCCTATTTCTGTGCCATTGGATCAGAATGGCAAGTTGAGTGCAGATTCAGGAGAGATTTTGAAGGATCCTACTATGTATAGGCGCATAGTAGGAAGCTTGATCTATATGATGATCACCAGACCAGATTTGAGCTATGCTGTTGGGTTGGTGAGTTAGTTTATGCAGGTTCCACGAAAACCGCATTTGGATGCATTGAGATGCATACTGAGGTATGTGAGGTCTACTTTGCATTGTGGACTATTCTATGAGACTGGGACAGAGATATGTGTACATGGGTACACAGATGCTGATTGGGCTGGTAGTATCTCAGATAGAAGATCTACCAGTGAATTCATGTTTTCTTTGGGGAGTGCTGCTGTGACTTGGAGCAACAAGAAGCAGCCTACGGTTTCTCTATTCAGTACAGAGGCCGAGTACAGAGAAGCTGCTATGGCAGCATGTGAGGTAGCTTGGTTGAGAAAGCTACTTGCAGATTTGGGTCTATCAGTGGATAGACAAGTTGTCATTTTCTGTGACAACATTAGCAGTATACAGTTGGCCAGGAACCCAATCTTTCATGCTTGCACCAAGCATATAGAGGTCCACTACCATTTCCTCAGAGAGAAGGTCTTGGCAGGAGACCTTGACCTTGACCTTGTTTATGTCAGCACAGAGGATCAGGTAGCTGACATCTTCACCAAAGCATTGGGTACAGAGAAGCTCCGCAGATTCAGGGCTTCGCTTGGTGTACATGAGATGGAGTTGAGCTTGAGGGGGAGTGTTGAGATATCGAGCTCATCCAGTGAGGCGGTGGACACTAATGACCCGCCTGGGGGATAGGCCCCACACTTACACCACTGGCATGGTTGGTGAGATCATGGGTGATATGCGGCCAGTGGGATGACAAGCTATGTGACAGCCATTCTAGAGTTTGGCATAGTTATAGCGCCAGCTCATTTAGTTGGGTTCACACTATAGAGAACCCGTGTATGTATTTGGTTGAGTACCTTTCATATTGTGTGTACTCTCATCTTTGTATATGGTGTGTTGAGTGTTGAGTGAAGAAGAAGAAGATTTTCAGCTTCTCACCTTGTGTGCTCTCTATTAGGGTTTTGTGAGTGTGTGTGTGCTTGCAAGAGCTCAAGCTCTCTTCCCCCTTGCATCTTTTCACTTTTTGTGGTTGCGGAAAATTCTGTTGGGGTTTCTTGTAGGGTTGATCTTTAGGATTTGCCTCAGGATAAGATCTCTTTTGATGCTTAGGTTTGTCAGTCCTCATTTCTTTCACAAGGGGCTTTGCTCGTATGAGAGCATCCTGTAATGTGCTTGGCCTCATTGCTTCAAGGCGGGAATCTAAGGGTTCATTTAGCCCTTGGCAGAAACAAGCCACTTGCTGGTGTACCAGCAAAGGCTATGGATCAGTGGCCTACATGGGTCTAGGGGAAAGGTACGGTGTGGTTGTCATGGAAAGGAGTGGTACGCATGTACCTTATCTGGTCTGGGGCAGCATGGGTGTCCACGTGGGGGTATGTGTGGACCACACAGTGGGCGGCTGACCTTTGGTTCTTGGGCGGCCATCGTACGGGCACCCTAGTAAGTGTGTATGGACCAAATTTTGGGGCAGGGTTTCCAAATTTGGGACACTCGTCTCGATTTGCGTGTCAGACCCCCCCGAGGGATGTTTTTTTTTTGTTTGGGATATTCTCCTCATCGTTGGGGTTCAGACAGTTTGTCAATCGAACACCCGATCGTGCATTTATTAAGGTTTAAAGGTCGTCGTTTTTTAACTAAAATGATTGAATTTTACGTATAAGCTTGATCCGGTGTCCGTTTTGGATGTTGTAAATCTTATAATAGGGTAAAATCACGTGCAGATTCTAAATTTGGGCTCAAAATTTGAAGATTCTAAGTAGAAATGATTCAAATAATAAAATCATTGATTTTTATACCATAAAAACTCAAAATTTATCTATTACGCGGACATTTCTTTATTAGTGAAGATTGGTATGTTACATAGTTCACACACATAACTAGGTGGTGCCCCTTTTCTTATTGAGTGTGTGGTTTTGGGGTTCTTATGTTTGTGTTGCGTTGTGCCCCAAGCCCATTGAGCAACACGGGAGCCTTGAAAAGTGCTTAGAGGCCGCTCTTCTTGTTGCCCGCCCCGGACTGCCCCAGTAGCATTGAAGAGGTGGTCTCCTGGCAAAGGTATTAAGGTTTTGCCCTCTCATTAGGGCCAAAAACGTCTCAAAATGGGCTGTGTAAGGAATTTCGCTAACTTGCTAATTAGTAGAATGTTGACGGTCAAAACGGCTCCAAATTTAGCCGTTTTGGGTATTTAAAGTGTATCTATCTGATTGAATACGTATCTAAGTGCATATTTTAAAATCTTAAAAAATAGATCGTTTTCATGCTACTCTTTAATGGCTCGTCTCGAAATTTGTCCTCTTTTAGTGACTACGCGGCAAAATGACCATTCTCTCCAAACGCGCTCTTATCCATTCTCCAAAAAAATTTCACTCCTCTGCTTCTCTAAAAATTTCACAAGCTACATCTCATTCTCATTCTTCTGTGTCTCTCATGATCTAATAGCTCTGCTTATATTTTTTGCTCGGTTAGTAATGAGTGATACATCTAATCGTAAGTTTCATTTGAACATCAAGCTCAACCAAGAGTATGCAACTACACGGAGTGTCTACCAAAGATCCCTTTCATGTGCAAATGAAGCTCAACATCTTCGCAACGAAGGAAAGAAGCATATTGACCTATGGACAGATGGAAGTCTATATCCACCGGATCCCAAAACAGGAAGGTATCCTTCTTTTCACACACCACATGATTTGATTAGATTTGTTGGTGATGGGGAGGATGGCTTACTTGGTTATAGTTCAAGACTATCTCAATCACATATTAATTATGCAGAATATACTACATATCTTCAAAATACTTCATCTTTGAATGCAACAAAAATTTTAGAACTTGAAAACGAAATAGTGTCTTTGAAACAAGAAAATGATCAATTGAAAACCTTAAAAGAAACTCCAATAGGATTAAGAGCACGAGTAAAACGAATGCGGGATGTAGTTAACTTAACAGAGAGATCTGGACAAAGAAAAAAAAGGTTAAAACTTGTAAGAGATCATGTTACTAACCTTCTAGGATTTGACATGTCTAATGCTCAGGAAAGGGTAAGATTTTTGAATGAGCTTATGAATAGGTCGGATATCTTGAAACTTTTAGAACTTCCTGAAAATCAAACTAAAAAAAAACTGGTCTTTCAACATCTATTAAAAGATATGGACTTATTAGTCCAGCCTTCCCAAATGCAAGAAGTTTGTGACACAGTGGGAGTGAGTAGAAAGGGATACAGAGCCATCTCTAAAACCTGGTTCAGGGTCCTTAAGTATTACAAAATCAAAGCTTTTGGGTTGCCTAGACCTCACAATGTTGGAAAATATAGAACTCTGTTAAATGAGGAAATTTCTAAACATTTCGGAGAGTATTTCCATATTGAGGGAACAATGCCATATGAAAGACAAAAAAAAAAATCATCTTTTGAATACAACGTTTATAATAATATTTGGATGAACATTAGAAAAGTCCAATCTTTTATGGTGAGATATTACAACATAAGAGAAATAGATTGTGAAGGAAAACTTGTATTTGTTTTAAAATTAGATGAAGCTCAAATCCAAAAGTGTCAAAAAATGGAAAGAATATCTATATCCCTAATGAATAAAGCATTGGACTATAGTCAGGGTAAGCTTGATTCTCCATACCACAAAACTCAATCAGAAATGGAGCTATGGTGGATTGGATCAGCTCAGGTACCAGTAGAGAGTCATGAAACATTAAAGTGGCTCTTCTCAAAAACAGACATTCCTTCAGTTATTCAGAGCCAAAATACAGGTGAACACCTTCATGTTGACGACATAGGTGATTTCATTGTGGAATGGCATTTGAGTGCCGACCTCAAGGCGTTGAAGTGTATGTTTGGTGTATGTGGAGGAGCAAATACCAAATATCCATGTCTTTATTGCATGGCAAGCACAGGGACAAAAGAATGGCTTGCAGAAAATGAGATTGGAAAACCACCATCCAGAAATAATGTGAATGTTGTCGATTATCCAACTTCTGTTAAAATATGGGATCCAATTCTACCAATACATTTAAAAAATGTGCATATATGTACACTGCATGCAGAGATAAGAATCTTGGACAAATTGCTCAGACTTCATCTGGACTATGCATATTCTATTAAGCCGACTAAACTTGCAGATGAGTGCATAGAAAAGTGCGAAGCCTTGCTCTCTCAAATGGGTTTTCATGGTGGGGAAGTGCATCTTAAAAAAGATCCTGTTCTTTCTGGAGGTACAGGTGATGTTCTGCAAGATGTTTCAATGGGAGGAGCAAAAGCGAGAAGATTTTTGAGCAACCATGACACCAAACAAGTCAACGCAATGTGGAACTGTTGGAAACAGCTATGTGTCATCACCACAAATGTCAAAAGTAGACCAGATGTAGCCAACAAACGTATGGAAGTTTGGAAAAAACTCGACAATTTTTTCAAAGTCCTTAGACGACAAGTTGGTTCAAATACTTATGCAGATGATTTCAAAAACGCAATAAAGCTTTTGATCAAAGCTATCATAGATGCCTGGGGAGAAAAAGACATAACTTATTACTTGGTGAGTATTCAGACTTATCAAAACAGTTATAAATTGGTGTGTCCAGACTTATTACTTGTAATTTCTTAAATGTACTAACAAAAATTTTCTTTGTAGCATATTCTTTACTTGCATGGACCATATTTTGCTACAGAAGGACCACTTGCAACATGGAATACACAAGGAATGGAAAAGTCTCATTATCAAGCGAGAACTTCCTTTTTTAGATGTACCCGAAGAGGAGGAGGTGGACAAAGAAGAAGCAATGCACTAAACGAATTATTCAATTGGTTCTACAGGAGGCAATTACAAAGGATGAGATCAAAGACCCAGCAATCTGAAACTACACCAACACCTCAAGAAAGAGACTAATGATTACTAACACATTTGTACCTCTAACAAAAAATTTTGCTGAAATAAAATCGGTCCTTGCAAAATATTGTGTACATTAGTATTTGATTCTCTTGGGACTACTTGGCATGTCACCTCTGTATCTCAAAAACTTTCTCCTTCTATAACCTCCAAGAAGATTGATATCTGACACCTCAGCTGCAGCTGCATAGCTAGAGTAGCAAAGAAAGTATCCTGCTCTTGAGGCATTGAAACCTGCAGCATATCCAAAGATTCTAAGAGCAGCAGCTCTCTCCAGAAGCAAAACCTTGTTAGCATTTATTTGAAGGGGAGTATATCCCATGAACCTTGACAACACCTTCAAGGCAAATATTGGCAACTCAGCATCTTCAGAGAAGTTCATGTGGAATGCACAGAACACAGCCTTATCCAATGTAGGCAAGTAGTGCATGAGAGCAGATGAAGGCCTTCTTGACCTAGTTTCTGTAGATTTCACTCTGCTGCCTCTAGCTCTTCCCAGAAAATCATCCTTATCAAGCAATTCAATCTGCAAGACAAAAACCTCAATTAAAAAAAATTACAATCACAATAACATTTAACAAAAGATTAAATGGAAGCTACCTTCTGCAACTCATCCTCAATTACTACTTTGTCGTTCATCAAGTTGCATGAGCCAACCCTTTCCACTTTATCAGAATCTGCCTGAAGCTTGAAATTTCTGCCAAAAGACTCAATACCTAACTCAATTAGCCTGTTCTCAAAATCCTCATCACTCAAGGAAGGTTTCCCCTCTTCCATTTTTTTAAGGCACAAGGCAAGTGCATCAGTAGCAGGGATAAATGAGTTGTCAGATGTTTGCAAATCAAGTGCCAAAAACTCTTCCTTTGGCTCTACTTCTGTATCAATAAAGTCTTTGGCCACTTCACAAGCTTCTGAAATTGCTGCAATACAGTAGTCTTCTCTGATATTGAAGAGACATTGAAGATAGGAAAGAGGAATAAAATCTTTCTCATTGATATAAAAGAAAGGAAGGTTTGGAAGAGTAACAGAGGATTCAGATATGCTTGCTTCCTCTAAAGGCTCTTCAGTAATAGTGGAAGCCCTAAATTCTGCAACATCAAGATTGGCACTTTCTCTCTCCTCAGCTTGAATATCAATTTCTTCCTCTTCTAAAACTTCACATTTCTCTAACTTTGAAACTGTGGTGACATTTAAGTTTTCTTCCTCATTCTCTGCATCAATTTCTGGTTGTTGCTCTTTATCCTGTATTTCTGCTTTCAAAAATAGGAAGAAAAGAAAGGAGACATCCTTGGGGACAAGGTTGCAATGCTTTTTATGGATAGGACAAGAAATGGATGAAGGGCATGTGAAAGAGGTTCTATTTGAAAATCTACTGAACCTCTTTGTTACTTTGGCTTTCTCCACAGATAGCTGTGTAAAATCTGTAAGGTGACAAAAATCATGGTCTCCGATACGAAAACAATGAGCTTGAATTGACATTTCAAATTGCTTGTACTCATCTTCAAGAATGTCCTTGAGCTTCAACAAAACATCTGAAAGAGAAAACCTTGGATTGAAAATCTCCACTGCATCAACGTATATCTTCATATCATGACCATCTTGCAAAATAGCATTCAAGAGTTTCTCACTTGGGCTTTCTTCAACAAGTTCATGTCGACCCGCAACACCTTTACTCATTGAGATATTTGAGAAAAATGCCTGAAAAATTCTGATGAGCCAGAACCAAGCGAAAATGAAAGGTCCAAAAAAATTGGAATGCCTCTATCGCTTGGTGCGGGCTTTGACAATTCTAGGGTCTCGAAATAAATTTTGAGTTTTGTAAAATAGGGCTAGGAAGAGAAAACGGTGCACAGCTTGATCTGACGCAAATAAGTGGTCCAAAACTGGGGAAAAAAATTGAAAGTGCGTGATTAAAAGACATTAAATAGTGACCGTTTATGCCACGTGGCAATAATGATTACATGCCACGTGTACCCAACGGTACTTTGTACGACATATCCGAGGTATAAAAACTTAATATTGTTGAAAATATTCATATTTTTCTCCGACACTGTATCAAGCGAAAGCAGGCTACCTTTTTTTCCCAAACCTACTTTTCCCATATCAAGCGATTTCACAATTCCCTGCCCTAATCAAGCGATTAAGCTCATCCGAGATCCTTGGATTCTCCTCATCGCTTCGTTCGGGACTTCTAGTTTTCTTTAGTTCCTGCCCGCATCAAGCGATTACACTCATCCGATTCTCTAGGATTCTCCTCATCGCTTCGTTCGGGACTTCTCCTTTTTTTTAATTTCGTGCCCGAATCAAGCGATTATCACTTTCCATAATCTTTGAATTCGCTCTATCGCTTCGTTCGGGCTACCTCATTTCTTTGTCCTATTATACAAATCGCTTCATCTGGTCTCTTTTTTAAGCTTCAATGGCAAGGACAAAGCAGACTGCAAGGAAAGTCTACCCACCATTGGAGACTGAAAAAGCTGAAGACAAGCCAGGACCTTCCGAACAAGAAAAGCCTCTTCCAAAGCCTCGTGCGAGGGCGACAGCAAGAAAGAGATTGAATTATCAGGTGAAGTCCTTAAGAGAGATAAGAGCAGCACAGAAATCTACAAGTCTTCTCATCCCTCGACTGCCATTTACTCGGGTTGTCAGGGACATATCAGAAAGGTTAGTTGGTAAAATGAGAAACACATATCTTCAGAAAGTTCGATGGGAGACCCAGGCCCTCATGTGTCTTCAAGAGGCTGCTGAAGATTTTTTAATCGACTTTATGAATGATGGCTACATTGCTGCTGCATTTGCTCATAGGATCACTCTTATGAGCAAAGATTTTGTGCTGGTGTCCAGACTTAGATATAAGTTTGACAAAGCTTTGGAGCCTATTCCAAGTCAAGATATGAGAGCTTTTGAAATTCTTAATATCCCTCCAGCAAGGCAACCCAAGCAATTTGTTGTTATTGAAGATATTTCTCATCCTTATGATACAAGAAAAGCTCAGGATATCAAAGAAGAAGTTGAAAAAGAGAGAGAGCAGGAGAAAATTTCAGAGGATGCCATTCTTTCTCAGCAAGCTGAAATTCTCCATTCATCCAATTCAGAGCTTTATCAGAATGTGACAGGTCAAATGATAGTAGATGTGTCCATGCCTGGAGAGGATGAGGTGTACTGTGACATTGCCCCTGAGGACACAAGCATGCTTGTGAATCCTAATATTGAGATATCTGACATAGTCCTCTTCATCTGTCTGAGGTTTGTAGGGATTTGCTTTTGTTTTCTTGATGAATTTCTCAGGAACCATATTTTGTTGACATGTGAACCATATTTTGTTGACATGTTTTGTTTGTGTCTCCAGATGTCTTATGAGGGATCTTCATGAATCAATGGCTGTGCAAGTGACAATTCTTGATCCCCTTGTTACACAGTGCCTTTTCAATAGGCAAGGGGATCTTGCAAGTTTTCTCAAAAACTTTGATATGCTTACCTGCAATTACATTGTGTACCCTTATGTTGAAGTGTAAGACTCATACTCAATTACCTTTTGCCTATTATAGTTATGATAGTATTCATAACTAATTTCAGTACTCATATTATCACAGAGGCCATTGGAGTCTTATTATCATCAATCTATTGGATAGAGATGTGATCTTTATGAACTCTTTGGCATCCATCCATGGGAGAAGTAAAATATAAGAATCAACTTTTCCATGTATTGACCCTCAAATTTCTACATGATTACAATTATTTGGTTGATCCTCAAAATTTTATGTTTGCAGTGCTGCCAAACTTATCTTGAGTTTTCTAGCTTCTACCTATGTAGACTACAAACTTGAAGATTTTAAGTACTTCAGTCAGGAAGTTCCCTTGCAGAAAGACTCAACATCTTGTGGATGGATGGTTCTTGCTAATGCTTGGAGATTTCTTGAGTCAAGATTTAGAATGACAACACTTCCTGTAAGTTCATGAATGAAAACCATTGATTGATTTAGTGAATATATTTAGTGACCTGTTTTCTTACTTTCTTATTTTCTTTTGTCTTAGTTGCATAAGTATTCAGATTCTTGGGTAAGTTGGGTAAGGGAGAAGGCAGTGTCCATGGTTTTGAGCAGATCCATCAATCCATATGATCCTGATTCTCCCTTTCCACCTGGAGCCAAGGATACAACTTCAAAGAAAAGGAAAAGGGAGAAGAAGGAAAGCAAAGACAAGGATGACTCATTCAAGAAGGAAAAGACCTCTGCCAAAGAGAAGAAGAAGAGAAAGAAGAGCCCTTCCAAGAGCAGATCTTCCAAGGGGAAAAAGAGCCATTCTAAAGAGAAGAGCCATTCTAAAGTAAAGATCCCTCAGGCTACAGAGAAGATCCCTACCTCCTGTTAAAGAGAAGAGCCCTAGCCCACTTGCTAAAGAGAAGACCCCTAGTCCTCCTGCCAAAGAGATGGGCTCTTCACCAGCTCAAGGGAAGACACCTATCAAAGAGAAGATCCCTAGTCCTCCTACCAAAGAGAAGAGCTCTTCTCCAGCTCAAGAGAAGACACCTATCAAAGAGAAGACCCCTGTCAAAGAGAGGAGTGCTGCTAAAGGTCTTCCTTTTCACTCACCAGTGAAATTTAAAATTCAGAAGCGTCGTTTGTCCAACAAAGGTAGTAAGAGGGCAAATGTTGGCTCTCCATTAAATTTCTTGTTCATGTTCCCCAAGAAGACTGCCAAGTCTCCAAGGCCAACCTCCAAAAAACCTTCTCCAAAACCAGACCCCACTGCCAAATCTCCCTCGCCAACACGTGAAGGTCTCAGAGAGGAGCCCAACTTACCACCATTAGGGGAATCCACTCTAAAGTCTTCCTCTCCAACACCTCAAGTGCTGAAAACTCCAGAACTTGAACCTCAATCAGCAAAATTTGATCGAAGCAAACAGAAGAGAGAAAGATTCTCTAAAGATGCAGGGTCATCTCATGCCAAAAGGAAAGTTGATTTTGTAGAGTGATTCCACATATTGGATTTTGTTTTGTTCATTTTGTCCATATGAACACACCCTTTTTGGGACAATTTTTTGTACTTAAATTCAGTATCAATAATTTGATATTCAACTGTTAAACCTTGTTTTGTGTCGCGAACAATTTGTTAACCAATTTTGTGAAGAAGTGAAGACGAAATCTAGCAGAATATATTGATTACATTATTGGAGAAATCCTTTTCAACTATACAAACTTGCCCTTGCAAGTGGCTCAAATACAACTTTTTTTGGGGGGAGACATGTGATGCATGAGGTTACACTCTCCATCCTTGTACGGATAACAATATCATCTACTTTGAATCTATATTCAGGTGATATTTCATCCAGAAACTCAAGCGACTCTCTAACATGTTGTAGTCGCCAGTTTGATGTTACTATGAGTTTCCTGGGATCTATGAATGGATGGACTATGATGTTAAATTCAAACTCTGGACAATTCTCTTCAGAATCCAAAGGGACCCAACTACCAAGCTTGCTTTTCCATCTCCTATAGTCATAGCCCAAAACTAAGGATTGGCGACACAGTTGGTATGAGATGGACAAAGAATTTGGGCTTACTCTACAACTGATATTGTCCCCCATATGAAAAGTTTCCTTGGTACTCCATCCTTCTCCAAGTACAGTGTCCAGATCAGTCAGAGAAAGTCTTCTATTAAGCCACATCGTTCTTGTCCTCTCCAATTCCATTGTTTTGAAACATGCCACAAAGACATGTATAGGCAAGAACCATTGAAGTTTAATCCTTCTTGAAATCCTTCCAGGAGACATTGCTTTAAGAATATCATCTTTGATTTTGGATTTGAAGCTTGTTATGGTATTTGGATCAGGAACTTCCCATTCTAGTGACATTATTGTGGGAATAGGTATGTCATACAATTCTCCATGAACACCTTCTCTTGATGGAACCCTGTATTCTGCAAAATACACAAATAAATCCACTGATTTGTAAAATGAAGGTGGTTTGTCTGCGTACATGACATCTGCAATCCCCTTGTGAATTGCTTTGAATGTGCCACTTAAGCTCTCAACAGGCTGCCACTCCACAGCTGTTGACGGAAAGATAACTGAAATGAAACAAACAACAAATATATCAAAAAGAGAAATATTGTGTTGTATCAAATAGATAAAGGTTTGTTGAATTACAGTAAGAATGGAGAATTGGATGTTCATCCAAGTTCAACACCATGTCTTTGGCCATGTAGACATGTTGAACTTTTGCAAGCCAGCCATTGTCGGTCACTTTGAATGCAAGAACACGACCTTTCCAATGGGATTTCACTTCATTTCGCTTGGTTCTTTTCACCCTGTGGGCACCTTTGCAAGAGGGAAGCATTGTTACCCAATCATTCACACGAAAAGACATGGGTTTCCAAACACCATCTTCTCTCGTGTTATGAAAATCACAAGAAGTTATATTATGAGAAGGACGACGTGAGGACGCCATAGAAGCTCACAGATAAGAGAAAAATAGTAAATCTTGTGAATAGTGAATCTTTTGAATAGTGAATCTTTTGAAAGTGCAAAGAAAGGAGAATAAACCATATGCCAAAATGAAGGGAAGGCGGAAAGTAGACGTCTGAAAAATTTGGTGTTTTGTCATTAATAGCGTTGTTTTCAAGGCCTGAAAAGAGGATTTCGTATCTTCATGCTTGATTTTTTGAAATAAAAAATGGAACAAGATGTCACTATTTTGAACCCAAACTTTAATGTTAGCCATCGCAAACGTCTAAATTTAGCCGTTTTAACCGTTCGCCACTAAAATAGAACCGTTAAGAAGACAAGAATGCCATACTTTTGTATACGTGTCAATTCATAATTGGATAATTTCTTAATCCTTAGATTAACAAACAGCCCTTTTCTAGCCGTTTTTGGTCCTAATGTTGTGGCAAGAGCAGCCGCTTGATATATAGGCTTGACTTGCCCGAAAGGATCCTCCATGTAATACTGGGGAGTCATTTCAAACGTATCAATCCCATATGGAACGGTGGGGTCTATATTCTCTTCATAATCCCCACACGCACTATGTGACTCACAACCCATCTGGTTTATAGGGGTAGCTCTCAGATGTAGAGGTTGTGGTCCTAGCAAAGCACTGGCGATGGTAACGGCATAGACTGGACTAAATTTGGGTTCCTTGGAACTATGTGTTGTGACAATTACTCGACAGGTGGTGCAGGCATCAGTGCGAGTACTTGAGGTGTGTTTGACCAGGCTAGTGGTGCCTGATTTGCTAACATACACTTAAGTACTAGATGCAATCCTTAGATTGATGGCCATGCTTACCACATGTATTACAAGTCCCATTGAACTTAACTCTGAATGTGGGACATTCACTCGTGCTATGTGGTCCTAAGCAAACCAAACACCATTGTTACTCTCTTCTTGGGTATATATGGCTATTTTGAGGAGCTCGATTACCCCTAAAATATTCTTGGAGAGCCTTAGTAAGGTCAACTATAGACATTTCAAAAAGAATTCCCTACATCTCTACAATTTTTTAA
Organism: Cibotium barometz; assembly: GCF_041138505.1. Lineage (NCBI taxonomy): Eukaryota > Viridiplantae > Streptophyta > Polypodiopsida > Cyatheales > Cibotiaceae > Cibotium > Cibotium barometz. Next base: position 3,931,297 of record NC_141074.1, read on the forward strand.
GAATTTATCATAATTTTTAAGGACATTTTTTGAGCATCAATGTGGTAATTAGGCTTTTTTATCATGTTTTCTGTAGGTTTCCCGCGGGGGTGTGGGCTAAATTTTGCTGATTTTCTACTGAAAACCAGTAATAGACTTGATGCTTGTGCATCGGGTTCTCTCCCGTGTGTGTGTGGCGATGGCTTATTCGCTCTTTTCCGAATTGTCTCCATTCCTTGTCTCGCGTGGGAAAGCCCTTCATGAGGATGGGAATTAATCAAGTGGATTAATGGTTAATAGCTTACTCTATTTAACAAAGGAAGAGAGGAAGGAGATGAAATGATTCATATGGGGAAGATGATGATGAAGTTGTTGGTGGAGAAGTTGAGGGGATAGAGGAGCTTATGCTTCCCCCTCTCCCTCAGGTAATCGTGCGCACAAGGCAGCCGCCAAATTTGGCATACTTGTTCTGCTTTTTAGTGGCACGGCCATTGGCCATTGGCGGCCTGTAACTGAAAGCATTGGCATAGCTATAAATCCCAAGTCTCATGCTGTGGGTGGTCGTGCTACTGCTGCTGCTGCACAGTCGACGGGGAGCATGCGCCCACCAACCCCATTAAAAATCATGTTTTTATACTAAGCATTAAGCTTAATTTTTTTTTTCCAAAAAAAAACACTTTTGTTAAAATTCTTTTTCAAGAATTTTATTTTATGTGACTTTTCATTCGCCAATCTTTTGACCTTCCAATTACCGGATTTTTGAGAGTCCCATGTGGCTGTCCGTATTCCGGGGGTTGTTCGGAGTGTTGTGTCCGTTTGCATTCTCGTGCGTACGGGATACACGAAAAACCTATTTTTTTGAAAAATATTAGGAAATTAGACGATGGATTTTTCTTATTTTGGGAATATCCAGGCTTGTCGTCTGGCGTGTGACATGTCCGTTCGGGCGTCCATGATCGTTTGATTTTCTATAAAAATCTTTTTTTTTTGAAAAATTAGAAATTCCATTAAAATTAGAGATTTTAATTGGATTTGAGGATCGTCGGGTGGAATTCAAAAATTTCATGATCGATGGGATTCTCAGGATAACTATGAAATAATCACGACACTTAGGAAAATTTCTAAATTTTATTTTAGAAATCCTAGAAATTGATATTTTTTATATATCATTTTGGTAAATTTTATCGCTAACATTTTCTGGAAAATTTAGATTTGGAGTGCCATAAGATAGGATTTGGTGGAATTCAAAATTAGTAGATTTTGAGGCCCTAGAAAATTAGGAAAAAATCATGATAATTCTTTTTTCTTGAGAATTTTATATTTTCTGGGGTTATTTAGTATTGAAGTACTTTTTCACATGCTGACATTTGATAGATGCAGGTTATTCACATATAATTAATGCGGGTGTGTTTTGTATTACTAGCTATTTCCATTTGGATTAATTTTAGACGATGTTTTCATGATTTTTTACCGTTGTTTAGCCACCAAATGCTAATTAAAGTATTTTTTCCTATGTGCAATCAATTCTAGTGAATTAATTCGCTAGATTATTTTGGTCAAGGGTGGTCAAGTGAAGTTGGCTCGAATGATTTGTGATTTTCGAGAACCTTATTACCATGGCTCAATTTGACTTCTTGGTCAATGATAATGTCGATGAGTTGCGTGATCAACCTGACTCGGGAAGGGAAGATCTTGATTTCCAAGTTGTTGAAGAAGATGAGGCTGTTCGAAAGAGTGCATTTTATTGGATGGTTTCCAAGTGTTATATGGACTCATCAACTTCTTCCTAGATCACATGCATCTAGGGGTTTTTAATGAGTGCTACACACGTGTTTCACTTGCTTACTTTGGAGTTCTGCTTGAACAACACCACATTCATATACTTTGAATTGATGAGTTGTCCACCACCAGTTTTAATGCTTCTTTTGGCATGATCAATGACCATTAGATGGCATGCATTGATTTTTATGATCAACTATGGTTTTCATGGATTTGAGGCGCTCCTATGCTTCTATCCATGGTTTTATGAGGATCTTTTGGTCTTTTGGATAAATCATGTGCTTTGAAGGTAGTGTTTGCCTTCGTTTTTACACGTAATTTTGGAGTATGTTCCTTGTACTCTTGTATATATTCCAACTTAGATACCTAGTTGCTTATGTATCTAGGTGAATTATTATTTTTCTACCCCAGCTTTATTGTGTTTATTGGGTAGTTATCATTAGAAAGGTGCCAATACTTCAAATTGTTTTCTAACGATGTACTTGGAAAGAGTTATTCTTTGATGTGGTCTTAGGTATATAGAGATAGGTTTTAGTATGTGAAAGTCTGGGATAAGGCCATCTCATTCCTTTTATGCACAATTTTATTCATATTTCCTAGACAACATACTAGGAGTTTCAAATTTGTAAGGTATGTATGGGTTATATCATGGTGGTATGGGATGCTAGCGATCCCTCACATATATTATCTTATCAGATAATTTGGGTCAGGATTGTTGTCTTGCTTACATCACTTGGCATGTTGACCCCAACATTCAAAGACAATCTCATTTTCTGACTTCACTTGAAGTTGTAGTGTGGGCGTTCTCTAGATAAACTTCTTTTATCTATAGCCTGCATATTTTGATGGGTGTAATCTCATCGGAATTTTCACTTGTTGAAAGCTCTTTCTTTAGAGTTCAATGAGTTCTTGTTGTGTTCGGATTAAGAAATTTTGGATTCTTCCTTTGTTGGAATTTCTTTCTCTAGTTCTATTCTTTAGGTGATTTATATAGTCGACCTGATGATTTATAGATGTATATATGCGACTCATCGAGACGTTGATGACTCCCTATGTTGATATGGGTAACTCGGGATGCTGATAATTCCTTATGTATATGTGGGTATGTTGTGTCGTGGATGGATCCCTGGTTCCTGTCGTTATAATGCCATGTCTTCCTACTTTATTCCGAATGGTTTACAATAAGTTTTCAAGAAATTGGAAACTACTTTAAGTATGAGTTTCTCTGATCACCCGTAGCCTGATGGGAAAACAAAGCGTGTGGATCAGATTGTAGAGGATATGCTTCGTGCATATGTCTGGAAAACGATTAACTTGGAAAAATATATTCCAATGATGGAATTTGCCTATAATAGTTCTAAGCATATGGCTACTGGCTATAGTCTGTTCATGCTTATACAGTGGGTATCAACCGAGGGCACCTGTTGATGTCAGTTTTAAGGACATTGAGATTGATGCATCGAGAGATTTCTTGCATGATATGCAGGAAATGCTGACCCAAGCTCAGGATTCTATCAGGAGTGCTCATGATAAAGCATGATTTTATGCTGATAGGGGACGCTCACCTCGGTCTTTTGAGCCAAGAGCGTTGGTTTAGTTGAAAGTTCCTACAGATTCTGAGACTTTATCAACATGAAAGTGCTCAAAATTATCTCCTAGATATTATGGTTCATTCTGAGTTATACAGTAGAATGGCATGATTGCGTATGAGCTAAAACTGCCTCCACATGTTAGAGTTCATCTAGTCTTTCATGTCAGCAAACTAAAAGAGAAGCTCAGAGGTGAGGATAACACAGTTACTCCTCAAGAATTCATTGAAGAATTCATTGAAGTCGAAGATTTATCCTATGTTCCACATGAACCTGAAAGGTCCTTGAATTCAGGGAAAGGAAACTTCGTAATCGCTTAATCCCTGAGGTTAAAATTGGGTGGAAAGATAGGAAAATCGGGGATTCGACTTGGAGGTCAGTTGAGAACATTCAACGCAGGTTTCCTTCTTTTCATTGTACGAGTGCAATGTTTTGAGAGAGGGCAAGTATGTTATGTGCACAATCATATTATGTGCATATACTAGAAGGCTAACCCACCCTAGGCATGTGAGCATGGGAGCATGGGAACATGCTCTAGTGGGACAAGGGTTAGTAGGCCTAAGGTTAAGGTTAGGGTCAGGAAAACAAGGGTCACACATGGAAATGAAAGGTCAAGACTCACTCTCGAAATGGAAGGTCAAGAGTTACTTGGGAAATGGAAGGTCAAGAGTCACTTGAGAGATCTCCTATAAATAGGAGCATGAGGCACTCTCAAGGGGGATTCTCTTGTGTAGAGCATGGTATCTACTCTCTTACCATTTCATACTATAGCTACATGCTGCTGGATTAAAGGCATACCTCTTGGTGGTATAGGACACCAAGGTTAGGTATGTGGTTCTTCATTATTTTCATGTGTGTACCCTTGGGCCCGAGGGTGGTCGGGTGGATGACAAGGATTTCACTGACGTAAACGAGAACATGTGAACATGTTAATAACATATGTTAATAACACAAAAAATCTTGTGATCACATGTTATATTCACAAAGCTTGAAATCACAAGGGCCTAAAAAATTTATCTTTGTCGGGCATAAAAAATCTTCTTAGGTGGCCACTGACCTGCTATTATGTGAAGATGGTAGCATGAGAACATGTGAATAGCTCATTCCCATGTGTAGCCAAGCTTTTAAGGGGTTCCCAAATGGCAAAAGACCTGTTATTTTGTGAATGGTAACATGAGAACATGTGAATAACTTGTTCACATGTGTTATTATCACAAAAAATTTTGTGATCACGTGAATATTAAATCCCTAGTGGATGAGTATATGCCTAGATTATGCATATTGATTAGCTAGAGAGATCTTTGGGATTTTAACATGTTTATCCTTAGTTATTTGACAAGTGGGCTTGTCATTTGTCCCGAGAGGCAGACTACACACTGGGTGTGCCAAGTGTTAACTCTTTGTTATTTGCAAAATTGTTCTACTTTATCGTTTTTCATTATTTAAAAGGCATAGTGAAAGTATGTGTCTATTTTTAACTTAACAAGACAAAATCTAGATCCCTAGTCCATCCCACACTTCTTCCAATGAACTTTACCAATGCTACCAACAGTTGTTCTTTGACTTTCTTATCCAGCTTTTGGCTTCGTGTCTTCCGGTTCTAGTGCTTTAAGTCTAAATTCGAACTCGAATCCGAGTCTACATCCGAAGTCTTGGTCTGAATCCATTGGTCTGAATCCAAGGAATCTGAAGTCTTGGTCTAAATCCAAGGAATCTGAATCTTTCTTATGCTTTCCCTTCTTAGAAGTTCAACTTGTCAAACTGCACTTAGCATGCCAGGGCGGCTTCCACCAGTGCATCAAAGCCCCCAACAGTGAGATACACCAAAGCAACAGATGGTTTCAATTTCTTTTCTAATCCACAAAAAAACCACTCCCCATCAAGGCTTCAGTTGGCCAATCCACAAGATCCACCCGACTTCGAAGAGTGTGGAAATGTGCTACATAATCCTCCACTGACAAACTCTCTTGTTCCAACCGGACAGAGCTTATCTAGGACTTGGGAAGAGGTCTTGTCTTTCCAAAAACGGTGAGGGAAAGCATCTCGCGGGATGTCAAAAGTAAGGGAATTATTAGGGCCGTATTGAGCATGGCAGTTAGTTTCCTCTCTTGTTCCAACCGGATAGAGCTTATCTAGGACTTGGGAAGAGGTCTTGTCTTTCCAAAAACGGTGAGGGAAAGCATCTCACGGGATGTCAAAAGTAAGGAAATTATTAGGGCCGTATTGAGCATGGCAGTTAGTTTCCTCACCATCAAAAGTGTCGCTGAAGGCATTCCCTTGGTAACTTTGGGAACAGTGGGTGGCGTACCATTTGTGTGTCAAATATTCTCAAAGTTGGTGACGTGGGTAACTTTGGATACTTTAAGGCAACCCAATGAGCCATTCTGATGGGTGGCAATGCTACACTACCAAGGCCCAACGGAACCAAGGGTTGTGCGTTAGCACCAAGACCTGCACAAGAAGGAGACCAGAAACTAACAACTTTCATGCTCACACGAGAACATCTAGACTTTAGGAATCACTGCCAAATTCCTAGGTGGTTGGTAAATTTCTCCTCCCATTCATCCCCATGATCCAAATTATACTAACTAGCATCCTCCATAGGATTTTCATCAACCAGCCTGGTAAGGCAAAAATTCTCTTGTTCGAGCAGCGTAACATTGCTTATGGTCGGTCATGTGGTCTACTGCTTTCAGGAATCATATCCCTGCACATTCTAGAGACTTTCCAGATCATCCAGTTCCTACTTGGTATCCAAATCAAATTACACATGCATGCCTTAGTAATGGAAAATATGGAAGAAAATTGTAAAACCACATGGAACGAGGAATGCTCTGTAAGAAATGATGGTGGCAATAATAACTCCATCCATGGGAAAAATGAATGGTTTTAAATTCAATGTGATTAACAATGCCCCAATGAGTGGCTCAGTGAATAGTGGTGAATTCAATGGACAATAATCAATGTAAGATAGTGCATAGACGTCGACAACCATAATCTAGAAATAACGATACACAACAAAGCCACATTATGAGATGAATGATTTCAACATTTTTGGTCTGTAAAATACCATAGATAATTGCCCACTTTAGCTGCGAGAGGTAATCCCTCAACCAATGACAAATCTATACATGGTAAGCAAACAAAAAAAACCAAGAGCATACGTTTCTGGGCATACCAAAAAAGTTGATGAAATGCATTAACTTTGCATACCAAAAAAAAACTACCAATTACATCAACCACCAAAAAGTTAATGCATACCAAAAAAAAAACTACCAATCACATCAACTACCAAAAAGTTTTTTTTGGGTATGCAAAGTTAATGCATTTCATCAACTACCAATTGCACTGTCGGACAGGTGGAAAAAGCCAGTGAGGTTTTAAAATAATGGCCCTGCAAGTCGGGAGGTGGGTGTGCCTTCACTTCACCCCTTGGACTCCCTAAGATGCCCCCCCTTGATCACCCCCTCGCTATGTGCCCTATTGGGTCCCTATAAATTGTTGGTCCAATTGCACGAGATGACAGTGCCTCCAGACATAGCTCTTCTATGGTTAGGTTTAGAAATAACTCACTGCACATGCATGTAGTCTAACTCACACTACGCTAGCTTAATCAAAAACCATCTCATATGCATGCCCTAAAAAATAAAGAGTTCATGCATTGCATCAAATTTGCGACACAAAATTGATGTTGTGCATCAACTCGATGCATAACATCAAGTTTGTGTGTAAAAATTGATGCAACTTTGCATAAGATTTTTACACAAACAAATTTTCTTAAAGTTGATACACTGCATCAACTTTGCTACATAAACTTGATGTTCTACATCAACTTAATATAAAACATCAATTTTGTATGCCATAATGGATACAATGCATCAACTTTGCATACATATTTTTCTTAATAAAGTTGATGAAATGCATTAACGTTGCATACCCAAAAAAACTTCTTAAATTTGATGCATTGCATCAACTTTGCCAAGTCACCTTGATGTTGTGCATCTTCTTAAAAAATTGATACATTGCATCAACTTTACCAAGCCACCTTGATGTTATGCATCAACGTGATACAAAACATCAAGTTTGTGTGGCAAAGTTAATGCAATGTATCAAGTTTTTATACAAAAACAAGTTTATACATTGCATTAACTTTTATACATAAATAAAAAAATTTTAACGTTGATGCATTACATCAACTTTGCACACAAACTTAGTTTTGTGTGTATCAACTCGATGCACAGCATCAAGTTTCTGTGCTTGCCAAAGTTGATGCAATGTATGTATATAAACAATTTGTAAAAATCATGTGTTGCTCTACCAATATTTTTAAAAAAAACACTAGAAATGTGTCCATTCTTTGTGTGAACTTTCGTTTAAGAAAAATACTTTAGAAACTTTATTTATCTTTTAAGATGTATTTCGAAAACTAGTTGTTGTTATTAAGATTTTGTTCACCGGTAGACATAAGTACATTCTAGAATAGTGTTTATAACACCTAAGTTAAAGGGGGGGTTGTGAGCATTTTTGAGTGAGCGCTTTTTGGGAATCACGCGAGCAAATTCCAAAAAGAAACCCCCCTCCATGAAGAGACCATGAAGAGAGAGGGGCAAAGCAAGTTGTAGAGAGCAACATGTCATAATTATTTGAGAGGGAAAGGGCGATAGTGAGCCAGAGGGAGTGAACACAAAAAAACATGTCAACAACACATCCTCTACATTGAGATTGTTGGTTCAAACTGAAAATAAAACCAAGTTCATTCACGTACAACTTCCAATTATAGAAATGTGAAACCCCCCTCCACCATGAAGAGAGAGAGAGAGAGGTGAAGCAATTTGGAGAGAGCAACATGTGAGAGCTCCACATGAGGTCTCCTTCTTTTGCTTCTCCAAGTAAATCCTCCACACCGCAACAAGCAACAAATAATGGTAGTAAAGAGCTCTTATGCCTTGGATACCATTGAGAAATTCACATCATCTCCAATGTATTTAGGTAATACTTACCATGGGTTGAAGCGGAAAGAAAATTCTTGTGTAGATATACATAATTAAGGGATGCAATTAAAACAGAATATTGCAAACAACAATGTCTATATATAAAAGTTTGGGTTGTAGAAGTTAAAGACTACGAACACGCTATTTTGACATGATCAGCGGACATCAAGATGCACTTCTTAGTGGGCTATTATTACCTTATTTGCATGGAAAATTTGAATATAGCCTTAGCTTTGATTTGGTATGGAGGACAACCTTCAAGGTTTCTTTGAGTCTTGGAAATGTACCGCTTGAGAGAGTGAAGTGCCGGACCAAAAAATGGGGCACATCAAAGTCATTGGATCCTTTATTATCCATAGGTCCAACGGCAACGTCCAACGGCAAAACAGGGCAAAATGCTTTAACATGGCTCCATTGTTATTTTAAGTATCATGTAGAATGTATGCCGACAACATGCAAGTTTAACTTATCTGACAATTTTACAAGGTCAAAGGTATTCTCATTGTATAGAGATGCTATGACAACTAAAGAAGAGCATTATACAAGTTATGATAACTCTTATTTTACCAGGCTATGGAAAATCTTCTTTGCAAACATGACTATCCCACGAAAATTTAGAATGGGTGTTTGCACTTTGTGTGCAAAGCTAAAAACTAGAAAAAAGGTTGCCGGTCATTTTAGTCATAAAATTTTACAGGTAAGGGGTTTTTTAAATATCCCTTGAACGCACATGATACATAGGGTTTCTTAGTAGTACACCCTCCGAGAAAGGTTGCAAGTGATCCAAATGAGCTAAGGATAGTCAAGAATGCTTTGAGAATTCACAAGGAAGAGCAAGCAAATGAAAGAAGGCAATGGATCACAGAGGAAAGTGTTTTGCATCTCCAGAAAAGTATCTTGGGCGGACATTACAGAAGACACACTTTTGCAAATGCATTTGGTTGGTTGCCTTATATACAAGGGTCAAGTTAACATGAGAGTTTTTTTCACATATCCAAATATCCATAATGATCCAAATCTAACCATCACAATCATTCATCGTGTGATATTTAATTGGCAAGGGAGATCGCCAAGCATATTATGTTTACAACTAGATAACACTGTGAGAGAGAATAAGAATCAAATAGTTCTTGAATACCTAAGCATGTTAGTTTCTTTAGGGGTGTCTAAGAAACTGAAAGTGAATTTTCTACTTGTGGGTCACACTCATGACCATACTGATCAGATGTTTAGCACGTTTTCAGAAAAATTATCTTCCACAATTCCTTTACTTTGCCGACCATGATGACACTTATAAAGAAAGCTTACACAGCAAAGTCAGTGGGGGTGGTAGAGAATTTGAAGGAGAAAATAGATTTCAAGTTTTTTGTTAATGGACCAAGGATAGAAAAAAGGATGTGCTCGGAGAAGTTGAATGATCCAAGTTATCAACACGCCTTTCTAATTAAGCCTACAGAAAAAAGTGGACAAACTTTATTGTATGGAAAGATTTTCTCTACTAATACAGAGTGGCTTCCAGGGATTTCATTAACGTCTTCATAATTTCGTGATCACGTTAACAAAACCTGTTGTTAACATAAAAATTCTTGTGATCACAATGTATATTCACGGGCATTTTTTATGACCTACAAAAACCTTCTCTGCCAGTAATCCCGCCGGGAAAATGAATTTCCCGACGGGCCCGCCGAGAAAACCCATTTTCCCGGTGGACAAATTAAAAAAATAAAAAAATAAAAAAATAAAAAAATAAAAAAATCATGTTCACAGTCATTCTTACCATTTTTGGGCCTTCTGGACTCATTTATGATGTCAAAAGTTCAAAATTCTTGGCACAAAAAAAGTTTTGTATAATTTGCTGGCCTTAAGTTCAATTGACACACCAATTAAATCTAACTATACTTACATCAATTGACTCAATTGTCCATGACATCATTGCACTCAATTGAGCCCAATTGGACTCAATTACACTTGATTTACAATCAATTGATATTAATTGGGTGTCAATTGATGTCAATTGTGCCTAATTCGACGCAATTTACACCCAATTTGCATAAATTGGGTGTAAACTAAGTATCAATTGAGTCGAATTGGACTCAATTGATAATAATTGGATGTTAATTGATATTAATTAAGCCCAATTGACTTCAATTGAGTGTTAATTTATTACAATTAATGTCAATTAATTAATTGATATTAATTAAGCCCAATTGACTTCAATTGGGTGTTAATTTATTACAATTAATGTCAATTAAGCTCAATTGAGCTCAGTTGACATCAATTGGGTGTCAATTGATATCAATTGAGCTCAATTGGGCTCAATTGCACTCAATTGACACTCAATTGGGTATTAATTGCATCCTATTGTGCTCAATTGAACCCAATAGGATGCAATTAACATCAATCGGGTGTCAATTGATCACAATTGATATCAATTGGGCTCAATTGGGCTCAATTGCACTCAATTGTGTGATCGATTGTGTGTCAATTGATGTCAATTGAGCCTAATATGATACAATTAGGCTCAATTCACACCAATTGGATGTAAATTGAGTGTCAATTGAGTCGAATTAGACTCAATTGATAGCAATTGGGTGTTAATTGATATCAATTAATATCCAATTAACACAATTGAAGTCAATTGACTTCAATTAGATAATTTGGGTGTCAATTGAGCTCAATTAGACGTAAATGACATCAATTGGGTGTTAATTAACATCAATTGAACCTTATTGACATCAATTGGGTGCCAATTAACATCAATTGGACTCAATTGACATCAGTTGGGTTTCAATTGAGCCAAATTGGATGCAACTGACATCAATTGGGTGTCAATTGATTACAACTGAGCTGAATTGGGCTCAATTGCACTCAATTGATATCAATTGGGTGTCAATTAAACCTAATTCCATGCAATTGAGCTCAATTGACATCAATTCACATCAATTGCTCTCAATTGATATTAATTGGGTGTCAATTGATGTCAATTGAGCCTAATTCGATGCAATTGAGCTCAATTCACATCAGTTCACATTAATTGGGTGTCAATTGATGTCAATTGAGTAAAATTGAGTCTAATTGGGTGTCAATTGAGTCAAATTGAGTCTAATTGGGTGTCAATTGATATCAATTGAGCCAAATTGAGTCTAATTGAGTCTAATTAGATTTAATTAAGCCAAATTGAGTCTAATTAGGTATCAATTGATGTCAATTGAGCCAAATTGAGTCTAATTGGGTGTCAATGGAGCCTAATTGACATCAATTGGGTGTCAATTGAGCCCAATTGAAGCTAATTGTGTATCAATTGACACACAATTGATGTCAGTTGGGCTCAATTGACATCAATTGGATTCAATTGACACACAATTGATGTCACATGGGCTCAATTGACATCAATTAACACCTAATTGATGTCAATTAATATCAATTGGGTGTCAATTGATTATAATTGATGCTAAATTGAATGAATTGAGTCCAATTGACATCAATTAAGTCTAATTGGATATTAATTGATCAATTAGGCTCAATTGATATCAATTGACACCCAATTGGACTCAATTGATATCAATTGGACTCAATAGGGTGTTAACTGATGTTAATTGAGCCCAATTGACATCAATTGGGTGTTAATTGAGCTCAATTGGACACAATTAACAATAATTGGGTATGAATTGAACTCAATGACATCAATTAGGTGTCAATTGAGCCTAATTACATCCAATTGAACTCAATTGACATCAATTGGATAAATTGCATCCAATTTAATTCAATTGACATCAATTAAGCCTAATTGCATCCAATTTAACCCAATTGGACTCAATTGAATCCAATTGGACTTAATTGAATCCAATTGGACTCAATTGACATCAGTTAGGTGTCAATTGAGCCTAATTGTATCTATTTGGACTTAATTGACATCAATTGGGTATCAATTAAACCCAATTGGAGTCAATTGATATCAATTGGATATTTATCGATGTTAATTGAGTTTAATTGACATCAATTGGGTGTTTATTGATGTCAATCGAGTCCAATTAGATGCAATTGGACTCAATTGGGTGTGAATTAGACTCAATTAATATCAATTGGGCTCAATTGATATCAATTAGGTGTGAATTGATGTCAATTGAGCCCAATTCGATGCAATTGATATCACTTGGGTGTCAATTAGACTCAATTGGCACCCAATTGATATCAATTGAGTCCAAGTGGATGTCAATTGATATCAATTGAGCCTAATTGATCAATTGACACCCAATTAGACTTAATTGATATCAATTTGACTCAATTAGGTGTTAATTGATATCAATTAGACTCAATTGGATGCTAATTGATGTTAATTGAGCTCAATTAGACTCAATTGACATCCATTAGGTGCTAATTGAGTGTAATTGATATCCATTAAGCCCAATTTGGCTTAATTGACATCAATTAGGTATCAATTGACTACAATTGATGTCAATTGAGCTCAATTGACATCAATTGGGTGTTAATTAATGTCAATCGAGTCCAATTAATATCAATTAGGTATCAATTAAGCCAAATTGATATCAATTGGGTATCAATTGAGCCCAATTCACATCAATTGGGTGTAAATTGAACCTAATTGGACTCAATTAACATCAATTAGGTGTGAATTGATGTCAATTGACCCCACTTGGATGCAATTGATATCAATTTGGTGTCAATTGGACTCAATTGGCACCCAATTGATGTCAATTGAGTCCACTTGGATGTCAATTGATATCAATTGAGCTCAATTGATCAATTGACACCCAATTAGACTTAATTGATATCAATTTGACTCAATTAGATGTTAATTGATATCAATTAGACTCAATTGGGTCCTAATTGATGTTAATTGAGCTCAATTAGACTCAATTGATATCAATTAGGTGCTAATTGAGTGTAATTGATATCCATTAAGTCCAATTTGGGTTAATTGACATCAATTGGGTATCAATTGACTACAATTGATGTCAATTGAGCTCAATTGACATCAATTGGGTGTTAATTAATGTCAATCGAGTCCAATTAATATCAATTAAGTATCAATTAAGCCAAATTGATATCAATTGGGTATCAATTGAGCCCAAATTACATCAATTGGGTGTAAATTGAACCTAATTGGACTCAATTAACATCAATTAGGTGTGAATTGATGTCAATTGACCCCACTTGGATGCAATTGATATCAATTTGGTGTCAATTGGACTCAATTGGCACCCAATTGATGTCAATTGAGTCCACTTGGATGTCAATTGATATCAATTGAGCCCAATTGATCAATTGACACCCAATTAGACTTAATTGATATCAATTTGACTCAATTAGATATTAATTGATGTCAATTGAACTCAATTGGATGTTAATTGATCTCAATTGACATCAATTGGGTACCAATTGAGTGCAATTGATGTCAATTAAGCCCAATTTGGCTCAATTAACATCAATTGGGTGTCAATTAACTACGATTGATGTCAATTAAGTTGAATTGACATCAATTGGGTGTTAATTGATGTTATTTGAGTTTAATTGACATCAATTGGGTGTTAATTGATGTCACTTGAGTCCAATTAGATGTAATTAGACTCAATTGGGTTTGAATTAGACTCAATTGATATCAATTGGGCTGAGTTAATTGGGCGTCAATTGAGCCCAATTGACATCAATTGGGTGTGAATTGAACGTGATTGGACTCAATTGACATTAATTAGGTGTGAATTGATGTCAATTGAGCCCAATTGGATGCAATGGATATCAATTGGGTGTCACTTGGACTCAATTGGCACCCAATTGATGTCGATTGAGTCCAATTGGATGTCAATTGGTATCAATTGAGCCCAATTGATCAATTGACACCCAATTAGACTTAATTGATATCAATTTGACTCAAGTAGGTATTAATTGATGTCAATTAAACTTAATTCGATGTTAATTGATGTTAATTGAGTCTAATCGAACTCAATTGATATCAATTTCAATTAAGCTCAATTCGACTCAATTGGCATCAATTGGGTGTCAATTGACTACGATTGATGTCAATTGAGCTCAATTGACATCAATTGGGTGTTAATTGATGTCAATTGAGTCCAATTAACATCAATTGGATGTCAATTGAGCCCAATTGACATCAATTGGGTGTGAATTGAACCGGATTGGACTCAATTGACATCAATTAGGTGTGAATTGATGTCAATTAAGCCCAATTGGATGCAATTGATATCAATTGGGTGTCACTTGGACTCAATTGGCACCCAATTGATGTCAATTGAGTCCAATTGGATGTCAATTGATATCAATTGAGTCGAATTGATTAATTGACACCCAATTATACTTAATTGATATCAATTTGACTCAATTGGGTATTAGTTGATGTCAATTGGACTCAATTGGGTGTTAATTGATGTTAATTGAGGACTCAATTGACATCAATTGGGTACCAATTGAGTGCAATTGGTGTCGATTCGGCTCAATTGGCATCAATTGGATATCAATTGACTAGGATTGATGTCAATTGAGCTCAATTGACATCGATTGGGTGTTAATCGATGTCAATTGAGTCCAATTAAGCCCAGTTGTGTCCAATTGGGTGTCAATTGATTGAATCCAATTAAGTCCAATTAAGCCCAATTGAGTCCAATGGGGTGTCAATTGATGTCAATTGAGCCCAATCGATCAATTGACACCCAATTAGACTTAATTGATACCAATTGGACTCAATTGGATATTAATTGATGTCAATTAGACTCAATTGGAAGTATAATAAGATCTAATTGATGGTAATCGAGCTTAAGGTGATAAATTTAGAGATAACTTTTTTTGTACAAAGAATTTTGAACTTTTGACATCATAAATGAGTCCAGAAGGTCCAAAAATGGTAGGAATGACTGTGAACTTTGAAAATATTTTGACCATTTTTTTAAAACTTTTTTTCCACCGGAAAAATGGATTTTCCCGGCGGGCCCGTCGGGAAAACAAAAAGCCCGGCGGACTTCGACAGGTTACCAGGTCACTGGTAACCTGCTATTTTGAGAACATGAAAACATGTGAACATGTGAATAACATGTTCACAAGTGTTATTAACAAAAAAAATCTTGTGATCACGTGAATATAAAATCATTGGTGGCTTCCATCTGGTGGCCTTAAAGTTCCCAAATTTATTCCAGGCATGGTTATGCAGGCTTCAAATTGCACCCTTGGAAACCTTAAAGGAAGCAAAGGAGGCAAGCAAGGTAGGTCGTGCGATGGACTTTCAAAGGTGCATTACAGAGAGAAGATTGCTAATCGACAAGGAAAAGTAGTATGCAAGAGAGAAAGATGTAAAATAGTGGGACAAGTTCTTTGAGCAACAAGAAGAAATACTTGAAAAGAATATCAATAACTCATGGAATCTAGCTAGTTCTTTTCAGTGCTGCCAACTATTGCTGAAAAAACCACTTATTTTGCATCTAACAAAGAACTGTTACAATAAACTTCTTCACGCAGGGAAGCAAGAGAGATATACATAGGAGCCAGACGATCAAAAGAAAGGCGAACAAGACTCCACAAGATGTAAAGGAGGGTACCCTTGTTGTTACCCTAGCTGAGGATAATGCTTTAAAACATCCATTCTGCATTGGCAAGGTAATAGCTACTGATAAAGTTGAAATTGGTGAGCATAAATTGTCACTAATAGTACATTAGATGAGAACAACTCATGCAAATGCGTTTGAGGAAAGGTGTAGCTTCGAATTGGTAAATACAACAAAAGGAAATGGCAACCTGCAAGGGGAAAAAGAACACTCCTAGCACTAGTGTACTACCACTTGATGAGGTAAATATTTTGGTGTTTGACTTTACGCTCCAAAAATCAAGTTACTTGAGAAAGTCAACCATTTCTATTTCAGAAGAGAAGATCCCTTGCTTCAATAACTCTAAGCTTGGTAACACATCCTCGGGTGTGCTAGCATGACAGCAAACCCAAGAAGTCTTAGCTTCAAGTTGGATAGTGATAAAAAGGATGCCTCGTCTACCTCCTCAAGGGAAGGCAAACCAACTAGTGATAGTGATCGTATAGGTAGCAGTGATGATGAGAAGCCATAACTATGCCATGATTTGTATGACTAGAAAATAGTTCCTTTTTTAGAGTTATACTAATTTCTTTTCTAGATTGAAGATGACAATGACAAATGGTCTCTATTTTGGCATATTTTAAAAATTTATTGTTAAATTTTCAATTGTAATCTAAAAAAGTAAGCAAAACCAAGACTTTTTTTTTCATTTCATTTTTAAAAAAAATATGTAAGTATCCTAAATATTGTCATTTTTAAATGCTGTTGTATGTATGTATGTATAAAACACTTTTCAAAAAAAGTAAAAATTTGATCTTTTTTATGAAATCTTTGAAAGGTGCGAAATGTTTCTCGTTCTTTGAAAATATTACCTAGTTTTCTCACAACAATATTATTTTCAATAGTGAAGTTATGAAAAGATGGGTGGTAAGGTATGAAGAGGTAATAAAAAGAGCATTTAGAATGCATTAGAGAGACTTGCCATTTCTTACGAAGCTTGCATCACTTCCAAAAGATTGTACTATTGATTAGCTTTATGAAAAAACAAAAAAGACCGAAAAACATGGAGTGCTGGTGACAGAAGAAGTGTGGGAGTATGCAAGAGAATGCGAGCCTCATGAAAGTGTGTATTTACTTTCTCTTTTTTTTTCAAGTAAAATCTCATGATATGGTTATTCAACATCATAAATATATTTCATTTGGTGTTGATAGTAGTATAAGGTATACAATGCCATGTGATGCTAAGGAAGACATTTCCCCAGTCAACGTATTATGGTAAACTTTGAGCAAGAAAGCGGAACAATGCTTAATTATTATGACATGATTCAAAAGATCCTACTGGTTGGATTCAAGACATTCCAAATTTTTCTATTGGATGTGAAGTGGTTCAAGGATGTGTGAAGACGCTCAAGTAAACGTGAAAAGGCATCTAAATGGATTTATAACGATCTATTCCACAAAATTTTGACAAACACAAAGAGACACATTTGTGCAAATACTATAAATAGTGAGGCCTTATTTTTTTTTGATTTAGTGAGGCCTTATTTTTTTTTTATTTAAGATTTCATTAACCAAGTTAGCCGCTTTGTATCTCAATAAACACGTTAAAGTTCTACAAAATCCCTGCAACTCCAATATATTAATGTAGATAAGAAACAACAGACACAACTGCACAAGTACTCTAATTTACACTCTTTATTTATATTGTAAATGTAGCCTTCTTAATCTACAATGTCAAGAAAATTATCTTGACTATGACAATCTGTACTAGACTATATGCCCATAAACATGGAAATTTGATCTAGTACCTGGTTACAAAAGCATAGTACCTAGTTACTAAAGCATCCAATATTTGATTCAAACTTTAGGATATCTTTTGCCTTTTTTTGTTAAAATTGATGGGATTTTATAACGCAACCGATAGTATATATTCTACATCATTTGTTCCTTTGAGCAGTCCTTCAGGTGTCACCGTTTTTGGAAGTTGAGTTTCTTGATGGCATAGGCAAACACGAACATGAACAAGAAGGCCAAGCCAACATGCATCCCGATCACTGCTCCCAAGAAATCATGTTCGTAGCCAAGGTCGTCCTTAATGTATTGGTTCACAGATGGTTGAGGCCCACTGACAGTGGGATCGTTCACACGAGTATTGATGTCACCAAACTGAGATGTAATCAAGCCATAGAGTGACCATGAAATGGGATCTGCCCAGTAATACCATCTCCACCACACAGGAATGTTCTGCATTGCAAAAAGACACGACTCAAGACAATAAAAGAAAGCATACACACCATCATTATGTAGATATGCAATGCAAACCCTTTCAGTTCTAGCCAACGGGTGTGCCTAGGTGTGTGGATTCACAAAGTTTACCACGCGAGAGATCATGAAGCCCGCGAACAAATTCCAGAAACTCAAGAAGAAAGATGAGATGATCGCTGCAAAGTGGACGTTGGGCGTGATCGCCACGTTCATCATGCCGAAGTAGGTGAAATAAAGAAGGGTGAAGAACATGAAGAAGAAGAAATAGAAAAACTTGGCTGCAGTCCACTCGAAGTTCATCATTGCATACACCAGCACCGCATACAGTATGGTCTGTATGAAAACGTAAGGAATCTCAATAGCTGCCTGCAAGCACAGCAGATGGATCAGTTCATAGAGGGGTTCTTAATAACTGTTAACAGCCCATAGAAGCCTGACTAGTTTTCTTGCGAAACTGCTATCGTCTAACAGTTTCACATCTTGCACGGATGCACGATGTACCTGAGCGAAGGCATATGGGAGTGCGGAGTACATTCCTGCTCCTCTTTCACGATAAAAAACAGTTCGCTCAATCCCAACAACGGGTTCTACTGTGTTTGAATTGCTAAATCCAAGAAACAGTGTTGCCGCATACATGCCGCCCATGATGTTCTGCAAATTCTGCGTCGACTCTCTGCAGACACAGGATAACAGCAGGATTATTGATAGGAGGTATCGCACTGCAATCAAGGTTGTGAAGGCGTACACCGCCAGTTCCGAACAGACATCAGTGAACATGTTTAAAGAACGGTTAATGAATGTTCATACATCAGTGTTCATGGAACTGTTCATGCCTCAGTGAACACATGTACAGATGTTCTCTAATTTAGTGAACATAGTACGTGCCAGCAGGAGTTAGCGATGCAGGGTGCAGCAACAGCACCCAGTATTTATTATAAACCCAGCAGAAAACAGAACACATAATTCAGCAAAACCACGAGTGAGTTTGTGTTTTTGCATGGAAGCTTGCTTCAAGGCGGCAGGAAAGCCTTACGTTTTGCCACCGAGATTCCAGTAGACTGTGCCGAATATGAGAGCGATAATGGTTGTGAACATCAATCGCACAGCATTGTAGTAAGGATTGCGCCAATAAGACCAGTGTTGTTTCCAGAGGCACGCCACGCACTGCCCGAAGAAGCTTTGATTATACTGGGTTGCGAAGTAGAGGTCCTTGGAACCAGGCAGGGGGACGCTGAGCTCCTTGATCAGCGCTTGATTGTTTCTGATCATGATAGAGATAAAGACGACAAGAGAGATTAAAATCGAGCTTGAAAACATGATGCATCAAAATTAGCAAGGTATATCCATTTCTTACTGATAGAGAGTGGAATCTTTGTAGATCTGTGCAAAATCAACGCCGAGGCGAGCCTCAGCTGACTGTGAGCTGATGTCGAGCATCCACGTTGCCGGGTTGTATCCCTTTTTGATGCGAGGGACTCCTGGAATTGCCTGCAAGAGAAAATGTGGCTCAGGTTGTGGGGGTGAAGAACTCAAACCTGGTGAACCAGTTCCATGCTCTATTTGAAGGCTTTACCTGAAAGTATGCTACAAGGTGTTGAGAGAGGTGACCGAGAGGGCCTGTGTAGATCACGTGCCCGCCTCGTTTCATCAAAAGCAACTGCAGTTTAAATCACCGAATACGCAAAACTCAGCACAGTACATCCAGATTTAAGTCTTTAGGCCAATCCAGGTGTCCTTTCCTTGGACATTACACATTTAACCTTAGCCTTGTATTTTTTTTGGAAAATCGCACTTCTTTTGAGACTCCAAATTCAAATTCTACCCAAACCTCCTCTTCCCTTTCTCAAACCTCCAAATTCTTGCCACATGAAACTCTTCCTGAAGATAATATAGAGATAGAAATGGAAGAGAGTTTTTTTATTTACCTAGGGAACAATGGCCAGTGGGTGGGTAGCCTAACGGCGTGCGTTTTTGACTAGGAGGATGGAGGTTGCAAGTTTAAATCTCCCAGGCTCTTCGATGACATTCGGGACCTTTGCAGCCATAATTGTACCGCCTTCATATGGCGGGCACGCACGTTACGACCTACTCAAGGACTCAAGGAATAGAATAAAACGAAGAGTGGTTTGGGTGCTAAAGAGTTCTTCTTTTTTCAACTGGCTTAGTTTTTGTGTTTCACCGCGCGTGGACAATACCGTCAAAGAAGCACCTTGGGGGCTTTTGAAACCAAGAGTGGTCCTTAGACAGACCTTTATCAGTTGAGCCACTCTACTGAAGCACCTTGTGGGCCCAAGAGTGGCTCAACCGATAGTCTTGTGTGAACCCCAAGATTAGTTACAACATTAGAGGTAGCTCTTAGACTAGAGGTACATGACAGTGGCAGTGGTCGACGACTCTTTGCAGCACATGGAGTGCTACAATAATAGTTTCTGCCACCACAAGATCTTCCATTCTCTTTAGTTCACGACTCACAGAGGACTCTCTGTGGGGCCGTGGATGGCTACAATGAGCACATCGACCAGTTGCAAGGCTGCGGGACAACACAGAGATCCCAGCACCCCTGCCTATTGCATAGTTGCGTACAATAGGTATGGTAGAGAGTGTTTTTATTCACCTACGAACGTAACGTGGGAAACAATGGCCGATGGGTGGGTAGCCTAGCGATGTGGGTTTGTACCAGGAAGGTCCCAAGGTCGAATCTCTGCATGCTCTTCGACGACATCTCGGGCATTTACAGCCTTAATTATACCACCTTTGGGTGGCCACTTAAGTTGCTACTACAAAAGTATCTACTCAAGGAAAAGAGAAAAACGCCAGTCGCTATGTCCCATGGCGACTGCCTCCCGCTCAGAGAGAGCAACCTCGTGCATGCATACATAACCAGGGTCGCGTGCTAGGTCTGCCACTATGCGAACCACCAAATGTCGAATCCCGGAGGCATCCACACTCCCAGTATCAAAGAAAAAATGAGCCAACTCCCAGAGTCGGCCTATCACGTCTGTCACCTCCAGATCGCTCACATGGTGAGAAAACTCAACTGCATGAGTCTTCAAAATGCTAAGAGCGAGATCTAGAGTCCACTCCCGGTCGCTAGGGCCACAGAGAGGGAAGGAGAAGGCCACCGCTGAATCAAGTGCCTCCTCCCCTCGGGCCGGAGGTATCAGTACATGAACTCTGATGGGTGCTGGCTCATGGGGGCCCTCCGCTCCAAAAAGCCGTGTGAAGGAGTAGTCAAAAGCCTCCGAGCACTGTCTAGTGTCGAGACTACTCAGCCAACTGCGGATAGAGGATATCCGTGAAGCCCGAATCGGCATGGTAAGTCTCCTCTGTGGTGCTCGAGCAAGGTCGGTGCTCAGTGCCCGCCGGACTGCAGGTGAGCGCCAGGGACTTGCCAAGGCCTCCCGGGGAGCTGAGGCGAGCGGAGGGGGGCAGAAGGGGGTGGAGAAGGAGCCGCTAACAAAACCGGAGAAGGAGCCGCTAACAAAACCGGAGCGGGAACGGAAGAAGGCGAAGGTGGAAGCGAGGCAGGAGGGGGGGATGGGGGAGGGGGGAGGGGGGAGGGGGGAGGGGGGGTGGGGGGTGGGGGCGAAGGAGGGGGTGCTGGCATCTCCTGGTCCTCAGTCTGCGCTGGGGTCTCCTCCTGGAGGGGAGCAAAGCTGTTCCTCACTGGAACCCAGCGATGCTGAGACTGTGGCTGCTGCTGCATCGGTCTCTAGGCGTGCTGCTGTGGCTGTCTCCCTCTACGGCACCCCTGTCCAGGCTGCCACTCCGAGGTCTCTGTGGACTGAGCAGGTGTCCCGGAGGCTGGCTGCCGAGCCACATCTGTGGGCGGGCCATCGGGGGCCTCCTGCTGCGATGAAGGTCGGGGTCTCCTACGAGGGCAGGCCTTGGCCATGTGGCCGACCTGCCTGCATATAAAACACTGGTTCAGGAGCCCCGAAAACTCCACTCTCCGATCAATCCATCCCCCCCCCCCCCATCCTAGGTAGCTGCATGACCTTCCGAAGGGAGGAGATGTGAGGAACCAAAACTCTCACCGAAGGTAGCCCAGCTGCTCTAGCCACCACTGAAGCTGCTGTGGAGCCAGTCTCAAGCACCGAGCCCACCAATGCTCCTAGCCTAGAAAGGAGCGGAAGGTACTCGTGGCGGAGTCCAGGGAAGCAAACCGGCCGCTGCTGGGTCGAAGCCATGCTGCCAAGGTTTGAAGAATGCCCGAGCGCCCCTGATGTCAAGGGGACTCATGGCTAGGACCTGGGCCACGCTCTAGGCTGTCTCGAACTCAATCTAGTAGTGTCCACGGCCCAGTAACTGAACGTCCAGGATCTTGTCCACATCTGCAAGAAGGCAGGCCTGGAGAAGATCCCGGATCTCCCCTCTGCTGGGCGAGTGCCGACTATACGGCAGATGGTGGAATGTGCCTGGAGGCATTCCACCTCTGCGGCGAGGCTCGCTCATGGCTAGGACCTGGGCCACGCTCTAGGCTGTCTCGAACTCAATCTGGTAGTGTCCACGGTCCCGTAACTGAACGTCCAGGATCTTGTCCACATCTGCAAGAAGGCAGGCCTGGAGAAGATCCCGGATCTCCTCTCTGCTGGGGCGAGTGCCGACTATACGGCAGATGGTGGAATGTGCCTGGAGGCATTTCACCTCTACGGCGAGGCTCGCTTCCTCTTCTGGCGAAAGAGAAAGCTTGATGGGGGTATCCTCAGGGGCGGGCAAGGGGGCTGCGGAAGAGTGCCTCTGAGGTGGGGCGGGAGGAGCCTCCATCAGTGTCTGAAGCTAGGTCGAAGGCGAAGTGAATGCGGAGAGTCCTACAAGAACCGAGCTGCTGCACAAAAGGCGGAGGGGAAAAGACGGAAGACAAAGAAAAACAAAGGGGGCGGAAAAACACAGAAAGAGAGGGAGGGGCGTAAGGCAGCGGCGAAAAAGCGGGGGGGGGGGGGGGTGGAGGCAACGCGAAAGCGGGTGGGGGGGAGAGAGGGCGGAGGCAGGCGGAGGGGGTGGGTCACTGAAGAAGGGGAGAAACAAGGGGGGCGCGAAGGAGATGGAGCAGGGGGCGGGGGGGGCTACAGAGCTGGGGCGGGGGGCGCGAGAAGACCTGGCGGGGGGAGGGGGGAGCAAACGCGAGGGCGGCGATAACAAGGCAGGCGGGGGGGGACAGTCGCGAGGGCGGGGAGGGGGGAGTGCGTGCAGGCTGCAGCGCGAGCAGGGGGGAGAGCGGAAGCTTCAGCGAGCGTTACTTCAAGACAAGTGGTATACCATCTACGAGGAGCTTATGCTGCTCTCATGTTTCTATGTTCCTAGTACTCCATGATGAGTTTCCATGGACAGTCTTGTATCACCCTAGTGAGATAGCTATGTTTATGTTTTGTTTTTGTTTTATTTTACATTCCATGATGAGATATGCCATGGACATGCTTGTATCACTTTGGTCTCATAGGCCCGTTGAGTCTTTAGTAGACGCTCTCTCTCTCTCTCTCTCTCTCTCTCTCTCTCTCTCGATACCGTACCACACGTGCTAGGCTTATGCACAAATTGCATGACATTGACGTACCCGAGGATATGCTTTCACCAACCTGGACATTTCCCAGTCTGAAAGGTGTCTGGTGGACAGGATGTTTAAATATTTGGAAAGTACAAGCTTTGGGAATGGGGGATTATCCTAGAATACAAAGAACCACACTCCTAAAATTTAAGAGAGTTGCTATTTTTGGCCCGACTCCGATGGAAATTCTGTTCGCGTCATTACATCTGGAATTGAGCAGATACCAAGAGTTTGGCAAAGTGCCTATGACAGAATGTCTACCAGTTGGGATATTTTTAGAGATAAAGTTTATGGAAGGACCCATCTCTTAGATTGGGACATGTGGCAAGGAGGTGGACCAAAGTGAGACAAGTGGCCTGACATTTGTTAGAAAGTAGATCAAAGTGAGACAAGTGGCCTCACACTTGTCACTTCAGATATTGTGTGGCTCTCCACTTGTCATCGTAGCCTTCTCTTGCCATTTTAGCTCATGGGAGGTTCAAATCTATAAATTGGAGCCCTCTCTCTTCATTAATGGAGGCTCTCTTGCTGCACACTAGCCTCTACCACCGTTACAGGCTACCCTAATGATGGCTACTCTCTTTCTCTCTCTCTTAAAGGCTGCCCGTGAAGAATACGGGCTGTTGGGGACTGTTTTGGAGGCTTCCATCGCGAAGAAATACTGAAGGCAAGGGTATTTAATCATTTATTACGATTTCTAGCCATTGTATTTGTTGCACCAGCATTTGTACTTGTTGTACAGGCTGTACCAGCCATCGTACAGGCTGTACCAACCATCGTACCGGTTGTACCAGCCACTACTTGCTGTACTAGTCATTGTACTTGTTGTACCAACATTTGTACTTGCTGTACCTGCTGTACCAACCACCGTACCGACTGTACCAACCATTGCACCTACTGTACCAGCCACTGTACCAACTGTACCAGCCATTGTACTTGCTGTACTGGCTGAATGGAGAGTTGTACTTATTGTACCAGCTCTATTGCATGAAGATCCGTGGTTTTTGGGAAAGAATCAGTACCCACACGGAGGTATATGGATTATATTGTTGGCTCGGCATTTCTACAGCCTATGTTCCGGCTTGGTAGCCTTGTGTTGGACTGTGTTATGGCATTTGTATAAGGATAATCTGGCATCTCCCGTGGGGAGAGTAAGGCCCTCAAAGCTTGTACATGATATTATTCTCCTTGGGTAATAAAATACTCCAAGGGGGGGGTCGACCCATTCCGGCCTCTATGCGGTGTCACACGTGCAAGCTCCATTTTCAGCATTTGTGGATGTTTTGTCCAGCTTTATGTTTTATGCAAAGTGACGATGGATATGTGTTAAGGTTGTGGCCATATTTAAGTGTGTTAACATGCATTGATGGTATCAACAAGTGTGTCAAAGGCCCTAGTCTCCCGGGCACCCGCCGCGAGTTACATTGGTATCAGAGCATAGGCTTTCTTGGAAGCGGAGGCTTCCTACTATCAATAAGAAAGAGAAAAGATCTCAAGTGGGGACCACACTTACCATCATTGCTATTAAGCATGGCCAGCCACTTCAGAGCCTGTGAAGCAAGAGCATGAGCAATAGACAGCTTGGTCTAAGGATTTATGAATGCACAAAATTTATCTTGCAAGTATGGAGTTGGCTTTATGTGCACACATTTAGCACTCTTTCCATATGGATATTGTGGATTATATTATCAAGCTTACAAGCAAGCTATATGGAGATATATCTCAGGATATGTTAAGGATATGGTGACGAGATATTTCTTTTGGCTTCAAGACCAACCTGGCAAAGAAAAGCTAAGTATACTTTGAGTTTGCAAAGTTGGTGCTTTTGCTATTTACTATGAAGTGTTTTTGATGTACACTAACCCTTGTATAGCTATGCAAGGAGAAAGGTGTTGTTGTTTGCCTTGAGATGGTTTCAGGGAAACATTGTTTATGGCTCCCTTTAATGGGATGAATTCTTTTCATGGCTCCCTTTATTGGGATGGATTATATCTATGGAGATTTCTTTCTTGGACGAGATTTATATAGAATTGGGGCCTACTTCGAGGATTACCCAAATCTTTTGAAGGCCTATCTGGAGGCTTTTCAGTTGCGGTCAACTGATTAGAAGCCGGGGAGAATGTCACAAACCCCTATATTCTAGGGACATGCGGATGCGTGTCAGGCCTAGAAACATGCGGATGCATGTATGTATTATACCTGGGCATGTGTATGGATCATATGAGTGGATGCATATGAGTCCAAGGACATGGCAGGACATTTATGGACCTTCGGGCGGTGCCGTGTGGATTCCGGC
This sequence comes from Cibotium barometz, assembly GCF_041138505.1. Lineage (NCBI taxonomy): Eukaryota > Viridiplantae > Streptophyta > Polypodiopsida > Cyatheales > Cibotiaceae > Cibotium > Cibotium barometz. The sequence continues at coordinate 3,957,291 of NC_141074.1, forward strand.
CATGCACACATGGTGTGTTGTGATGGCAGGCGGAATATTTTCAAGTACAAGAATGATGATAGGTGGTTTATGGATTATTCTTTTTGGCTCCCTTTATTTGGAATGCATTGGACTTATGGAACTCATGGTTCACTTACCTTGTGTAGTGTTCTCTTGTCCTACGTGCTCTCTTGAAGATTGTTTCTACCATGCGTGGGTGGAACAATAGAGAGCAGATGGAAGGGAACATGGGTACTTCAAAGGGTAGTGACAAGCACAAGATACCCTGTGTAGTGTTCTCTTGTCCTACGTGCTCTCTTGAAGATTGTTTCTACCATGTGAGGGTGGAACAATAGAGAGCAGATGGAAGGGAACATGGGCACTTCAAAGGGTAGTGACAAGCACAACATACCCTGTGTAGTGTTCTCTTGTCCTACGTGCTCTCTTAAAGATTGTTTCTCCCATGTGTGGGTGGAACAATAGAGAGCAGATGGAAGGAAACATGGGCACTTGAGAGGATAGTGTGAATTGGTGGCCGAAATGCCTATAAACTATGTGTAGCAGAAATGCTTATGGAACACCAGGTTATCTATGCCTGCGAGTGATTGTTTTATCTTACTTAAGCCCACCTCTCATCCAAGGTGTGTGGTCAGAGAACCAACACGGTAAAGTGGACATGATGGGACTTATGTCTATGCCAACGGTCATGTGGACCGATGTCTTGTTGGCAGGAGACTTATTTTGTCTCGCCCATTTACTTGGGACATGGATTATGATCTCTGGACTTATGGGACTGTTTTGTCTCGCCCATTTACTTGGGACATGGATTATGATATCTAGACTTATGGGACTGATTTGTCTCGCCCATTTATCTTGGGACATGATTATGATATCTGGACTTATGGGACTGTTTTTGCTCGCCCATTTATCTTGGGACATGATTTTGATATTGGTATTATGGAGACTTATTTAGTCTCGCCCATTTCTTTGGGACATGGATTCTTCAGTTATATTGGATTTTTGAGACTGTCTCGTCTCGCCCAATCGATGGGACATGATTATATCTTGAATATATGGCTTGAAGCTTAAAGTTGCGGACAACTTTTAAGAAGTTGGGGAGGATGTCACCAGCCAGGACATTTCCCAGTCTGAAAGGGGTCTGGTGGACTCCAAGATGTTTAAATATTTGGAAAGTACAAGCTTTGGGAATGGGGGATTATCCTAGAATACAAAGGACCACACTCCTAAAATTTAGGAGAGTTGCTATTTTTGGCCCGACTCCGATGGAAATTCTGTTCGCGTCATTACATCTGGAATTGAGCAGATACCAAGAGTTGGCAAAGTGCCTATGACAGAATGTCTACCAGTTGGGATATTTTTAGAGATAAAGTTTATGGAAGGACCCATCTCTTAGATTGGGACATGTGGCAAGGAGGTGGACCAAAGTGAGACAAGTGGCCTGACATTTGTTAGAAAGTAGATCGAAGTGAGACAAGTGGCCTCACACTTGTCACTTCAGATATTGTGTGGCTCTCCACTTGTCATCGTAGCCTTCTCTTGCCATTTTAGCTCATGGGAGGTTCAAATCTATAAATTGGAGCCCTCTCTCTTCATTAATGGAGGCTCTCTTGCTGCACACTAGCCTCTACCACCGTTACAGGCTGCCCTAATGATGGCTACTCTCTTTCTCTCTCTCTTAAAGGCTGCCCGTGAAGAATACGGGCTGTTGGGGACTGTTTTGGAGGCTTCCATCGTGAAGAAATACTGAAGGCAAGGATATTTAATCATTTATTACGATTTCTAGCCATTGTACTTGTTGCACCAGCATTTGTACTTGCTGTACTTGCTGTACCAGCCATCGTACAGGCCGTACCAACCATCGCACCGGTTGTACCAGCCACTGCCTGCTGTACTAGTCATTGTACTTGTTGTACCAACATTTGTACTTGCTGTACCTGCTGTACCAACCACCGTACCGACTGTACCAACCACTGCACCTGCTGTACCAGCCACTGTACCGACTGTACCAGCCATTGTACTTGCTGTACCGGCTGAATGGAGAGTTGTACTTGTTGTACCAGCTCTATTGCATGAAGATCCGTGGTTTTTGAGAAAGAATCAGTACCCACACGGAGGTATATGGATTATATTGTTGGCTCGGCATTTCTACAGCCTATGTTCCGGCTTGGTAGCCTTGTGTTGGGCTGTGTTATGGCATTTGTATAGGGATAATCTGGCATCTCCCGTGGGGAGAGTAAGGCCCTCAAAGCTTGTACATGATATTATTCTCCTTGGGTAATAAAATACTCCAAGGGGGGGGGGGGGGGGGGGTCGACCCATTCTGGCCTGTATGCGGTGTCACACGTGCAAGCTCCATTTTCAGCATTTGTGGGTTTTGTCCAGCTTTATGTTTTATGCAAAGTGATGATGGATATGTGTTAAGGTTGTGGCCATGTTTAAGTGTGTTAACATGCATTGATGGTATCAACAAGTGTGTAAAAGGCCCTAGTCCCCCGGGCACCCGCCGCGAGTTACATATGCAGTGGGGGATATATACTTTGTATGAGTCTTTGACAGGCAGAGTCCGAGCTCCAGGCAGACTATCTGATAGGGTGACCAGCACGATAGGGGTGAAGCAGGGATGCCCGCTATCGCCCACCCTCTTTGGACTGTACATTGATGCGGTCTCTAATTATGTAGACAGATTGGGAGGCCCAGGAGCATGCCTGGCAGGGGTGTTGATACCCATCTTGTTATATGCTGATGATATTGTTCTAATCTCAGACTCTCCGGAGGGATTACAGAGACACCTGGATGCATTACAGGCTTTCTGTGCAGCGGATAGAGAACTGACAGTGAACCTTGGGAAAACCAAGGTTATGGTGTTTAACACCACACAGGCATGGGTGACAAGATCAGAGCCTCAGTTCACTTTCCGAGGGGAGCCGGTAGAGTACGTCACGTCATATGTCTACTTGGGAGTTACTTTCATAGGACCTCGTTTCTCCCTGAAGGAGGCAGCACTCGAGGGCATGCAGCCTTGGGAGCACTTGAGAGGCAGTGTAATATGCGGAAGCTTCGGAGAGGAATCGGTAACTTCAATACTCAGAATTCAGCACTCTTTTCGCGACGGACATTAACGCACAAACTGAAAGGAGATGTGTAGAAAATAGAGAGAGAGAGAGAGAGAACACAGTATTGGGTCCCAATTACCCTCTGTAGGGCCCCCACCACGGATGCTATATTTGCTTTATTAGAATGATGAGAAAATATGAAAGAAAATACAGCAATCTTGGAACCTTTCTTGGCTGGGAATACCCTGCCCTTGACCTGAATCCTTCACCCCTGTGCTTAGCACCCTCTTGGCTTTGTCTAGCCTCTTATGCTTGAGCTCTTGGTGGAGAATGAGATGAATGAATGGGATTATGGGCAATTCTATTTATACTACCCCATCAGGAGCAGTCGGCAAGTGCTACTGCAGTCGGCCAGCCCAGAAATGTCCCACGACTGAAAATTCAGCATTAAATGCTGAATTAAATCTCATTAAATGCTGCATTTTTTTCCTAAAAGGTTGGGCATGATGCGCCTCCTTCCAGAGGGCTGGGCACAGCTTTTGCCCACAATCCAAGGGCTGGGCAGCCTGTATGGGCTGCCCCATACTTGCCCTACAACCATGTAAAGGCTGTAATCTCTTGGAATCTGCCTTATTCTTGCCCTACGGCTGTCCATGGCTGGTGGGTTCAGCGTGGGCCTTCCTGGCCCTCATGGGGGTGGTTCCACACCATTCCCATGCCCACACTAAGATCCGGGGTAGCCCTATGGGCTGGCCCCTTGTCCCTAACCACTATCTACTCAGTGATCTGGCATCCGATACCATACCAAATACACAGAACCACTGACATCATTCTAGAGGGAGACTCACAGCGCGGACTGGCATTGTTTCATGTGTAGGACAGTGCACACCTGACCTTGGACTCATGTGCACTGTCCTGCACATGAAACAATGCACACTGAGATAGATCCCTGGCTGACTCGTCCCGGACTGGGCTCACATGGGACCAGTTCACCATCCCAGGTCCTGCACCTTCTGTACAGAAATGTCAAAGTGGCATCCAAGTGCGGGATGCAAGTGACAAAAGGGGTAGTCCACCGGTGTCTAAAAACCAACCACTTGAGCGAGAAAAAATTCTGGTTTCTTTGCTGAATCTTTGTACTTGAAGTAGACTCTGATACCACTGTAATATGCGGAGGCTTCGGAGAAGAATCGGTAACTTCAATACTCAGAATTCAGCACTCTTTTCGCGACGGACATTAACGCACAAACTGAAAGGAGATGTGCAGAAAATAGAGCGAGAGAGAGAGAGAGAGAGAGAGAGAGAGAGAGAGAGAAAGGGAGAGGTGGAGAGGACACAATATTGGGTCCCAATTACCCTCTGTAGGGCCCCCACCACAGATGGTGTATTTGCTTTATTAGAATGATGAGAAAATCTGAAAGAAAATACAGCAATCTTGGTCCTTTTCTTGGCTAGGAATACCCTGCCCTTGACCTGAATCCTTCACCCCTTTGCTTAGCACCCTCTTGGCTTTGTCTAGCCTCTTATGATTGAGCTCTTGGTGAATGAATGGGATTATGGGCAATTCTATTTATACTACCCCATCATGAGCAATCGGCCAGTGCTACTGCAGTCGGCCAGCCCAGAAATGTTCCACGACTGAAAATTCAGCATTAAATGCTGAATTAAATCTCATTAAATGCTACGTTTTTTTCCTAAAAGGCTGGGCATGATGCCCTTGCTTCCAGAGGGCTGGGCACAGCTTTTGCCCACAATCCAAGGGTTGGGTAGCCTGTATGGGCTGCCCCATACTTGCCCTACAGCCATGTAAAGGCTGTAATCTCCTGGAATCTGCCTTATTCTTGCCCTACGGCTGTAATCTCCTGGAATCTGCCTTATTCTTGCCCTACAGCTGTCCTACAGCCCCTCCATGGCTAGTGGGTTCAGCTTGGGCCTTCCTGGCCCTCGTGGGGGTGGTTCCACACCATTCCCATGCCCACACTAAGATCCGAGGTAGCCCTATGGGCTGGCCCCTTGTCCTAACAACTATCTACTCAGTGATCTGGTAGCCGGTACCATACCAGATACACAGAACCACTGACATCATTCTAGAGGGAGTCTTACAGCGCGGACTGGCACTGTTTCATGTGCAGGACAGTGCACACCTGACCTTGGACTCATGTGCAGGACAATGCACACCTGACCTCGGACGACTGAGATGGATCTCTGGCTGACTCGTCCCAGACTGCACTCACATGGGACCAGTTCACCATCCCAGGTCCTGCCCCTTCTGTACAGAAATGTCTAAGTGGCATCCAAGTGTAGATAGGCAATGTGCACACATACAGTTTCAGGAGCCACGCACCAAATTGTGGCTATTTGATACGCTTGTCACACCGACCCTCTTGTACGGAGCTCCAATTTGGGAGCCCAGTATACATCATAGATCTCAGAGAGGAACAGATGAAGGATGGAGGCAAATGGAGAGACCATTAATTATGATGATTGCCCACATGATTCGGAGCAAATCATCAGTACCACATGAGATTGTTCGGGCTAAGCTTGGGTGCTTCACCAGTAGTAACCGAGGCCCTATCCAGGCAGTTACCTTTTTACAGCGGCTATGGGAGCTCTCTCAGCAAAGGTACTCCCAATTGGCATTGACCTCATCCATTCAGTTGGCAGACGATGGAGATACTCATTGTTGGTACGCTCAAATGAGATCATGGTTTGACCTACATGGTTTGCGGATAGAGGCACTACCACCCTTTCAGTACGATCTGGATTGTTCATTTTTGAATCTCACCCGCTCAGAGCAAAACCGCGTGATCAGGATGGATATCATCAGAGTGGACACAGAGAGGATATGGACTAGCCCCCTTGAGCCCTTGGGAATGGCTCATTACAAGAGCCATTTTCTACACCTCTCACCGGATGATTTTATCACCCGCCCAGCGCACATGGATGTACACCTATCACATGGGATACGTTGTGCCATTGGACACATCCGGACCTCATAACACCAACTGCGGATTGAGATAGGGCGATATGTGCATCAGATCTTGGATGACCACATATGTCAGCTATGCTACCAGGAGGTAGAGACAGAGGAACACTACATTTGCCAATGTACAGTCTATTATGAGATCCCAGGGAGATATCACTGCCTCTTCCGAGAGAGTTTTGGACCGTTACGGAGGGTCATGGAGTTTGAGGATCAAAGATGCCTGGGTTTGTTTCTACTTGAGCTCAGGAGACACAGAGAGACCCTCTTGGCAGACAGGAGGCCGAGCCATGACGTACCTAGACAGAGGACCCTGATAGATTTCTTCAGCACCAGCACCAACAACCCAGCCCACACACCTCCGGATACCTCCTCCATTGGGTCCCCAGGGCACCGACAACGCTCCCAAGGAGTCACCACTGATAGAGCAGTTATCTTATGTCGTGCTCGTCGAATACGCCCACCAGGATCCCAACCACGGCATCCTCACCATTGCCAGATCAGAGCCATTATTGCTTAACATCGGAGGCACCTACCTCGCTTCTATGACCTCTCCATTCTAGACAGCCCCATGGCGGAGATACTTGATCTAAGGAGAGGACAACACTTCAACTGATCAGCATACATGGATCTACCTGATATACATTTTTCAGTATTTTCCAGTATTTTCTACTCAGTATCATCTCGGAGTCTTACAGTTGTGTTCTTATCACTGTAGGACAATCACTTTATTGTACTTTTTAGTCTCATTTAGTTGTTCTCTTTGATGAGACACCAACTTCAGATGTACTCTCAGTTTTGGTCTCATAGGCCACTATGGCATAGTTACCGCGGAACGGGAACGTTCCGGGAACGTCGGATGCTAGAACGGGAGCGGGAGCGGGAACGGGAACGTCGCGGAACGCAAGGTCATATGACATGTCAGCATATGACACAAAAAAATGTAACTTTTTGTATGCGGATAGCCAAATATGCTTCATAATATTTGCTCCCCCAAGACATGAACATACATTTCTGCAAGCAAAACTTTAATTTTTTTTTTTTTTCGGAACGTTTTGGGACGTTCCGGGAACGTGCCTTCGCCCGGAACATCGTTCCGGCGTTCCAGGAAGGCGGAACGACGTTCCGTGGTAACTATGCACTATGGCCTCTAATATATCATTTCCCTCTCTCTCTCTCTCTCTCTCTCTCTCTCTCTCTCTCTCTCTCAGCCGTTCAAAGTTGAATCGGGTAATCAAGATGGACATTGTGAGACTAGATACAGAGAGGACATGGGTCAGGCCCTTGCAACCGTTGGGCACGAAAATGGCACACTACCATAGTCATTTTCTACACCTCTCTTCGGACGGGTTTATTATACGCCATGCTTACATGGACACACACCTCTCACATGGTATTCGGAGTGCTATTGGATAGATTCGCACCTCTTCACACCGGCTGAGGATCGAGACAGGTCGATATGAGGATATATCACTAGAGGATCGCATATGCAAGCTTTGCCATAAGGAGGTGGAGTCGGAAGAACACTATATATGTCGTTGTACTGTCTACTATGAGATCCGACGGAGGTACCATTGCCTGTTCCGTGAAGGCTTTGGACCTTTGCGTCGGATCATGGACTTTGAGGACCAAAGGTGCTTAGGGCTCTTCATACTTGAGCTTAGACGCCACACAGAGAGCCTATTGAGGAACAGGAGGGTAGTGGGACCAAAGCTGCCTAGACAGAGAGCCCTCACAGATTTTTTAAGAGCCAGCACTGTAACCCCACCAGCCTCTACTCCCCCATCTACAGGCCTACCTGGCAGACCACCCTCCAGAGGAGTCACCCTCCTGGACAGAGCCATTTCCATCTGTAGAGCGAGACGCCCACGACCACAAGGATCGTCTCCACGACTCCCCATCATTGCCCACCACTGGAGGAGTTTACCGCGACGATTCAGCGGTTCAGCTTTCAGCTCTTAGCTCTCTTAGGATGTTACTATTTTCATTCTTTCTTTCAAATTTGTTATGATGAGGCATCATCATCATCAGTCGTGTCTCATGGGCCATTTCGGTCTTTGGGAGATCTTTCTTTCTCTTCCTCCCATCCATGTGTCAAATCCCCACAGATCTCCTCGTAGAGCAATCCTTAAACACGACTCGAAACCTGCAAAACAAAACCAAACAACGTGAAGGGGTTGCTCTACGAGGAGATCCGTGGGGATTTGACAGTGGTATCAGAGCATGCCTCGAAGAGCGTGTTGCAAGAAGAAAGAGGTTGAAGAAAGTGGTATGAGGTCGAGATGATTGCTATTTTTTCATGTAATACTGCTGTTTTTTTTTTTCAAAATTCAGCGTATGGTTTCTAGTTGCATCGTTGGAATCCGAGTGGGTTGTGGTCATGGAAAGGGTAGCTTTGATTAGCAAGTGAAGAGTTGCTTTTCTGGTGAGGAGAGAAGCAAGTGAAATAGTACTCAACAAGCAATAGCTTGTCAGCTGCGTGAATCAGTAAGAGAGTAAGGGTTGTCGGCTGTTGTTTTTCAATGCGTATGTGTGAGAAAAGACTATCGAGGACCTTGCGATCAGTAGGGCGGCGACTTCTTTTGGTTCACTGCTGTTCCCTGCAACCGACGTGTGGCAGCAGGCAGTCAAAAGCGGCTGTTTTTTTCAGCCCTTTTGTTGCTTTTCGCACACCTTACGTTTTTTAGCGTATTAATAAAAATACAAGAAACAGCTACGTTTTGTTCTTTAAAAATCTAAGGCAACGTGTTATGTTTTAAAAAAAACAAAACAAAACAAAACAAAGAAAGTTGTGCCATCTTACATGGTTTTTTTTGGAAAAAACAAAAAACACAAAAGAAACATACAAATACAAAAACTCTTTTGGGGAGTTTATAAAATTCGCCTACAGTGGACTTCTAGCCACACATCTCCTCGAGTTCTCTAGCACCATCTCATGCTTGCAGCCAAGATTTTCTCTCTTTCCCACTTCGAGATGTTGGCCCAAGCATCCAAGATGGAACCCGCACCCGCACCCGCACACGAAGACATGCCGGCTACCGAGACCGCCGATGGCGATCTTTTCGAAGATTTTGTAACTAAATCTGATTTTCAGAAATTTAAAGTTACTTTTGAGGCTTCTTTCATGGAGCCCGAGGCACAAATCGCCGCACAGATGCAAGCTTCGCAGAATTCCATCTCTCTATTGACCACTACCTTGTCTACTCTCTCGTGCATGGATACATTGGCGTCTGCTTTAGGCCCCAATGTTACTCCGGAACAGTTTGGTAGCGAGCAAAAGCAACGTACCAAGAAGATTGTGGACACGTGGCTACATAAGTGGTAGGTCCACTTCCAGTTTCATCCATATGGCGATGACAAAAAGATTCAGTTGGCAGCAGGTTTCCTCTCAGGCAAAGCTTTGCTCTGGTGGAAAGAACTCAAACCTAAACCAAAAACCTGGACCCAGTTCGAAGAAGTCTTCAAGAAAGAATTCCTCAAGGCGAATGACTACGATATAGTTGCTCAGTTTACCAGTTTCACTATGACCTCGGAGAACCTCACTTATTAGGTCTACCTCCAGATATTTAGAGACTTACAGATGAAAGCTACGAAGATGGATTCTACTACTCTTTTGGGTTTCTTCGTAGGAGGGTTACTCGACTCATACCGTTTACAGGTCAAGAATAACGAGTGCAAAACTTTGGACGAGGCCATTCACTCTGCTCGTATTTATGATGATACAATGGTCTCTTCCAAAACCAAACCCATAACCGAGCATAGGAAACAAGCACAAAAGAAGGTTCTCCGAGCCGAGGACTAGCACGACAGAAAGAAAGTCTTCGGACCAACCTTCAAAGAATTCTACTTCGACTCCAGCGAAGAAAAACCGTCCCCTCAAGGCTATAAAGCTCAAGAAAGAGAGACATTGCTTCATCTGCGAAGAAAAAGGACACATGCATAACAAATGCCTGAAGAAGAAGGGTGCTAAGACCAACGTAAGACCCAAGACGAAGGCAGCCAACCAATTGTCTTTGTCAGGTACTTCAGTCACTTGTACTTTCTCGCCCTAGTTCATGTTCTGATTGTCTGTTCAACTGTAAAGTTCTTGGGTTGCACGATCTTCTCCGAGTTTATAGAGAAGTGAATGGCCATAGAATTTACATTATTCTGGACTTCGGAAGCTCGCACAACTTTGTTAATTACAAACTTGTGCGGAAATTAGGTCTGGACACGACGCCTAACGATCATACCTATGAGGTACGCCTACCTGCGGGTCGGCAAGTGTGGAATCGAAAGGTGGAAAAGCTACCGATCTGGATTCAAGACTACGTAGATATTCTGGAGTGATATGTTATGCATCTAGAGAATTTAGACTTGCTATTAGGAATTGAGTGGTTTAAAACCCTTTAAGGTCCAGATAGATTGGTCTAGTCATACTTTTTCTTTTGAACATAGGAACACCCAATATTCTATCATAGGTGATTGTATACATCCCTCTCAAGGACCTCTTGTAAATACAGTTGATCTTGGAAATATAATGAATTCTTCTTTATATATTGCTTTCCACTGTGTTTTGATTCCACTTTCTTCATTTCTCATACCTACTTCTCATACCTACTATGGATGTCAATGAATGAAGTGTGCGTAAAAGCAAAGAATTACAGAAGTTAGTTGACTCGTTTCAAGATGTATTTCCTAAGGAGCTGCCATTGGACTTACTACCCGAAAGGATAGTGGATCATCATATTGATCTAGTCCTTGGTGCTCAACTTGTTAGCAATCCGCCTTACAGGATGAGCCAGGCTGAGGAAGATGAGTTAGCTAAACAACTCGCAAATCATTTGAGGATGGAACAAATCCGTCCAAGTAAATCATCTTGGGGTGCGCATGTGTTACTTAGGAGAAAGAAGGACAACACCTGACGAATGTGTGCAGATTACAAGAGACTGAACAAAGTGACAATCAAGAACCGCTATCCTATCCCTAGATCAGATGACCTAATTGACTGTTAGTGGCAGCAAAATATTTCATGTCAGTAGACTTAAAGAAGTACTAGGTGAAACACACCAATTAGTTACTCCTCAAAAAATCATGAATGTCAAGGATATGACATTTGTGCCACATGAACCGGAAAAGATTCTTGGATTTCGTAAAAGAGGATTGCGGCATACGCTACTCACAGAATACAAGATCAAGTGGAAGGATCGTGTTGAGGACACTACATGGGAGACATTGACTACCCTTCAAAGGGACTACCCTGGGTTTTTACTGAGCTCAGGATTGACCTCTTAGAGGAAGGGGAGTATGTCATGTGCATAGAGTGTATCTATTGTGTGCAACATGCACACCTCGAGGCTTGGGAAAGCTTGGAGCTAGGCAGGTTGATTGGCAAGCTAGACTAGGTATAGACTGACGGACTGGCACCCAAGTGTGGACGGACAGGCGCCCAAGTGTGGATGCCCGGTGACCGGCCAATAGCCTATAAAAGAGTGGCCAAGGTTAGTCGGTTGGTCATAGAGTCCCGCGAGTCTTTGCAAGAGCTCTACGATCAGGAGCCTGGATCTAGTGCAGACGTTCACCTGCTTCATGCAATCGAGGCCCGCGAGGGTAGCTCCATGGCGGTATGGGACGTCACAGGGTAGAGATTGGTCAGTGTGTCTTGCTAGTTAGCTCAGCTCGTGGCGTGGTGGGGATAGCCAAGACTTACAGCTGCATGGTTGGGTGGTGAGGGCAAGCTTGCACCCCCTTCATGTTGTTTGGCTTTGTTTTGTAGGTTTCAAGTCGTGTTTTAGGATTGCTCTATGAGGAGTTCCGTGGGGCTTTGACACCATGTCTATGCACCAAGTCACCATGGCTTGATTCCACTCACAATCTCTCATGGTCGGAACCATGTTCACCTACATGGTATCAGAGCATGGGTGAATCCACCAAAGCCATTCAACAAACCATAACTATGTTTATGTTTTGTTTTCGTTTTATTTTCCATTCCATGATGAGATATGTCATGGACATCATTGTATCACTTTGGTCTCATAGGCCCATTGGGTCTTTAGTAGACGCTTAATATATCTTTCTCTCTCTCTGCCTACCAAGATCCCAACCACGACATCCTCACCATCACCAGATCAAAGCCATTATTGCTCGGCATCGGAGGCGCCTACCTCACTTCCACGACCTCTCCATTCTAGACAACCCCATGACGGAGATATTTGATCTGAGAAGAGGGCAGCACTTCAATTGATCAGCATACATGGATCTACTTGATATACATTTTCCAGTATTTTCTACTCAGTATCATCTAGGAGTCTTACTTATAGTTCTTATAATTGTCAGACAATCAATTTATTGAACTTTTTAGTTTCATTTAGTTGTTCTCTTTGATGAGACACCAACTTCAGATGTACTCTCAGTTTTGGTCTCATAGGCCATTATGGCCTCTTAGAGACGTTAATATATCATTTCATTTTCTCTCTCTTCCACCCATCCATGTCTATGCACCAAGTCACCATGGCTTGATCTCTCCATTTGTCCTTCCACTCAGAGTCTCTGATGGCTAGAACCATGTTCACCTACATGGTATCACAGCATGGCTAAATCCACCAAAGCCATTCAACAAACCATAGCTATGTTTATGTTTTGTTTCTGTTTTATTTTCCATTCCATGATGAGATATGCCATGGACATTATTGTATCACTTTGGTCTCATAGGCCCATTGGATCTTTAGTAGACACTTAATATCTCTCTCTCTCTCTCTCTCTCTCTCTCTCTTTTCCACCCATCCATTTCTATGCACCAAGTCACCATGGCTTGATCTCTCCATCTGTCCTTCTACTCACAATCTCTCATGGCTAGAACCATGTTCACCTACATGGTATCACAGCATGGGTGAATCCACCAAAGCCATTCAGCAAACCATAGCTATGTTTATGTTTTGTTTCTGTTTTATTTTCCATTCCATGATGAGATATGCCATGGACATTATGGTATCAATTTGGTCTCATAGGCCCGTTGGGTCTTTAGTAGACACTTCATATATCTTTCTTTCTTTCTCTCTCTCTCTCTTCCACCCATCCATGTCTATGCACCAAGTCACCATGGCTTGATCTCTCCATCTGTCCTTCCACTCATAATCTATCATGGCTAGAACCATGTTCACCTACATGGTAAGAGAACATTAGATAGGGCCTTGGTGCCTATATAAAGCATTGTACATGCTGGAAATTTCATAATACAATCATTGTTGTGCTGTGCAGCAACTCACTCTCTCGTGTGTATGGTATCACATCTCTCACTCACTCTGCTTTCACCCATCCATGTCTATGCACCAAGTCACCTTGGCTTGATCTCTCCATCTCCACTCACTCTCTTGTGGTTTGAACCATGTTGACTTACAGTGGCACCATAGCTTCTCTCTTGATTTGGACCCTTTGGCAAGGGCCATCGGCTTCCCAAGTATACCGTATGCTTTCATGGGCTCCCCAAGGAGTACATTGTGCTTCTTTCGGCGATTTGGTCATTACACAAGGGCATGGGCATCCCCTCCCCCACAAGTATCCCGTATCTAAATCAAATCCCAAGTCTAGAGAAGTCCAGAAATAAACTCAATGCCCAAACTGTAGTAAATCCTCAGAAAAGCTCCTCGAAAAAGTGAACACCAGGAGGAATCCAAAAATGGCAGTGGTGCTTTTATACCGGGAGAGGAATTTAGGGGCTGCTTGCCAAGTTTCTGCCGGAGGTGGACACTGGTGGCATTGTTGCTGGTGCTAGCAGCGCTGTAGGAGAAACAGGCAGCGCAAAGCAGTTGAGACGGGCCCACAACCGGCGCAGGTGGCTGAGCAAGGACGAAGAAGGGCGGCGCAGAGTAGCTAAGACGGACACACAGCCGGCGCAAGTGGCTGAGCAACGGTGGAGAAGGGCGGCACAACCGGCGCAGAACGGCCGAGTTGGGCACAAGCCGGCGGCATACGGATTGAGCAAGCAGAGAGCAGCAGCGCTCTGGCGGCTGAAACTTGCACAGCCCTAGCGGAAGATGGAGGCGCAGGCCTAGACCCGACGGATGGAGAGGGTGGTGAGGTTGAAGATGATGATCTATTTGTTCTTTGGAGGTCTCCACGCTTGATGCCCAAACAAGAGGGGCTCAAGTTTCTTTTATACTTGGGAGGGCCTTGCTTTTTGCCAAGAGCAATACTTTTTGCTTTGTTTCTGTTTTTTGCTTTAGCATTTTAATAATAATAAAATATTATTCATCTTTTGTCAAAGTTCTTGAATTATTGTTTTCCTAACTTCAAGGCCTTGTTTTTGGCCCTAGAGTTGCTTTTTGGAAGAGTAGCTTTCAGCTTTTTGATCTGGCTCAATCTCCTTTTTCCAATAGTGCTCTTGGCTCAGGGTGAACTTGGTTTGGCTTTTTTTTTTTTTGCTTTCCCTTGCTTTTTGACCAAAACTAGTGCTTTTCCTTGTACCAACATAATAGTCCATGTTCCCATGCTTTCATCAACCTGTCCAGTGTCGGGGCATGTGTTTCATCATGTGAAAAGAGCTAGGAGGGCCAAATAGTTACAGAGGAGAAGAGGGGTGTGGTTGCGAGCCCTATGTTATCATTGTCATCTCTCCTCTCTCTCTATATCTTTATCTCTTGGATACATGGTTGAGTCTGTCACAGCACGCTCCGCTGGGCTTACATCCTCCCTCTGAGGCGCTTGGAACCCTCCCTCAAGACCTCCCCTGGGGTCGATACAACAACAGTTTTTCCCCACAAGGAGCCCCCCTCCTCCAGCCAACCTCCCCTTGCCTCTCCCTCCTCATCCTGGACCTTCCGTAGGTTACACGGAGGGTGAGGTCCAGCCAACAAACCTCGACTCAACAACCGGCCATCACCACTCGCGGTCTCTCCAGAGAGAACCATTATGAGGGAAATCCCAAGACCCTTCTAAACCCAATGTATAGATGGATGTAAGGTGTATATGGTTGTGAATATTCGATCCAAGGTGGCAAAAAGGAGACGTGGCATCCAAACGTATCGTCCAGGTGCGAGAAACCAAAAAGGAAGGTGTATGGCAAACGAAGGAGACTAGCGGTGAAGTATTCTGGAAGAATCGAGGACGCCGACGAGCTCAAGACGGCGGGGAAGATAGTTTCTGAAGAACAGATACAGATATGCAAGGATGTGGGCTTGAGAGACCACCAGAGTTGAGACTGCAGTGAATTGAGTTCCTGCAGGTCAAATTTGTTTGCTGCAGCAGTTCGCAGGCTAGAATTCCTACAGTTGTTGAAGTTTTGCAGACAGAAGGATAGCACAGTGTGCGGAAGCGGAAGTCGTCCAGAGTAGAGGGTGCAGGAAAAGCAGAGGATCTTGTAGGAAGTGTGTTCCCTAGGATCCGAGTTCAACGTTTTGCTCAATTGTTCCTTGCTGTATTTGAAGGTGGAGACTTGCAGTGTCTGGCTACAGAGATTTTTGATTGGGATGGGTTGAGAGAAGGCCTAAGGAGGAATTATGGGAAGGTGGACACTCCAGAAGACTTGTGGGGGGAGTTGACCAGGTTGAACCAAGGAGAGGATGAGGAAGTGCCAGATTTTGTGACAAGTTTGAAGCTGCATGGAGGAGGATTGGGAGAGTGTCAGGTTTCTCTAACTTTTTGAAAAAAGACAAGTTTGTTGAAGAGCTGAATGGAAGGATCAAGGAGAAGATGGAGGTGAAGGACCCACTGAGTTTTCCAAAGGATGTAAAGACTGTTGTGTATCAAGAGAGGAAGTTGAGACGGAAGGCTGGCTTGAATATGCCATCCACTAGGTCAGGTAGAGATGCTATGTTTGATTTGCTTAATGTACTTCATGCTAGGAACAGTGTGTTTGTTGCAGATCACTACGTGAGTGTTATGGCAAAGGATGCTAATGCAATGAATCACCGCGTTTGTGAAGTGACGAGGAATGCAGTTTGTATGGCGGTGGACCCAGAATTGGAGGCAGTAGATGCTAGCAAGGAGATGGAGGATCGCTGAGAGGCTGATGAATCTATTGTGCAAGGGTAGGAGGTCCCTAGTGAGTTGGGGATCCCACATGAACCTGAGTTGAGGAGTGCTTCATTATAAGATGCCAGTGTGGAGTTTGAAGATCTGTTTTGTGATATGAGAGTTACTTTTCTTTCTTGTGTGCTTGCTAGTGGTGTAGTAGAGGCCATCACCCAACCACCACACACTGTTATGAGCCATTATCTTCAAAGACATCCCTATAGCCACCACACCCCTCTTCTCCTCCCTCTGAGGCACTTGGACTCCTCCCTCGAGACCCTCTGAGTTGGAAGAACTGAATGGAAGGATCAAGGAAAAGATGGAGGTGAAGGACCCACCGAGTTTTCCAAAGGATGTAAAGACTGTTGTGTATCAAGAGAGGAAGTTGAGACGGAAGGCTGGCTTGAATATGCCATCCACTAGGTCAGGTAGAGATGCTATGTTTGATTTGCTTAATGTACTTCATGCTAGGAACAGTGTGTTTGTTGCAGATCACTACGTGAGTGTTATGGCAAAGGATGCTAATGCAATGAATCACCGCGTTTGTGTAGTGACGAGGAATGCAGTTTGTATGGCGGTGGACCCAGAATTGGAGGCAGTAGATGCTAGCAAGGAGATGGAGGATCGCTCAGAGACTGATGAGTCTATTGTGCAGGGGTAGGAGGTCCCTAGTGAGTTGGGGACCCCACATGAACCTGAGTTGAGGAGTGCTTCATTAGAAGATGCCAGTGTGGAGTTTGAAGATTTGTTTTGTGATATGGTAGAGTTACTTTTCTTTCTTGTGTGCTTGCTAGTGGTGTAGTAGAGGCCATCACCCAACCACCACACACTGTTATGAGCCATTATCTTCAAAGACATCCCTATAGCCACCACACCCCTCTTCTCCTCCCTCTAAGGCACTTGGACTCCTCCCTGGAGACCCTCCCCCAAAGTCAATGTAACTATTTGGCCCTCCTAGCTCTATTTCACATGATGGAACCCTTGCCCGGACACCAGACAAGTGGAAGAAGGCATGGGGACAAGGACCATAAGGTTTACTCAAGAAAAAGCACCAGTCCTTGTCAAAAAGCAAAGAAAAGAAAAAAGTCAAATTGGATTGACCGTGAGCCAAGAGCACCACTGGCAAGAGGAGACTAAGCCAGACCAAAAAGCTAAAAGCTGTTTTTTCAAAAAGCAGCTCTAAGGCCAAAAAGCAAGGCCTTGAAGACAGAAAAGCAAAGCACAAGAACTTTATTTTAAAAAAAAGAGGAAAGCAAAGAGAGAAAGTCAAAAGCAAGCATGGATAAGCTTTTGACAAAAAGCAAGACCTCCCTTGGATATAAAATAGGACCCAAGCCACTCGCGCCTGGCTATACCTCCGTTGCTCGCGCTTGTTGCTGATTATTTGCGCTGCCTACACTTTGCTTCCGTTGCGGCCTGCTTGTGCGCAGCTGCCGTTGCCCCTGCCACTGAGCGCTACCATCATCACTGAACAACACCTGGCAATGCCACCACACATCAGCACTGCCACTGACTTGGCTGCTGCTCTAAGTTGCAACACTTATCTAACAGTTATACATTGTTTGTGCTGCCCTTCGTACAAGCTATTATGCGCTTCAACCGTCGCCTAAACCAAGAGATACCATGTAGCCACAAGAGCATTGGTCCTATTTATACTCTCCTGGTTTGGAGAGTTGTTTTCTACTTTGGTTTGGGAAGCAAGCTTACAGTTGAGTATCATATTCTTCGTCGTCAACACGAATCTATTGTGTATTTTGTGTACAATCTTTAGGTTCCGTGGATTTGGAACTTGGATTTGAAATTGGGACTTGGACTTGGACTTGGATTCGGACTTGGATCTGGAATTGAATATTGGACTTGGATATTGGATCTGGTACTAGTCCGGTGAGAGATTCTTGTGGGTCATCCCCGTGGTGTGCTCGGCATCATAGGTCTCGTGCCTCGACTTCAGCATATATTTGTTTACTTGTGTCTTCATTGGTTGTGCGAGCCCACAAATTGTTCTTGAATAAATTCCTCAAAGGGAGCGGAGCCTGTTCCTCGCTCAGTGTGTGTGTGTACTGTGCAAAATTACATAAACCCTTCTCTCTCTCCCTCTCTGTATCTTATATATCTCTATCTCATTCTCTTGGATACGTGGTTGAATCTATCACAGCATGCACCGCTGGTCTTACGGTGGTATCAGAGCAGGATTTCCTTCAAGGAATTTTTCTTGGGGTGACAGAACCATGTCGAGAGTTGAGGGCCTAACGAAGGTAACAACTATGAGGCCGATCCAAGACTTCGGGATGGAAACCAAGACCGTCGATCCATTACTCATGAGACCGCGGCCATGTCATCAAAAGAGTACCATGACTTTCACCAGTCCAGACAACTTCTCAAAGACGAAGAGTTCCTCGCTTGGATAACCAAGAGAGAAGAGGATCAAAGAAGGGCTCAAATGTTGGAAGATTTTATCAAGGCTAGAGCCACCAAAGCTCAAGGAGGTGACACTTCCAAAGCCTACCTTCGTGCCAAAGGAGTCACCATTGCAGAAGGATCTAGAGCCACCAAGTCTATTTCTCGTGAAGGAGCTATTCCTACACCTACTTTCTTAGATGCACCTTCTTCAGAACAGATAAGGGAAAGAAAGGAAAAAGATCCTACATCAACCGGCAAGATGGACTTCAAGCCGAGAGAGAAGAGTGTCAAGTTTGATGCTTTTCATGGAAAGAGGGATACAAAAAAAGCATTATCTTTTGTTGAACAGTTCAATGCCACCTTTGGAAGAGAGGACTTCTCCGAAAAGTCCAAACTTCGAATGGTTCACATGCATTTGAAGAATGCCGCCTTGAATTGGTGGCTAAAAGTGGTGTAAGAAGGGACCGAGCCAAAGACATGGACCGACTTCAAGGTTATGTTCAACACAAAGTTCTACCCGCAAATTTTGAAGCAGATGTGTAGAAAGAAGGGGATGAGGTAAAGCAAAAAGTTGGTGAGAATATGGCATCTTACCTTAACAACTTTGAAGTTTACTTCATATACTCTTATTCCACTGCTAATGGAAATGCGAAAGTTTGTGAATGGACTATAACCAAAGCTTTTTTTTTTTTTTCCCGGGAGAGAGATCCTACTAATAGTTAACATTACAACTCGCTCAACGTCCCAGCCACGCTGGTGTCGTGAGCTACAAGATCATCTACGCGGCCCTCTGAAGAGGGCGACGAGCACACTCAACCACAGAGAGCGGAGGGGCTACACTGGAGTCCTCCTGGGAAAGGCGGCCAGAACACGATCGACGCCGAAAGGGAAGTTTATGGAGAGCGCGGATGAGAGGTGCCGCCGAGGGGTCCAAGCAGGGTTTGAACCCAAGACCTTTCGGTCCTAGGCAAACACTTTACCACTTGGACTATCACCTCTTTGGCGACTATAACCAAAGCTTATGCAAGTAGTTTATATGTCTGGTTCGAAAACTTTGGAGGAAGCCCAAGCCAAACCTTTGTAAGCCAAGGCTTTGTACATGCCTCAGATCGAGGGCAAGACAAAGAATGAAAATCGGGATCCACCTCAAAGGAAGAAGTTTAAAGACCAATCCCCATCAAAAAAACTAGTCTCGAGAGAAGAAGGATATGAGTGAGGACAAACCTCCACTCTTTTTAAGAAGATTGTCCCTCAAGCAACTTGAGGAATATGCCAAGTGTTTTCAATGTGGAAAGAAGGGATACTTGGCTGCAAATTTGTTACATGCGGAAGCTCTCGGAACCTTCTTTCAACCCTAAACACCATCTAGGAGCATGCTGATGCAAAAACGCATGAAGAAGACAGAGAAGAGAGAGAGAGAGAGTTGAGTATTCAGTATATTCATATCTGTACAAAAAGGTACATATGTTTTGTAGCCTTTGGCTGCCTTCAATCAAAAGGTGTAAACCTACTCTAAGCCTATGTCTAGACCTAGCCCCAAGCTAGGGCTGAATACTGAAAACGATGAGAAACAATGTCTTTTATAGGCTGGAAATTGACATATGGAACTGGCCGACTGCTGGTTGGCCAACTCCTGGACAAATCCTATTCAACTTGCTGCAACCAAATCAACAACACATGCTCCTAATCTCGGGTTCTAATCAGTATTTATTTGGTTGCTCTCCTCAAGATTATATCTAGGCTCAGCGAGTGCATGTCTTGCACATGACAAAATTGTCCCTACCTGCCAGAACAAGAAGCCAAAGAGACCAGAAGATCATCAGATTGACATCATGGCAGGAAGATTGTCAAGAGGTTGGCAATGGATGCTAGTCCATAGCAAGTTTTGATAAAGAAAGCCGTGGGAATCTTTATAGAGCAAAGCTGAAAAAAATCCTTTGAAGCATTGAGATTTTATGCTAGCAAAGACCCAATGTTGATTATTTTATATTAGTCAAAACCTTTTATGGTTGAATGTGATACCTCGGCAAGATTGCAAAACCTTTTATGGTTGAATGTGATACCTCGGCAAGATTGCTTTGGAGCAGTCTTGTACCATGAGGACCATGTTGTGACCTATGAAAGTGAAAGACAACAAGATTGCAGAATGAAGATTTAGTGACTTCTTATGTCATCAAGCAAGGTTTTTCATATGATGCAAACCCGTTTGTGTAACAAAGGATTTGAGACCAAAAGTGATCGAAGAATAACATGCTCCATCTTGCATAGGGCATAGAGCCATCTTGACTACAACTCAAGCCTTGCTGAGCTACTTTTTTTAGCCTAATGAGAAAGGACATTGAGCTATATGTTTCGAGAATGTTTGTTTTGTCTGAAGGTCAAGTTTGATTGACAAAAGCTCGCAAGATTATTGCACCCATTGAATGTTCTGTGAGAGAGTATTGTGAGTATTGCTATGGCTTTTATCTTTGGATTGCAAAAGTCAGGGAATGGAAAAGATGGTATATGGACATTTTCAGGTTACTAAGAAGATCAACTGTGTATGTTATCGGTTGGACCTTTTAAATCATTGGAGGAAACATAATGCCTTCCATGTCAGTTTATGAAAACCATACACAAGATTACCCCAAAGAAGCCTGTAGTGGAAGATCCACCAAGGATCGAAGAGCCAGAACACTTGGTGGAAGAGCCAGAATAGATTGTGTTTCATTCTGTGACAAAACGAGAAAAGACAGTGGTCAAAAAGTTCCTCTTGAAATTCAAGAATTATTTGCCATTGGATGCGAAATGGATGCCATAGGAGTACTTCAAGGACTATCCACATATACTTCGAGCTTATGAGGAAACGGTTGGTCCAGATATATTTAAAGTACAGGCATAGACGTCTTGCGATCAAGACACATTCAAGAGGGAGGGATTGTTTCTCTAGCCCTCTTCATTGTATATATATTGAAATGGAATTGATCATTATTTTGCTTAAATATTGGTTATTTGGGCATGCTCTGGTTTAGGTGGCAACGATGCCAAATAGCTCAAGGAGCAAGATTTGTATTTGGGTGGCAACGATGCCAGATGACCCATTGGATGGCAACGTACCAAATATTTTGGACTTCATAGTTGGGCGATCATTGCGACCAAATAGTTGAGCTGACTACTGATGAAGAATCGGGTGGTCATTGCGACCAAATAGCCCAGCCGACTATTGATGGACAGTCGAGCAATCATTGCGGCCAAATAGCCCAGATGACTGTATTGGATTTCATAATCAGGCGGTCAATGCGACCAAATGGCCCATATGACTATTGATGAACTCTCGGGCGCTCCTAGTGACCAAATGGCCTTGAGGATAGTCTGAGCGGTTTCTCTCGAGAGCCAGATAGCTCAGCACGGTTTCGGATGAAACCAGACACGACAATCCATGAACAGGAGGATCATTACTTGTGCACTGCATACAGATGTATGTTTGAATTTCTACTTTGTGTGTTGTTTTTGATGTGTGGACAATGCTTGGATTTATGGCATGTGATAGTCCACTGCGCAACACCTATCTAACAGTTATACGATGTTTGTGTTGCCCTCCATACAAGCTATTATACGCTTCAATCATCGCCTGAACCAAGAGATACCGTGTAGCCACAAGAGCATTTATTCTATTTATACTCTCCTATTCGGTTTTGGAGAGTTGTTTTCTAATTTGGTTTGGGGAGCAAGCTTATAGTTGAGTATCATATTCTTCGTTGTTGTCAACACGAATCTATTGTGTATTTGGTGTACAAGCTTAGGTTCCCTGGATTTGAAACTTGGATTTGGAATTGGGACTTGGACTTGGACTTGGATTTGGATTTGGAATTGGATATTAGACTTGGATATCGGATCTGGTACTAGCCCGGTGAGAGATTCTTGAGGGTCATCCCCATGGAGTGCTCGGCATCAGAGATCTCGTGCCTCGACTTCAACATCGACTTGGATATTCTACATCGACATATTTATTTGCTTTTGTATTCATTGGTTGTATGGATCCTGGCTTGCGAGCCCATGGATTGTTCTTGAATAAATTCCTAAAAGGGGGCAAGGTCTTTCCCCCGCTCAATGTGTGTATTGTACAAAGTTCCCTAAACCGTTCTCTATCTCCCTGTCTCTATCTTATCTATCTCTATTCTCTATCTCTTGGATACGTGGTTGAATCTGTCACGGCACGCCCGCTTGGGCCCGGTTAAGTTTCCAGTTGGCCCAAAAGCAAGTTCCCCACAAAGAGCCCCCATCTTCTAGGCAGCCTCCTCTCTCCCCTCCCCCTCCTCATCCTAAACCTTCCTCAGGTTACGCAGAGCGTGAGGTTCAGCAGGCTTCCTCCACCTTAGTCCAGCAGACCTCGACTCAACGACCGGTCACGTGCTCACGACCTCTCCAGAGCTTCTTGGACCCAGTGTAGAGGCGAGCTTGGACCCGGTGTAAAGGAAAGTGACTCAGCCTTAGGCACCCGTTGCCCCAATCGGTTCGGCATCTAGGGAGCAGACCGAGGTTTCAGCAGGTTTATTTTGTCGCAATCTAGTAGAGAGGCTCCACTCTCGAGATGACACTCTTTCCACGCACGAGACAATCCTTGTTGATCCTCTCTGGAGGTTGGGAGGCAGGTGTTGACACCAAGCGCAGGTCCCTAGTGACTTTCTACTTTTGTATTAGCAATGTAGCCTTCCTGTGAGAGCAGCCAGCCATGGAGGAAGCCCCCCTGTTATGTTTCTTTTACTGTTGTTCTAGCCAGGTCCCTTTTTAACTAATAGAAGGATCGTGGTGCCATTCACCCAATTACGAGGATAGTATAGGTTGGGCACACCAGGTGGAGTAATAACGGTTATGGAGGCAAGGCAAGTTCCCACGGCTCCTTGGGCTACCATCATACCATGCGAGTGCCCATGGGAAGCATCTTAAGCTTGGCAATTTCGCGATCATAATGCCGCAAGATCATTGAGGGATCTCTAACCCACCAGCTGATAAGTCGTCCAGGCCATCTCGATCAATCTCATCCACACCGTGTTGTCATTGGGGAGCATCTGTAGGGCAGCTTAATGCAGGAATGGTGGGCAGCGTTTTCTAGGCCCGGGCTCTTCTTGTCTCTAGGTGGAGACGGGATCACATGGTGCTACAGGCCCAGTGTGGCTTTCTCCAATTCCTATATGCAATCCTTTAACGAAGATAAAATAAAACAACTTTTCCAGCGATTTCAGCCTTTTGCAGCAGAAATTGAGTAAGACTCCGAATTGCAAGTGCAAGTTTACTGTTGACAACTTTTAAACATCAAGCATACCTCATCAAATGCTTCAAATATGTCAATGCTTGGCTGATGGATTGTGCATACTACTGTCCGGCCAGTATCTACAGTGTTACGCACAGTTCTCATGACTATGGCGGCAGCTCGTGCATCCAAACCAGATGTGGGCTCGTCCATGAAGATTATGGAAGGGTTTGCTACCAGCTCAACGGCAATGGTGAGTCTCTTTCTCTGTTCTGTCGAGAGCCCATTGACACCAGGAAGACCCACTAAAGCATTTCTGATGGGGGATAGCTCAACAAGCTCCATCACTTCTTCCACAAACATCTGCACAGGATATTCTCAATTATAGTCGGAAGCTTGCAAAGTAGGACTTTGAGGTTACTAAGAGCTTACCATCCTTGTTGTCTCGTCAACTTCTTTTGGCAGACGAAGCCATGCAGAGTATACAAGTGATTCTTTTACAGTGACGTTGGGGGAGTGGATATCATTCTGTTCACAATAGCCTGAAATCCGAGCAAATGTTTCCTGCTTTTTTGGATATCCAGATATCCTAATATCACCCTCAATATACCCACCTGTCTTCCTTCCAGCCAAAACATCCATAAGAGTAGTCTTTCCAGCACCACTCACACCCACTAGAGCTGTAAGAACCCCGGGCCTGAAGGATCCGCTCACCTCTCGTAGCAGTTGAAGTCTATCTCCAACAGTATCCTGCTTCTTCATTTCCTGTTGGAAGATGATATCACATGTAAAATAGACCTAATTTTTTCTACCCTTGGCATACAGGTGTAAACAAATTTGCATGCAGCAGAAGCTGGAGGATAGAAGATCTTACTGGGGGCATGTCAACATAATAGTTGATTGAGTTGAAGGCAAGAGACAGCGGTTGGAAAGGGAGAACCATTCCTTTCCTTTGAATTGCAGTGGTAATTTCAGCACCATCGGAGTGATAAGAGTCTGCTGAGGAGATACTTGATCGCCTCCACTCGGGTAAATCAATGCCTACCAAAATTGGAGGCAGCCACTTCAATAATGTGAACTCATGGAACTTCCATTTGAAAGGCTGGTGAAGGGAGAGTTTTACTACCTTGATGGGCAGATGTTGGCCTGCTTGATGCTGATTTGTAGGAGTCCCCAGTTCTATTTGAGTGTTTCTCTTCTAAAGCTTCGTCTGACAAGATCGCTTGAGGTTTACCCAGGGCTGCAGGCCAACAATGGCATTTGTTTGACTAAGCCCATGTGTGTGCACTGCAATAAGGCTGAAAGGGGAGCAACCTAGATACTAGAACTTCTGAACAAACTTGCAACAATATTGGTGAAAGATGGAAGTTCGTACGATTGAGATAAGCCAAAGCCAATGTGAATAAGACATTGAACAGTATGGTGAACCCAATTAAAGCTCCAACGGAAATCCAATACCAATGCTCTTCTGTGAAGAATCCTCTTGATTTTAATATGGCTGTTCCAATGGTATGTGCATCAACACTCCCACTGTAGGGCTGTAACGATGAAGCTCCCCATGTTAGGTGCTATGGATACAGGAACAGAAAGATAGTATTACAGCTAGGGATGGAAGGTTCATGCACCTTTTTCCAACGATCTGCGAGAAATTCATTGTTGACTAAACCATTCTGCGCATACATCATTGGAGAGATCCAGTAAGCCCAAATCCACCACTTGTGGATTTGATCTGCCAATGCCAAACAACCAGATTACCACCCATTTTCCACTTTGCATACTCTATCAGCTGCCAGCCTTGGGCCCTCCAAATGGTGTTAGCAATTTCTCCCAAGAAAATAGCAATTTCCTCTGTGTATGGAGACCAAAAGATGTACCTTTAGAGATGATAAACCCCCCCATAAGGAAGATGACCATCAGAAAAAAGGATCCGAATGTGCTTGCTATGATCATAGATCTGCCCACTGCACCAAGGAAGCGAAACATTCCCAGGGCTGTTTGAGACATGCAGAATAATATCAACATCTGGCGGAAGAATCTGTGCGTGACAGCTCCCAATCAGTGGAATCACACTATGTAACTGACTCTAGGGAATCTAGAACTAGAGTTTAGGATCTACAATGCTTCAATTTCTACTAACCTGCCGGGTCCTGGAGAGAATCCAATCACGTAGTATGTTAAACATACCCAAGTTAGCGACTCCAGCACGGATATGGGTAGCCTTGTGATGAAAGTTGGTATTGAGTAAGCCCATGCAGGATAAAACAGTTGGTCTCTTTGTTTATAATACACGGGGAGACGAGTGACAGTCATAGCCATCTCACTAAAGCCATTGAACAAAACAATCATCAGTGCAAAGAACAGGGCGCCCAAATACAAATCTCCTTGCGCAACACTGTCCGGATGAAGCTTGGTCCGGAAGAAAACTGTCATTGCAACAATGGATATAATCGATACCTGTAGATTGAAAGGATAATAGCAAACAATGGGATGTTAGGGTATTTTTCCTGGATACTACACAATAAGTCTATGGGATCACATAAAAGAAAGTGCAGGCAGGAGAGGGCTGAGTAGGGGAAACACCTGGCATGCCTTGAAAATATAGAGAAAGGAGTTTCTTTTCATGAGCAACCATTCCCTTGAGAAGCATGCCTTGAATAGGGCTTTCTTTCCGAGGCCATACTTTCTAGTTGAAAGGGCTGCTGGATGACTCCTTGCCTTGTCAAAGGGGACTGCAAGCTCTTCTTGAAGCCGCTGGCCGACATGGAAAGAGTTGAAAGACTCTGCGAACTCCTTCACAGGAATGTACCTGTAAGACTGGCTTTGGTCTGCCCAGTACTGTGCTTGATCTTTCCTTGAAGTGACCTATGTTAGAAAAACAATTCAATTGAAGCCCCCAACTTCCCGTGTCTTTAGGCAACAATATCTTATAAGCTTATCAACCAAGCAGCTCTTGTACCTCTTGCAGAAAATCCGCAATACTTTTCCTCTCCGGGCACTTGAACCCCATTGCTTTGAAGAAATCGAGGATAAGGTCCCGAGGGCCCTGGTAAACAATCTGGCCTTCAGAGAGAAGTATGACATCATCAAAGAGCTCGAAAGTCTCGGGTGCAGGCTGCAGAAGTGAGACAAGCATGGTCGAGTCCATCACATGGACGACCTGCCGCAAGCATTTCACTATTTGGAAAGTGGTGGAGCTGTCCAGGCCAGTAGAGATTTCATCCATGAAGAGAGCCTTTGCAGGCCCCACTAGCATTTCACCTGGACATCTTTGGATCAAAAAATGTTTTTCCTTCTGTGATGCATGCTTGTCTTGGTGTGTTCAAATTAGCTTTGTGAAACATGCAAGGATAGAGAGTCAAGTGGCACTCTGCTCTATCTTCATGTGAGCACAGCACTTACCCGTTGTCACACGCTTCCTCTGCCCTCCTGAAACGCCTCTTTTCATTTGATCACCAACCAGGGTATCGGCACAAATGTCAAGGCCGAGAACCTGCAAGGTAAACATGTGATCAAATCTTTGATTGTTGTAGTACTGAAAGCATCAAGCGGTTATGCCCGCAGATGTATCCATGCCACAAAAGAAGCATTACCTTCAATATATAATCTGTGACAATACTTGTCTCCTGCCCTTCCATCGCAATCGCCTGCAAAAGATACAGGTAGGTAGTACACAAGATACAGCCGAAACTTATTGCAAAGTGAAATGTATGCGAAGTCTAGTTACCTTCATGAACACATCAATGTCAGGGTCTGGCTTTATTCCAGCTGCTTTTTCTCTTCTTGAAAGCTCCAGGAGCATCTCTGTTGCAGGCAGTAAGCAGACTTAAGGAGACTACTGCTTTGATTTCCTGAAGTTCCATTTTGTTTTACTAAAACTGTAAATAGGGTAGGATATAAGGAATTTCAAATGCCCCCAACATCGAAGCACACACTCTATCAGGATGGTGAGGACTGACCATATCTAGTCCCAACGCCCTGACAACGACCACAGAAGTCGAGCGTCTCACGAACGGTCAGATCGCCGAGTTGAAGGTCATGCTGGCTGATGTAAGCAGACGTCCGTTGTGGAATGAACTCGGTCATCTCATGCCCGTTGTATGTCACTTTGCCTGACACCTGGCATTTTGTCACATGTTTTTCTTTCATTAGTTTGTATACTGGTTCATGGTGGTGTTCATAAATGCTCTTTTTTTTTAAGGGAAAAAGAAAAGCTGCGGCAGCTGTCCATTCTCCCCATTGCCAGCAAGATATGTACGTGCGACCTCACCCTTTCAAATTCCTGCCCACCATTATATGTAGCCCAAGTTTCACACATACCCTGAGATCAGGAGTTAGCTTCCCAGCAAGAGCAAGCAGCAAGGTCGTCTTTCCTGAACTGGGGGGCCCAAGAAGCAATGTCATTCTGCAAACAAACACAAGAGATTTTGGGTTTTGAGCCACCTACCTTGAAAATATTGAACTGCCATGTTATTTTAGATGTTACATGTCACAGTAATATCCCATGACATTATACAGACCAAGAACCTACCTGGAGGGTTTGACAATGCCATTAATGTCATCGAGTATGTTAAGAATTCTTTTCTTTGTTGGTAACAAAAAACTGAAAAGCCCCTACATTATAAGAAAAGCATGTGGTTACTACAAATATAAGACTTACAGATAGGTAGCAAATCTTGAAAAAAATGCTTAGGAAGATGTCTGCTTTTGCTTGTCCACTTGCAATCTACATACATACATTTGAATGTAGCATATGTGTGTGTGCATGCCTGGGTGCACATGTGCATATGTGTGTGCATGCCCAAGTGCGCATGCGCATGCACATGTGTGTGTGTGTGTGTGTGTGTGTGCACGTGCATGTGTGGATGTGTGCACGTTTGAGGGTGCATGTGTGGGTATGAAGGCAGGTGTGCACGTGTGCAGTCATGTGAAGCTTACCTCCAGCAAGTTGATTGTGAAGTTGTAAAGGGTTGGCAGTGCTCTGCTTCCAACATAAACATCTGCTTCAACATTTAGATGCTCGAATCGAACTTCGATCTTGGGCAAATCAATCCCAACCCTGTGATATATGCATAGTGTTTCTCATTCAACTATTTTCAAGATAGAATTGTAATAAAACCAGAGTGTTTCCATCATAATCCTCAGTATTCCAGTTCTATGGTCCAAGTTCCAACTTTTCCAATTTCTATCCATAAAATCCATATGGACTCTCCATTGAAGACCAGCTAAATCAACCATGGAGATCCAGTTTACCAAAAAGAAACCATGGACTCATCCGTTGACGACCAACAAGGTCAACTAACCAGATCCACGCCCGTGTTCAGAAAACAACTCCAACTCAATATTCCATTTCTTCTTAGACGCACGCGTGGGTATCGTGGGCGACCCAGAGCCCGAGCACCGTATGGTCAACACCCTCTAGGATCCTTTTCGCAGGCGACCTGACACTTCACTCATAGGCCGCTTCCTTGGTCCCTCATCTACCATACCGGAAGCTCACCATTTTAACCGAACCGAGGCTAATCAAGACCTCGGCCGACCTTGCCAGGCGAGACGTCCTTTGACTCTCCGTCTAACTGTTGCAACATTCTCAACCTAGGTCCATGACCTCTTTCCAGAAGATAGTCAAAATGCTTCCTCCAGCATTCTTGACATAAAACAATCTTTAAAAATAACATATTTTTCAAGTAAGATTCCTATCTTTACACATCATTTCTCATCATTCCATACCATTTCACATTATTCCACATCATTCCATGTCATTTCATATTATTTCACATCATTCGACATTATTTCACATCATTCCACGTTAATTCACATCATTCCATGTCATTTCACATTATTTTAGATCATTTCATATCATTCCATGTCATTTCACATGATTGTGAAGTTGTAAAGGGTTGGCAATGCTCTGCTTCCAACATAAACATCTACTTCAACATTTAGATGCTCGAATCGAACTTCGATCTTGGGCAAATCAATTCCAACCTTGTGATACAAAACAATGTTGTAGTTTTATCATCACCGAAATTTACTATTTTATGGATGAGGAGCATGTATATACACACTGTCCTGCCAAGGTAAATTTATGAAAAGCCTTCCACATGTGCCAGCAAAGGCTCAGATCGTTGTGGCTAGACTGTTGGAAAAGGACAGCAAATGGTGTGTGCGCAAAGTATATATAAGCCCGGGTGTCTATATTTCTCAACACCCTCCCTTGGTGCTACATTCCTCGGCTATACTGCAAGGTGAGGTTTTACAACATGTCATCACCCGGGAGCTCTTTGGGATGACTAGGTGCAACAAGTCCTAGGATTCGGGTTCGCTTTATCTTGGAACCTTCTCAACTTTTGAAAAATCGGCCTCACCTTGAGAGGAAAAGAAATAATGGCGCCACTTATTTTGCAAAAAATAGTAATAATTGGATGAAATTCTTGTTCAAAATTTCAATTTCACACGCACAATGCAGCGAAAGAAGGAGAAGCCTGAAATCAGAAGCATTTTTGGGAGTTTACTTACTTTTCACTTCTCTCTCTTAGCTTGAGGAGAAACCGCTCGTTGTCCTCTTCAATATCATGCAGAAGTTTCTGTATTAGCTGCTGCTTTTCAGCAAATCCAAGCTTGGCTATGTCCACCTCCTCATGGATGACCATGCCCGTCTCGCTGACAGTGTCGAGGAAACCTTTTCTTAGCCGATCATAAGTGGGCAGCTTCTCCAAGGCTGCCCATTTGAGAGCTTCTTCATCATCGTCGCCCCGACCACTAGAAGGCCTCGAGAAAACACTGTCATCCCTCGCAAACATTCTTTGGCTGGCTGTCCTTGCGTCTCCCCAGACACCAACACCAGCTTCGCTCGAGAACGAGGCCATCTCAAGCAGCTCAGCTACTTGCCACAAATGATGGTGCTAGAGCGATTGATCAGAGGAATGATTTATGACTCTGATTTTCGCAGCAAGTTAGCAGTGTAGACTAATGGAGATGGACTGGTTAGCTACGTGATAGTGAAAATTAGAGACAGAATGCTTCCCATGATAATGTTTACTAGATTGATTAGAGTAGATTAAAGAGAAAGACTAGAAGATCAAGGAGGATTTTACTTAAATGGCAAGAGTACTAAATCTGGTTTTGGCCGAGGAAAGACCATGTATGCATGCAGAAGGTTTACGTGCTAATCCCCCAAAACCAGAGTAGGAGGTGCTTGCGGCCGCATAATCTTCACACGCGGCTCAATAGAGATAAGGTGTTGGATTATGATTGAAGCGACGACTATCTTTCATGGGGGCGCACGCAAGTGTGTGAGAGTATCGGTGTCTCTTTATATGTACTCGTAAGTCGTGACTCGTGAGTCTGTGTGAAAGAGAGAGAGAGAGAGAGAGAGAGAGAGCTTCTTGGGAAGTCGCGCGCCTGTGAACCACCTTTGAAAATTGGTTAAGGCCTGGGTACCTTGTAGCTTTCAAAATTTGAATTCCAAGATAGGTTTGAAAATTTCCTCTCTTGTTTGTCGCCAGAATGAGAATTATATTGAAAACAAAGACAAAAATTGAATGCTCCAAAAACTCAGCCTCTAGATTTTTTTCGCCTTTTTTAATCTAGAATCATTGAAGTACCTTTGAGACCCCAAGCCAATAAACACCCACCGTGGAAATTTTGGCCTCCCTTTTTTGACTTCTAGTCATCTTCTAGAAAGATCCTTCCTGACGTAGACGTTTGACCTCTTCACCTCTAAAAAGGTGGTTTCTTAACCATTGCTCTTCTAGAACGAGCTGGCTTTAAAGTGAAGAATTGACCATTGCTCTTCTAGAAAGATGCTTCTTAGTAGACTTGGTCATTGAAGAGCTACCTCTAAAGATAAGAATTCGTTTCTCTTTTTGAAAAATGCATATGAAACAATTGATCATTGACGAGCTACCTTTAAAGTTAAGAATTCGTTTTTCTTTTTGGTGGAAAATGCATATGAAACAATCTTTCAAAGTATTGTTTGTTGACGTTCATTTGAAATTACATGTTAAAGCCTCTTCATACACAAAAATTAATTTCTCATGTTACAAAGCATTTTTATACATGAATCAATTTCGTACGTGAGAAACATCAAGATGAGTTTAGAAGTACTTAGTTTTCTTACATTCAGAACGAAGGTTTCAGAATGGCCGAAGATTACTTCCATCCTTCAATAACCATGTATCCACACCCATTTAATAACCCCTTCATGTGAATCAAATTAATATAGCGTATACTTTGCAAGTGAAGAGGACAAAACTACCAATTTAAATGATTTCTCGTTTCGTGACGACATTTGGGGAGACACTTGAGTTCTTCCTTGCCATGCCTATTAGTATATCAAATTAATAACGTGCTAGTAATTAATATGCCCAACCACAGGACTACACTTTGTTGTGCCATGGAAAGTGAGTCACATTTGGCATAGCGAAGGTGTTACCAACAACCATATGAGCTTCTAGTAGCCCATCTTTCAATCTCATCATCTATTGTCTTTGTCCTCCTCAATGGATCCGATTTCAAGCTATAAATAAACCTGAAAGCATCAATAGAGGACCCCGCTAGTCGTATATATTCCGTAAACAAACGTGAAAGCACCCTAAGAGGACCCATATGTTGGACTATATATAGCTCACCCTAGCTTGACCTAGATCTCACCTATATAGTCCAATTCCTTTGAAACTAGACGCTCTTATAGACGCGCAAGGTACGCAGGCATCTATAATCGCGTCTATAAATGCGTCTATGATCGCGTCTAGTTCTTTTGAAACCAGACACGAGTTTTGACCCACTTATAGACACAGTTGGCATTGTGGACCTTGCAAAGAAAAACAAAATCTTCAATCCCCAAAAATATCATTTGCTGAACTATGTGCACAAGATTTTGATAATATACATGATTTTTTGGTGCATTTATATACAAATGAATCTCCAGAAAGCATATTTGCAAGGAAAGAGAGAAAAAATAGGTAAATCGAGTAATGTGGTGAAAGGGATGGATACATGCAAAGGCTTAGGTATATCAAGTATTTCCATGAAAAACAATCCAAAGGACAATGATTGAGTCCCCACATCTTTTCATCAAAGTGAAGCTTTAAAAAAAATCTTGAACCTTCACAGTTGGATACATGTAAAGGCTTTGGCATATCAAGTAATTCCATGAAAAGCAGTCCAAAGGTGAATGATTAAGTAATGTCACGAAAAGCAACATATCACAATAAATCTATACATGTAATCTCAAAAAGGCATGAATCTTTACATGTAATCTAAAAAACATAATAACAACATATCATAATAAATCTATATCAAGCTATGTATGTCTCATTTATCTAATTGTAGTTTCAATCTAATAAACATATTGGAATGCCATTGACTGATGTGGAGGACACATAAATAAGGTGATTTTTGAGACTCGCGTGCATTGTGAGTCTTGTCGATTGAAAGTGCACAAATCCATCTCATATTATCCATGTCTCATTTCTCTAATTACAGGTATGAATTACTAATAAAACAATCAATTAACCACCAATAACAACTAACCAAAAGGAAGACCATAGCCATAATAAAAGTACAATGAAAGAACTAGAGTTCAACCTCATCTTCAATGAGGTTAACCCTTGCTAAAGTATCTATCTCAATGTCCATGCCTATATCCAGATCTACAAAGAGATCAATATTCCCACTATTAGAATTATCACTATGAGAAGCAATATCATCATCTCCAATAGCACGATCATCATCTCCAATGGCACGATCATCATCAATGTTTTCCAAGCTATCTCCCTCCATAGTGGAGTTGACATGCTCCTCCATATGCTCAATGTGGGTGAATGTACTATAAATGGCTCTTGAACGTGGTGAGATTGGGATTATATGCCACCATCTCTTATTGTCAATTATTGGCTGGCACACAACCTATTCAAGCACAAAGGTACATCATATAAAAAATTTACATCTCTACTATCTGTAAATGCAAAAATTGTAATTACCAATAATTTATGTACCTGTTCACAATGTTGTGGTAACATTAGAGTCCCATCCTTTCCTTGCCAAAAATTTGTAGAGTCAATGGTCACAAAGCCACTTGCATGATGCTTAATTGTTGCATTAGGACCTCTTTTCACTACATCCTTAAACCACGACATCCAAAATATATACAAAGAAGCTTCGAAAGTCAAGCTTAATGATATTTTGGATCAATCCACAATAATCATCCATGGGTCCATGGGCTCCCTCAAAGCTTGCAATTACCCCACAATCTTGGGTGTTCCTCTTCTCATCAATCCTTTGTGTGCAAAAATGTTTACCCTCCGACCACAAAGCATTAAACATTGTGCACTATACCAAGACAAAAAAATTTATAAATACCTCAAAATAAAATTTTACAAGTTTAACATACTAAAATATGATTGAGAACACAAGTTTGTTTACCTTTTTGAAGCATCCTCGGGCATACTCCCACTCCTCCAATGTGATATGCATGTTTTCGTCTTGCACCACTCTCTCCATCTCCTCATATAGCCAATCTACATCAAGATTCTTGCGAAGTGATCATAGGTGCTCCGGGTATGGCACAGTACGTCCATTGCGCTTATGGAATGCCGACCTTTCACTTTGTCTTCTTGCATTTTCATCCTCATACTTTGCCACCCATCTTTTCATCACATCACTATTAAAGCACACAAAAGATATTAAGCTTACTATGCATCTTTGTATCCATGACTTTGGTCTTTCCCTTTCCTTGAGGAACATGAGAGGTCATCCTCAAGTCTTCTTCATTGCTCCATAGGCGAGGGAGAGAGGGATTCACTTGGCAAGGTATTCTGAGATATAAACAAGAGATTCTTATACCAACCAAATACTACCTCTTGGCTTTGCATTTTGCCTTACAAAATTCTTTGAGGTCTTCATGAAACGTTCAAGAAAGAACATCCGTTGATCATGCACAGTGCCACATACGACAATCTGATCAATTAAATGAACGATAAGATGTCGTTAGCTTGTGAGAATTGACCGTTGGGAATGTCTCCTCCACCAAACAGACCACCTCCACCGCCATGACCCTTGCATAGTCAAGTGTACATGGATCGATTTCCTTTGAGCTCACATATCTACAATGCGAAACAATAAACAAATCATTTTGAGGAAAACGTATGTAGAAAATTGACTATGAGGGTTTGGAGTACAAACCTCACAAGCTCCCCCATCTTATAAATCGTATCTCGCACTTCGTGGGATGCACAATTGGAAATGCTTGTAGGAAGAATAAACTATAAACATTTATACACCATGATTAGATACATCATGATTAAACAAGTTAAATATGTACAACTTGAATGTTTCACTTACTTGAAGCATCTTGTGCCAATCGTGGGACTTCAAGCCATATATTGCTCAACACCTCTCTTCTTTGTCTTTGTGAAGGCACCTTTTAAACACCTCATGCATCTCGTTGGAGTACGAAATGTAGTAATGGTATCTTTCACCAACTTCTCCTCCTTATTTGTCAATATCCAAGGTGCTCGAGGTAGAATTGTCTTCCCATTTGGTCCCTCTCATGGCCAAGCTCTTTGCACCCTCTCTATGCTTTGTAGATCTTCTCTTACAAGCAAGGAGTTCCATGTTTCTCTCAAGTTCTCCCAAATGTTAGAGGCAACATTCTTGAAGATGTGCATTGGATCAAGAAGATGGTTGATTTTGAGGCTCGTCCAATATGGTAGGCGAAAGAAGATAGAGTACCTTATCAAATAACAACAAATATTAAGAGGATTATCTTTTCAAATAAAGGCTTGTATTAGAATTCTATGTCAAAGATATATTACCTATTCATGCTTGGGGGAGGAGGACTTTCCACTCCATTCCATAATGCCTTCCAATCTCCCATGCTTAGTGGATGTGGAGGGACTCCCATCCAAGAACGAACAAATTTGGGATGATGATGAGGGAGAAATCGATGATGATTCTCATATATCACTTTCTTCAAGCTCTTTGGCTTTGATGCCACCAATGATGGACCACAAATAGGACATACATGGTATCTAGATGTGGAGAGACCTAAACAACATACACATTTAAGCATGTCAAAAAACAGTACAATGATAATAAAGAATCATCATGAATAGAAACCCATTGACTCACCTGAACACTCGCATAACCAGGAAAGTTGTGCATCGTCCACATCAAGATGGCCTTCAAGAGAAAGTCTCGTGAAGATGGAGGCCAACATATGTCATGCACATGGATACCTCTCCAAAGTATATCAAGCACATCAATCAAGGGCGCAAGATACATATCCATATTCTTTAACTTATGTTTCCTAGGAATGAGAAGGGATAACATGATATGTCCTTTCTTTATTGCCATGGATGGAGGAATGCTGTAATTCACCACTATCACTGGCCATATACTATATGAGGTGCTCTTGATTCCAAAAGGATTAACACCATCCATACCCAATCCAAGTCTTAAATGTCTAGGCTCTTCCTTGAAGCTTGGCCATATTTCCTCGATGTGCTTCCATGCAGGAGTGCTTGTGGCAATTCTCATCTTTTCATCATTAGATTGATGAGAGGAATGCCATGACATGAGCTCTGCAATATATTTGCACTTGAACATGTCGCAACACCTTATGTGGCACATGTATACCTTTAAGGTCCTCTCGATATCTTGGCTCGCCCCACAAATACGACACTCTTGAGCCGTCGCATGTATCCCACGGAAGAGAATAGAATCATTGATACATGCATGGATGCGAGTATAATACAAGACTCGAAGAGATGTCACAAAGCTTCTTTCTTGGTCTCTTGAGGTTGGCAATCTATTCTCCTTTGGAAGTATCTTCAACAAAAGCCTATTGACAAAATAATCAAATACATTAATATAAAAATAATTTCTTCTTATATATTTGTAATGGAAGTAGACAATTTATGAAAGTAGAAAACTCACTTGAGAAGTGCATTCAAACTTGCATTAATCCTTCAGTAGCACTCCATTGACATCCAAAACAACAAGGCGCCTATTGCTTGCCATTACATGTATCGGCATTGATGTATCCGGTGGTTGTTCATGTAGCCACCAATGGTCCCCTGTTGTAGTACCACTAAACTATATGAGTAGAAGAACACAGCCTTTTCGCAAAAGCAAAGTTAGACATTGGGCACCAATAAAAGGTTACAAAACAGTGACAGTAGGACATGACAGTTTACAAACACATTGACACCTTTCAAGAGTAGAGCGGCATGACACAAAACGCATCGATAAAATCAAAATGGGCTGGTATTTCAAATTAGTCCAGAAGCAAGTACAAAATGTTGTAACATCAGCTAATTTTTGTAGCCTTGCAGCTTGAGACCACCACCAACGGGGTGCTTTCTACATTTCATAGTGAAGACCTTAGCCCACCACTGCGTGCTTGCGGAAGTGATATCCATATGATTACTTATCCACATAATTTCTATAGAAGATGGATGAGCGCATCGAGGAAATGTGGCCAAGCTTCAAGGAAGAGCCTAGACATTTAAGACTTGGATTGGGTATGGATGATGTTAATCCTTTTGGAATCAAGAGCACCTCATATAGTATATGGCCAGTGGTAGTGGTCAACTGTCAAGGCTAAAATGAGACATTCTGGGGATAATCAATGAAAAAGCAAAGTCACCTAGTAAAGGGAAAGTAAGAAAGACCACAAAGGATGACGAGGTGGGAGTTATGAGCACCTCTTTATCCTAGTGTCTAGAGGGTCTAGAAATGAGTAATTTGTTTATGATACTTAAGAAAATCTTAGGGCACAAATTTTAATTAAAGGAGAATTAAAGATGGCCAAACAACACTTGACAAGAAGGTAGAAATGGAAGATGTTGTAAAGAGGCTAAAGATTGAAAGATATTATTATTTATCTTAGGCACTTTGAATCAAGTTTAAGTGAATATGCACCTACAAAGGACAAGTATACATCTTGGATGTTGACTTCAAGAAAATGTATAATGATGTATGTGACGAGTGGGCAAGGACTAAACTCAATAAGGCAAAGAAGTCAATTTATTTGCCTTAAATATTCAATTTCTTTACCTTTAATAGTTGTTTTTTAGGCGATCAATAAATTCAAGGAGGTACACAATACATTTTCCATGCAAGAGTCATGCCATGGGAGGTATGTGAGGTGGGTGAGTAATTCCAAGGATGGTTCTAAAGGTATGTGAGGTGGGTGAGTAATTCCAAGGATGGTTCTAAACATACGACTAGTTAGAGGCTTATGACACATTTTCATACCTCAAAATTTATGAAAGCATACAATACAATCCACCTGGTATTATTAAGTTATACCAATATATTTATAAAAATCTAATAGCCGCTTACATGTTTACTTAATGATTACATAGCCATGCTTACATGTTTATTTAATGATTTTGCCTTGGAGCACATAAAGTATCCTCCAATTCATAGGTCAAGGGGAATGGACCTAATTAGAGTCTTTTTTTGAGAAGTCTAATGATGGGGCACATGAAGACGATATATGCCTCCACTTACATACCCACTAGTAAATTTCCCTCTAACTACTAGATTAATACCTTCTCAACCCACTCCTAACTCTCTTGCCTCCACTAATGTACCCATGAGTAAATTTCCCTCTAACTACTAGATTAATACCTTTTCACCCCACTCCTAACTCTCTTGCCTCCACTAACATACCCTCTAGAAAATTACCCCTCTAAATACTAGATTAAGACGTTTTCACCTCAATCCTAACTCTCTTGTCATCAACAATGTCACTAAAAAACAACAAAGTAACATATTTTATTTTCCTCCTTATTTGGATTTTCCCACTAACCCTTGTGACCAAGAGGAGTAGGGTGTTGTGACCTAAAGGAGCTAGTGTAGAGTCCTAACAATGGTAAGTCCATTATAGAATTCTCTCAACAGAAGCTCTCTAAGATATGATCTAGGATCCCACACAATCATTATACAAGCCTTATCACAAACAAAATATGAAGAGATAATCCAAATAGCTTATCCTTTTGTTGAAGCCAAAGTTTAAGTGCAAAGATTTATTGGAGATTACTAAATCCAACCTAGCAACAAGGATGTTTACCTTGAGGAGCCTACACAAGACAGTCCTTTGTAAAGCACTATTGGAGATTACTTCATCCAACCAAGCCACAAGGATATACCCTAAAGCCTACACAAAAAAGCCATGGATGCCATACCCGCCGATAAGAAACCCAATCGGAGCCCAACATCTAAAATGGGAGGGGATGATGCCCATGGCATGGGAAGGTAATTCATGGGATATTTTGGCCAAACAAGGTTATCCAATCCTCAATTATAGGAATTATTGAAAATAAGCTATCACTTACGTAATTATGCACACAGGTATAAGAGATGGAACCAAAAGCATCATGTCCATGTCAGCATGGTCTATGATGGTGTAAACTTCCATCAACTAATGCATTTGGTATACAATCTACATGGCACACATAATATTTCCTATATGTATAGAAGAATATATGCAAGCATCAATGTGCATGAGATTACTAGTCTTAAGGGCAAAGCCAATTTACATGTGAATGAAAAGAAGGTTTACCCCAAGGTACAATACTAAAAGAATAGATGCAAGCATTGATATGCATGCAATACTAGTCTTAAGGGAAAACCCAATTTACATGCCAATGAAAAAGGGTTTACCCCCGGTTGGAGTTTCAAGGTGAGCAAAAAACAACGAGATGCACATATTTGTTTTCAAAAAGAGGTCTCAAGTTTAAGCTATTAGCTTGAATTGAGATATCACATCTACATGTGCAGACACACATGCTATTAGCTATTAGCTTAGATATCACCTATACATATATACACAGATGCTCTTGTTGACATGATATATGCATATGTATGCATACATGTGCAAGCTATGCTTGGCATAACACTTCACATGCCATTGTATTCATGCATGATATGTTGACATGGCAATTGGTAATGTGGTACTCGTTTGTTGTAGTTTGGTTTGATGATGTGACATGGGTAAGTTGGCGTGTAATCTCATGACATGGACTAGTGACACATGTTTGTAATGATGTGTCAAAGTTTATGACATGGCCATGAGGTGGCATGCCATGCCATTAATAATAATGTGGCAATGTTTTGTGTTACATGGCATGTAGAGGTGGCATATTGATGTGGGAAATGGGAATTTCTTATGCTCCAATTTCATGAAGTGGCTAGATATGTGACCGGCCCCATGGTAGTCATGGAGCCCCATGGCATACATGATCCACCCACAATTAGGCAACTTGGAGTTTATACCAATCCTAGCTTATATTCCATGAGGAGAGAGGGGGGTGTCATACATGCAAAAAGCCCGTGAAAGTGATATCCATATGATTACTTATCCAAATAATTTCTATAGAAGATATTATTCAAATATTCTAAAGGTGAGCTGTCAAGGCTAAAAGGAGACATTGTGGGGAAAGGCAAAGTCACCTAGTAAAGGGAAAGTAGGAAAGACCACAAAGGATGATGAGGTGGGAGTTATGAGCTCCTCTTTATCCTAGTGTCTAGAGGGTCTAGAAATTAGTATTGTGTTTATGATACTTAAGAAAATCCTAGGGCACACAATTAAATTAAAGGAGAATTAAAGAGGGTCAAAGAACACTTGATAAGAAGGTAGACATGGAAGATGTTATAAAGAGGCTGAAGATTGAAAGATATTATTATTTATCTTAGGCACTTTGACTCAAGTTTAAGTGAATATACAATTACCAAGGACAACTATACATCTTGGATGTTGACTTCAAGAAAATGTATAATGATGTATGTGATGAGTGGGCAATGACTAAACTCAATAAGACAAAAAAGTCGATTTCTTTGCCTTAAATATTCAATTTCTTTACCTTAAATAGCCATTTTTAAGGTGCTAATTAAATTCACGGAGGTACACAATATACTTCTCCATGTAAGAGTCATGCCATGGGAGGTATGTGAGGTGGGTGAGAAGTTTCAATTTCTCACACAAGCAAGAGCTACAATTGGGAGAAGATTGGGTGTCGTGTTCTTCAATATAGGACGATAGAGCTTCTCATCCAGGGTGTCCAAGATTTTGTACCTTTTCTAAAAAACTTAGATGAGTTGAACTCAATGGATCATATGTTTCTTATTATATTTTAGAAAGTTGACCTTGTGTTGATAGGTTAATAAGTTAAACTACAGTTTTGTATACCTTTGAACGTATTTTAAGTATATTCTCTTGATGTTGCAGGCAATATTTCCTCACAGAGTACACTCACTATCAAGAAAGAAATATTATTAACTTAAATGATTTCTTTTACATAGGACTAGAAAGATGCAGGAATCAAAGCCACTCGTTTATGACAAACTACAATGAGTGGATAGGTATTAAGCATGGTTGTTTTTAATTTTTATTAAACATGAGTCAATATTTTAA
This sequence comes from Cibotium barometz, assembly GCF_041138505.1. Taxonomy (NCBI): domain Eukaryota; kingdom Viridiplantae; phylum Streptophyta; class Polypodiopsida; order Cyatheales; family Cibotiaceae; genus Cibotium; species Cibotium barometz. The sequence goes on from NC_141074.1 coordinate 3,998,369, forward strand.
CTTGAGAATTTGGTCTATAGCTAGATTGAAGAATGTAGACGAGATGCTCATGATATTGCAAACTTAATGCCATGTTTATTTGTAAGATCAAAGAATCAAAAGAGGATAATTAGTGCCAAGTTTGCTTTAAGAGAAGAGGACATCAATGCGTAGGAGTGCTCATATTCAAGTTATGCAAGGGCAGCTACAAAACAACGAGAGAGAACTCATAGAAGCCTATGGGACATTCAAAAATGACCTCAAAATTCAACAGGGATAGCTTGATATGGTCCAAGAGAGGCAAGGGAAAAGTAGAGGTCTATGATAAAAGGTTCTTGGAATATAACATGTGATATTAGAACATTGTTAAGACCTCCTACAATACTGCTTAGACAAGCAGGGTGGACACTGCCCCTTTCGGATGATAGCTTCTGAGGCCTTTCCACACGCTCCCCATTATTAAAGCCAAAGGAAACTCATTCAACCAAGCCAGAAGGATATACCCTAAAGCCTACACAAAAAAGCCATGGATGCCATACCCGATCAGAAACCCAATCGGAGCCCAACATCTGAAATTGGAGGGAATGATGCCCATGGCATGGGAAGGTAATTCATGGGATAATTTGGCCAAGCAAGGTTAGCCAATCCTCAATTATAGGATTTTTTAAAAATAAGTTATCACTTACGTAATTATGCACACATGTATAAGAGATGGAACCAAAAGCATCATGTCCATTAAAAAGGAGGATATGTCAGCATGGCCTATGATGGTGTAAAGCTCCCATCAACTAATGCATTTGGTATACAATCTACATGGCACACATAATATTTCCTATGTATAGAAGAATATATGTAAGCATCAATGTGCATGAGATTACTAGTCTTAAGGGCAAAGCCAGTTTACATGCGAATGAAAAGAAGGTTTACCCCAAGGTAAGATACTAAAAGAATAGATGCAAGCATTGATATGCATGCAATACTAGTCTTAAGGGAAAACCCAATTTACATGCCAATGAAAAAGGGTTTACCCCCAGTTGGAGTTTCAAGGTGAGCAAAAAACAACGAGATGCACATATTTGTTTTCAAAAAGAGGTCTTAAGTTCAAGCTATTAGCTTGAATTGAGATATCACATCTACATGCATACACACATGCTATTAGCTATTAGCTTAGATATCACCTATACATATATACACACATTCTCTTGTTGACATGATATATGCATATGTATGCATACATGAGCAAGCTATGCTTGGCATAACACTTCACATGCCATTGTATTCATGCATGATATGTTGACATGGCAATTGGTAATGTGGTGCTCGTTTGTTGTAGTTTGGTTTGATGATGTGACATGGGTAAGTTGGCATGTAATCTCATGACATGGACTAGTGATACATGTTTGTAATGATGTGTCATAGTGTATGACATGGCCGTGAAGGAGGTGGCATGCCATGCCATTAATAATGATGTGGCAAAGTTTGGTGTTACATGGCATGTAGAGGTGGCATATTGATGTGGCAAATGGGCATTTCTTATGCTCCAATTTGATGAAGTGGCTAGATATGTGACTGGCCCCATGGTAGTCATGGAGCCGCATGGCATACATGATCCACCCACAATTACGCGACTTGGAGTTTATACTAATCCTAGCTTATATTCCATGAGGAGAGAGGGGGTGTCATACTTTCAGAATGCCCGTGGAAGTGATATGCATATGATTACTTATCCAAATAATTTCTATAGAAGATATTAATTTCAAATATTGTAAAGGTGAGTTATCAAGGCTAAAAGGAGACATTGTGGGGATAATCAATGCAAAGGCAAAGTCACCTAGGAAAGGGAAAGTAAGAAAGACCACAAAGGATGATGAGGTGGGAGTTATGAGCTCCTCTTTATCCTAGTGTCTAGAGGGTCTAGAAATTAGTAATTTGTTTATGATACTTAAGAAAATCCTAGGGCACAAAATTAAATTAAAGGAGAATGAAAGAGGGTCAAAGAACACTTGATAAGAAGGTAGACATGGAAGATGTTATAAAGAGGTTGAAGATTGAAAGATATTATTATTTATCTTAGGCACTTTGACTCAAGTTTAAGTGAATATACAATTACCAAGGACAACTATACATCTTGGATGTTGACTTCAAGAAAATGTATAATGATGTATGTGATGAGTGGGCAATGACTAAACTCAATAAGGTAAAAAAATCAATTTCTTTGCCTTAAATATTCAATTTCTTTACCTTAAATAGCCATTTTCAAGGTGCTAATTAAATTCAAAGAGGTACACAATATACTTCTCCATGTAAGAGTCATGCCATGGAAGGTATGTGAGGTGGGTGAGAAGTTTCAATTTCTCACACAAGCAAGAGCTACAATTGGGAGAAGATTGGGTGTCGTGTTCTTCGATAGGACGATAGAGCTTCTCATCCAGGGTGTCCAAGATTTTGTACCTTTTCTAAAAAACTTAGATGAGTTGAACTCGATGGATCATATGTTTCTTATTATATTTTTGGAAGTTGACCTTGTGTTGATAGGTTCATAAGTTAAATTAGAGTTTTGTATACCTTCGAACGTATTTAAAGTGTATTCTCTTAATGTTGCAAAGCAATATTTCCTCACAGAGTACACTCACTATCAAGAGAGAAATATTATTAACTTAGCAGAGATCATATTCAAGTTATGCAAGGGCAGCTACAAAACAACGAGAGAGAACTCGTAGTAGAAGCCTATGTGACATTCAAAAATGACCTCAAAATTCAACAGGGATAGCTTGATATGATCCAAGAGAGGCTAACCCTTACCAAAAGGGAAAAGTAGAGGTCTATGATAAAAGGTTCTTGGAGCTAGAATTGCAAGCCTCACCCTCTAAGTAGACAAAAACAAAGGGAAATATAAAAAAGTTCCATGCTCAATAAGTCATTCAATCGACATTGTTGCTACATACATATATAGGAAAAAAACACAATTGCTCTAACATGAGCCATACTTAAAGGTTAGACAAAGAATACAATATGTGATATTAGACCTCCCCAGCCTCTCAAGATGTCCAGTATCAGTCCCCTGTAATTAAATCCCTCTTCAGATATATAAAAGATCTTGTTTCTACCTATTTTGGCTTAGAGAGAGAAAATATTCTAGAGAGAGATTATTCAGATTTTAGATATTTTTGGACGGAAAAATATCTCTTCTTATTAAAATAAATTCCCCCGAAACAGAAGTTCAAAAAAAGATTTTCAGAAGGTGCATTAAAAGGCCTTATCCTAGGAGTCCAGATTTTCTGAAAATTTTAAATTAAGGTTTTGAGGGGCCAATCACATTCATCCAAATGTGTGGAGGAGATAAATAGAAGAAATAAAAAAATCCCTCCCAAAAATGAATAAATACTCACATAAGATGAAGAGTGGACTAACGACCAACTAAACTGATCCAAAAATGGTCAAAAATTGACCAAACTGATCTGGAAAATTCTAGAATCAGGTTGCTTGGTTAGAAGCTCACTTTTTCCTATAAATAGAAGCCTCCCCCTTTGTTGAAGCTTAATAGTGTTTTATGCATTGTTACTCTACTTCTCTCCAAAGCCAAAAAGTGTGAATTTCTTAATAATTCATTAGTTTTTGACCGTTTCCTCTTCTAAAGAACTGGTGGCCACTCTTGTTGCACACAAGAGTAGATCCCTCAAACTATTAAGCCAAAGGAAAGCTCCCATAATTTCATGTAAGTTAGAAATCCTACTTTTTCTTATTCTTTTAATGGTTTTCTAATTTTTTTGTTATCTTTAAAATGATAATCTGATGCTATGCCTTGCTGGAAAGACTTTCCCCCTCTCTCATTCTTAAATTTAGCCCTTCTTTATCCTAGTAAAGTAATCAAATTGTTTGAATTAAAATTTTCATATTGTTTCTCTTTTAAAAGTGAAATTTGATTAGTTTAGAATGCTTTAAACAAATTGGGGATACTTTTTAAGTAAATTAAGAATAAGAAAAATTAAAAAATGGTCAGCCATACAAAGGAGGTTATGGTGAAATTTTCTTAAATTTTGTGAGATAAGTATCACCTTTTATTGTTCAAAAAGAGTAATCTCCATCGTTTGTGTATTCTAAAAGAAAAGTGTTATTTTCATTCTATGCATAAGAAAAGTGTATTATAAAAGTGTTATTTTCATTCTATGCATAAGAAAATGCAAAGTAGAAAAAATATTTCTATTATAAAAGTGTTATTTCTATTAGATTTAAATTCTATGCATAGAAAGAGGCATATTGATTCTTTTTTTATAAAAGAGTGATTTTCATTAGATTTAAACTCTATGCATAGAAAGATGCATATTGATTTTTTTTATTATAAAAGAGTGATTTTCATTAGATTTAAACTCTATGCATAGAAAGATGCATATTGATCATTTTTTTAATTATAAAAGAGTGATTTTCATTAGATTTAAACTCTACGCATAGAAAGATGCATATTGATTATTTTTTTATTATAAGAGTGATTTTTATTAGATGTATATTGGATATTTTTTTATTATAAAAGTGTTACTTTTATCAATATTGATTTTTATGCATAAATAGATGCATAAAAGAAGTTTTTTTATTATAAAAGTGCTACTTTCACCAATATTGATTTTTATGCACATAAAAGAATTTTTTTATTATAAGAGTGTTACTTCTTCAGTATTGATTTTTATGCATAAATAGATGCATAAAAGATTTTTTTTATAGAAGTCTTGAGATACGAAATTAAGATATACTCATTGTATTCAAAAGAAAATCAAAACTGAAAACTTGCATAGAAACCCTGTTTTCTTAAAGGATTGTCGTACGCCAGAATGCTGGAGGGAGCATTCGGTATACATGTTTTCTAAGGGAAGTTCGATTGCAACAGCTGGCAGCGGGGAGCGTTTAAAGGACGGCTCACATAGCAAAAACCTACCCAAGTCTTGACCAGCCTGGGTATGGTGTAAAATGGTGTGCTTCCGGTACGATGGGCGAAGTGCCGACGAAGCGGTCCCTGACTGAAGTGCCAGGACACCTAAGGAGGATCTTGAAGAGTTCTGACTAGGCGATGCACGGGCTCGCGGTGCTTAGGACACCCATACGTATGTCGTGGAAGATATATATATGTATGATGGCAAGAAAATTATTGTAATCTTTTCTGGATCTCGTTGCTAACCCGCTGGTCTCAACGAAGAGTCCAGAGTGATACTGTTTTGTGAGAAACAAGGATTGAATGAAAATTTTGAGTTATGACATTTGTAACCAATAATTGTTTGTCAATGGGTTTTATAAATTAAAGTTTAAAGAGGAGTGTCAGGTGTGTATTTGTATTCTAAAGCAAAAGTTAAGAAAGGCATTCAATTATGGGTGGGTGAGTACTTGTCTGGTTCTACCAAGTCCAATGGTTGACAGTGGCTAACCCATGGGCCAGATGGGGTTAGGCTAGAATCAGTAGAGTTTTAATAATAAAATTGATCAATAGGAATACGCTTAGAACTCGAATAGTTAAATAATAACTTGAAGACTTCTCAAATGAATAGATCAACGGTTGTGTCTAATTCAATTAGGAAAAATGCATTGATTCCTTCAAGTTAAGTCTGTAGTAATAGTTTCCCTTTTATTTGGTTTATTCAGATGAAGGTTAGTTCAGTACCTTGACCTCGTTAGAAAAATTCGTGAAGAAATTCAAAATAGTGGAATTGTCCCCGTTTTCCAGGCATGGGAATTTTTCCCGGTTTTGATTTTTGGAATAACCACCAGCTTAGCCTCGCGCCCGGACATTCGAGGGGGGCGAGGCCCCAAGTGGGAAACCCTGCCCTACGCAAGAGGGAGATGCTTCCGCTGGGCCAGCAATCGAGAATCCACCAGTGCGTAGAGGGGGCAGTGGGATCCCACAGTTGGTATCAAAGCGCTGTTGTAAATTTACATAACAGCATCAGAAATTGCTTAAAATTTTAAAGTAAATCTGGGAAATAATGTTTTCACTTGTTAAATTTATGTTGAATGAACTTCAAAAATTGAAAACTCATAAATTAAATTGGAAATTTATAGATGGATACCCCAATTAATCTATCCCGCATTCCTGAACTCTCCCAGAGTCAGGATATGATAGCCTTTGCATTCGAGCACCTCATCAACTCTACTACGACCCGAGTAAGCAGAGTGAGACTCGCACGTCATTTTTAGAGTCTTTACTTTCCTAATCCTCTTGAGCAACGTCGGTATATGTGGTTCTGTGGAGGACAATGTATTAATGTTAGTACCAGTCAGCGTCAGAGGCTTAGACAAAATATTTCCTTAGCCATGATTCTGATAAGGCTAGGGCTTGTTCAGCATGTACAACTCTTTGATCATTCACCCAAAAACTTCAAAATTTCATGCCGAGTTTTTAGGCTTCTTAGCTGCTTTATCCCTAGATAGCTCCTCTTTCTATAATGAATCATGTGTACCATGGCATGTCTCCTTCACAATTTCGCTTCTTTATGCGTATATGATTTGAGGCAGTGGTTTTGGGAGCCGTGATGCTCTATGTATATATACATAGAGCCGTGATGCTCTATGTATATATCGAAAACTTTTGATAATAAACGATGTTTTGCAAAAAAAATCCAAATTGTTTTCATGATTATGAATATGGGTAGTAAAATTATCAGAGTAAATCTTGTTTGATGATGTATGATGAAATAATTATCTGTTTAAAGAATAAATCCTAAAAATTAAATAATCATAAATCTGTTGTCAAAATTAAGTTGACAAAAATCTCGTTTTGTCAGTCATAAGGCACGCGGCCTATGCAAGGCAACTGGATCCTCTAACTAATGACGAAGAGTTAGATCCGGATGTTCGAAAAGCCTTGCACAGATCCAAACCTGGTCCCTTCAAGGGTGAAGGGGAGGAGCAGTTAGGTGAAGTAGTGGAAAAGTGGATTGAGACAATGGAGGAATACTTTGATGTAACTGGCTTCAATGAGAGAAGCAAGATGGTTCTCACCAGGTTAAAGATTGTGGAAACGGCCAAGGTTGCTTGGAGGAATCACTGTGAGACTAACCGTCTCAATCGGAATACCCAGACTTGGACCAATCTTAAAGCTTACCTCAGAAAGAGGTTTTGTCCTCCGAGCTTCCTTGAAACTAAAATGAATGAGTTCTTGGAACTAAAGCAGGATAGCTGGACAATTGAAGAGTACCATCAAGCTTTTTCTCTTCTCCTCAAATATTCCCCGCAATTGGATAGCTGATGGCCAGATTCATTCGAGGAATGAACGAGCCATTGGACACCTGAGTAAAGAATGCCAAACTTGCCTCAAATATTCCCCGCAATTGGATAAAGAGTAGCTGATGGCCAGATTCATTCGAGGAATGAACGAGCCATTGGACACCTGAGTAAAGAATGCCAAACTTGTCTCAATGGTCGAAGCAGTAAGAATGGCAAAAGACTTTGCCAAAGCCTTTGTTGTTAAGGTCCCGCCAAAGCCTGCACCCTCTAACTTTAAAAGATTCCAAACCCCAAGAAGTACTTCAAACTTTCCTCCCCCAAAGAGGCAGCAAGGCCCAATTTAGAATGAGGATACTGGAAGATTCAGAAGTGAAGGAAGACCCTTCCCCCAAAACACTTTCTCATGAGCCCCACCTCTTTCAAGAATTCAAAGGGATGAGCCTAGAAGTGAGAACCAGTGTTTTGGATGCTAGGGTTTTCGTCATCACCACCAGTTGAAAGACTACCCAACTCCTACCATGTCATGGGGATAGGGAAGTCAAGGACCAAGAGTGCAGAGACCAGCCCCTTCTTATCAGTCACCTCATCAAAATCAGGGCAATCCCAAGAGAACTCTACCTTAGTCGTCTGCCTTTGTCCAGAGTAGCCTTACAACTCCTTCCCAGAACTGAGGCAACCAAAGAGAAAGAGTTCCGCCTCAGTCTATAGCAGCCAGAGCAGTCACAATAGCAAAAGTAGTGGAAGAAGAAAGAGGACAGATTTATGCAGCAATTGAAAACCAAGGGCCAAACCGTCATTCATACTCCAGCTGAGTATCAGAGTAAGCCTTTTAAGCTTTTGATTGATTCAGGCAGTACTCGTTCTTTCATTTCCCCTAGATGCTTGCGTAAGCTAGTCTTAGATCAGAAATCAGGTAAACCTATGCAAGTTGAATTGGCAAGTGGGAAGATTCTTTTCACTCACGTTGAGACAGATCATATTGAGTTTAATCTAGATGGAAATTTAACTGACTGTCAGTTCAGAGTTAGACCTTTGGGAGTTTGCGAGACGGGATCCTTGGAATGGATTGGCTCCATAAAAATCAAGCTGACATTCACTGTCATAATGGAACCATTTTCTTCTGAGACCTTCACAAAAATAAAGTTCAAGGAACTGGAATTTCAGGATCCCCAAGTTTGCAGTTAGTAAAGGCTTCTAAGTTACTAAAAGAACTTAGAAAGAAGCAACTTATTTATGTTGTCAAAATGAATCCTGTAGACTCAAAGTTAAAAGCTAAAGAACCTGAATGGTTAAGTGATTATGATGATTTATTCCCAACAGAATTAACAAAGAAGCCTTCAATTCGGGAAGTAGATCATGTGATAGAATTGACCCCCGCCGGAGCTCAGCCAGTAGCCCTGCGCATGTACAAAATTCCTGAAGCCATCAAACTCTAGGAATAGCTTAGATAGCTATTAGAACAAGGGTTTGTAAGACCCAGTGTTTCACCTTAGGGTGCGCCATTTATCTTTCAGAAAAAGAAAGATGGAACGCTAAGACTCTGTGTGGACTACAAAGGTCTCAATCAGCTGACAGTTAAGAATAAGTATCCTATCCTTAGAATTTATGAGCTTCTGGTGGACAGGCTAAGTGGAGCCCAGATCTTCACAAAGATAGATCTTATCAGATCAGGATTAATGAGCAAGATATCCTGAAGACAGCCATCAATACTCAGTATAGGCATTATGAATTCACTGTCATGCCATTTGGATTGAAAAATGCCCCAACTACATTCAATCAATTAATGCAGGACATTCTCAGAGAATACTTGGATGATTTTGTTCTTGTTTTCTTTGATGATATACTGATTTACTCAAAGAATGTAGCTAACCATGAAGCTCATGTCAGAAAAGTTCTTGAGATTCTAAGGAAGTACCAACTCTTTGCAAAAAAGAGCAAATGCACTTTCTCTACCGACCATGTTGAATACTTGAGCTTTCTGGTATCAAAAGATGGAATTTCTCCAGATTTTGCAAAAGTCCAAGCAGTCATAGATTGGCCTAAACCAAAGACAGTGAAAGAAGTCAAAGGATTCTTGGGATTGGTTGGTTGGTATAGAATTTTTATACCAAAGTATGCTCTCATAGCTCCCCCCCCTGACTAATCTTCTCAAGAAGAATATCCCGTTTCAATGGTCTACCAGGTGCCAGAGTGCTTTTGATAAACTGAAGACTGCCTTGGTAACCAATCTCGTTCTAAAGTTGCCAGATTTCTCTCTACCCTTTGAGGTAGTAAACTGATGCCAGTGGTTTTTCCCTGGGAGGTGCACTCATGCAAGAAGGTCATGCAGTGGCCTATGAATCCTGAAAACTCAGAACGCATGAGAGGAATTATGTTGTCCACGACCTGGAACTACTTTCAGTAGTATATGCCCTGAAGTTGTGGAGACATTACCTACTGGGTCAAAGATTCACTTTGATGACAGATCATCAAAGCTTAAAGTGGATCTTCACTCAGAAGGATCTCAACATGCGCCAAAGATGGTGGATGTAGACCCTGCAGGAATTTGATTTTGAAATCAAGTACCGCCCAAGCAAAGAAAATGTGGTAGAAGATGCCCTCAGCAGAAAAGCCTCCTTGGTTGCAATTACTGTAGTGTCAAATCCTTTGATTATTGAAGCAAGTGAGAAGATCATGCAGGATAGATTCTTTGACCCTATTGCTACTAGGGATTTCATTAACGTCTTCACAATTTCGTGATCACGTTAACAAAACCTGTTGTTAACATAAAAATTCTTGTGATCACAATGTATATTCACGGGCATTTTTTATGACCTGCAAAAATCTTCTCTGCCAGTAATCCCGTCGGGAAAATAGCATTTCCCGGCGGGCCCGCCGGGAAAACCCATTCCGGCGGGCAAATTAAAAAAATAAAAATAAAAAAAATAAAAAAAATAAAAAAATAAAAAAATCATGTTCACAGTCATTCTTACCATTTTTGGGCCTTCTGGACTCATTTATGATGTCAAAAGTTCAAAATTCTTGGCACAAAAAAAGTTTTGTATAATTTGCTGGCCTTAAGTTCAATTGACACACCAATTAAATCTAACTATACTTACATCAATTGACTCAATTGTCCATGACATCATTGCACTCAATTGAGCCCAATTGGACTCAATTACACTTGATTTACACTCAATTGATATTAATTAGGTGTCAATTGATGTCAATTGTGCCTAATTCGACGCAATTGAGCCCAATTTACACCCAATTTGCATAAATTGGGTGTAAACTAAGTATCAATTGAGTCGAATTGGACTCAATTGATAATAATTGGATGTTAATTGATATTAATTAAGCCCAATTGACTTCAATTGGGTGTTAATTTATTACAATTAATGTCAATTGAGCTCAATTGAGCTCAGTTGATATCAATTGGGTGTCAATTGATATCAATTAAGCTCAATTGAGCTCAGTTGACATCAATTGGGTGTCAATTGATATCAATTAAGCTCAATTGAGCTCAGTTGACATCAATTGGGTGTCAATTGATATCAATTGAGCTCAATTGGGCTCAATTGGGCTCAATTGCACTCAATTGACACTCAATTGGGTGTTAATTGCATTCTATTGTGCTCAATTGAGCCCAATAGGATGCAATTAACATCAATCGGGTGTCAATTGATCACAATTGATATCAATTGCTCAATTGACACTCAATTGGGTGTTAATTGCATCCTATTGTGCTCAATTGAGCCCAATAGGATGCAATTAACATCAATCGGGTGTCAATTGATCACAATTGATATCAATTAGACTCAATTGCACTCAATTGTGTGATCGATTGTGTGTCAATTGATGTCAATTGAGCCTAATATGATACAATTGAGCTCAATTCACGCCCAATTGGATGTAAATTGAGTATCAATTGAGCCGAATTAGACTCAATTGATAGCAATTGGGTGTTAATTGATATCAATTAATATCCAATTAACACAATTGAAGTCAATTAAGTCTAATTGACTTCAATTGGATAATTTGGGTGTCAATTGAGCTCAATTGGACGTAAATGACATCAATTGGGGGTCAATTAACATCAATTGAACCTTATTGACATCAATTGGGTGCCAATTAACATCAATTGGACTCAATTGACATCAGTTGGGTTTCAATTGTGGATGCAACTGACATCAATTGGGTGTCAATTGGTTACAACTGAGCTGAATTGGGCTCAATTGCACTCAATTGATATTAATTGGGTGTCAGTTAAACCTAATTCCATGCAATTGAGCTCAATTGACATCAATTCACATACTCTCAATTAATATTAATTGGGTGTCAATTGATGTCAATTGAGCCTAATTCGATGCAATTGAGCTCAATTCACATTAGTTCATATCAATTGGGTGTCAATTGATGTCAATTGAGTAAAATTGAGTCTAATTGGGTGTCAATTGAGTCAAATTGAGTATAATTGGGTGTCAATTGATATCAATTGAGCCAAATTGAGTCTAATTGAGTCTAATTAGACTTAATTAAGTCAAATTGAGTCTAATTGGGTGTTAATTGATGTCAATTGAGCCAAATTGAGTCTAATTGGGTGTCAATGGAGCTTAATTGACATCAATTGGGTGTCAATTGATGTCAATTGAGCCCAATTGAAACTAATTGTGTACAATTGACACACAATTGATGTCAATTGGGCTCAATTGACATCAATTGGATTCAATTGACACACAATTGATGTCACATGGACTCAATTGACATCAATTAACACCTAATTGATGTCAATTAATATCAATTGGGTGTCAATTAATTATAATTGATGCTAAATTGAATGAATTGAGTCCAATTGACATCAATTAAGTCTAATTGGATATTAATTGATCAATTGGGCTCAATTGATATCAATTGACACCCAATTGGACTCAATTGACATCAATTGGACTCAAAAGGGTGTTAACTGATGTTAATTGAGCCCAATTGACATCAATTAGGTGTTAATTGAGCTCAATTGGATACAATTAACAATAATTGGATATGAATTGAACTCAATTGACATCAATTAGGTGTCAATTGAGCCTAATTGCATCCAATTGAACTCAATTGACATCAATTAGATAAATTGCATCCAATTTAATTCAATTGACATCAATTAAGCCTAATTGCATCCAATTTAACCCAATTGGACTCAATTGAATCCAATTGGACTCAATTGAATCCAATTGGACTCAATTGACATCAGTTAGGTGTCAATTGAGCCTAATTGTATCTATTTGGACTTAATTGACATCAATTGGGTGTCAATTAAACCCAATTGGAGTCAATTGATATCAATTGGGTGTTTATTGATATTAATTGAGTTTAATTGACATCAATTGGGTGTTTATTGATGTCAATCGAGTCCAATTAGATGCAATTGGACTCAATTGGGTGTGAATTAGACTCAATTAATATCAATTGGGCTCGATTGATATCAATTAGGTGTGAATTGATGTCAATTGAGCCCAATTCGATGCAATTGATATCACTTGGGTGTCAATTAGACTCAATTGGTACCCAATTGATGTCAATTTGAGTCCAAGTGGATGTCAATTGATATCAATTGAGCCCAATTGATCAATTGATATCCAATTAGACTTAATTGATATCAATTTAACTCAATTAGGTGTTAATTGATATCAATTAGACTCAATTAGATGCTAATTGATGTTAATTGAGCTCAATTGACATCAATTGGATGTTAATTAATGTCAATCGAGTCTAATTAATATCAATTAGGTATCAATTAAGCCAAATTGATATCAATTGGGTGTCAATTGAGCCCAATTCACATCAATTGGGTGTAAATTGAACCTAATTGGACTCAATTAACATCAATTATGTGTGAATTGATGTCAATTGATCCCACTTGGATGCAATTGATATCAATTTGGTGTCAATTGGACTCAATTGGCACCCAATTGATGTCAATTGAGTCCACTTGGATGTCAATTGATATCAATTGAGCCCAATTGATCAATTGATATCAATTTAACTCAATTGGATATTAATTGATGTCAATTAAACTCAATTAGATGTTAATTGATGTTAATTGATGTTAATTGAGTCTCAATTGACATCAATTGGGTGCCAATTGAGTGCAATTGATGTCAATTAAGCCCAATTTGGCTCAATTAATATCAATTGCACTCAATTGAGCCAAATTAGGCTTAATTGACATCAATTGCACTCAATTGGCACCCAATTGATGTCAATTGAGTCCACTTGGATGTCAATTGATATCAATTGAGCCCAATTGATCAATTGACACCCAATTAGACTTAATTGATATCAATTTAACTCAATTGGATATTAATTGATGTCAATTGAACTCAATTAGATGTTAATTGATGTTAATTGATGTTAATTGAGTCTCAATTGATATCAATTGGGTACCAATTGAGTGCAATTGATGTCAATTAAGCCCAATTTGGCTCAATTAACATCAATTGGGTGTCAATTAACTACGATTGATGTCAATTGAGCTGAATTGACATCAATTGGGTGTTAATTGATGTTAATTGAGTTTAATTGACATCAATTGGGTATTAATTGATGCAACTTGAGTCCAATTAGATGTAATTAGACTCAATTGGGTTTGAATTAGACTCAATTGATATCAATTGGGCTGAGTTAATTGGGTGTCAATTGAGCCCAATTGACATCAATTGGGTGTGAATTGAACGTGATTGGACTCAATTGACATTAATTAGGTGTGAATTGATATCAATTGAGCCCAATTAGATGCAATGGATATCAATTGGGTGTCACTTGGACTCAATTAGCACCCAATTGATGTCAATTGAGTCTAATTGGATGTCAATTGGTACCAATTGAGCCCAATTGATCAATTGACATCCAATTAGACTTAATTGATATCAATTTGACTCAATTAGGTATTAATTGATATCAATTAGACTTAATTAGGTGTTAATTGATGTTAATTGAGTCTAATCGAACTCAATTGATATCAATTGGGTGCCAATTGAGTGCAATTAATATCAATTAAGCTCAATTCGGCTCAATTGGCATCAATTGGGTGTCAATTGACTACGATTGATGTCAATTGAGCTCAATTGACATCAATTGGGTGTTAATTGATGTCAATTGAGTCCAATTAACATCAATTGGATGTCAATTGAGCCCAATTGACATCAATTGGGTGTGAATTGAACTGGATTGGACTCAATTGACATCAATTAGGTGTGAATTGATGTCAATTAAGCCCAATTGGATGCAATTGATATCAATTGGGTGTCACTTGGACTCAATTGGCACCCAATTGATGTCAATTGAGTCCAATTGGATGTCAATTGATATCAGTTGAGTCGAATTGATTAATTGACACCCAATTATACTTAATTGATATCAATTTGACTCAATTAGGTATTAGTTGATGTCAATTGGACTCAATTGGGTGTTAATTGATGTTAATTGAGGACTCAATTGACATCAATTGGATACCAATTGAGTGCAATTGGTGTCAATTCGGCTCAATTGGCATCAATTGGATATCAATTGACTAGGATTGATGTCAATTGAGCTCAATTGACATCAATTGGGTGTTAATCGATGTCAATTGAGTCCAATTAAGCCCAGTTGTGTCCAATTGGGTGTCAATTGATTGAATCCAATTAAGCCCAATTAAGCCCAATTGAGTCCAATGGGGTGTCAATTAATGTCAATTGAGCCCAATCGATCAATTGACACCCAATTAGACTTAATTGATACCAATTGGACTCAATTGGATATTAATTGATGTCCATTAGACTCAATTGGAAGTATAATAAGATCTAATTGATGGTAATCGAGCTTAAGGTGATAAATTTAGAGATAACTTTTTTTGTACAAAGAATTTTGAACTTTTAACACCACAAATGAGTCCAGAAGCCCAAAAATGGTAGGAATGACTGTGAACATGAATATATTTTGACCATTTTTTTAACTTTTTTTCTCGCCGGGAAAATAGATTTTCCCGGCGGGCCCGCCGGGAAAACAAAAAGCCCGGCGGGCTTCGGCAGGTTACCAGTGACCAGGTCACTGGTAACCTGCTATCTTGAGAACATGAAAACATGTGAACATGTATTATTCATAAATTATTATGCATAAAGCTTATGTGCAAACCTACAAAACATATCCCCAGCACCCAAGGGTGCAATATTAATAGAGGAAAGAGAGGAAAGATATGAAAGCACTTACCTCTTTTTCATGATGTTGAAAGGGAGGATTAGAGAACCTACAAAACCAACAAAAGGGTGAGGAAAATATTAGTAATGCATACATACAAAAGCTTATGCAAGCTATGCCGCTATGCAAGCCCTAAGCCTTATGCAAGCTATGCTAAAGCTTATGCATAAAGCATGCATGAGGCCTTATGCTTGCATAAAGCTTTAAGCATAATGCTTTATGCATAAGGCCTTATGCATAATAAATCTTTAAGCATAATCATTTATGCATGAGGCCTTATGCATAAAGCATTATGCATAAGGCTTATGCATAAAGCACTATGCATAAGGCCTTAAACATAAAACTATGCATGAGGCCTTATGCATAAAGCCTATGCATGAGGGCAAGCATACATAAAGCATTATGCATAAAGCATAATGCATGAGCATTATGCATAAAGCTTATGCGCAAACTACAAAACAAATCCCCAGCACCCAAGGATGTAATAATAATAGAGGAAAGAGTGGAAAGATAGAAAAGCACTTACCTCTTTTCGTGATGTTGAAAGAGAGGATTAGAGGACCTACAAAACCAACAAAAGGGTGAGGAAAGGATTAGTAATGCATACATACAAAAGCTTATGCAAGCCTTATGCAAACTACGCCGCTATGCAAGCTATGCTAAAGCTTATGCATAAAGCATGCATGAGGCCTTATGCATAATGCTTTATGCATGAGACCTTATGCATAATAAAGCTTTAAGCATAATGCTTTATGCATGAGGCCTTATGCATAAAGCATTATGCCATAAGGCTTATGCATAAAGCACTATGCATAAGGCCTTAAAAGCATGAGGCCTTATGCTGCATGAGGGGTCTGTGGGATAAGAGGAGGAGGACCCATGCCACACATCTATACAAACTAAGAAAATATTAAAAAAATATTATGAAATGAAGACTTCCTAGCTCTTTAAGTCAATTGACCCCGGGAATCATCTCATTCATCAAAACACAAAAAATAATCAAATATTAAGAAAATATTATTAAATGGAGACTTCCCAGATCTTTAAGTCAATTAATCTCGGGTATCATCTCATTCTCCACCAAAACAAAACAAAAAATAAACAAACCAAGAAAATTTTTTAAAAAAATATAAACTAGTCCAGCTCTTTAAGTTAAATGACCCCGGGAATTAATACATAGATAATGCAATAACCACTACCTTAAATAAAATGAGTGTAAAAAGAGGTTTGAGGTCAAGTATATAAAAATTTGTAAAATAGTCAAAAACAAAAAAAGTGAGCTATATAAACACTTGATTGTCTATTACAAAAGAAAAATAGGGTTCAAGAAGAAGAGCAAGAAGAAGAAGAAAAGGAGCAAGAAGAAGAAGAAAAGGAGCAAGAAGAAGAAGAAGAGAAAGAGACTCCCATAACCAAGCTATGTACCTTCAAACTCTTACTCCACAGTCCTTTGTAGCTCCTGTTCCCAGATGGAGTTAGGCCCCGAGGTGTGCAAGTGTCTCAATACAAATATTGTGTCGTCAGACCTGATGCGGAGGACTTCATCATCAACTTGAGGAATCGATGCGACGTGATGCTTTGGTCATGTAGCCAAAGGAAGAACTTGATGGCCATAATGAATGCTTGCTTCCCTTGGTTGATGAAGATGAAAGGCCTCTTTTTAGGTATTTATCCCTAAACTTTCACAACTGGATTTATTGATTTTGATACTGTTTGGCTAGCTTTGCTACTGTTCTGTACACAATCTGGTACTATTTGGTAGTTTGGTACTTTTGGCACTGCTAACACAATTTGGTACTTTTTGGAACTTTGGTACTCTGGTGCTATGCTGCTTTGGACTATGTTTGTTCATGTGTACACAATTTGGCACTGTTTTGTACATAATTTGGTACTCTTTGGTTATCTTTGGTACTTTGGTACTCTGATGCTATGGCAGTTTGAAACTGTGTTTTTTATTTTGTACACAATTTGGTACTGTTTGGTGCTTTGATACTATGGTACTTGGTTCTGTGCTTGGTAACATTTGTGTACACAATTTTATAATGTTTGGTACTTTGGTTATTTGGTACTTTGGTACTGTGTTGTACCAAGTTTGGTACCTTTTCACTGTTATGTACTGTTTGTTAGCTTTGGTACTCTTATTTGTGCTGCTATTCTAATTGCTTGGTTTACCTGTTTTACAGATATTTTTGACCAGTCTCATTGTGAGAGGTGGGATACCAAACTCAGAGATGTGCCAGTCCTTGCGAAGGAGTTCGGTAACAAGCCTATTTTCCTGAAGCTCCTAAGAAAAGTGTGGCGCAAGTATCCGCAATTCAATGAAACGAACACCCTCCTTGTGGACGACACGAGATACAAGTCCTTGAAGAATGATTACGACTCATGCTGCTGCATCCGGTCATATGAGCCTAAGTATTATGACCCCGACAAGCCGAAGTATCTTATGGATGTCATTTTCCCGTGGATCTCCAAGTGGCTAGCTAATAAGTTTCCCACTGCTTACAGCCATCGGAATCCCTTGTTTGATGTTGAGGATGATATTTCCTCGTTCGTTGTCAACTACTTTGTATCTATGGAGGATAATTATCTTTTTGTACATGTACTTTTTTTGGCTACTGCTTTTGTACTTTTCTGTTACTACTTGGTGAAAACAAAAAGGAACAGTACCAAAATTTGGTACTGCAAAAACACAGCAGAGCTAAAAACAATAAAGCACAGTACCAAATTGATAACACAGCAATAGCATTAGACAGTACTGATCACAAGTAAGATTCTAATAAAGAGAATTAGACAGTACTGATCACAAGCAAGATTCTATTCAAGAGAATTACAACTGTTGCCAGTGGTTAGAATTGTAGTTGGGGTAAACACTGTATGGCTCCCGTCCTGGTCACTTCCGTCTTCATATGGCATACTGTTGTAGATATTTTCATATATCTCTGAGGATAGTTTAAAGTGGTGATGGAGGCCAGGGATAGCCTCCATGGGGAACCGTATGGCTCTAATAAGATGCGAGTAGATCATCACCGGTGGTGTCTAATCTAATAGGGTATAGGTATCAACTTTGCCCTCAACCTGGGCATAGTACAAGCCCTCAACTAGCAATCCACCTCTTACGATCTTGTTATGCCAAAGGTCCTTCAGTACTCTTGGTGCTACATAAACGATTTTTGTGCACTTAAGAAGGTAGAAGTCCTCCTTCTCCTCGGCTGCGTTCACTGCAAAGTTATCCCCAATGGACAATAATTGGCTCAATACCTCAGGGTCTCCTTCGTACATAGGCATGCTTAAATCCTCACTCACATGGGAGGAAAACAAATCATTGTAGTTCTCCTCATCATTCTCATCCTCATCACTATTTGTAGGTTGTACTGACTCTGTCCATGGCTCGATGGAGACATATTTCCATTCTTCAATGTGCTGTTTATTATTGCATCTCCTCCACTGCCCATTCACACATGGATCACAGAAGCATGACAGCGTACGAAAACGCACATCACATGGATTGTGCATTGAGTAGCCATCAACACAATGGAATGAGCGAGAGCCTGCAATTGGTTTACAGTCCCACAACAGAAAACGTAGCACATCATTCGGTGAAACCAACCAGAACACCCTCCTTGTGCTGGCACTTCCACCTTCCGTTGTCGCCGGCTGAAACCTCACGTTCAAAAAATTGACCACATCAGCCGCACACTCCATGGGCCAGCCACCATCCGGTTTTAGCTCTTCATGCGTCAGGGTTCTCTTGATAATAGCACCTACACCATCATGCTCTCCTTTTCCATGCCGCCCTGAAGCAAAGAAGTTATGCATCATAAGCAATCCTATCAACTGATAATACCTGGCTACGAAATAGTGTGGTCTTCGTGCCTTGAACTGTGAAGCGGCACCATCTGACCATACCCAATGATAACGCAAACAGTGTCCTTGCTGTTTCATCCAGTTGTCATGCAGCATAAAACAATGCTGAACAAAGAGCGTGTCGTGGAGCTTATCATCTGATATGTAAAAATGCACAGTCTTCTCAATAGCTCCTACTGAATTTTTGATATAAGAGATGTGTACTAGTATTGTTACCTGTGTTGACCACTAATGCATGGACTGGATCTCATTTTGCACTTTAAAGCTGTAATTCTCTGCAAAATCAACAACAGATACCACAACATCTCTGGGAAACTTAAGCAAGCAGTCTTTGAATTGTTGGGCCTGCCACCTAAACATAAAGTTGTGCTTAACGAAGCTTTTCAGATGATCTGAAAAGAGATGAATGAAAGTTGCACTTTTCATCCTTTCCACGACCAAGTCCTTTTGCTTCTTCTCTTTTCCATCACCATTAACCTGTCCAGTGCCCACATCCTGGAATATCTTAACAGTCACCTCCTTGCTATCTGTTGCAATCTCGGCTGGGCAGAATGACAACTTTCGTACACCGCATTTGGGGCACTCTCCAAGCAGGCATCTCTTTGCATGATATTCACCCTCCTTAGGGCGAGGGCACAATATAAAATCTAGCAAGTTACTTATGTGTTGAAAAACAACCTGGTTTGCAGAACATTGGCCTGCCTCACTACGTGTACCACAAATGGAGCATGTACATGGATGTTCTTTGCCGTGATGCCCAAACTTGTTTTGGCACATTTGATTGAAAGCATCCTTGAAGTATACCATCTGGATATGGTAAATACAGAAGCAAGTATAGCGCTCTTTCAATCTTCGGACAAAAAAAGGCTTGAGTGTCTCAAAGGACCTAAGTGACAACTTCACAGCTCTTGAATCTTTTGTAGAGCTCCACTTTTAAACGAAAAATGAACCACGTTAGAGCTCAGAATACTATCAAACAAGAGTAAAGCACCAAAGCTATTTACAGTACAAAATTTGGTACTGTAAACCACCAACTCATTCTAAAGTACCAAATTTGGAACTGTAGTGCCAGATAACAGACTATAGTGCCAAATTTGATGCAGAAAAGCACCATATTAGGCTCTATTTATTACCAGGTGGACCATAGTACCCAATTGGATACTTTTCTACATTAAGCATGGTACCAAATTGGATCATAGTAACAAATTGGGTGCTTTTGTGAATACAAAAAAGCACCAAATTTAGTTCTATGTACCAAGATGGAACCATAGTACCCAATTTGGTACTGTTTTACATACTACATATTACCAAAATGGATCCATAGTGGCAAATTGGGTACTTTTTGGATACAGAAAAGCTTTAAAATTGGTACTATGCATCCAGTTTGGTACTTTTCTGTATTCACTAAAAGCACCCAATCTGTTTCCAAAACACAATTTGGTATAATACTACCAAGTGTGAGTGGTATCCAAAAACACCAAATTGGATTTGTGGAACCCCTTAGGTACTATGCAGGCACACTTAAAGCACCCTGCATAGTACCAAAATTGATCCATAGTACCAAATTGACTATTTCTCTGTATACTTCACAGTACCATAATTGGAAGCTTAGTACAAAATTGGATACTTTTTTGGATACAAAGAGCGCCATAATTGGTACTATGCATCTAGTTTGGTACTTTTCAGTATCCTCTAAAAGCACCAAGTCTGTTTCCAAAACCCATTTTGGTATTATACTACCAAGTGTAAGTGGTGCCCAAAAAAACCAAATTGGAGCTGTGGAACACCTTAGGTACTAACCAGGCACACTTAAAGCACCCTGCATAGTACCGAACTTGATCCATAGTACCAAATTGGCTATTTCTCTGTATACTTTACAGTACCATAATTGGATGCTTAGTACAAAATTGGATACTTTTCTGGATATAAAACGCTCCAAAATTGGTACTATGCATCCATTTGGTACTTTGCAAGATACATTGAAAGCACCAAATCTGTCTCCAAAACCTAATTTGGTATTACACTACCAAGTGTGAGTGCTTCTCAAAAGTGCCAAATTGAGACTGTGCTTTCTTACTCTTGGACATTGCAACCAAAAGTTGTACCGTGAATCCTATTGGGTACAATGTAAAATTCAGAGAAGTGCCAAATTTAATCCTATGGAGGTGGAATTGGTACCTACAATGATAATATTATGGAGCTGGGAATTCAAACAATGGTAAGTACTTGGATATGGGAATTGGGACATCAAGGGAGTGTTGCCAAAAGTGGTGTAACATGCTAAAAGAAAAAAATGGTAGTTTTGGAAGGTCAACTAGCACAAGACAAATAAATATATGAGATAAGCTATGAAAATTATGAAATCCAAGAGAAAGCTATCAAGGAATCCATGCCAGAGTTGTAAAAAATGGTAACCATGTTACAAATCCATCAGCAAAGTGATCTCACATTGAATGAGCAAATTTTGGATGATCACATAGTAACAGTAGGTCTCCACACCAAAACGTCGTCCTCACAACTAACAAGATTGACTTATCATTTGGAACCTCTAGCTCAATGAAGACTGCTAACAAATGGAATTGGAGGTTGACAAAGCCTTTGTAGACCAAGAAGCTCAGGTAACAGTTGTCTAACAAAACCTCTGCCAATACAAGGAATTGATCGAGGCTAAAGGTGATCTTTTAGTAAGCTAGTGGAAAGGGCATCCCCTCTCAATGACCTTCCAGTGGTTCCTTAGGCCCCTGCATAGACCTTCGCCTTGTTCTTTGCCTTGTTCTTTGCCTCACTATTACTCTCTATTTCAGTGTAAAATTAATCTCAGTGAGAAACTTACCCATGGGGATTTGGCACTAATACAACAGATTACCAAACATGCTATGCCGATCCCACATGAGAGATCTTGTGCTAAGCGAGGGTAAATCTATATATATATATCCCCTACACCCAATTGTATTGAACTCTAGATCTTGGTGTAGTTTTCTCATTCATTCAACTAACTTTAATAAAGGTGAAGAGCTCCTCATTCTAATGAAACACACTAGCATTAGTTCTTTTATTGCTCCCCTCCCTAAAACACAATAAAGCCTTTGATTGGATGTTTTGGCATGGGTGGGTAGAAGCTTAGGATACACACCAGCACCTTCTCCTCCATAATAGCTCCTAGAGGAAGACCTACATGCACTTCATGATTTCTCTATAACTAAAACCACCACCACCTTTCGATGATATAGACATAAGAGAGACAAAGAAGAGGACAAAATCTACCTAGTGTTTAGTCCCATAGCATCTTATTTATCTAGTATGTACATGATCTTTAAGTCGAGGAGACCAACTTGATGCAAGAGAGCTTGGGCAATTGATTCAACTAAATCCATCTGGTCGAATGTGGCAAGAAACTCAAGGCTAGCCAACCCATTGCTTGTTTATTTGCTTAGAATATGCGTCGTCATATATATGATCACCCATGCTTACAAATGATGGAAGCAAGAGCATTTAGTACTGATGGTGGCGCAACTATGAGGAAATCCATGCAGACACTGATGGTGGCTATGTTCTAGTGGATTCTTACAAATGATGGAAGCGAGAGCATTTAGTAGAGTCAAAGGGAAGTTATGAGGAAATCCATGCGGACATTGATGGTGGCTAGGGTATAGTGGACAACTTTGCTTTTTGGCCTAGAGGGTGCCATTCCTTGCCATATACGAATATGCTGACATCTATAGGGCATCCCCATGGCACCTTTAGATTGACCCCTTGTACATGTTGAGACTCTCAATAGACAAAGACACTTTATTCTCACCACAATGCATAGCTTGTTTATCAGCCCTATATTATTTTTTCTTGTGTGTCTTTTGCATGGATTTATTTTTTCCCCATGCTCGGACGCTGAGAGGTTTTTTCTTGGAAAATGGACATCCTCTGCTTAGCCCCAATATCTCTTTACATTATATTTTGGTGTATATTCTAACAAAGTTGCAACATAATCTAGGGTTTAGGAAAGGATATTAACTCCATGTTTATACCACTTATAAAGTAGGGGCCCTCCAGCTGTTCTTGATCGATAGTCTAATAAGTGACTAGTTAGTACATAAAACATTATATATCTTGCAAAGAGTGTTTACAAAGTCTTGTGCCCATGAGCACAAGACATGACCCTAAACTAGATGGTGCCATCGGTTCTTCTGGAAGCATAACTAGCATAACCATTAACTACATGGGACTTGACAAGTTCTCCCTTAAACTCGAGATCACAACATGGTCAAGGCCCATCAAAAAAGAGGTTGTCAGTACTAGCATGGAAGCTAATGCCCATTTGGCACCCTAGGGTAAATGGTTAATGTGACATGCTACTTGGAGATTCACATAGGGTTTAGGGTTAAGGATCATGTGACTATGCCCCATGTGACAACCTTTAAATAATATCTTACCAAGGAAAGAGTTTGTCAAGGCCCTTATCACCCTTCCTTTCCCTCTTTAATGGGGGATTACCATGGGCTTCCATAGCCCCTAGGGTAGACCCATGCCCCGTTTTACATGGTTGTTATTTTAATTAGTGTATCCACATTCTTTCCATAGTATTCCAATTTACCCATACATATGCCCAAGTTATTATAGATCCCTTTTCTTATGAAAATGCTTGCTTCTTATGGTGGTTGACGAGTCCCTCTTCCTCCAATGCATTACTAAAGATCTCTATGGTTACCTTGATGTTACATGTAATGTGGAAGTTTGTTTTAATTTAATGCTAAGTACATGGATATTCATGCAAAACATACTACTAACAAGAGAGAGAAGAGACGTGAAAGTACACAATCGACAAGAGAGAGATAAGAGATGTGAAATGTTATATGAAAAAGGTTACCCTCAAGTTATCTCCCACATGTGCATGGTGCTAATGTAAACGAAATACATGATAACTAGTCTATCCTTTTGATTCACAACTTCTTTGGCAATCCACATCTACTTGAAGTCTTTCCAACTTTCCTACTCTTGGCTCTATATATTTGGCTCCAAATTTCCTAGTCTTAGCGCTATATATTTGGCTCAAATGGATGATTTTGAGAATGGGATCTCATGCACATATATTCTTGCATATTATTATATACATAAGAACTGGATACACCATGTAGGCTGAATCCCAACTGCATCAGCTAGTGGGAGGTTCACACCATCATAGGCTACTTACATACGCTCCTCTTGTATGAACATGATGCTTCTACTTTCATCTCTTATAGTTGTGCACAATAATGTAGGTGACCAAGTATACTTCTAATAAATCCCATAGCCAAGGGTGGTTGTTGGCTAACCTTGAATGTTTGGCTAAATTTTTCCATAAGGTGTCTTCTCTTGCCATGAATATCATCGTGTGTCATTCTAGATGTTGAGCTCTAATTGTATATGGCATCCATGGTTTCTTGGGTATATCCTTATCGAGATGGCACGTTGATTGATGAAGTGATGTCCAATAATTATTTGCACATGAGCTTTGGCTTCAACAAACGATTAACTATATAGATGATATCTTCATGTAATAGAACATTCTATAATGGATGTACAACATTGAGAGAACTTTGCACTATCTCCTTGGGGGTCGAGAGAGGGTTATTGGGAGAGTCCAATGTGGATGAGAATCCAAAAATTTATTGACATTATGGGTAGGTGAGTTAACAGTGGGGGGGTGAGAAGGTAATAATCTAGTGATTAGAGGATAGTGACGTGGTATGTTAAACCCAACATATATGCCAAAGAAGACAAAGTTTCAAGGTGAGAAATAAACAATATTCACATATATGTTGTTAGTTTCCTTTCTTCCACTCATGAGCCTTTGGCACATTGTAGAAACAAAGGCAGTAGCTTTTGTTATGGATTAGAGCTTAGAAAAGAGAATACACAATCCAACAATAGTTGCAACTAACATATTTATGAAGCTAATCATGGTATGTGGAAATAATGAGACATTATCTTGTGATATGAACTCCACCATGGGCCAAAATATTGATCATTTCACCCAACTTGGAACATTGATGTAAAAGATGGTTTATTAGAGAAACCCATGCACTCTATTACACAATTCATCGCTACTTAAACACATTATATGACAATTCATCATAATAATAATATGGGGCTATTTTGTTGTGAAACATTCCTCAACCAGCCTTCCTTGGAATTAAAAATTCAAGGCCTACAAAGTTGTAGAACTTGACATGGAAGTCCTTTGGAAAGTCTTTAAAGTTTGGTTTGGCCTTTGGAGTCCACTAAAAGCTTGAAATTTCAGCACTCACCCCATGTTTCTTCAACTTGTGGTGACCACATCGTTTGAATTTGTAACCCTACCTTGGACTACATTGAGAGGCCTAAAGAATACCTTGGTCTCTTCAAGTGAAATCCATCCATCCATCCATGCAGGCGTGGGCCCTTGTTGGAGCGAGGGATCTAGAAGGAGATCACCTCTCCAACACCCTCAGCCCATTGCAAAAAGCCCACGGAAGTGATATCCATATAATTACTTAGCCAAATAATTTCTATAGAAGATGAATGAGTATATTAATCAAATATTCTAAAGGTGAACTGTCAAGGCTAAGAGGACACATTGTGGGGATAAACAATGAAAAAGCAAAGTCACCTAGTAAAGGGAAAGTAAGAAAGACCACAAAGGATGATGAGGTGGGAGATATGAGCTCCTCTTTATTCTAGTGTCTAGAGGGTCTAGAAATTAGTAAGGTGTTTATGATACTTATGAAAATCCTACGGTAAAAAATTTAATTAAAGGAGAATTAAAGAGGGCCAAACAACACTTGACAAGAAGGTAGACATGGAAGATGTTGTAAAGAGGTTTAAGATTGAAAGATATTATTATTTATCTGAGGCACTTTGAATCAAGTTGAAGTGAATATGCACTTACCAACAAGGACAACTGTACATCTCGGATGTTGACTCTTCAAGAAAATGTATAATGATGTATGTGATGAGTGGGCAAGGACGAAACTCAGTAAGGCAAAGAAATTGACTTCTTTGCCTTAAATATTTCAATTTCTTTACATTAAATTGTCATTTTTAAGATGATAAATAAATTCAAGGAGGTACACAATATACTTTTCCATGCAAGAGTCATGCCATGGGAGGCATGTGAGGTGGGTGAGAAGTTTCAATTGCTCACACAAGCAAGAGCTACAATTGGGAGAAGATTGGGCATCATCTTCTTCAATAGGAGGATAGAGCTTCTCGTCCAGGTTCTCTAAGATTTTGTACCTTTTCCAAAAAAAATTAGATGAGTTGAACTCGATGGATCGTATGTTTCTTATTATATTTTTGAAATTTGACCTTGGGTTGATAGGCCACCTTCTTAATGCATTGCAAGTTGTATTACAACATTGTGAGAAAGAATACATGTTAGAATGGAGAAGCTACAATAATAATGCACAAAAGGGAAAACATAAACAACTCATAAAGTCCCATGAAATAGTGGTTCTTAGAGCATATATGTATAGTTTGGAACGTAATGAAGCTCCACATAGAGAAAACAAGGTATAATCTTGATCTAGAATGCAATTGATGAAAAGCTCATTGAAGAAGATGATTCAAGCGAAGAGGATTTAAGAATCCTATAAGAGAATCCTTTTATACAATGGATGTTTTTTACTGTGGGCTTGAGATCTTGATTAAACTTGAAGAGGCCATATTGTGCACTTCACACTAAATCAAATGAAGGTGATATACTACAAGTTGAATGTTCAAAGGTGGTTGAAAGCAACATAGATATTGTAAAGTGGGAAGAAGGGTTATAAATTAAAGAAAAATAAGAGTCAACCATGAAGCACTCTCTAGTGAAAGAGGAAATTTATGATGAGGAATGTAAACATAGAAATTGTGGCCTTAAAGACTGAAGAGGGAATGTATGATGAGGAATTACCATCAAACACATAGAAATTGTGGCCTTAAAGAATGTTGTGGTAGAGCAAGAAGAATCTCAACAACATGATCATAGAACAACCTCTCATGTGTTCTAGCATAGTGGAAAGCAAGAAGATGAGAATGGAATGCCAATGGTGAATTGTAAGGAGAAAGAACCTCTTCACAAAGAAACATTAACAGCCCCTACCATTGATGATTATCAAAACCTCTCTGAATTTTGAGAATCTTGATGGTCTTTAACTTTCTTGTATTTCGTAGCTCAAAAATGATTTGTGAGTGCTTAAATTTTAAAAAATACATTTAAAATTAGACGTATAATTTTGCTCATAAATAGAACATTATTCAATTTGGATGTAAAATATTTAAATAGTCAGCTGTATGATTTTGTTCAAAAATAGAACATTCTTCAATTTGGATGTATGTGGATACTCCACACTTCTACTAGAGAAAATGGGTCATATTATTATTAGTTATTGTTATCCTAGTATTTAGTATTAAATTTCAAATCTTTCTAACAATTGAATAAATTGTTAGCCTATTTTAAAGCTTTTTAACAATTGTGGTTGAGTGAATGATTACTCCACACTTTCTCAATTCACTAGTT
This sequence comes from Cibotium barometz, assembly GCF_041138505.1. Taxonomy (NCBI): domain Eukaryota; kingdom Viridiplantae; phylum Streptophyta; class Polypodiopsida; order Cyatheales; family Cibotiaceae; genus Cibotium; species Cibotium barometz. Next base: position 4,026,141 of record NC_141074.1, read on the forward strand.
TGTAGTTGTTTATCAACATTCCAATTGTGTTGTAGTAATTAAAAGAATTCAAGTAGAGTATACATTCAAGTAGATAATGCTCTATGCTTTAACTTATAATGTATAACATTTACCTTAATGCTAGATTTTTTCTGTGATAAATCATAGCATACAAGTATACATAATGCTAGATTTTATTTGTGATAAAACATTTACAGTAATGATAAATTTTATTTGTGATAAAGCATAGTAGACAAGTATACATAATAATGCTCTTACACTTAAATACGTTAAATAAGATCTTTGTATACCTTGGAACATATTTTAAGTGTATTTTCTTGATGTTACAAGCAATATTTCCTCACAGAGTACACTCACTATCAAGAAAAGATTTATATTAACTTAAATGGATTACTTTTACATAGGACTAGAAAGATGCAGAAAAGAACATTAAAGCCACACATTATGACAAATTATAGTGAGAAAATAGGTATTTAGCATGGTTGTGTTGAAATTTTGCTAAACGTGAGTCAATATTTTAAGTTGGGAACTTGGTCTATAGCTAGATTGAAGAATGTAGAGGAGATGCTCATGATATTGCAAACTTAATGCCATGTTTTTGCAAGATCAAAGAATTAAAAGAGGATAATTATTTCATGATAATTAGTGCCAAGTTTGCTTTAAGAGAAGAGTGCATTGATGCATAAGAGAGCTCATATTCAAGTTATGCAAGGGTAGCTACAAAACAACAAGAGAGAACTTGTAGACTCCTATGTGAAGTTCAAAAATGACCTCAAAATTGAAAAGGGATGGCTTGGTATGATCCTAGAGAAGCTAACCCTTACCAAAGGAAAAGTAGAGGTCTATGATAAAAGGCTCTTGGAGTTAGAATCACAAGCCTCACCCTCTAAGTAGACAAAAACAAAGGGAAATACTCAATAAGTTCCATGCTCAATAAGTCATAAAAGAACATTGCACAAAGTCTTGCATGATAAGCTTGTATGGGCATAAGAAGAAAAAGAGCATATGCTTAAAAGCCCCACCAGGATGTGGTAAGGCATCTGTGAGAACATATGTAAAAAGAACATGCAAATGTAATACAAGCTTAAGGTGAGCTCATAAAGGCAAAACTAGAAATGCAAGCATCTACTAAGAAGGCCAAAGAGGTTAAGGAAAAATATTCAAAACCCCTACAGGAAAGGTCTATAAGAGATGTGAATAGCTAAATTTTAAAGAGGATGATACAAAATTAGGGGATAAAGCATTGAGTCATGTGCCAGGATGGAAGGACATTGGAGTTCGAAGTGTTGACTAGCCAACTTGTTTGACTCCAACATCTTTCTTAATAAGCTCAGCCCGAGAAACTAGACAAATTCATTAACAGGGCCTCCAAGCTAGCTACTCTAATTCCAAGGATGGTTCTAAACATACAACTAGTTAGAGGCTTATGACATATTTTCATACCTCAAAATTTATTAAAGCATACAATACACCCCGCATGGTATTATTAAGTTATACCAATATATTTAAAAAATCAAATAGCTGCTTAATATGTTTACTTAATGATTTTGCCTTGGAGCAAATAAAGTATCCTCCAATTTGTATGTCAAGGGGAATGGACCTGATTAGAGTCTTTTTTTATAATAATGCTAATGATGAGGCACGTGAAGAAGATATATGCCTCCACTAAAATACCCACTAGTAAATTGCCCTCTAACTACTACTAGATTAATACCTTCTCACCCCACTAGGGCTGTGGGCATCAAGGGTAGGGTATTTTTTGTATTATGCGGCATATATTAAGGCAGTTCCTGATTTGAATACCCATATTAGAGAGCAACCGTACCTCCTTACAAATAGAGGGTTGTGGGCATCGAGAGGGTAGGGTTGCTCCCTTCCCATATTAGAGATTCCCATGCTTTCTTGAATAGTCAAAAATTCTTATTCTGTGGGAATCAAACTATTTTCTTGTTCTTCAAGCTTTCTTATGCACATTTCTAGGTGCACCGATAAAATTGTCACCTGCTGCTTCTATATCAAGCACTGAAAATTCATCAGTGGCATTTGGATCTTAAAAATATGATGCAACTTGATATCCATGTACTATTAAACCAAGACAATAGTCATCCCTTTTATTCAAGAGCTTCTGGATGTATGTTAGTAGTATAAAACTCCTATTGTCCTTTAGTGGGAAGGATGGTAGGCATGGGAGAAGGATATCCTTCTCTGAATCCTCTATAGGAACATCCTTTTTCTTTGGAAGAATTAAAGTTGCTTTAAAATCTACATCATCAAAGTTCCTGGTCATTATTTCTTCTTACTCTATATCACCACAAGCATTTCTACATCATGTATTTCTTCTTGATTTTGAATGTCTCCTAGAAATGCTACAAGCTAGACACTAAAACTGTCAAGACTGCTCTTTTCAACATCCTCAATTCCTGATTTTGCATGTAGATAGAAAAGGAAAGCCACATGATGTTGAAGAAACCTGCATTTTCTACTATGTCATCTACAATGCTCCATAGTGACTTTCACATGGTCAAGAAGAATGTCATACTTTTTCTACAATCTGGCCTTTTCTAAAGATGTCTGTGACAACATGCTAAGATGATCAAACCTCAGACCTTCAATATGAACATCACTATCATTTATCATCACTGCAAAGAAAGCTTGCATTTCCTCTGCATAATACTCCTTGAAGTGTTCAATCATTGAACTCATTTCAAATCTTAAATGGAAGCATTCCCTATAGCACTGAAACAAATCTTGTGCACTTGCAAGCTGTAGGAAGTCAAAATATTTCTTTGCTTGAGTTTCCTCTATCACAAGAACACCATCATCACTTAAACCCATCTCTATGCAATAAACTTTGGATCCAGCCAATAGCACCTCTAAATAACCATATAAGGGTGTAGGCTAGAACTTATGTTGTGCTACAATTTTGTCTCTTTGTTCTTAATTACATGTTTCACTTGACTGCACTATTGTGCATGAATAAAGCATAGCCATGCATTAAGTTTTTTATTCAAAGCATAGCAATTCATTAGGGTTTTTATTTAAAATTTCTTGTACGGGTGTTTCTCTAGGAAACTACAATAAATTGGACTATTATTTTTTCTTATATGTGGCATTTGCATGCATTTATTTTTTTCCCCACACTCGGATGCTCGAAGGTTTTTTCTCAAAAAATGGACATCCCCTGCCCTTAGCCCCAATATCACTTTACATGATATTTTGGTGTATATTCTAACAAAGTTTTAAGATAATCTAGGGTCTAGGAAAGGATATGGTTAGCATAACTCCATGTTTATACCACTTATAAAGTAGGGGCTCTCCATCTATTCTTCCGCGAGCAGCTGATCGATAGTCTAATAAGTGAGTAGTTGGTACATACAACATTATATATCTTGAAAATATGGTTTACAAAGTCTTGGGCCCATGAGCACAAGACATGACCCTAAACTAGATGGCACCATCGCTTCTTCCACAAGCATAATCAGCATAACCATTAACTAGATGGGACCTGACAAGTTCTCCCTTGGACTTGAGCTCATAACATGATCAAGGCCCATCAAAAACGAGGGTATCATTCCTAGCATGGAAGTTAATGCCCATCTGGAGCCCTAGGGTAAATGTTTAATGTGACATGCTACTTGGAGATTCACATAGGGTTTAGGGTTAAGGATCATGTGATTATGCCCCATGTGACAACCCCTAAATATTATCTTACCAAGGAAAGGGGTTGTCAAGGCCCTTATCACCCTTCCTTTCCCTCTTGAATGGGGGCTTACCATGGGCTTTCGTAGTCACTAGGGCGCACCCATGCCCCCTTTTTGCATGGTTGTTATTTTAATTAGTGTATCTACATTCTTCCATAGTATTACAATTTACCCATACATATGCCCAAGTTATTATAGATCACTCTGTCAGCCTAGAAGCAGGCTTCTCAATGACTATATCACAAAGTTCTCTTGTGTGATGCACATTGTCACAACAAAACCACACAATCTTCTTTCAAACACCACCTATAAATCAAATGAGTCCCTCAAATCATGGTGTGGGTACACCCACCAAACCACCTCTCCCTTTCCCATCAATATCCTTGTCACATTTCCTACCCTCCCCGAGTAGATAACCTAGACATCTTGCTCCGCACCCTAGCTTAGTCTATCTAATGGCCCACTTGGTTGGGTGAATAATCATCTCAACTCTTTGACTTCTGTTAGTGGTCGCCTAAGCGGATTGTCTATGGGCACCTCTATGGACCGGTCGAGTAAAATATTCATATTCAGGACGATGAGAGTCTATTTTCTTGATGGGTTGTCCAATGCCTCCTACTCGCTTTCTACGTACTATTCTAGCATCACTATATGTAGAAGCTCTCCTCTTTGTTGCATTGAGCTCCATGATTGCTTCATTGGTGAGGTCAATTACTGTCCAAGGCGCAATTGAGGTAGACCCTATAGAAGCTCTCCTTTTTTTTTTAGCTTCTCAACACCAGGCCCTGTACCCTGGTGTCCACCTTTCAAATGAGCATCATGTCTTGCACTTTGCAGCAAGTAGTGAGGTCATTCTCATAGGCATCAAACAGTGTAATGTATTTCACACCATCATTTATTGCTAGCTAGCTTCCATGAATAGACTCTGCTAGATTAGCCTAGGGCACCAAAAACTTGTCATTGTATTTCATAGCCTCCAAAAAAAAAACTCATAAAGTACACATGCATGTTTATCAAACAATAATCTGAATGCATAGCAACTTGTGTCATTACCTCAACCATGTCCCAGTGTGCTACTCTAGAATGCCACCACACAAGCCATGTTTCCAACATGGTTATCTTTGATTTGTCCAAATGCCCGCTCCTTAGCCAATTTCTCAAACCATCAAGTTCAAATTTTGTAGCCTGTCTGATGGTGCACCTTTCCATTTTGCTGGCATTTGAATTTGAACTTCTCTTGCAAATGGGGTGAAATACATGAATTACATGTTTGTGAAGACTTTGTTCCCAATGGATTAAAGAGCAAGAGCACTCTCTTCCTTTCATCTCCTTGTCCAGGCCACCATTAAACATTGTTCTTACTACACGCCCATTTGCTTGAGTTTCATCTCATATAAACCCCCTAAATTGTGCCTTTTTATATCCTTATCACTCCATGAATCGGTTAAGAAAATCCCAAAACAATGTTTATGCTTCATTGTCCTCTATTTTGAATTCCCCAATGTGGCTATTGTTTGCATCTCTTGGACAAAAGGTTGTAAATATGGCATGCCATTGTTAACCAATCTCTCATTCTCTTCACAAAGTCATAAAACATCCAACAAAATCCTAGTTCTCCCTTAGGTCTTATTTTGTTTACTAGTTCAACTCCATTTCCAGGCCCTTACGAAGACAGCTTGAAAACATGACATCTTTGGAATAAGAAAAGGGCTATTTTTATCACAATCCAATGAAGAGGATGGGATAGAGACATCAACTTGAGAATCAATAATATGAGATTCATTTTGGTGAAAAAGGGAAAAGATGTTAGAATGGTTTGTGAATCATCGGTCCATCAATGAACCATTCACCACCCATAGTATGCTCATCAAAAATTGCATCGCAGCTTAAAGTGACCTTCTTAGAGATAGGATCATAAAACTTATAGCCTTTGGCATTATCAGGATACCCAATGAAAAAGACCTTCTTAGCAGGAGGATCAATCTTTGTTCATGTCTCTTTAGGGACATGAATACAGGCAATGCAACCAAAGAGACGTAAATGAGAGAAAGAGTGTGTTGTACCTGTCCAATGTGCAATGGAAATATTACCAGGAGCATTTGTAGGTAAATAATTTTGAGCATGGACTATCATAAGAATTGCCTCTGCCCAAAACATCTTTGATAGACCGGCCTGAATAAGAAGACACCTCATGGCATTGATAATGGTCCGATTTTTGTGCTCATCAGCAACTCCATGAGGAGAATAGGGAATAGTAAGTTCATGATGAATGCCATTAACATCACCATATTCTTCAAAAGCATTGGATATGTATTCTCCACCATTGTCACTTCGTATAGTTTTGATAGCCCGACCAGTTTGAAGTTCAACAGGTTTGCGGTATTGTTGAAATACACTAAGAACTTCTGATTTATGTCGTAGAAGAAAAACATGTGTAAATCGAGAAAAATCATCAATAAATGTAAGGAAATAGTGGAATTTGGAGTAGGATGGAGGAATGGACCACAAATGTCAGTATGAATAAGCTCTAATAGATCTTGAGAGTGATGAGAAGTGGAAGAAATAAAAGGTTTTCGGTGATGTTTTCCTAAAGCACAATGTTCACAAACACTAAGAGTTGAACAAGGCTTTAGTTAAGACCACGCACTAATTCAAAACGATATAAATCAAGAATTTTTGAGAAGTTGGCATGGCCAAGACAAGAATGCCAGAGTTTGCTATCACGATTGCTAGGTGAAGTCACAACATTAGCTACATCATGTGTTAATGAAAGCTTAAATAGATTACCTCGACGAGGTGCACTTGCCATGGTATATCCATCCTTCTCAAGTCGACATTGAGTATGGTCAAAACCAACAAATAAACCAAGATCCACAAGACGAGAAACTAATAAAAGATTGCCTTCAAGATCACAAACATGTAAAACACCTTGCAAAATTCGAGTAAAGGAGTGTGTTCCCAAGTAAAGATCACCAATACCCATAACTTGACATGTAGTATCATCAAAAAGATAAACCATCTTCTTGATTGGTAAGGTATGATAATTATGAAGCCATTGAGCCTGATATGTCATGTTACCAGTGGCACCAAAATCCACTATAAATGTAGCACCATCACGAATATGAAGCACTTGATTTGATGAAATATGGTGGTGAACACAATTCACCTTCTCGTGAGATCAATATCATCCCATGAGAGTTATCGATAACATAAGCTTGATTACGTTCATCATCATATTGTTTCTTTAGACATTGATAAGTGGTATGATTTGTACGACCACAATATGTACATGCCATAGGTGGACTTGTGGTTGGTCTCTTATTAGATCGAGATAATCCATGTTCATCATATAATCTGGCAAAACAATGAGATTCATAATGTCAATTTTTGTGATAATAATTGTAATACCTCCTAGAACCATATTGTCGATTAGAGCGTCCTCCACGAGAAAAGAGATTAGAGCATCCTCCTAGAGAAAAGAGATTTCCACCACGAGGGAACCGTGATGCTTTTTGGAGGTAAGAAGAGCAGCTTCGAAAGATTTTGAGTGATGTGTAAGAAGAGCATCTGCAGAGGCCTCTGTACATCCTTCATGACATTGTGAATATTAAATAAGAGGTATGCAAGCACTATCAAAATCAATACCATCTTTGTTAGAAAGAATCGTGATAATATTATCATATTTTTTATCTTTGATAGTGTGAAAAAGCTGGGCAACAAGTTGAGGTCGTGCAATAGGAGCACAAACACAACAAGTTGATTAACAATTTCTTTGAATGATTCAATATATGAGAAGTTATAGAGGTAGAAACTTTGTAATCTAACCCATCCAACATATTATGCAGATGAAGAATTTCGGTGATAGATTTCTCCTCAAAAGTAGAAATAAGATATTTCCAAAAATCATTGGAAGTAGGAAGACTAAATACATCCAACATAAAAGAATCATGAAGAGCAGACAAAATATACCGTAAGCAGCCTTATCTTTCTTTGTCCATTCGAATGAAAGTATTTGCCAATCAATAAATAACTTCCCATTAGTAATAGGTGAACCATCAACATCAACAGGTCCCTGAGGACATGGAGAATTTCCATATACACTGTTAGAAAGATCGTCACCTTAAAGAATTAAAGTCATCTTTGCCTTCCAACTAGGAAAACCATGACCTTGAGAAATAGGAATAGAACCCTGACCAAAAGAATAACCTTTAATAAGAGCAATAGTCACCATCACTACAAGGGATTGGGCTCATACCCGCGCTCTTAGCCGCTAAAAATGACTTGTGAAAAAAAGTAGCGGGCCCGTGTATCAGCGCGTGTATAATCGCGGCCAGAGACATGCGTGTAAAACCGCGTGTACAGTACCTCTCAGACGCGCGTATACACGGGTGTGTAGCCGCGTTTTACAGGGCATATACGAATATGCTGACATCTATAGGGCATCCCCATGGCACCTTTAGATTGACCCCTTGTACATGTTGAGACTCTCAATAGACAAAGACACTTTATTCTCACCACAATGCATAGCTTGTTTATCAGCCCTATATTATTTTTTCTTGTGTGTCTTTTGCATGGATTTATTTTTTCCCCATGCTCGGACGCTGAGAGGTTTTTTCTTGGAAAATGGACATCCTCTGCTTAGCCCCAATATCTCTTTACATTATATTTTGGTGTATATTCTAACAAAGTTGCAACATAATCTAGGGTTTAGGAAAGGATATTAACTCCATGTTTATACCACTTATAAAGTAGGGGCCCTCCAGCTGTTCTTGATCGATAGTCTAATAAGTGACTAGTTAGTACATAAAACATTATATATCTTGCAAAGAGTGTTTACAAAGTCTTGTGCCCATGAGCACAAGACATGACCCTAAACTAGATGGTGCCATCGGTTCTTCTGGAAGCATAACCAGCATAACCATTAACTACATGGGACTTGACAAGTTCTCCCTTAAACTCGAGATCACAACATGGTCAAGGCCCATCAAAAAAGAGGTTGTCAGTACTAGCATGGAAGCTAATGCCCATTTGGCACCCTAGGGTAAATGGTTAATGTGACATGCTACTTGGAGATTCACATAGGGTTTAGGGTTAAGGATCATGTGACTATGCCCCATGTGACAACCTTTAAATAATATCTTACCAAGGAAAGAGTTTGTCAAGGCCCTTATCACCCTTCCTTTCCCTCTTTAATGGGGGATTACCATGGGCTTCCGTAGCCCCTAGGGTAGACCCATGCCCCGTTTTACATGGTTGTTATTTTAATTAGTGTATCCACATTCTTTCCATAGTATTCCAATTTACCCATACATATGCCCAAGTTATTATAGATCCCTTTTCTTATGAAAATGCTTGCTTCTTATGGTGGTTGACGAGTCCCTCTTCCTCCAATGCATTACTAAAGATCTCTATGGTTACCTTGATGTTACATGTAATGTGGAAGTTTGTTTTAATTTAATGCTAAGTACATGGATATTCATGCAAAACATACTACTAACAAGAGAGAGAAGAGACGTGAAAGTACACAATAGACAAGAGAGAGATAAGAGATGTGAAATGTTATATGAAAAAGGTTACCCTCAAGTTATCTCCCACATGTGCATGGTGCTAATGTAAACGAAATACATGATAACTAGTCTATCCTTTTGATTCACAACTTCTTTGGCAATCCACATCTACTTGAAGTCTTTCCAACTTTCCTACTCTTGGCTCTATATATTTGGCTCCAAATTTCCTAGTCTTAGCGCTATATATTTGGCTCAAATGGATGATTTTGAGAATGGGATCTCATGCACATATATTCTTGCATATTATTATATACATAAGAACTGGATACACCATGTAGGCTGAATCCCAACTGCATCAGCTAGTGGGAGGTTCACACCATCATAGGCTACTTACATACGCTCCTCTTGTATGAACATGATGCTTCTACTTTCATCTCTTATAGTTGTGCACAATAATGTAGGTGACCAAGTATACTTCTAATAAATCCCATAACCAAGGGTGGTTGTTGGCTAACCTTGAATGTTTGGCTAAATTTTTCCATAAGGTGTCTTCTCTTGCCATGAATATCATCGTGTGTCATTCTAGATGTTGAGCTCTAATTGTATATGGCATCCATGGTTTCTTGGGTATATCCTTATCGAGATGGCACGTTGATTGATGAAGTGATCTCCAATAATTATTTGCACATGAGCTTTGGCTTCAACAAACGATTAACTATATAGATGATATCTTCATGTAATAGAACATTCTATAATGGATGTACAACATTGAGAGAACTTTGCACTATCTCCTTGGGGGTCGAGAGAGGGTTATTGGGAGAGTCCAATGTGGATGAGAATCCAAAAATTTATTGACATTATGGGTAGGTGAGTTAACAGTGGGGGGGTGAGAAGGTAATAATCTAGTGATTAGAGGATAGTGACGTGGTATGTTAAACCCAACATATATGCCAAAGAAGACAAAGTTTCAAGGTGAGAAATAAACAATATTCACATATATGTTGTTAGTTTCCTTTCTTCCATTCATGAGTCTTTGGCACATTGTAGAAACAAAGGCAGTAGCTTTTGTTATGGATTAGAGCTTAGAAAAGAGAATACACAATCCAACAATAGTTGCAACTAACATATTTATGAAGCTAATCATGGTATGTGGAAATAATGAGACATTATCTTGTGATATGAACTCCACCATGGGCCAAAATATTGATCATTTCACCCAACTTGGAACATTGACGTAAAAGATGGTTTATTAGAGAAACCCATGCACTCTATTACACAATTCATCGCTACTTAAACACATTATATGACAATTCATCATAATAATAATATGGGGCTATTTTGTTGTGAAACATTCCTCAACCAGCCTTCCTTGGAATTAAAAATTCAAGGCCTACAAAGTTGTAGAACTTGACATGGAAGTCCTTTGGAAAGTCTTTAAAGTTTGGTTTGGCCTTTGGAGTCCACTAAAAGCTTGAAATTTCAGCACTCACCCCATGTTTCTTCAACTTGTGGTGACCACATCGTTTGAATTTGTAACCCTACCTTGGACTACATTGAGAGGCCTAAAGAATACCTTGGTCTCTTCAAGTGAAATCCATCCATCCATCCATGCAGGCGTGGGCCCTTGTTGGAGCGAGGGATCTAGAAGGAGATCACCTCTCCAACACCCTCAGCCCATTGCAAAAAGCCCACGGAAGTGATATCCATATAATTACTTAGCCAAATAATTTCTATAGAAGATGAATGAGTATATTAATCAAATATTCTAAAGGTGAACTGTCAAGGCTAAGAGGACACATTGTGGGGATAAACAATGAAAAAGCAAAGTCACCTAGTAAAGGGAAAGTAAGAAAGACCACAAAGGATGATGAGGTGGGAGATATGAGCTCCTCTTTATTCTAGTGTCTAGAGGGTCTAGAAATTAGTAAGGTGTTTATGATACTTATGAAAATCCTACGGTAAAAAATTTAATTAAAGGAGAATTAAAGAGGGCCAAACAACACTTGACAAGAAGGTAGACATGGAAGATGTTGTAAAGAGGTTTAAGATTGAAAGATATTATTATTTATCTGAGGCACTTTGAATCAAGTTGAAGTGAATATGCACTTACCAACAAGGACAACTGTACATCTCGGATGTTGACTCTTCAAGAAAATGTATAATGATGTATGTGATGAGTGGGCAAGGACGAAACTCAGTAAGGCAAAGAAATTGACTTCTTTGCCTTAAATATTTCAATTTCTTTACATTAAATTGTCATTTTTAAGATGATAAATAAATTCAAGGAGGTACACAATATACTTTTCCATGCAAGAGTCATGCCATGGGAGGCATGTGAGGTGGGTGAGAAGTTTCAATTGCTCACACAAGCAAGAGCTACAATTGGGAGAAGATTGGGCATCATCTTCTTCAATAGGAGGATAGAGCTTCTCGTCCAGGTTCTCTAAGATTTTGTACCTTTTCCAAAAAAAATTAGATGAGTTGAACTCGATGGATCGTATGTTTCTTATTATATTTTTGAAATTTGACCTTGGGTTGATAGGCCACCTTCTTAATGCATTGCAAGTTGTATTACAACATTGTGAGAAAGAATACATGTTAGAATGGAGAAGCTACAATAATAATGCACAAAAGGGAAAACATAAACAACTCATAAAGTCCCATGAAATAGTGGTTCTTAGAGCATATATGTATAGTTTGGAACGTAATGAAGCTCCACATAGAGAAAACAAGGTATAATCTTGATCTAGAATGCAATTGATGAAAAGCTCATTGAAGAAGATGATTCAAGCGAAGAGGATTTAAGAATCCTATAAGAGAATCCTTTTATACAATGGATGTTTTTTACTGTGGGATTGAGATCTTGATTAAACTTGAAGAGGCCATATTGTGCACTTCACACTAAATCAAATGAAGGTGATATACTACAAGTTGAATGTTCAAAGGTGGTTGAAAGCAACATAGATATTGTAAAGTGGGAAGAAGGGTTATAAATTAAAGAAAAATAAGAGTCAACCATGAAGCACTCTCTAGTGAAAGAGGAAATTTATGATGAGGAATGTAAACATAGAAATTGTGGCCTTAAAGACTGAAGAGGGAATGTATGATGAGGAATTACCATCAAACACATAGAAATTGTGGCCTTAAAGAATGTTGTGGTAGAGCAAGAAGAATCTCAACAACATGATCATAGAACAACCTCTCATGTGTTCTAGCATAGTGGAAAGCAAGAAGATGAGAATGGAATGCCAATGGTGAATTGTAAGGAGAAAGAACCTCTTCACAAAGAAACATTAACAACCCCTACCATTGATGATTATCAAAACCTCTCTGAATTTTGAGAATCTTGATGGTCTTTAACTTTCTTGTATTTTGTAGCTCAAAAATGATTTGTGAGTGCTTAAATTTTAAAAAATACATTTAAAATTAGACGTATAATTTTGCTCATAAATAGAACATTATTCAATTTGGATGTAAAATATTTAAATAGTCAGCTGTATGATTTTGTTCAAAAATAGAACATTCTTCAATTTGGATGTATGTGGATACTCCACACTTCTACTAGAGAAAATGGGTCATATTATTATTAGTTATTGTTATCCTAGTATTTAGTATTAAATTTCAAATCTTTCTAACAATTGAATAAATTGTTAGCCTATTTTAAAGCTTTTTAACAATTGTGGTTGAGTGAATGATTACTCCACACTTTCTCAATTCACTAGTTTGTAGTTGTTTATCAACATTCCAATTGTGTTGTAGTAATTAAAAGAATTCAAGTAGAGTATACATTCAAGTAGATAATGCTCTATGCTTTAACTTATAATGTATAACATTTACCTTAATGCTAGATTTTTTTTGTGATAAATCATAGCATACAAGTATACATAATGCTAGATTTTATTTGTGATAAAACATTTACAGTAATGATAAATTTTATTTGTGATAAAGCATAGTAGACAAGTATACATAATAATGCTCTTACACTTAAATACGTTAAATAAGATCTTTGTATACCTTGGAACATATTTTAAGTGTATTTTCTTGATGTTACAAGCAATATTTCCTCACAGAGTACACTCACTATCAAGAAAAGATTTATATTAACTTAAATGGATTACTTTTACATAGGACTAGAAAGATGCAGAAAAGAACATTAAAGCCACACATTATGACAAATTATAGTGAGAAAATAGGTATTTAGCATGGTTGTGTTGAAATTTTGCTAAACGTGAGTCAATATTTTAAGTTGGGAACTTGGTCTATAGCTAGATTGAAGAATGTAGAGGAGATGCTCATGATATTGCAAACTTAATGCCATGTTTTTGCAAGATCAAAGAATTAAAAGAGGATAATTATTTCATGATAATTAGTGCCAAGTTTGCTTTAAGAGAAGAGTGCATTGATGCATAAGAGAGCTCATATTCAAGTTATGCAAGGGTAGCTACAAAACAACAAGAGAGAACTTGTAGACTCCTATGTGAAGTTCAAAAATGACCTCAAAATTGAAAAGGGATGGCTTGGTATGATCCTAGAGAAGCTAACCCTTACCAAAGGAAAAGTAGAGGTCTATGATAAAAGGCTCTTGGAGTTAGAATCACAAGCCTCACCCTCTAAGTAGACAAAAACAAAGGGAAATACTCAATAAGTTCCATGCTCAATAAGTCATAAAAGAACATTGCACAAAGTCTTGCATGATAAGCTTGTATGGGCATAAGAAGAAAAAGAGCATATGCTTAAAATCCCCACCAGGATGTGGTAAGGCATCTGTGAGAACATATGTAAAAAGAACATGCAAATGTAATACAAGCTTAAGGTGAGCTCATAAAGGCAAAACTAGAAATGCAAGCATCTACTAAGAAGGCCAAAGAGGTTAAGGAAAAATATTCAAAACCCCTACAGGAAAGGTCTATAAGAGATGTGAATAGCTAAATTTTAAAGAGGATGATACAAAATTAGGGGATAAAGCATTGAGTCATGTGCCAGGATGGAAGGACATTGGAGTTCGAAGTGTTGACTAGCCAACTTGTTTGACTCCAACATCTTTCTTAATAAGCTCAGCCCGAGAAACTAGACAAATTCATTAACAGGGCCTCCAAGCTAGCTACTCTAATTCCAAGGATGGTTCTAAACATACAACTAGTTAGAGGCTTATGACATATTTTCATACCTCAAAATTTATTAAAGCATACAATACACCCCGCATGGTATTATTAAGTTATACCAATATATTTAAAAAATCAAATAGCTGCTTAATATGTTTACTTAATGATTTTGCCTTGGAGCAAATAAAGTATCCTCCAATTTGTATGTCAAGGGGAATGGACCTGATTAGAGTCTTTTTTTATAATAAGGCTAATGATGAGGCACGTGAAGAAGATATATGCCTCCACTAAAATACCCACTAGTAAATTGCCCTCTAACTACTACTAGATTAATACCTTCTCACCCCACTAGGGCTGTGGGCATCAAGGGTAGGGTATTTTTTGTATTATGCGGCATATATTAAGGCAGTTCCTGATTTGAATACCCATATTAGAGAGCAACTGTACCTCCTTACAAATAGAGGGTTGTGGGCATCGAGAGGGTAGGGTTGCTCCCTTCCCATATTAGAGATTCCCATGCTTTCTTGAATAGTCAAAAATTCTTATTCTGTGGGAATCAAACTATTTTCTTGTTCTTCAAACTTTCTTATGCACATTTCTAGGTGCACCGATAAAATTGTCACCTGCTGCTTCTATATCAAGCACTGAAAATTCATCAGTGGCATTTGGATCTTAAAAATATGATGCAACTTGATATCCATGTACTATTAAACCAAGACAATAGTCATCCCTTTTATTCAAGAGCTTCTGGATGTATGTTAGTAGTATAAAACTCCTATTGTCCTTTAGTGGGAAGGATGGTAGGCATGGGAGAAGGATATCCTTCTCTGAATCCTCTATAGGAACATCCTTTTTCTTTGGAAGAATTAAAGTTGCTTTAAAATCTACATCATCAAAGTTCCTGGTCATTATTTCTTCTTACTCTATATCACCACAAGCATTTCTACATCATGTATTTCTTCTTGATTTTGAATGTCTCCTAGAAATGCTACAAGCTAGACACTAAAACTGTCAAGACTGCTCTTTTCAACATCCTCAATTCCTGATTTTGCATGTAGATAGAAAAGGAAAGCCACATGATGTTGAAGAAACCTGCATTTTCTACTATGTCATCTACAATGCTCCATAGTGACTTTCACATGGTCAAGAAGAATGTCATACTTTTTCTACAATCTGGCCTTTTCTAAAGATGTCTGTGACAACATGCTAAGATGATCAAACCTCAGACCTTCAATATGAACATCACTATCATTTATCATCACTGCAAAGAAAGCTTGCATTTCCTCTGCATAATACTCCTTGAAGTGTTCAATCATTGAACTCATTTCAAATCTTAAATGGAAGCATTCCCTATAGCACTGAAACAAATCTTGTGCACTTGCAAGCTGTAGGAAGTCAAAATATTTCTTTGCTTGAGTTTCCTCTATCACAAGAACACCATCATCACTTAAACCCATCTCTATGCAATAAACTTTGGATCCAGCCAATAGCACCTCTAAATAACCATATAAGGGTGTAGGCTAGAACTTATGTTGTGCTACAATTTTGTCTCTTTGTTCTTAATTACATGTTTCACTTGACTGCACTATTGTGCATGAATAAAGCATAACCATGCATTAAGTTTTTTATTCAAAGCATAGCAATTCATTAGGGTTTTTATTTAAAATTTCTTGTACGGGTGTTTCTCTAGGAAACTACAATAAATTGGACTATTATTTTTTCTTATATGTGGCATTTGCATGCATTTATTTTTTTCCCCACACTCGGATGCTCGAAGGTTTTTTCTCAAAAAATGGACATCCCCTGCCCTTAGCCCCAATATCACTTTACATGATATTTTGGTGTATATTCTAACAAAGTTTTAAGATAATCTAGGGTCTAGGAAAGGATATGGTTAGCATAACTCCATGTTTATACCACTTATAAAGTAGGGGCTCTCCATCTATTCTTCCGCGAGCAGCTGATCGATAGTCTAATAAGTGAGTAGTTGGTACATACAACATTATATATCTTGAAAATATGGTTTACAAAGTCTTGGGCCCATGAGCACAAGACATGACCCTAAACTAGATGGCACCATCGCTTCTTCCACAAGCATAATCAGCATAACCATTAACTAGATGGGACCTGACAAGTTCTCCCTTGGACTTGAGCTCATAACATGATCAAGGCCCATCAAAAACGAGGGTATCATTCCTAGCATGGAAGTTAATGCCCATCTGGAGCCCTAGGGTAAATGTTTAATGTGACATGCTACTTGGAGATTCACATAGGGTTTAGGGTTAAGGATCATGTGATTATGCCCCATGTGACAACCCCTAAATATTATCTTACCAAGGAAAGGGGTTGTCAAGGCCCTTATCACCCTTCCTTTCCCTCTTGAATGGGGGCTTACCATGGGCTTTCGTAGTCACTAGGGCGCACCCATGCCCCCTTTTTGCATGGTTGTTATTTTAATTAGTGTATCTACATTCTTCCATAGTATTACAATTTACCCATACATATGCCCAAGTTATTATAGATCACTCTGTCAGCCTAGAAGCAGGCTTCTCAATGACTATATCACAAAGTTCTCTTGTGTGATGCACATTGTCACAACAAAACCACACAATCTTCTTTCAAACACCACCTATAAATCAAATGAGTCCCTCAAATCATGGTGTGGGTACACCCACCAAACCACCTCTCCCTTTCCCATCAATATCCTTGTCACATTTCCTACCCTCCCCGAGTAGATAACCTAGACATCTTGCTCCGCACCCTAGCTTAGTCTATCTAATGGCCCACTTGGTTGGGTGAATAATCATCTCAACTCTTTGACTTCTGTTAGTGGTCGCCTAAGCGGATTGTCTATGGGCACCTCTATGGACCGGTCGAGTAAAATATTCATATTCAGGACGATGAGAGTCTATTTTCTTGATGGGTTGTCCAATGCCTCCTACTCGCTTTCTACGTACTATTCTAGCATCACTATATGTAGAAGCTCTCCTCTTTGTTGCATTGAGCTCCATGATTGCTTCATTGGTGAGGTCAATTACTGTCCAAGGCGCAATTGAGGTAGACCCTATAGAAGCTCTCCTTTTTTTTTTAGCTTCTCAACACCAGGCCCTGTACCCTGGTGTCCACCTTTCAAATGAGCATCATGTCTTGCACTTTGCAGCAAGTAGTGAGGTCATTCTCATAGGCATCAAACAGTGTAATGTATTTCACACCATCATTTATTGCTAGCTAGCTTCCATGAATAGACTCTGCTAGATTAGCCTAGGGCACCAAAAACTTGTCATTGTATTTCATAGCCTCCAAAAAAAAAACTCATAAAGTACACATGCATGTTTATCAAACAATAATCTGAATGCATAGCAACTTGTGTCATTACCTCAACCATGTCCCAGTGTGCTACTCTAGAATGCCACCACACAAGCCATGTTTCCAACATGGTTATCTTTGATTTGTCCAAATGCCCGCTCCTTAGCCAATTTCTCAAACCATCAAGTTCAAATTTTGTAGCCTGTCTGATGGTGCACCTTTCCATTTTGCTGGCATTTGAATTTGAACTTCTCTTGCAAATGGGGTGAAATACATGAATTACATGTTTGTGAAGACTTTGTTCCCAATGGATTAAAGAGCAAGAGCACTCTCTTCCTTTCATCTCCTTGTCCAGGCCACCATTAAACATTGTTCTTACTACACGCCCATTTGCTTGAGTTTCATCTCATATAAACCCCCTAAATTGTGCCTTTTTATATCCTTATCACTCCATGAATCGGTTAAGAAGATCCCAAAACAATGTTTATGCTTCATTGTCCTCTATTTTGAATTCCCCAATGTGGCTATTGTTTGCATCTCTTGGACAAAAGGTTGTAAATATGGCATGCCATTGTTAACCAATCTCTCATTCTCTTCACAAAGTCATAAAACATCCAACAAAATCCTAGTTCTCCCTTAGGTCTTATTTTGTTTACTAGTTCAACTCCATTTCCAGGCCCTTACGAAGACAGCTTGAAAACATGACATCTTTGGAATAAGAAAAGGGCTATTTTTATCACAATCCAATGAAGAGGATGGGATAGAGACATCAACTTGAGAATCAATAATATGAGATTCATTTTGGTGAAAAAGGGAAAAGATGTTAGAATGGTTTGTGAATCATCGGTCCATCAATGAACCATTCACCACCCATAGTATGCTCATCAAAAATTGCATCGCAGCTTAAAGTGACCTTCTTAGAGATAGGATCATAAAACTTATAGCCTTTGGCATTATCAGGATACCCAATGAAAAAAACCTTCTTAGCAGGAGGATCAATCTTTGTTCATGTCTCTTTAGGGACATGAATACAGGCAATGCAACCAAAGAGACGTAAATGAGAGAAAGAGTGTGTTGTACCTGTCCAATGTGCAATGGAAATATTACCAGGAGCATTTGTAGGTAAATAATTTTGAGCATGGACTATCATAAGAATTGCCTCTGCCCAAAACATCTTTGATAGACCGGCCTGAATAAGAAGACACCTCATGGCATTGATAATGGTCCGATTTTTGTGCTCATCAGCAACTCCATGAGGAGAATAGGGAATAGTAAGTTCATGATGAATGCCATTAACATCACCATATTCTTCAAAAGCATTGGATATGTATTCTCCACCATTGTCACTTCGTATAGTTTTGATAGCCCGACCAGTTTGAAGTTCAACAGGTTTGCGGTATTGTTGAAATACACTAAGAACTTCTGATTTATGTCGTAGAAGAAAAACATGTGTAAATTGAGAAAAATCATCAATAAATGTAAGGAAATAGTGGAATTTGGAGTAGGATGGAGGAATGGACCACAAATGTCAGTATGAATAAGCTCTAATAGATCTTGAGAGTGATGAGAAGTGGAAGAAATAAAAGGTTTTCGGTGATGTTTTCCTAAAGCACAATGTTCACAAACACCAAGAGTTGAACAAGGCTTTAGTTAAGACCACGCACTAATTCAAAACGATATAAATCAAGAATTTTTGAGAAGTTGGCATGGCCAAGACAAGAATGCCAGAGTTTGCTATCACGATTGCTAGGTGAAGTCACAACATTAGCTACATCATGTGTTAATGAAAGCTTAAATAGATTACCTCGACGAGGTGCACTTGCCATGGTATATCCATCCTTCTCAAGTCGACATTGAGTATGGTCAAAACCAACAAATAAACCAAGATCCACAAGACGAGAAACTAATAAAAGATTGCCTTCAAGATCACAAACATGTAAAACACCTTGCAAAATTCGAGTAAAGGAGTGTGTTCCCAAGTAAAGATCACCAATACCCATAACTTGACATGTAGTATCATCAAAAAGATAAACCATCTTCTTGATTGGTAAGGTATGATAATTATGAAGCCATTGAGCCTGATATGTCATGTTACCAGTGGCACCAAAATCCACTATAAATGTAGCACCATCACGAATATGAAGCACTTGATTTGATGAAATATGGTGGTGAACACAATTCACCTTCTCGTGAGATCAATATCATCCCATGAGAGTTATCGATAACATAAGCTTGATTACGTTCATCATCATATTGTTTCTTTAGACATTGATAAGTGGTATGATTTGTACGACCACAATATGTACATGCCATAGGTGGACTTGTGGTTGGTCTCTTATTAGATCGAGATAATCCATGTTCATCATATAATCTGGCAAAACAATGAGATTCATAATGTCAATTTTTGTGATAATAATTGTAATACCTCCTAGAACCATATTGTCGATTAGAGCGTCCTCCACGAGAAAAGAGATTAGAGCATCCTCCACGAGAAAAGAGATTTCCACCACGAGGGAACCGTGATGCTTTTTGGAGGTAAGAAGAGCAGCTTCGAAAGATTTTGAGTGATGTGTAAGAAGAGCATCTGCAGAGGCCTCTGTACATCCTTCATGACATTGTGAATATTAAATAAGAGGTATGCAAGCACTATCAAAATCAATACCATCTTTGTTAGAAAGAATCGTGATAATATTATCATATTTTTTATCTTTGATAGTGTGAAAAAGCTGGGTAACAAGTTGAGGTCGTGCAATAGGAGCACAAACACAACAAGTTGATTAACAATTTCTTTGAATGATTCAATATATGAGAAGTTATAGAGGTAGAAACTTTGTAATCTAACCCATCCAACATATTATGCAGATGAAGAATTTCGGTGATAGATTTCTCCTCAAAAGTAGAAATAAGATATTTCCAAAAATCATTGGAAGTAGGAAGACTAAATACATCCAACATAAAAGAATCATGAAGAGCAGACAAAATATACCGTAAGCAGCCTTATCTTTCTTTGTCCATTCGAATGAAAGTATTTGCCAATCAATAAATAACTTCCCATTAGTAATAGGTGAACCATCAACATCAACAGGTCCCTGAGGACATGGAGAATTTCCATATACACTGTTAGAAAGATCGTCACCTTAAAGAATTAAAGTCATCTTTGCCTTCCAACTAGGAAAACCATGACCTTGAGAAATAGGAATAGAACCCTGACCAAAAGAATAACCTTTAATAAGAGCAATAGTCACCATCACTACAAGGGATTGGGCTCATACCCGCGCTCTTAGCCGCTAAAAATGACTTGTGAAAAAAAGTAGCGGGCCCGTGTATCAGCGCGTGTATAATCGCAGCCAGAGACATGCGTGTAAAACCGCGTGTACAGTACCTCTCAGACGCGCGTATACACGGGTGTGTAGCCGCGTTTTTTTTCACAGACGCGTTAATACACGCATCTTATTATATTAGACGCGGTTATACACGGGTGTATAGCCGCATCCTGTTCAGTTCCAATGTTCCAGACGCATTTTTACTTGCGTCTATACACGCGTTTCTTTTATTTAGATATGCTTATACACGCGTTATTGCGAGTTTATACGCGTTAATACACGCGTAATTTCCAGAGTTTCCGCGCAGATACACGCAAGTTTTAGCAGTTTTGACGCGTTTATACACGCGAACAAAGAGCAAAAAAAAAATCCAGAGAGTGCTATTTGGTGCCTGAATACTGTTCCAGCATTCCAGCACCCAATAGCACTCTCTGGTTTAGGGTTTTTGGTGCATTAGACCATCCCATTAGACCATCCACGAAGAACATATGCACGAGGGAGATTAAGACAAGAACGACATGAATGCATACATTGTCATTACACGATTCAAGACAGCCATGAATGTAATACTATCGATCAATCAATTCAATATTACTATCAAAATTTCATACATGTATACAAGGGAGTCCATATCTCGAAGTAGCCCATGGCTTGAGTTTACAAAAAAATATATACAATCACATCCTAAATATGGAATGTGATACTACAAATCTGAGTACTACTCAGACCCAGATGATGACTCGGTGCTCCCCCCATGCTCAGATGAGCTCGCATCGGTCGGAATGTCCGAGGAGTAGTGCTCACGTCCACCCTCTGCAGCGGCGGCCGGTGGATCATCAGCAGCTTGTGCCTGTTCAAGTAATATATAGTATATAAGTATATATATATATATATATATGCAATTCAATAAACCAAAACCATTCGTTACGAATTTTCAAGTACCTGTCGACCGTATGGTCTCATGGCCAACTCAAACTGCGCGTCCGTAATACGTCCCTCGGCTCTGAAGATGGCCCACGTGTCACGTCTGCTATGCCGGCGAGCATACGCAGTATCGTGGGTTGTGGGCTTCCTCCCCGTAACCCGTCGCGCTGTATCATAATCAACACAATTTGTAAGATTAAAACAATTCATAGAATCAATGAATAAAGTAAACAATCAAATAAAGTGACAGGATACTTACGAACTCTGCCTCCCATGACTCGACGCCGCCAGATCCGAAATGCGAAGATCCAACGGTCTCCATCTGGATCCGTCGTGCCTCCACATGCTGCCTGCTCTTCACGCCACCCTCTGCTCGTTTCTTTGCCTCCTTCCACTCGCGTTTGTGCGCAGTGGCAGGTTTCTCGGCAGGATAGCCACCCGCAGCTACATTTAGCCGGTCATCGTACGCGAGTTTTTTAAGGTGAGATCTTTTATTACTTAAGATCTCCCTTATTCGCGTCCTTCCCCATACATCCGAGAATGTAGCATGTGGGGGATTGGGGTACCGACTGTGTACAGCCTCTATCACCTCCCCAACTAATCGGCTATTTTGATCTTTAAATTTAATAAAACAATTTCTATATGAGTTTGATACTACCCCACGCATGTACTCCATTACCTCCCTCCCCCTCGCATCCATCACTATCCCGCCCCTATCCGTCACATCATAGCAAACCACTCTCTCCATCTCTCTCATCTCCTCCTCTTCCGAACTGTCTCCTCTAACTCTTCTCCCTCTATCTCCTCTCTCACCCCGTGCCCTACTACCTCCCCCACCTCCCCCACCTCCCCCACCAAAGCACCCGCCGCATCCTCCACTCCCACTCTTCCTACTGCTGCAGGTGGAGTCACGACTGGGGGATTGTCTACGTGACGGTGGCTGTGAGCCCTGACGTGACGGTGGCTCTGAGGGAGCACGTGATGGTGGCTGTGAGGGTGTACGTGAGTGTGTCTGGGACGAGGTATGTCTCCTCGGTGGACGTGGAAGAGGAGAAGCTGCATGCCGTCTCGTCGGACTCGGAGGAATAGACGGCACTGGAGTGCCCTGGATACTCGCGGTAGGGGTATAGACACCAGGCAGGGAAGGAGGGGGATGGGCATACATATACTCTGTAAGCTCAACCGGACCAGGTTGGCGCCCAAAGTGATTCATCATCTCCATCAACCAATTGCTATACGCAAATGGATTGGATGAAGAACCTGGAATATCCATAAAGAACCTGCAACAAACATCATCATGTACATCATGGGCTGTCTCTTGACTCACACATTGTCATTACACAAGTCAATTGCCTGCAAACCATGGAATCTGAAACGCCGCAGTTTTCTGTCTGCAGAAATGCGTGTATACACCCGGCAAAAAACGCGTGTATATGCGCGTGGAAAAACTCTGCAGACAGGTTACACGCGCTGTTACACGCGTTCTTACACGCGACCTGCGAAAAAATTTTTCTCGAAAAGACCGACCCCCCGACAAAGACAGAATGTCCTTATAAAAGGACCAGCCATTGTCGCCCCTGTCAGGATGCAGCAACCCAATCGTGTGCAAAAAGACAAACCCAAAGAGCAAAGAGCAAAGTAAACAAATCTGACAAAAGAGACAAGGCACAGGACAAAGTGACTCACCTCTGAAAAAGTGAGTCCTCTCTGCTCCTTCTCTGCTCCCTCCTTCTCCCGTGTGTGTGCTCCTTTCTCTGCTCCCTCCTTGCTGTTGGAAGAGGCGAAAACAGGCGAAAACGCATGCACTGTTGATTTCTAAGTTCAAAATCTATATTTGGGGAAGGCGGGCTATTTTTAGTTTAAATATGCCGCCGCGTTTATGTTCGCGTTTATAAACGCAGGTATATTCGCGTGTACATGATATTAGCTGCGTTTATACACGCGTTTTGCAGAAATTAGCCGCGTGAATACACGCGTTTTTTAGGAAGTAGCCGCGTTTATACACGCAAGTTTTAGGAGATAGCCGCGTGAATACACGCGATTTTGTGCTTTCATTAAAAATATATAATGAGTTTGTGTTTTCTGGTTTGTACACAGGATGTCATCAACCTCTTCAAGCAGTTCTGGGGAAGATGAGACAATGCGTCATCGTAATCGCGATGTGTGGTTGGGACAACGGATCAAATGTATGTGTAATCGATGTCAAGGATGCATTGTACGAGCACGTCGAATTACCTTGAATCACATCTCCATGTATGGAGAATGGAATCAAACAGGTTTAGAGGTGAGTAGATGTAAATTGATGGTATTCAAATGACTCATGGTATCCAAATTAAATTAATAGAGTTGTAACATATAATTTGATAAATTGAAGCAGGATGCAGTACCACACCCTAACATGGTACCCTACGCGCGACGAGAGCACGTAAAGCGTCGACGAGATGATGCTGGAGCTTCGGGGTCTATTGTCAGAGATGAGTGGGAAAGGGACGACAATAGCCCTGCACCCCACGAAGTTGTGGAAGAGGAGGTGCTTGATGATATGGTGCGGAATCTTTTTAAGGATGATCCCAAAGGTATGGACGACGATGATATGGAACAAGAGCATCTTTATAAAGCTTCATCGACACCGGTGTTTGAAGGGTGCACATTCTCAGTTTTACGTGCTTCCCTTGAACTACTTAATATACAAACAGTTTATGGATGGAGCAATGCAAGTCTTGACGCATTGTTGAAGTAAGCATTCTAACTTATAAATTTGAATTAGTGGTTTAAGGTTTAGGATTTAAGACTAATTATAATTGATGATATTGGATGCAGGCTATTGTCAAACATGCTTCCAAAGGAAAATAGACTGCCCACCTCAAGAGACATAGCGAGACGCTATGTGACATCTCTTGGAGGACTGGATTATGATAAAATACATGCATGCGTCAATGATTGCATTCTCTTTCGTGGGACGCATAAGGAGGCTCTGACATGTCCCACTTGTGGTGAAGCAAGGTACAGAACAGATATGAAGAGTTTTGATGTACCTCGTAAAGTCTTGCGACACTTTCCTATAATTCCTCGCATCAAACACATGTTCAAGTGCAAATCCATAGCAGAGCTCATGTCATGGCATTCCTCACATCGATCGGATGATGGCATGTGGAGAATTCCCGCAGACACTCCTGCTTGGAAGCATATTGAAGATGAGTGGCTCAGCTTTAAAACAGAGCCCAGAAACTTGAGACTTGGCCTGGGTATGGATGGAGTGAATCCATTTGGTTTCAAAAGCACCGCATACAGCGTGTGGCCAGTTGTGTTGGTGAATTATAACCTTCCACCATCAATGGCGATCAAGAAGGGACATCTTATGTTATCCCTTCTAATTCCAGGGAAACATAAAGTCAAGCATATGGATGTTTATCTTGAACCACTGATTGATGAGTTGGAGGAACTATGGAGAGGTGTTGCGGTGGTGGACATTAGTAGGCCTCCCTCCTCTCGACACTTCGACTTAAAAGCAGTGTTGATGTGGACAATGCATGACTTTCCAGGATACAGCGATTGTTCTGGTAAGAATTCTAATTACCTCCCTACTCTATTACTATTGGCTATATATATTAATTAGACGGTTTGACTTTATTATTCTAACTTTTATTTATATTTTAACAGGTTTGAAAACATCGGGTAAACATGCATGTCCTGTTTGTGGCCCTTCGTTAGTACATGAGTATGCTGATGGTTTGTGTAAGACTATATTCGATAATCATCATCGATTTCTCCCCTCAGATCATCCTAAATATGTTGCTAGTAAGAGTAACATTCCTCCACAAACACTTCGTGCAAAAGATTGGAAGCGTATTTGGGAGTCTACAACTATTCTTCCTCCAGATGGCATGAACAGGTATAGTGATGTTTTTTCAATCTTGTTTTGTGTAGTCTCTAATTGGATTAAAGGTCACATAGAGCAATCCCTTGTGCAGGTACTCCATTTTTTTCCGGCTGCCATATTGGACCCATCTTAAGATCAACCATCTTCTTGATCCCATGCACATCTTCAAGAATGTGGGATCTGGTATTTGGGAATATATTACTGGTAAACGAGACAATGTTAGCGTACGTGAGGACTTGCGGGTCGCAGGACGTATGCGTCAAGCTTGGCCACGAGAGGTGGGTGGGCACGTTCGTCTTCCGCCTGCACCATGGATTATATCAAAGAAAGAGGAGAAGCAGGTAAAGCAGGCCATCACCACTTTGCGTACTCCCACTGGATGCATGAGATCATTGAAGGGAGCCTTTACAACCACTAAGAAAAGAGGCGTTGAGCAACTATATGGGTTGAAGTCCCACGATTGGCACAAGATGCTTCAAGTAAGTGTTTTCCAAGTCTTGTACGTACGTTGAAATTAAATTTTGTAATGCCATAAACCATAAATGTGCTCTTATGTGCGCAGTTCATACTACCTACTAGCATTGACCATTGTGCGAATAAGAGTTTGAAAAAATGTATTTATAAGATGGGCGAGCTTGTGAGGTATGTAAAACCCATGCTCAGATCACCCTTCATTATACCTTGCAAAATGAACGTGCATGAGGTATAACGTACTATTTATTTATTTTTCAGATATGTTAGTTCCAAAGCAATTGATCCAGCCACGTTGGATGATGCGCGTGTTATGGCAGTGGAGGTGGTTTGTTTGGTAGAGGAGACTTTTCCGCGAACCATTCTCACAAGTCAACTACATCTCATTGTGCATTTAGTGGACGAAATTGCTTTATGTGGTACTGTGCATGCACGTTGGATGTTCTTCCTAGAGCGCTTCATGAAGACCTTAAAAGACTTTGTGAGGCAAAGTGCAAGGCCTGAAGGAAGCATGGCCGAGGGTTGGTTGATACAAGAGTCTCTTGTATATATTTCAGAATTTCTTGGTCAGGTGGACAGCTCTTTGCCACGACTATGGAGCAATGAAGAGGACTTGAGGATGACCTCTATTGTGCCTCAAGGAAAAGGACAGAGTAAAGTAATTGACAGAACATTGATTGATGATCTCAATTTCACTTGTATCCTTAATAGTGATGTGATGAGCAGATGGGTTACAAGATATGAGGATGCAAAGACAAAAAGGCAAGCAGAAAGAGCTCTCTTTCGGAGGCAACATGGCTCTCGGAAGGCATACCCTAAGCATCTAGCAACACTTCCGAATGATATCCATGTTGATTGGTTGCATGAGGAAATGGAGAGAGCAGAGAGTGACGAGGGGCTACATATCACGGCGGAAGAATGGGAGTATGCACGAGGATGCATGTCAAAGGTACATAGAACTAATGTTTTGCATTAGTTGTAAGTGATTTGCTTTTAATATTTATTCACATTGCTTACACAAATATTGCTTCTATTTTGGTCCAGTGCACTATGTTCAATGCTATATGGTGTGAAGGCAAGCATTTTCGAACACAAAGAATTGATGAAAAGAGAAATACACAAGATTGCGGTGTCATTAGTAGCTTTGAGGGAGCTAATGGAAAAATGGATGATTATTGTGGCATAATCCAAGACATATTTAGGCTTGACTTTCGTCGCTTCTTTGTGTATGTTTTGGATGTCAAATGGCAAATGAACGTGGTGGAAAAAGGGCCTGATGCAACGATAAAACGCCATGCAAGTGGATATGTAACTATTGACTCTACAAAGTTCTGGCAAACAAAGAAAGATAGGCTCGTATTGCCACAACAATGTGAGCAGGTATGCATTTTTTTACTAATGTGTTTCATGTACATATATATCTAAGCTCGCGTACCCCTTGACTTTTGATATGCTAATTAATTACTGTACTGTGTGTATTTGAGTAGGTTATCTATCTACCAATGGTGCATGACATCAAATGGTAGTACGTCATCCCTATTGCACCACGTTCCAAAGTGATGTATAATACATTCACTGATATGGAGCATATGGAGGATGTAACAAGCCGCAATGAAGATGACGTCGAACATGCCATTGAAGATGTTGTGATCGATGATCAAGAAATAAGAGATGATCGTGATAATGAGGATGAGCATGCCATTTCTCATGATCATGAGAATGACCCTACCATTGAGGATGATGGTGATGTTGATGAGGATGATCAGGACATCGATACCATTATCAATGGAGTACAGAATATCGATAGTGGAATAAATTTAATCGTAGCCTTACCAATTGATCAAATGGATATTGATGTTGATCGTTTGACAAGGATGGATCTTATTGAAGATGAGATCGAACCCTAACCAATCCGTCACTATATGTTCTAAATTGATGACATTTCTATCATCTCATATGCATGATTTATTTTTGAATATATTTCATTGTTGTAAATGCATGTAGTGGGATTGTGTAATGATGTATACTGTAATGTACTATGAGATGGTTTAAGGAAAATAGTTTTTAATTTTGTTAAGGAATTCAGTTTTTTTTCAGTTTTTCTCTGCCATGCGTGTATTAATCCGTGTACAGTGGCGTGTATTTTTCCGTGTATAATAGCGAGTATTACCCCGTAAATATTATCGTGTATTTATGCGTGTATTACTGCGTGTATATAAACGCGTTTATACACGCGTTGATAAATGCAAATATACACGCGAACTTAAATGCTAAAATACACGCGCCCGATTCTATTCAAATACAAGCGCGACCATACACGCGTTCGTAATTTATCGCGTGTATGAAACGCGTGTATGGCAGCATTGTCTTGTAGTGCATGGAGAGAGCGCGATGAAGATAAAAAATGTGTGAATAATAAAAGGTAAGAAAAACAAACATCACCAAAATAGTAGTGTTAATGCTTTTCGAGACACAAATAATATATGAGGCTAAAAAAAGCCTTGATAAAAAAATGAACTTCACCAAAATAGCAGTATTAATGCTTTTCGGGACAGAAAGAATAATATGTTGAAAAATAGGAAAAAGTGTCCAAAGCATATATGTAAAAGGGCATGCGCTTGCCGAAAATAGTGATCCAAGGTAAAATAATCAGTGAAAAAGCTCAAGAAACTTTTGCACGACGGTGCGTTTAGAACACGAAAAAACTGCATAACAGTAAAACAATCATAACTTTCGCACTGTAACTCCGTTTTCAAAGATTTTTGATTTAAAATCGAGGGCACTTTGTTAGTGAAATCTTCAAATGCGGATCAGAAAGCCATCAAAAAGTTCTAGCAAACTTAGGGGCTCAAAATCTTGCAACTTGTTTCAATACACATTAGTAAAAATCGGAACTCATTTTGGGGCCTTTTAGGGTTTAGGAAACCCTCGACCAACAATGGAGGGCCAACGTAACGTTGGAGGAAATAATAAATAGGAGGAAAAAAGAATAAAAGTCATATTCAGATAGAGAACGGTCGACGGGCGAGTTTGCATTAAATGAAGATATCTTTTTCATTTATTATAATTGATATTGTCATCTTCGGGGCAGTATTTGCAATGCAAAATTTGGTGATTCGGACATCCGGCGCATCCGGATGCCCCCCAAAACGACATCGGTGTCGTTTTGGGGATTTTGGACCGCTCCGGATGCGTCGACGATGTTCGAATCACCTGTTGCCAGACTGACACCAAATCGCATTTTTCGGCAAATCTCTGTAGTTGCATGTACTTGCTTTAATATTTTTGCTGATTTTGGGTGAAGAAAAATAAAAAAATCATGAATTTCTTACAGGGCCCCAAAATGAGTTCCCTCTTTTCCTAATGACAAGGACAAAATTGATGTTTCATGCAAAATCATAAATACTTACAGATATAAACATAGATTATACCATGTTGACAAATACGATAAACAACAAAAGAGAAAGAGAGGTACATGCGACATCGCTACTAAAGTGATGTATATTATTGATAAAAAATACGTATATATAGGTGAGATCTAGGTCAAGCTAGGGTGAGCTATATATAGTCCAACATATCATAATGGGTCCTCTTAGGGTGCTTTCACGTTTGTTTACGGAATATATACGACTAGAGGGGTCCTCTATTAATGCTTTTAGGTTTATTTATAGCTTGAAATCGGATCCATTGACGAGGACAAAGACAATAGATGATGAGATTGAAAGATGGGCTACTAGAAACTCATATGGTTGTTGGTAACACCTTCGCTATGCCAAATGCGACTCACTTTCCATGGCACAACAAAGTGTAGTCCTGTGGGTGGTTGGGCACATTAATTACTAGCACGTTATTAACTTGATATACTAATACGCATGGCAAGGAAGAACTCAAGTGTCTCCCCGAATGTCGTCATGAAACGAGAAATCATTTAAATTGGTAGTTTTGTCCTCTTCACTTGCAAAGTATACACTATATTAATTTGATTCACATGAAGGGGTTATTAAATGGGTGTGGATACATGGTTATTGAAGGATGGAAGTAATCTTCGGCCATTCTGAAACCTTCGTTCTCAACGTAAGAAAACTAACTACTTCTAAACTCATCTTGATGTTTCACACGTACTAAATTGATTCATGTATAAAAATGCTTTGTAATGTTTCAAACATGAGAAATTAATTTTTGTGTATGAAGAGGCTTTAACATGTAATTTCAAATGAACGTCAACAAACAATACTTTGAAAGATTGTTTCATATGCATTTTCCAAAAAGAAAAACGAATTCTTAACTTAAAGGTAGGTCATCAATGATCAATTGTTTCATATGCATTTTTCAAAAAGAGAAACGAATTCTTATCTTCAGAGGGAGCTTGTCTCAATGACCAAGTCTACTAAGAAGCATCTTTCTAGAAGAGCAATGGTCAATTCTTCACTTTAAAGCCAGCTCGTTCTAGAAGAGCAATGGTTAAGGAACCACCTTTTTAGAGGTGAAGAGGTCAAACGTCTACACTAGGAAGGATCTTTCTAGAAGATGACTAGAAGTCAAAAAAGGGAGGCCAAAATTTCCACGGTGGGTGTTTATTGGCTTGGGGTCTCAAAGGTACTTCAATGATTCTAGATTAAAAAAGGCAGAGGCTGAGTTTTTGGAGCATTCAATTTTTGTCTTTGTTTTCAATATAATTCTCATTCTGGCGACAAACAAGAGAGGAAATTTTCAAACCTATCTTGGAATTCAAATTTTGAAAGCTACAAGGTACCTCGGCCTTAACCAATTTTCAAAGGTGGTTCACAGGCAGGCGACTTCCCAAGAAGTTCTCTCTCTCTCTTTCGCACAGACTCACGAGTCACGACTTACGAGTACATATAAAGAGACACCGATACTCTCACACACTTGCGTGCGCCCCCATGAAAGATTGTCGTCGCTCCAACACCTTATCTCTATTGAGCCGCGTGTGAAGATTATGCGCCCGCAAGCACCTCCTACTCTGGTTTTGGGGGATTAGCACGTAAACCTTCTGCATGCATACATGGTCTTTCCTCGGCCAAAACCAGATTTAGTACTCTTGCCATTTAAGTAAAATCCTCCTTGATCTTCTAGTCTTTCTCTTTAATCTACTCTAATCAATCTAGTAAACATTATGATGGGAAGCATTCTGTCTCTAATTTTCACTATCACGTAGCTAACCAGTCCATCTCCATTAGTCTACACTGCTAACTCGCTGCGAAAATCAGAGTCATAAATCATTCCTCTGATCAATCGCTCTAGCACCATCATTTGTGGCAAGTAGCTGAGCTGCTTGAGATGGCCTCGTTCTCGAGCGAAGCTGGTGTTGGTGTCTGGGGAGACACAAGGACAGCCAGCCAAAGAATGTTTGCGAGGGATGACAGTGTTTTCTCGAGGCCTTCTAGTGGTCGGGGCGACGATGATGAAGAAGCTAAGAAAAGGTTTCCTCGACACTGTCAGCGGATTTTTCAAAAGTTGAGCGAGTTCCAAGATAAAGCGAACCCGAACCCTAGGACTTGTTCCACCTAGTCATCCCAAAGAGCTCTCTAGTGAGGGGTGATGACATGTAACACCTCACATCCAACCACCTTGAGTATAGCCGAGGAATGTGGCACCAAGGGAAGGTGTTGAGAAATATGGACACCTCGGCTTATATATACTTTGCGCACACACCATTTGATGTCCTTCTCCAACAGTTTAGCCACAACGATCTGAGTCTTTGCTGGTACATGTGGGAGGCTTTGCATAAATTTACCTTGGCAGGACAGTGTGTATATACATGCTCCTCATCCATAAAATAGTAAATTTCGGTGATGATAAAACTAAAACATTGTTTTGTATCACAGGGTTGGGATTGGTTTGCCCAAGATCAAAGTTCGATTCGAGCATCTAAATATTGAAGCAGAGCACTGCCAACACTTTACAGCTTCACAATAATGTGAAATTAGATGAAGTGCGCCCATTGTATGGGGTGCATCCATTATATGAGGTGGACTCTGTATGGAGTGGACCCATTACCTCGAATGGACCCATTATACCATAGACTTTTTTATTGATAGTTACATTTGTTCTACCCATGCGCATAGGGTTGACAATGCAATATGTGCCCTTCAAGAGACTGTAGAAGACTTCATTATAGACTTTTTTATTGATAGTTACATTTGTTCTACCCATGCGCATAGGGTCACTCTTATGGACAAGGACATGCATACCTGCAGGCTTATAAGATATAGATTTAAGAAGTTATTACATTATATAACATTGAGTAACTCTAAGGCTTTCCATATCTTGAATGTCCCACTAGCTACTAGAAATGCAAGGATGCAGGTATTAAGATTGAGGATGTTACTCATGATAGAGATACTAGGACTTCAGATCAAATTAAAGTCTGAGGAGGGCAAAGAACAGATGGCTTCTGAGGAAGAAAGGAGGATTGATGATGAAAGAATGATGGGAGACACTACAAGGAAAAGTGACCGTAGGCGCATTTTGACAACGTGGTTTAAAATGTTATGGACGCATTTATAAGCATGTCTAAAATCGCATCTACTGATAGGCGTCTATATGCGCATGTATATATGCACCTATATCAATATATACGCGCTTATAGATGCGCTTATAGCCTCCATTATGGACATGCTTTAAAAAAATTTCCAGAGAGCTGTCTATGCAGATGTACAGCTACATTTTCTACACAAGCACCTCTCTAGTTTAAGGTTTTGCTTACTTGTACATAGATGAATCAAGATCAGCAAAGATATCAACACATGCATGGCCATCTCACAAGAGCACAGTGTAAAGAAGACCTTTGATCTGTAGCTATAGCCGCTCGTGTAACGTGCCCAAGCAAGTCGTTCTCATGGGGAACTTTGAAGATTTGAACACCAACTACATGTAATGTAATCAAATACATGATTTTCTTCCATCTCATTCTTCTTTTTGAGAATCATCCATATGGCAAGGAATAAAGCATATCCTTCACAAGACACGCCACTCAATAATTTTGCTTTGTTAGATAAGTCATCATAACCCTATCCTAGTAAGGCTTGTTGTCAAAGCAATCATAAATAATAGAGGATATTCGACAATGAAATGTGAAAGAATAGCTCAAAGATTCACGGTGGTCCTATGGCAAATAAAAGAAATCTGAGAGCATTGCTCAAATTTTGAACCTACAAATTTTAAACTTTAATGCAAACCCATCTTTATAAATAAGAGAAAGAAGGCCAAGGTATTCTCTAGGCCGTTAAATGCGGTCCAAGGTATTCTCAATAATGGATTTCACTTGAAGAGACCAAGGTATTCTCTAGGCCTTTAAATGAGGTCCAAGGTAGGGTTACAAATTCAAACGATGTGGTCCTACCACAAGTTGAAGAAACATGGGGTGAGTGCTTAAATTTCAAGCTTTTAGTGGACTCCAAAGCCCAAACCAAACTTTAAAGACTTTCGGAAGGACTTCCATGTCAAGTTGTAAGCCTTTGTAGGCCTTGAATTTTGAATTCCAAGGAAGGCTGGTTGAGGAATGTTTCACGACAATATAGCCCCATATTATTATTATGATGAGTTGTCATATAATGTGTTCAAGTAGGTGCATGGGTTTCTCTAATAAACCATCTTTTAAATACGTTACGATTGAAAAAGACAGTCGTCATAGAAAATAGCCCCATATTACGGATAAATTGTGTAAAATAATATAATATATTATTATATTATATCACGGAAATTCTTTCGAACGCAACACAATAGCTGCTCCGCCAAGAGGTGTATATATACCGCAACTGATCAACCGGCGATGGCAAACTCAGAGAGAGAGAGAGAGAGAGAGAGAGAGAGTGAGTGTGAGTGAGCGAGAGAGAGAGAGAGAGAGTGAGTGTGAGTGTGTGTGTAAAAGAGAGATCACAGAGACACTAGTCTCGAGAGGACACTAGTATATAGGAGAGGATGGCACACTACGCTGCTTCTGCTAGCTTGCAACTCTTGCTTCTTCAACCGTCTGGCAGGACGAGACTAGAGCTTCCTCAGTACCCGACATCCATGACGAGATTAGGCACGAGATCGTGTGCGGAGATGGCCGTGTTTAAGCAGCTGCTGAAGCGCCAGTGCGCTCCTTCGAACCTCCACAGTACATTACCTCGTACAACCAGGCGCGACGCAGTCCGCAGCTGCGTCTCAGCGCCGCCATTTAATGGGACGTTGCTGCCGCAGCAGTACAGACGTGCCCGGGCAAGCCGTTGTCGCCGGGACTTCGAAGACTGGAACACCAACTACATGTAATTGTGTAATCAAATCCTCTTCTAAACCCTTTCTTTGGGCCTGTGATTGACACCACCTGAGCAATAACTTTAGAAAATAATGAGTTAAAAAAGCTCATTCATACTTTGAATAATAATATATGTGAGATTCCTTTGATCTTCAAAAGTTACCCATATACATCTGATGATTTCAAAACCAGACAAACAGCACAGTATTCAATCCATTGAGAGATGAAAGGATGGACATGATGTAATAGCCCTTTTATAATATAATATATACTTTCAAAAAAAATACATGTGAGATTACATTTAATATATGTACATTATATGAAAGTCAGAAAGTTATCATAAAGTAATAATTAAAAGCCAAACACTCGCTTACACACATTAAAGAACTTAGTCCAATATTTTCACAATAATCTTTGGCATGTACAAAATTACAAGTAAAGCTTATCACTTGCTCATTAAGAATGTCCTCTCTCCAAGCTTTTCACGGGCGGTAAAGTTGATGATTCTCTTATAACAAGTTTTGTTATGCAAGAGCTTTTTCCTATACAAGATTTAATTCTCATGTATAAAACATAAGCATGAGTTTTAAAATATCAATTTTATTACATGTTAAAGCCTCTTCATACACAGAATTATTTTCTCATGTTTGAAACATTACAATGAGTATAGAAGTAGTGATTTTCTGATAAAGTTTTTTTATACATGAACGAATTTCTTATGTGTGAAACATCAAGATGAGTTTAGAAGTAGTTAATTTTCTTATGTTTAGAACGAAGGTTTCAAAATGGCCAAAGACAACCATTGGGGACAAAAGAACAGAGTTGTACTCACACAAATTTATTGACGCATGGCACGTGACGATTATTTATGATCAGAAATGGCAGTGATATTTTACGTGCACATTATCACATGCGTTCAAGGGGTATCTGCATTTTTCATGAATAAAATGAACCCTTTTTCTTTATGGACTTACGGTTTTTTTTCAAATGTGATTAAAAAAACCCCTTATGTAACTGTATTTTTGTAAATTTACCTATTAAATAACCCCTTCATTTGAACTCACATGTATACTTACATATTTTTAGGTGAACCCTATAGGCCTTGATTGCACCCCAGTCATTCGGAGTCCCGTGGTTGGATTAGTGGTTGTTGGTGAAGACTCTCTAATTCCTCTATAAGGAGATTCCTTGATTAGATGGTCAACTCTACATTTTACACAACTCAATCTTAGGTCTGTACTGACTTGAGTATTTTGTGAGTTTATTACATTGACTTTGTGAAGGCACTCAACCACATGGCGAGGTCATTGGTAGTGATAGCATTGTAGCTGTGGGGATCTCCTTATATGGCATTAATTTCCTTGCCCTTCCATTTCATTGCAGTAGTCTGGAACATTGGCACTAGTGTTTTCCCTTGCATTTAAAAAACTCAGGGGCTACCTCCCAAATGTCATTTAACTCCTCTATGCTTTGCCAACATTCTTGTGCATATTCCCTTTTTTATGGCAACTCTTCAATGATCATATGTTTAATTGACATTATGTGAGGTTCTGGTGGTTGTGGTGGTAGGACACGTGGCAGTATATGCACTTTGGGTACTCTATACATTGTCCTTTCCTAGTTTTGCACATATGATAAATTTTTCCCTAGAGCATACCCTTGCCCAAGTTGTGTAGGTAAAGCTAAGTATTGTCGTGTAGAAGGAAACTAAGGTACTTGAGATACTTGTAGTTGTTTTTTCTGATGTGGGTACCTACACATACTTGTATCATGGTTCCCAAGTTGCATACAATGCATGCAGTACATCAATGGGTGAGGCATCGATTGAGGACACTTAATTCTCGTGTGATTTTGTCGACATATTTAGCACCATACCAACTCTCATTGGGGATATAGATGTTGGTTCATGGGCATATCCTTCACGTCCTTTAGCTTTATCTTATCTCGAAGCACACTGCTTAACTCATCTAAGGTCATCGTCTTTCCCAGGTTGTCACGCTTGTTTGGCTCACAAATGCGACATACCTCACAGGTAAGATTTAGCATACTTAGGTTGTGGTAACTCAAGCATGTTATCCTCCAATTAGATGGCTAATTTGCAACAATCATCAAGCAATGTTGGCTTAGCCAACAATTAGCCATGCATCATTCACCCCATCCATTGGGCCTATGTTCATGTCGCAAAATAATATTATCATGTAAAGGATCAACTTCATAAATCTACGTTGTTGTTCATGTCCTCGGAGGGGGGGGGGAGTCACTCTATTAACCCCCTATGTAGCACATGCATTCCAGGGGTATTTAAAAAAACCCCTATTTTTACAAATTTTTTAATTTTAAAAACACTACTTCTATAACACTTTTTACAATAAAAGTACCCCTTTGGTACCAAGATTTTCACCATTTAAGTTAAATTCCCCTTATGTATCTACGAGAAAAAAACCCCTTCTATTGAACTCACGTGCTATATGATTTCCGAAACTGGGTAACAGATGAGGAGGAAGTAGATGCTTATGCAAAAATATTCTTCAATCAAAATTTCTCTGACCTTCCTAGAGATATTATCTCCATCATCAGGATGAAGGTCTGGATTCATGAGGTTCGGGATTTGATAGGCAGAAGGAGAATTATATCTAGGGATTTGATAGGTAAAAGGAGAATCATGTCTAGGGGTTTGCAGTATGTCCTGAATGCTCATTTATGAGTATTTGTTTTTATCAAGGTATTCTTGAAGCCTGGGGTGATGCACGAAATGCATGAATGAAGAAAGCAGAAGGGCTTCTAGGGTTTATTTCACAAGATCACGGTCCAGAGGTGGATAGCAAGAAAATGATTCAGAGGATAATGATTCAAGTCAGTTAGGAGGACGGTCCGCAAGAACACCGGAGGACTCGGCAAGGGGTGTTGCTCAATTGGTGGGTGTTGTTGCGGTACGACCATTGATTTTAAGAAAGCAATTACAGTTTGACCCTCTTCTGTTAAAAAGAAAACCTAAACCTAGGGTGGTTCCAATAGCACTCGAAATGGCACATCGAGGGGCAATTGCTGATCTCAAAGTCAAGTTCGAAAAGTTCAAGGGGCCGGAAAAGAAGAACCCCGTTTTTCATGTTGCTGAATTTGAAGCAGCTTGGTAGGCTAGCAGATTGGCTGGAGTTTATGGTGATGCTGACAAGATGCATCAGTTCGAGGCTACTTTTGGAGGAAAAGCTATTGAATGGTTTAGCCATTTTGCCCCAAATCACTTTGCAACATACAATGATTTGAAGGGAGAATTTTTGGCTAGGTTCAGAAAGGAAAAGACACCGAATGATGTGTTGCGCAAGATAAAGAGAATTGAACAGAAGAAGATGTTGGTGCAAGTTTATGCTCAAAAATTTACTCAGTTAGCTAATTGATTGGAGGTGGCAGAAAGACCAACCCCAGAAATGTTAGCTGGATACTTTTTGAAGGGTTTGAGGAAAACCATAAGGTCTGCAGTAGCCAGTGTGGATGTGGCTCTGCAGGAATGGATGATCTAGTAGAGACAGCTGCTAGAGTGGAGAAGAGATATGGTACATTGAAGGATGACTCTGATAGTGATTCGGATAGTGATTCAGAGTCCGAGTCGGATTCTGATTCGGATGATTCTGAGGATTTTGATTCAGATTCAGATAGCTCTGATGATGAAAAGAGAAAATCAAAGAAAAAGAAATCTAAAAAGAAGCATAAAAAACAAAGAGGAAGAAAGACAAGAAGAGAAAAAAAGAGGAGGAAAAGAGCAAGACAAAGAGGAAGAAGCAAGACAAAGGGACTGAGGAATTGGATAAGTTAGTATCTCAAAAGATAAAAGAAATGGGGATTTTATCATCTCATAAACCTCACGATCATATTTGTGAGAGGGATGGTCATCTAACATCAAACTATTGGTATAATAATCCACGGTATAGAGGTCCAGTTCCAGATCGGATTCAGAAGCAAAGACAGGAGACTCATGCAGCAGTGGTGCAAGTTGCCCCAGAAGTTCAATAGAGAGGAAATCAAAATTGGTATCCTCCAACGATTACAGAAATCAATGGAGACCTCCAAATAGACAATGGTGGAATAGAGGAAGAGGAAGAGTTCCTTGGTGGAATGAATGGACGAATAATTGGAATGAGTATGATAATCAAAATCAGGCTCCACATCAACAGCCTAGATAGGAAGAGAATCCTGCTCCACAGGTTAACCTTGTGTTTACGAAAATTCAGACGGTGGTGAGTCCGCCATCGGATATCCCAGAGAGTGAAAGAAGGAAGTGTTTAGAAGAGAAATCACTGTCAGCAATGCAAATGGCATGTGACTGTTCCAATTGTGTAAAGAGGATAATGTTGATGTGATGGCAGTAACCAAATCTCAGAAGTTGAAGTCTCCATTGGATTGGGAGGAACAAAAGGACATCCGAGGGCAGTCATCGGAACAGTTGAGGAAGATACAGAAGAAGAAACAAGTAGCTTGGGAAGATGAAAAGAAGAAGGATGAGGTTGGTTCAGTTTCACTCTTTGAAGAATTATTGCATACTCCTTTAAATATCACTTTGGATCAATTGCTCAACATAGTCCCAATATTTAAAGACAAAGTGATAACTGCAAGGAAGAGGCCAGACGCATTAGAAGTAGAAGTATGCAATATGTCACCTGGAGATGTGGATTGGAGAGTTCCTACCATAAATCTGAAGTTTCAAGGAAAGGACTTTACTAAGGTTTTATTAGATGGAGGTTCCAGGGTGAACATCTTACATGAAGGGGAGTTTCTAAAATTGAAGCAGATGGAGTTGCAACCAGCTCCTTTCCAAGTGCGGATGGCGGATCAGAGGAAGGTCCAGCCTATTGGGATGTTACGACACCAAGAGGTACTGATTTCTGGTTTGTCATTCCAAGTAAATTTTGTGGTCTTAAAATTGGAAGACACATGAGAAGCTTACCCAATGCTATTGGGGAGACCTTGGTTTCGCACAGCATAACCTAAGCAAGATTAGGAGAGGGATGAAATTTCTCTTAAGAAAGGCTCCAGAATAGTGAAGGTTAGCATGACTGATAAAGCAGTTTTCGCAAAGGAAATTAAGCCTCTATATGCTCAAGCAATCAACTTGGCATCGGAAGTCACAGATGACAAGGAAGAGGATTATCTTAAAGCAAATCCGACAGTAGTGCCTGTTTTTGAAGTGGATGTCATTGACATTATGGATAGGTACTGGTTCACAGAAGGGAAATCTAATCTTCAGTGTGCTCAAGTGGAGTTGGAGGCCCCAAGAGGGTCCGATCTGAAGGAAATCTCAAGGGAGGAAACAACTTCTCAGATTTTGGATGTTTAGAGTAAGGACTCCAAAAAGCACACTGGAGAAGCCATCAAGCAGGCAGAGGCATTGTATGAACATACTCTAGGAAAGAGTTCTAGAGTAAAAGAAGATGAATTGCAACATTTAGATCTGGGTACAGTGGACAATCCAAGGATTGTCAAGGTTAGTGTGCACCTGGATTTTGATTTTAAGGAGCAGTTGAAGAAGTTGCTGCAGGAATTTATTGATGTGTTTGCTTGGGACTACACTGATATGAAAGGGATGGATCCACATATTTATCAGCATCAGATTAATCTTAAAGAGGATGCAGTACGAGTGGTGCAACAGCGTTACCGCATGAATCCGAATTATGCCCGACAAGTGAAGGAGGAATTGGATAAGCTCCTAAAAGCAGGGTTTATTAAGCCGGTGGATCAAGCAACATGGCTTTCCCCCATTGAATAGTAGTTCCAAAAAAATCAAGAATGCTGAGGGTTTGCGTAAGTATCTACAATGCCATTTAATCTGACCCAAAAACCTCACTAACTCTTTCAGATTCTGTGGAGGTTGAGCTTCTTGAACTGCTCCAATCTTGTCGGAATCCACCAGCATTCCTTCTGCTGAGATAATATGTCCTAACAGCTTTCCTCTGTGGACTGCTATTGCGCATTTGAATGGATTTAGGGACATTCTAAACAGCCTGCATCTTTGCAAACATTTCCTCAAATGCTCCAAATGTAATGACTGTTTCCCAAACACTGAGAAATCATCCACGAAAATCCTCATGAAATCTGTAAGATATGGCTCAAAAGTTTTGAATGCTGCTTTTGAGAAAGACGGGGGGGCATTCTTTAACCCAAAACTCATCACTGTATACACAAATGCTCCATGTCTTGTTCTGCCATGCTAATCTGTTTATATCCCGAGAATCCGTCCAGAAAACTATACATTTCATGGCCAGCAACATCATCAAGCAATGTGTCTACAAATGGCAGGGAAAATGGATCAGTTATTGTAGCTGCATTCAGCTTCCTATAATCACTATCTGGCGGATATTTGTGCCCCATTGTCTCATCTCACAAAAAAAGACATTCCATATGTCTGGGGAGAGGCACAGAAAAATGCATTTGAAATTCTAAAGAAAATATTGGTGGTAGCACCAATGTTGCAGCCACTAGATTGGTTTTTACCTTTTCATGTGTTTGTAGATGCGTCGGATGTTGCAATCGGAGCTGTTTTAATGCAAGGAAAGCAGAAAGGGTGGTACCGGCCTATCTATTATGCAAGTAAAATGTTGACACCAGCTGAGAAGAATTATACAGTGATGACTGAGAGAGAAGCTTTGGGCATGGTCTATGCATTAAGGAAGTTCAGACACTATTTATTGAGCAACAAAGTGGTTTTCCATGTTGACCACCAAGCTTTGCTGTATTTGGTGAAGAAGCCCCAGTTGACAGGAAGGCTGGCACGATGGATGCTCTTGTTGTTTGCAGGAATTCGATTTTACTATTATTCATACTCCAGGCAAGTTACATGCAATTGCAGACTATTTGAGTTGGATTGAGCATGGTGAAGCAGCAGTTGGAGTTTTAGATCAGTTACCAGATGCCAGTCTTTATGCTGTTAGGACTTTTCAGGCTGAAAATAGGCTATGCATTCCCAATGATGAGGGAACTAAGGGTCAAATTCTGAATGAAGCCCATGACAGCCTTATTGTGTAGGACATCCAGGTTTCATCAAAACCTACATGTCTGTGGGTGAAGAAAAGCTTCTTTTGGTTTGGTCTAAAAAAGAATGTGCTTAGTCATGTACGTCAATGTCTGACTTGTCAGAA
This sequence comes from Cibotium barometz, assembly GCF_041138505.1. Lineage (NCBI taxonomy): Eukaryota > Viridiplantae > Streptophyta > Polypodiopsida > Cyatheales > Cibotiaceae > Cibotium > Cibotium barometz. The sequence goes on from NC_141074.1 coordinate 4,067,742, forward strand.
AGTCAAGGCCAAGAGAGTAAAAATGCCTGGGAAGTTACATCCATTAGACATTCCCCAGATGAAGTGGAAATGCATCAGTATGGATTTTATTACTAGATTACCCTCAGTGCAATCAGGTTACAACTCCATCTTCGTGGTAGTTGATAGACTAACCAAAGTTGCCCATCTGATTCCAGTAAAAGAAACCTACAATGCAGTGGATGTGGCCAGAGTATTCCTCAAAGAAATATCCAGATTGCATGGCCTACCCAGAAGAATAGTAAGCGATCGAGATCCCAAATTCATGTCAAAATTCTCGACTGCATTTTTTGAAGCAGTAGGAACTTTCTTGGATCTCAGCACACAGCTTACCACCCCGAGAGGCCGATGGTCAAACTGAAAGGGTGAACCAAGTAATCGAAGATATATTTCGGTCATGTTGTGGCAGAGGGAACCCAAGAAGTGGCAAAGCTATCTGACCTATTCGAGTTCACCTACAATGCTTCTTATCATAGAAGTATTAGGATGAGCCCTTTCAAAGCTTTGTATGGACAAGATTGCTTAAGAGCGCGGGTATGAGCCCAATCCCTTGTAGTGTCCTAGGAGTCCAGTTTTTTGAAAATTTTAAATTAAGGTTTTGAGGGGCCAATCAAATTCATCCAAATGTGTGGAGGAGATAAATAGAAGAAATAAAGAAAATCCCCCCCAAAAATGAGTACATTCTCACATAACATGAAGAGTGGACTAAGGACCAAAGGAAATACTAAAAAAATAAATTTTTGACACCTCAGAGTAGGGATTCCCCCTCATGAAGGAGGCGCCTATTTCACATGTGTGGTGGTGTTTTAAATTCCTGAAAATTGAGATATTTCATCTCTCCTCTCTCCTAATTCAAGTCTAGTTCCAAAAAATAAGCTAAACTGACCCAAAAATAGTCAAAAATGGACCAAACTTATTTGGAAAATTCTAGAATCAGTTTTCTTGGTTAGAAGCTCACTTTTTCCTATAAATAGAAGCCTCGGCCTTTGTTGAAGCTTAATAGTATTTTATGCACTCTTACTCTACTCCTCCCCAAAGCCAAAAACTATGAATTTCTTAATAATTCATTAGTTTTTGACCTTTCCCTCTTCTAAAAAAGATCTGGTGGCCACTCTTGTTGCAAACAAGCATAGATGTCTCAAACCATCAAGCCAAAGGAAAGCTCCCAGAATTTCATGTAAGAATCCTTCTTTTTCTTATTCTTTTAATGATTTTCTATTTTTTTTAATTTTTAAAATGATAATGTGATGCTATGCCTTGCTAGAAAGGCTTTCCCCCTCTCTCATTCTTAAATTCAGCCCTTCTTTATCCTAGCTAAGTAATCAAATTGTTTGAATTAAACTTTTCATATTGTTTCTCTTTTAAAAGTGAAATTTGATTAGTTTAGAATGCTTTTTTAAGTAATTTAAGAATAAGAAAAATTAAAAAATGGTCAGCCATACAAAGGAGGTTATGGCAAAAGTTTCTTAAATTTTGTGAAATAAGTATTACCTTTTTTTTTATTCAAAAAGAGTAATCCCTATCGTTTGTGTATTCTAAAAGTGTGTTTTCATTCTATGCATAAGAAAATGCATAGTAGAAATATTTTTATTATAAAAGCGTTATTTCTATTGGATTTAAATTCTATGCATAAAAAGAGGCATATTGATTATTTTTTATTATAAAAGAGTGATTTTCATTAGATTTAAACTCTATGCATAGAAAGATGCATATTGATTATTTTTTTAATTATAAAAGAGTGATTTTCATTAGATTTAAACTCTATGCATAGAAAGATGCATATTTATTATTATTTTTATTATAAAAGAGTGATTTTCATTAGATTTAAACTCTATGCATAGAAAGATGCATATTGATTATTATTTTTATTATAAAAGAGTGATTTTCATTAGATTTAAGTTCTATACATAGAAAGATGTATATTGGATAATTTTTTTTATTATAAAAGTGTTACTTTCATCAATATTGATTTCTATGCATAAGTAGATGTATAAAAGAATTTTTTTATTCTAAAAGTGTACTTTCACCAATATTGATTTTTATGCATAAAATGATGCATAAAAGAATTTTTTTATTATAAAAATGTTACTTTCATCAATATTGATTTTTATGCATAAATAGATGCATAAAAGATTTTTTTTATAAAAGTGTTACTTTCAACAATATTGATTTTTATGCTTAAAATGATGCATAAAAGAATTTTTTTTATTACAAAAGTGTTACTTTCACCAATATTGATTTTTATGCGAAAAGTGATGCATAAAAGATTTTTTTATTATAAAAGTGTTACTTTTATCAATATTGATTTTTATGCATAAATAGATGCATAAAAGAATTTTTTATATCAAAATAAAATTTCTCTTTAATCCTATGTTTAAATCCCATGAATATTGGAAAATGAATAAGTAAATACTCAGTGAAGGAAAATTATATCGTTCCATATTCTCTAGGATGGTAATGAGAAAATTCAAAAAAACTATCGAAGTCGAAGTTTTAGATAAATGATTAATTTATTCCTGATAGGAATTCGTGACTAGTTTTGAATTCAGTTAAGCAAAATACTCAATGAATGAAATTCAGTAAAGTAGTAATTGAAATATTACCCTTCGAGAAAGATAGTTCAGGGAGAATCTTTCCAGACTCAAACCCTGAATCAGACTATGACCAAGACGTAACTCCTTCTCGTCAGTTTCAAGAAAAGAGGATGTGACCAGTTCAGTAATCTACACTCAAATCACCCACGGAATCTGAAACTAAGTTGCGACCTTTGATTTTGATCTGAGGATCAAGAATTCAGAATTCGAGAAATTCTGCTTGGAATCCAGACCTGTGAACTAGAAGTCTTGAGATACGGAATTAAGATATACTCATTGTATTCAAAAGAAAATCAAAACTGAAAACTTGCATAGAAATCCTGCTTTCTTAAAGGACTGTCTTACACTAGAATGCTGGAGGGAGCATTTGGTATATGTGTTTTCTAAGGGAAGTTCGGTTGCAACTGCTGGCGGGGAGCGTTCAAAGGACGGCCCACGTGGCAAAAACCTGCCCCCAGCCTAAGTATGGTGTAAAATGGTGTGCTTCCAATACGATGGGTGAGGGCCGACGAAGCGGTCCCTGAGTGAAATGCCAGGACATCTAAGGAGGATCCTGGAAAGTTCTGACCATTTGATGCACGGGCTTGCGGTGCTTAGGACACCCATACATATGTTGTGGAAGATATATATATATGTATGATGGCGAGAAAATTATTGTAATCTGGATCTCATCAACGAAGAGTCCAGAGTGATACTATTTTGTGAGAAAGAAGGATTGAATGGAAATTTTGAGATATGACATCTGTAACCAATAATTGTTTGTCAATGGATTGTTTTATAAGCTAAAGTTTAAAGAGGAGTGTGTGCGTATCTCTATTCTAAAGCAAAAGTTAAGAAAGACATTCAACTATGGGTGGGTGAGTACTTGTTTGGTTCTACCAATTTCAGTAGTTGGGCGGTGGCTAACCCATGGGCCGGATGGGGTTAGGCTGGAATCAGTAGAGTTTTAATAATAAAATTGATCAATAGGAATACGCTTAGAACTTAAATAGTTAAATAATAACCTGAAGATTTCTCAAATGAATAGATCAACGGCTGTGCCTAATTCAATTAGGAAAAAAGTGTTGATTCCTTTAAGTTAAGTCTGTAATAGTTTCCCTTCTATCTGGTTTATTCGGATGAAGGTTAGTTCAGTATCTTGACCTCGTTAGAAAAATTCGTTAAAGAAATTCAAAATGGTGGAATCGTCCCCGTTTTTCGGGCACAGGAAGTTTTCCCGGTTTCGGTTTTTGGAATGACCACCAACTTAGTCTTGTGCCCAGACATTCGAGGGCGAGGCCCCGAGTGGGAAACCCTGCCCCGCGCAAGAGGGAGCTACTTCTGCTGCCAACAATCAGGAATCCGGTGCGCAGAAGGGGCAATGGGATCCCACACTAAACTTGGCACCCAAAGGGTGCAATAAACATGAGTTTGAATGAATAAGGCCACTTAACTCGACAATGTCAAGCCAACCAAGCAATTTCTTTACCTTAAATATTCAATTTCTTTACCTTTAATAGTTGTTTTTTAGGCGATCAATAAATTCAAAGAGGTACACAATACATTTTCCATGTAAGAGTCATGCCATGGGAGGTATGTGAGGTGGGTGAGTAATTCCAAGGATGGCTCTAAACATACTGTTGGAATTAGGGTTGCAAGAAAGCACACAAAGCTTGGAGAAGAAGAAGCAAGAATGCACATAACACAAAGTGTATTAGATTGTGTCAATGTACAAAAGATAAGTTAGCCCTAGAAGGATGGGCGTATATACAAGCCGGGGGAAAAAACCTCCTAAAGAGGGAAAAAGTGCCCCGGCGGTCCTAAGTGTGTTCACACACATCACTGCCTATGTATATGGCAACAAATCCCCCCTGGGAGTGATGGTGTGAACGAGAGCTGGCACTCATGTATAGGGGAGTGCCATGCCCAAAGTAGATCAGTCCACAAAGGGGAGCAAGCCCAAAGCTTTGCGGAAAGCTTCGAACTTCTCACGAGGAAGCACCTTTGTGAAAAGATTGGCGAGGTTGTCCTGTGTTGGCACATAGGCCAAGCTGATCTCTCATGCTGAGAGTCTCTCCCTGACATAGTGATAATGCACCTCTATGTGCTTTGTGCGAGTATGAAAAACTAGGTTTCTCGCAACTGCCAATGTGCTCTGACTGTTAGTGAAGATAGAGGTGGCAGACTCCTGTCCAACACCCAAGTCAGACATAAGCCGTTTGAGCCACACACACTCAACCATAGCTGTGAAAGCTGTCCTGTACTCAGCTTCACAACTAGAAGTGGGCACAGTAGGTTGCTTCTTGCTCAACCAAGATATGCATGAGCTACCGAGCATGAAACAAAAACCACTTGTGGACACTCTTGTGTCATAGCAACCAGCCCAATCTGAGTCCGAAAAAGCATGTAAATGTGGCGGCAACGATCCCCCCTTGGGATAAAACAACCCAAGATGTATGGTGCCACTCAAGTAGCGAAAGATGCGTTTAACTGCCTTCCAATGCTGAGACCCTAGGCTATGCATAAACCTGCTCACCTGTGAGACTGCAAACTGAATGTCCGGCCTCGTAATGTATACATAAATGAGGCAACCAACAACTGTCTGATAGAGTGTGACATCAAAGTGATCTCCAGCATCATGAAGACTCAACTTCAAACCTGTCTCCATTGGAGTAGCAATAGGCTTGCAGTCTTCAAGGCCAAATCTCCGCAACAATGTCTCAATATACTTTATCTGACACAAAGCAATACCTCCATCACACTGCTTAAATTGTATCCCCAAATAATGATGCAAACGCCCCAAATCTGACATCTCAAAAGAGGCATTCAAATCAGCCTTAAAATCAGCAATATGACTTTCATTTGGTCCGGTGAGCAGCATGTCATCGACAAAGAGAGCAATGATTAGATGCACATCATCCACACGTTTAGCATACAAAGTGCTTTCTATTGGACTATTCTGAAAACCTTGTGGAGTCAAATATGCATGTATCTTTTCATACCAAGCTCGTGGATCTTGCTTTAAACCATATAAAGCCTTTTTCAACCTGCACACTTTGTTTTCCTGCCCTTTTTGAACAAAACCACGAGGCTGCGATACATACACCTCCTCATGCAAATCTCCATTCAAGAACGTAGTCTTTATGTCCAACTGATGTAGATTCCAACCATTATGAGCTGCCAATGCACAAATGCTATGAATGGTAGTCATACAACAAGTGGGAGCAAAGGTCTCATCAAAATCAATGCCCTTTTCTTGAGCATAACCCTTTGCAACAAGTCTAGCCTTATAGCGATCAACACTGCCATCTGGCTTTCGTTTCAACTTAAAAACCCACTTACATCCAGTGGCCTTTTTACCAGTAGAAGGCAAATCACACAAAGACCATGTACCATTCTTCATTATAGCATCATATTCACTTTGCATTGTAGCCAACCAATTTTCTGAATTTTGTGCCTCATCCAATGAAAGAGGTTCTTCCTCTTCACACATACTAGACACAGCCAAAGCATAACAATCTGATGTATAAGAGGCATGCTAAAAACCTAAACGAGTACGACTAGTCATAGGTGCATCAATCTTACTATCACGCAAGGTTTGCACCAGCCATTTAGGCATACCTCTAGCCTGCTCAATTTCAGTCCTATCCTCATGAATTACATCCTGTAAATCTGTATCAGAAATAGGCTGATCTATGATGTCGTTTGAAATCTGCATAGGCTGAATATTTGCATCAATGGATCTTACATTTGAATTTCCACTTGTAAATAGAGGCAACAGCGTATCAAATACATCCCGTGAGCTCACACCTGTCTCTTTGGTACATGATAACAAAGGCTGCACAACATCTTCCACAAAAACATCTCGACTAATCAAGATACGCTTTGACTGTGGATGATACAATCTATAACCCTTGCTCTCATCACTGTAACCAACAAAAATGCATTTGACAGCCTTATCATCCAATTTTCTCCTTTGTTGCACAGGCACTAAAGCATAGGCCAAGCAACCAAAGACACGCAAGTGACCTCGGGGGGGTCACTCGTATAAATATGTAAGTATCACGTGGGTTCAACAGAAGGACATTTTAAATATTTAAAACTTACAGAAATATATTTATAGAGGGGATTTATTTATTGTATTTTTAAAAAAAATTACAGATTTGAATAGGAAAGGATACATTATATTCACTAAAAAATTCACAGATAAGGGACTTTTTAAATAGGCCTTGAACGCACGTGATATAGAGGATTTACATATAGTGACCCCCCCGAGCAAGTGACCAATAGAAGGCTTCCTGCCATGCCAAGCTTCGTATGGAGTAATAGACTGCAAGGCCTTAGTGGGACACCTGTTGAGTACATATGCAGCACACATGATAGCCTCAAGCCAAAAGGCATGTGGCAAAGCTTGGCTCTTGACCATACATCGTGCCATCTCCATAAGTGACCTGTTTTTTCTCTCAGCAACACCATTTTGCTGAGGGGTATACGGCACTGTACATTGGTGTTTTATCCCACGACTAGCCAGAAATGCATCAAACTCTTTAGACATGTACTCCCCCCCGATCAGAACGGAGGGTGCCCACATTACAATTGGATACATTTTCAACCATAAGCAAAAACTGTTTGAAGCACAAAAACACTTCGGACTTTGCTTTCAGTGAATATACCCATGCATGCCTTGAGTAATCATCAATGAAAGTCACAAAGTACAAGTGTTTACCAAATGACAGAGTTTGCATAGGCCCACATACATCACTATGTACAAGTTGCAATTTGCAAGTGGCCCGCATAGAACCATCCTTTGGAAACGCAGAATGCTGCATTTTGCCCAAAATACAACCTTCACAAACATGTTTCAATGGTGCCTCAAGAGGGGGCAATGAAGCAACCATATCAAATTTCTTCAAACGCAACAAACTAGCAAAGTTCAGATGACCAAAATGAGCATGCCATAGTTTTGCATCTGAAACTGCCTTTTCATCAGAAACTGCATTTGCTGAATCTTCCGCACACTTGTCATAAGAATTCTATACAGCCCACAAAACAAGGTGCCAGATGCAATAATCGTATCACTAGAAGTCAAATCATGAACAGTACATCTGTCATCCACAAATTTGACTACAAATCCAAGTCTAGTAAGCAAAGAGACAGACAATAGATTCTTCTTTATCCCTGGCACATACAAAGCATCTGAAAGTGTGAAAGCGCTGCCGTTTGCAACAGTAAGCATAATACGCCCTTCACTGGGTAAGAAGCATTATTGGCACATGTGATAGTATTCCCATTAGAGACAGCCTCAAGACAAGTGAACATATCACGATGCGAGGTAATGTGCTTTGTAGCACCATTGTCAAAATACCATACATTAGAGTCAACAGAAACTCCCAAACATGCATCATGTACAGATGGGTCATACTGGCAATACACATTAAACGCCCATTCTGTATCCTGCACAACATTTGCAGAATCTGCATTTGTAGAAGCATCCGCTATTGTGGCTACATTTGACTCTTTCTTCTTTGCCTCTTTAGACTTTAGCTTAGGGCAATTCTTAATGACATGATCATTTGCCTTACAATAGTTACACCTAGTCTTTTTCTTGCCTTTATCAAGAACCTTCTCAAACTTATTGTTGCTACCTGTGGAAGGAGAAGAAGTTGCAGACCTACTAATAGGAGAAGCAAAAGTGGAAGGGGCTACCTTACCACTTCTTCTCTGCTGCTGGGTAGCAATAAATGCTTGATCAATTGCACGCTGTCGTGCTGTGGCACGTCTATGCAGTGAAAGCATGTTCACGAAACAACTTATGTAGAATCTGGACCCTGAGCAGCAAGGACAGATATGGAAGGTATCCACTCAGATACAGTGGCATGTGTTAGAGCAGTTAATATGTATGCGTCTCCAAGGATAAGCGGGCACTCGAGGTTGCAATTGAAGTTGGTAGAGGTGCATGAGCATAAAAGATTATGGGACCAAGGTAGTATTTAGAATTGGTGTGAATTGGTATGGAAGGGCGGGCAGCCATCCATTAGGAGAGGAAGAAAATAAAAATATAGTAATGATTAATATGGCCAATAAAGTAGTAGCCACATGGCCACTAGTGTGGATGCCAACGTAGCCGCCAGCTAAAAGTCTAGAAGCATGGAGAATTATGGAGTCGGCAGTGTGCAGATAAGGTGGTGGACCGCGAGTTGTTTTTAATGGGGGGGAGCCTCGTCATTCTCTGCAGAAGAGTGGGCTGTGTGAGAGAGAAGACCGTCGTGTAGTGGGGGGGGAAAGCTTCTCCAGCAGGGAGCAGCCACAAGGTGGGAGGGGACGCGTTGGTGTCAGCATACGTCTCACAGAGCGACGACGAGGAGGAGGAAACGTCCCACAAGCACAAGAGGAATACAGGAGAATACAAAAACTCAGCATGCCCTCCGCCTCCTCGGCCTGCTTCTTCTTCTTCTTCTTCTTCTTCTGAAACCAGCACCGGCATTTTCATCGGCCCCGCAGAACCTCCTGGTGGCCTCGTTCGCTCTCGCAATTCAGTACAACCCACAACAGTTCTCCCCAGGAGCCCTAAACCGACTATAGTCGGCCGATACGTGTAAAAACGAGAGAGGGCTGCAGCCGCAAGCTTATCTCCTGTGGCAAATTCTACCCAGCAATCGTTTCAACTCCCTCACGTTGTCGAGAGTGTGATCAATACAGAGGTGCCATGGAGTGTGCAGCAGAAGACAGGTGTAGGTTATCGCAGCCAGCTGCCCAAGGGCCTCTTTGTACAGTTAAAAGCTCACAGAAAAGCTGTCACTGCAGTACGCTGGTCTCCCACTCACGGCTCGCTTCTAGCATCTTCTAGGATGGATTGTGTTGCTCATGTTTGGAACACATGGATTGAAGGGACTGGGCATGGTGCTGCTCGCTCGTTCTCTTCTCATACTGCTGCTATTAAGGATGTTCAATGGTTCCCAGATGGTGCCTGTGTTTTGACTTGAGGGCTTGGTGTTAAGGCTCTCCCTTTGATGTTGAACTCATGTGGGCATATTGACGGGCTGTTGGTCAGTATAGTGGGCTACTATGGTCAAGTTTTTGGCTACGAATGGTTTTTATCAAAACTTTATTGATGCCTTTGTGGGTTGTGGACCTTGATGCATTCCATGGCTATGTTGATGATTATGATGTTGATGGAAACGCATAAGAAGTGACAGGCTGATGCAGAGCTACTGGGAGGCTCATAGAGGCTAAAATACCATAGGTGTTGTGTTTTGGTGACTTATGTGCACTACTTGTCTCTGGTCTTCACAAAACTCTTTTCCAAAATAATATACTACATGATTGCATTGATGAGGCCATGTGTTGATGACCTGGTAAGCTTGTACCCATCTGTCTAAATTGAAAAGCTTCTGCTGGTGGTTCTCCTTGAAGAGTTATATGTTGTGTTTCTTTGCTGGGATTTGAAAGCTACTCTCACAGCAAGAAGTCCCGCACTTTCCCAGCGACACCGCCCACGTCAAGACATCTTTGGTGAACCCGACGTGAAATTGCTGGGGTGACAGTGTGGTGAAATCCCCGTGAACTATGTATGTGATGATTTCAGCATATGTATGAGGCAGAAAACCTTGATGGCCTATGATCTAGAGGGTATTCCTTAAGGGTACAGGCAGCAGAGCCTGTATGATTTGTTGGTACCATTTGACCCAGGTGGATTAGGGAAGAAGAAGGATTACAAGGGCTTATGACACTTGTTCACCTCAAGAGAAGGGGGTAACAAGGAGCTTGTATAGACTTGTAGTTCTCTCTTAGGACTGTAGAATGGGCAACAAGGGCTTGTGACACTCATCCTTCTCGACAGCTGAGGAAGGAGAGGAGCTTGCAATGACTTGATCCATTCCTGCCACTTCAAGGGCCTATGACACTCATCTATTCCAATAACCAAGGATAGAGAGGAGCTTGTAGTGACTTGAAGCTAACCCTTTGTCTCAAGGGCTTACGACACTCGACCTTTTTGATAGCTGAGGAAGGTGAGGAGCTTGTATTGACTTGAGGTCTTCCCTACAAGTTGCAAAACAGTTAGAATGCTCAAGAACTTATGAATGCTGGAAAGGTGGACACTTCTTTGTACTCTAATTGTCGGAATATCTGAAAGAAACTCTTTGAAAAACAGGGCTAAATGTATGCAATGATAATCTGAATGAATGGTTCGACATAGAGAAAGCCCAAAACATCAGAAGGATAAAAGGAATGCCAATGCAGAATGCTGTAGAATTGAGTGTATGAACATGGAGATTAAAGCTCTACTCGTTGTTCAGGAAAGCCATATATGATGGCATTATATGTACACATGGAATGCTCATTTGTAATACGTGAATAAACTATGTGCCAGTTAATGGCTGCAACCAGTTAGAGTCTTTGAAAAGAAGCTCATGGTGATTTGAAGCAGTACAGGGCATCGGTGGAAGGGGAAGGCAGGCGCATGCATAACCACGTTATGGTCAATGCATTTGAGTCAGACCTTGTTGTGGGAACAGCTCTTTTGAACATGAATGGCAAGTGTGGTATGTTGGAGGATGCTCGTAGAGTATTCAAGAATATACCCCAGCGGGATGCAGTTGCATGGACAGTCATTGTTGCAGCACATGCTCAGCACGGGCATGCCAAGGATGCCCAGAGACTTTTGGACCAGATGAGGCAGAAAGGAGTGGTACCTAATGAAATCACCTTCGTTAGTATACTTAATGCATGTAGCCATTCTGGCTTGGTGGATGAGGGTCGCCAGTGGTTCAGATCCATGAAGACAACTTACGGCATCACACCGGTGGTGGATCATTACAATTGCATGATTGATCTCCTAGGGAGAGCGGGACTGATTGAAGAAGCAGAGACTCTTATTAATGAAATGCCTTATACTCCCACTTCAATAACTTGGACAACTCTGCTTGGGGCATGCAAGGACCAGTTTGATGTACCAAGAGGTGAACGTGCTGCAGAGAATGTGTATGAGCTGGCTCCGGAGAAGGCCTCACCATATGTGACACTATCAAATATCTATAGCGCAGTGTGCAGAGGCAATTGTGCAGCAAAGCTGTTTAAGCCTGAAAGGAAGTACATAGTGGGGCAGTATAAAAGAAGACAGCACGACTAATGGTACATTTGCCACCCTTGCCTCCTTGGCACTTGCCCTTCTTTTTCTTCACACATATATGAAATCATGTGACACACATCAAGGGAGGAGGTTTTTGCATATCGCCTTACATACCCATCAAAACCTTTTCCAAAATAATATACTACATGATTGCATTGATGAGGCCATGTGTTGATGACCTGGTAAGCTTGTACCCATCTGTCTAAATTGAAAAGCTTCTGCTGGTGGTTCTCCTTGAAGAGTTATATGTTGTGTTTCTTTGCTGGGATTTGAAAGCTACTCTCACAGCAAGAAGTCCCGCACTTTCCCAGTGACACCGCCCACGTCACGACAACGCTGCCTGGCCCTGTTTTGCCTGGACTGCGCTTCTTGCAAGAGCTTGTTGACTAAAGTATCATACTTGACAGCATCAGGTTTGTCCTCATTAAGAAGTCTCCACGTGGAAGCAAAAGTCTGATATGTCTCAGGTAAAGCATCAAGAACAGTCTGCACAAGAGAATGATCAGGAATAATCTCACTTGTAGAAATCAACTATTCTTTGAGATCTTTAATCTCAGCAAGAAAAACATTCATGTCATCATCCTCTTGCATAATCTTCAATTCTAGCTCTTTACGCAGGTAAGCGATTTTTACCTCGTTACGACCTGCATACAAACCAGCTAGAATATCCCAAGCCTGTTTTGCTATTTTAGCTGAACGAATATGTGGGGTGATGTTACGTTTGATAGAAAGTGCAATCAAGGCATGAGCCTATGCATCTTTACCATCCCAATGAGCTTGTTCAGCAGTGGGTAAAACAGCAACAACAGTAGAGCTGCTAGAACCTGCAACATCCTCAACAGATCCTACATCCACAGAACCTGGACGTACATCCATACCCTGCACAATGTTCCACACTCCTTTTGTAACCAAAACATGTTGCATCATGTATGCCCAAAGTGGGTAGTTGCTGTCTCCATCCAGTTTGTCTTCAGCAGACAACATGCGAAATACATCATTGCTGTTATCAGCCATGGCCACTGACTGAAACTGATGCAAAAGCTACCTGTAATGAAGCAAATACTGAACAGAAGACAACTTGTGCTATGTAGCACGGTCTACAATAGAACACGTATGCCTGTTTTACAGAAAACTGCACTGTCAAAATTTTTGCAGAAAATGACGAAAACACCTGTGCAGAACTTGAAATGCAAAAACGGAGCCCGAAACGACGTCAGATGCAAATTCTGAGAACGCTTAGCCTTACGGGGTTATTGTAGAGTATAGGGACCTGCAAGCGCTCATGAAAGCTCACCTCAATCGAAGAACATGAGTCGGAGGGTGCTGGCTGCGTAGCCTTGGGAGCCGATGCGTGCTCTGATACCAATTGTTGGAATTGGGGTTGCAGGAAAGCACACAAAGCTTGGAGAAGAAGAAGCGAGAATGCACACAACACAAAGTGTATTAGATTGTGTCAATGTACAAAAGATAAGTTAGCCCTAGAAGGATGGGCGTATATACAAGCCGGGGGAAAAAACCTCCTAAAGAGGGAAAAAGTGCCCCGGCGGTCCTAAGTGTGTTCACACACATCACTGCCTATGTATATGGCAACACATACGACTGGTTAGAGGCTTATGACACATTTTCATACCTCAAAATTTATGAAAGCATACAATACACCCTGCATGGTATTATTAAGTTATACCAATATATTTATAAAAATCTAATAGCCGCTTACATGTTTACTTAATGATTACATAGCCATGCTTACATGTTTATTTAATGATTTTTCCTTGGAGCACATAAGGTATCCTCCAATTCATAGGTCAAGGGGAATGGACCTAATTAGAGTCTTTTTTTTAATAAGGCTAATGATGGGGCACATGAAGACGATATATACCTCCACTTACATACCCACTAGTAAATTTCCCTCTAACTACTAGATTAATACCTTCTCAACCCACTCCTAACTCTCTTGCCTCCACTAACCTACCCAGCACTAAATTTCCCTCTAACTACTAGATTAAGACCTTTTGCCTCTAACTACTAGATTAAGACTTTTTCACCCCACTCCTAACTCTCTTGCCTCCTTTAACATACCCACTGGAAAATTACCCTCTAACTACTAGATTAAGACCTTTTGACCTCAATCCTAACTCTCTTGTCATCAACAATGTCACTAAAAAACAACATAGTAACATATTTTATTTTCCTCCTTATTTGGATTTTCCCACTAACCCTTGTGACCAAGAGGAGTAGGGTGTTGTGACCTAAAGGAGGTAGTGTAAGGTCCTAACAATGGTAAGTCCATTATAGAATTCTCTCAACAGAAAGCTCCTTAAGATATGATCTAGGATCCCACACAATAATTATCCAAGCCTTGTCATCACAAACAAAATATGAAGAGATAATCCAAATAAATAATCCTTTTGTTGAAGCCAAAGTTTAAGTGCAAAGAATTATCGAAGATTACTAAATCCAACCTAGCAACAATGATGTTTACCTTGAGGGGCCTACGCAAGATAGTCCTTTGTTGAAGCCAAACAGATGTGTAAAGAACTATTGGAGATTACTTCATTCAACCAAGCCACAAGGATATACCCTAAAGCCTACACAAAAAAGCCATAGATGCCATACCCGATCAGAAACCCAATCGGAGCCCAACATCTAAAATGGGAGGGGATGATGCCCATGGCATGGGAAGGTAATTCATGGGATAATTTGGCCAAGAAAGGTTATCCAATCCTCAATTATAGGAATTATTAAAAATAAGCTATCACTTACGTAATTATGCACACATGTATAAGAGATGCAACCAAAAGCATCATGTCCATTAAAAAGGAGGATATGTCAGCATGGCCTATGATGGTGTAAACCTCCCATCAACTAATGCATTCGGTATACAATCTACATGGCACACATAATAATTCCTTTGTATAGAAGAATATATGCAAGCATCAATGTGCATGAGATTACTAGTCTTAAGGGCAAAGCCAATTTACATGCGAATGAAAAGAAGGATTACCCCAAGGTAAGATACTAGAAGAATAGATGCAAGCATTGATATGCATGCAATACTAGTCTTAAGGGAAAACCCAATTTACATGCCAATGAAAAAGGGTTTATCCCCGGTTGGAGTTTCAAGGTGAGCAAAAAACATGAGATGCACATATTTGTTTTCAAAAAGAGGTCTCAAGTTCAAGCTATTAGCTTGAATTGAGATATCACATCTACATGCATACACAGATGCTATTAGCTATTAGCTTAGATATCACCTATAAATATATACACACATTCTCTTGTTGACATGATATAAGAATATGTATGCATACATGTGCCAGTTTTGCTTGGCATAACACTTCACATGCCATTGTATTCATGCATGATATGTTGACATGGCAATTGGTAATGTGGTGCTCGTTTGTTGTAGTTTGGTTTGATGATGTGACATGGGTAAGTTGGCGTGTAATCTCATGACATGGACTAGTGATACATGTTTGTAATGATGTATCCAAGTGTATGACATGGCCATGAAGGAGGTGGCATGCCATGCCATTAATAACGATGTGGCAAAGTTTGGTGTTACATGGCATGTAGAGGTGGCATATTGATGTGGGCCGTGGAAAATGGGCATTTCTTATGCTCCAATTTGATGAAGTGGCTAGATATGTGACTGGCCCCATGGTAGTCATGGAGCCGCATGGCATACATGATCCACCCACAATTACACGACTTGGAGTTTATACCAATCCTAGCTTATATTCCATGAGGAGAGAGGGGGGTGTCATACATCAGAAAGCCCGTGGAAGTGATATCCATATGATTACTTATCCAAATAATTTCTATAGAAGATATTAATCAAATATTCTAAAGGTGAGCTGTCAAGGCTAAAAGGAGACATTGTGGGGATAATCAATGCAAAGGCAAAGTCACCCAGTAAAGGGGATTTAAGAAAGACCACAAAGGATGATGAGGTGGGAGTAATGAGCTCCTCTTCATCCTAGTTTCTAGAGGGTCTAGAAATTAGTAATGTGTTTATGATACTTAAGAAAATCCTAGGGAACAAAATTAAATTAAAGGAGAATGAAATAGGGTGATAAGAAGGTAGACATGGAATATGTTATAAAGAGGCTCAAGATTGAAAGATATTATTATTTATCTTAGGCACTTTGACTCAAGTTTAAGTGAATATACAATTACCAAGGACAACTATACATCTCGGATGTTGACTTCAAGAAAATTTATAATGATGTATGTGATGAGTGGGCAACAATGACTAAACTCAATAAGGTAAAAAAGTCAATTTCTTTACCTTAAATATTCAATTTCTTTACCTTAAATAGCCATTTTTAAGGTGTTAGTTAAATTCAAGGAGGTACACAATATACTTCTCCATGTAAGAGTCATGCCATGGGAGGTGTGTGAGGTGGGTGAGAAGTTTCAATTTCTCACATAAGCAAGAGCTACAATTGGGAGAGAATTGGGTGTCGTGTTCTTCGATAGGACGATAGAGCTTCTCATCCAGGGTGTCCAAGATTTTGTACCTTTTCTAAAAAACTTAGATGAGTTGAACTCAATGGATCATATGTTTCTTATTATATTTTTGAAAGTTGACCTTGTGTTGATAGGTTAATAAGTTAAGAAAGAGTATTGTTTACCTTCGAGCGTATTTTAAGTGTATTCTCTTGATGTTGCAAAGCAATATTTCCTTAGAGTACACTCACTATCAAGAGAGAAATATTATTAATTTAAATGATTTCTTTTACATAGGACTAGAAAGATGTAGGAAAGAACATCAAAGCCACACGTTATGACAAATTACAATGAGTGGATAGGTATTAAGCATGGTTGTTTTTAATTTTTACTAAACATGAGTCAATATTTTAAGTTGAGAATTTGGTTTATAGCTAGATTGAAGAGTGTAGATGAGATGCTCATGATATTGCAAACTTAATGCCATGTTTGTTGTAAGATCAAAGAATTAAAAGAGGATAATTATTTCATGATAATTAGTGCCAAGTTTGCTTTAAGAGAAGAGGACATTGATGTGTAGGAGAGATCATATTCAAGTTATGCAAGGGCACCTACAAAACAACGAGAGAGAACTCGTAGAAGCTTATGTGACATTCAAAAATGACCTCGAAATTCAACAGAGATGGCTTGATATGATCCAAGAGAGGCTAACCATTACCAAGGGAAAAGTAGAGGTCTATGATAAAAGGTTCTTGGAGCTAGAATTGCAAGCCTCACCCTCTAAGTAGACAAAAACAAAGGGAAATATAAATAAGTTCCATGCTCAATAAGTCATTCAATCGACATTGCTGCTACATACATGTATAGGGAAAAAACACAATTGCTCTAACATAAGCCATTGTTACTCTACTCCTCCCCAAAGCCAAAAAGTGTGAATTTCTTAATAATTCATTAGTTTTTGAACTTTCCCTCTTCTAAAAGAAGTTTTTTTATTATAAAAGTGCCACTTTCACCAATATTGATTTTTATGCATAAAATGATGCATAAAAGAATTTTTATGCATAAAATGATGCATAAAAGAGTTTTTTGATTATAAAAGTGTTACTTTCATCAACATTGATTTTTATGCATAAATAGATGCATAAAAGACTTTGTTTTTTATAAAAGTGTTACTTTCACCGATATTGATTTTTATGCATAAAATGATGCATAAAAGAATTTTTTTATTATAAAAGTGTTACTTTCACCAATATTGATTTTTATGCATAAAATATGTATAAAAGAATTTTTTTATTTTAAAAGTGTTACTTTTATCAATATTGATTGTTATGCATAAGTAAATGCATAAAAGAATTTTTTTAATATCAAAATAAGAGTTCTCTTTAATCCTATGTTTAAATCCCATGAATATTGGAAAATGAATAAGTAAATACTCAGTGAAGGAAAATTATACCGTTTCATATTCTCTAGGATGGTAATGAGAAAATTCAGAAAAATTATGGAAGTCGAAATTTGAGATAAATGATTAATTTATCCCTCATAGGAATTCGTGTCTAGTTTTGAATTCAGTTAAGCAAAATACTCAATGAATGAAATTCAGTAAAGTAGTAATTGAAATATTACCCTTCGAGAAAGATAGTTCAGGGAGAACCTTTCCAGACTCAAACCTTGAATCAGACTATGACCAAGACGACGTAACTCCGTCAGTTTCAAGAAAAGACAATGTGACCAATTCAGTAATCTACACTCAAATCACCCACCGAATTTGAAACTAAGCTGAGACCTTTTATTTTGATCTGAGAATCAATAATTCAGAATTCGTGAAATTCTACTTGGGAATCTAGACCTGTGACCTAGAAGTCTTGAGATACGGAATTAAGATATACTCATTGTATTCAAAAGAAAATCAAAACTGAAAACTTGCATAGAAACCCTGTTTTCTTAAAGGAATGTCTTACGTGAGAATGCTGGAGGGAGCATTTGGTATATGGGTGGTTGCAAGATGAGGGTACTCACTTTCGTTCACTCTCTCCAAAATTGGGACATCCATCCATCTCGGGCGGAGTACCTCGATCGTGATAGTACCGCGAATCAAAAGACGACACGTGCCTCCCGAGCCTAAATCGACATATCTCGATCGAGATGCCAACTAATGCCACGCTAGCAGGTCCGGCTTTCCAGGCGTCATCCATGTCACCAATACATGTCACCGCCACCACAATATCTCGATCGAGATATCTATGCCACTCGGATCCACATTAGGGCCACGCTGTATCCCCGTAGGCATATTTGACTAGCACATCTCCATCGTCCACGTATCTCGAACGAGAAATATACATCCAATCGCGACCATTCATTGTTCGAGGTAATCGGATACAATCTCCACCGTCCCCATATCTCGATCGAGATACTGAGCTCAAATCTCAGCCGTCCAAATATCTCGATCGTGATACAGAGATTCAATCTGCACCGTCCGAATATCTCGATCGAGATACGTAGATGCAATATCCACCGTCCAATTATCTCGATCGAGATATGGAAAAGCAATCTAAACCGTCCATTCACGTACGCTGGAAGATGCGATCTCGGCCGTTTAAATATCTCGATCGAGGTATATAATGAATCTTGACCGTCGAGATACCTTGTCGTGGTAATGCCTTTAAATCGTGGCCGTCCATTTACCTCGATCGAGATATTAATATCAAATCTCAGCCGTCGATCCTTCCCCAACCCTAGAATTAGGTGTGTATCTTGGCCGTATGTTGCACTAACCCTAATATCCAGAGCGTTAATCTTGCAAACCCTAAATTGCATGATGTTTCCGAACCTCGATCGAGGTTATAAAACCGAAAAACTTTTTTTTTTTGCCTCATTTTCACAAGTCGTTTTCACTCCCTTGCTCTCTCTTGATTTGGATTAGTGTTAGTGAGCCCATTAGCTTTGTTTTTAGCTTCATTAGTGCTACTTAGCACTAAGCATTAGACCTTTCACATTAGACCCTTCACATTGGACCCTTCACATTGGGCTTAGGTTTTAGCATGGAGGGCCACGAGGAGGGCCGCTCATCTATTGCGGACCTCATCGCGGAGATAGACCGTGAGTTAGCGGCTATCCGTAGGAGTGCTAGAGACACTCCGTCTACATTACATATCGTGGCAGACTTGGAGGCGATGCTTGCGTCCCTTCGTAGCCTTCACGATATTGTTTATGTAGATGAGTGGATAGCCCACCATCGCGCTGCTCTGGTGTCACATGGCCTGACATATCGTCAGGTCTGTGATCTTGATCCTATTAGGGATGGGGCTTTCCTAGATCTTTTCCTCGATAGTCGTGGGATGAGGCCCGGGGCGGGGAAGCCCCTCACTATTTCGCGGTGTTCGCATCCTCGTATGGCGGCACATATCTATAGTCGATATGTTGCCGCATATGGGAGGATGCCGAACAACCGCCAGATCCCCATATACTTCGCAAAGCAGTTATATGCGGAGTTTGTCTTAGGGGAGGAGGTCGATTACACCAGCCATCGTCCGGGTGGTGGTGCTGGCCGAGGCCGTCTCCAGGACCAGGGTAGGCGGCCTCCACCAGCACTTCGTGTAGCACCTGCCACAGATCCTTCATTTGTGCCATTGTCGACAGTAGAGGCTCTTGGCACGCAGGTCGGCATTGACGTACGGAGTACCACGGAGAGCATCCAGCACGTGGTGCGCCTATTCTCACGAGCTATACCGACGACAGATGTGGAGGTATTTACATATATATTACGTCTTAAGTTTTTTTGGTCATTTATCTTCATGTTTATATGTACTTTTCTATATTTTTACATGAGCAGCATGGTTGATTGTGTCACGCAGGTTCCCACACCTGCCACTCAGAGGCTCACTCAGGAGTTGGTAGAGGCGAGAGCGGAGATAGACCGCCTCCGAGCTGCATTACAGATGGCAGAGGCAGCTACTGCAGAGGCACAGCATCTGAGAGAGTCCGACATCCAGCAGGTAGGTTTCTCTTGCACGTTTAAGTTACAAATTTCTTTAAGTAATACCTAATGAGAGACTAATCAAATATTTTAATGCTTTACTTTTTTGCGTAGGCTCGGACCGAGGTAGAGAGCTCTAGAGCTGAGGCACAGCATCATCAGATTATGGAGCAGATTGCCCAGCACAGGGCAGAGCAGCTGATGCTGCATGTTCGAGAGTATCGTAGATCATCGGACGTGACAGTGCCTTACCTACCGTTATATCCACGGCCTGTCTCACAGAGGTTTTTCGACGACCTCTCCCTCAGGATGCACCTCCCTTCCTACGTGATGCGTGCTGCTGTTTATGTATCGAGGACATTGATAGTACAGGAGGATATGCCCTAGGATGTGGACATATTTTCCACTTGTCTTGCATCACCCAGGAGCTCGTCCGGTTCTCAGCATGCCCATCCTGCCGTGCACGCGTCGACTTAGCGACGTACAGGGTATTGGGCATCGATGATCTTCACCCAGGCCTTGTACGAGTAGATGCCAGGACTGGGAGGCCTGTCGACTTTACATCAGCTACGGACTTGGGACTCGACGCCTTCGACGATAGAGCCCAGGAGCCTGAGGTGCCTCCTGAGATAGAGTGGAGCTCACATGAGTTCGACGCTTACCAGAGAGTCCTACATGAGAGCCAGGTGACAGCATTTGAGCGCGTGGGTGGTGCTGGCCCTAGTGGCACAGCGGGTGATGGTGCTAGCAGCAGTGCTGCTTCTCATGAGCAGCGTGTCCTTACAGAGCAGAGGAGCTTACACGAGCAGAGTGGCAGACACGCACCATTGCAGATTATAGATTTTGGGTTTACAGACAGAGGCGTCTTGCATTAGCACGACGTAGAGAGAGAGAGAGGGCCATAGCAGCTTTTGGGACTCGTGAGCTCCCGAGTATACCGGCACCAGCTCACGATCCTTCCTTTGAGGCAGACCTCCCCGCAGACATTCGACGACCCCCGCACAGCCGGCACAGCCTCCTCGACGTGCACAGCAGCCTCGACGCGCACGTCGACCGGTAGTTAGAGATGACGATTTTGATTGGGTTGCTGTTGATAGTGACTAAACTCAGACTAGCTGGGTTAGCTCACTTACATTGTACTTAGATTTTTGGGCAGTGACTAACCTCAGGCTAGCTGGGGTAGCTCATTTTCATTCTGATGTACTTATTTGATGTTTATATCATTATGCGTTTTCTCATTATTGAGTATCATTACATTTTAGTTGATGTTCTTGATTTTATTATATTTCTTAACACTTTGGCTATCATATTGTTTGTTGAAAATCTCCATGCCATCGTACCCAAACATGCTCCGATGGGGACCAAACTTTGCAAGCATGTGGGGGTGGGCCCCCCCCACATGCTTGCAAAGTTTGGTCACAATCAGAGCATGTTTGGATTGGCAATTGGCGCCCAGTGCGGGTTTTTCAAGTCTCTTGGTGCTTAAGAGGCCATGGAAAATCCGGGCCTTCCCCATACCATCGTACCCAAACATGCTCCGATGGGGACCAAACTTTGCAAGCATGTGGGGGTGGGTCCCCCCCACATGCTTGCAAAGTTTGGTCCCCATCGGAGCATGTTTGGATTGGCAATTGGCACCCAGTGCGGGTTTTTCAAGTCTCTTGGTGCTTAAGAGGCCATGGAAAATCCGGGCCTTCCCCATACCATCATACCCAAACATGCTCCGATGGGGACCAAACTTTGCAAGCATGTGGGGGTGGGTCCCCCCCACATGCTTGCATAGTTTGGTCCCCATCGGAGCATGTTTGGATTGGCAATCGGCGCCCAGTGCGGGTTTTTCAAGTCTCTTGGTGCTTAAGAGGCCATGGAAAATCCGGGCCTTCCCCATACCATCGTACCCAAACATGCTCCGATGGGGACCAAACTTTGCAAGCATGTGGGGGTGGGTCCCCCCCACATGCTTGCATAGCTTGGTCCCCATCGGAGCATGTTTGGATTGGCAATCGGCGCCCAGTGCGGGTTTTTCAAGTCTCTTGGTGCTTAAGAGGCCATGGAAAATCCGGGCCTTCCCCATACCATCGTACCCAAACATGCTCCGATGGGGACCAAACTTTGCAAGCATGTGGGGGTGGGTCCCCCCCACATGCTTGCATAGTTTGGTCCCCATCGGAGCATGTTTGGATTGGCAATCGGCGCCCAGTGCGGGTTTTTCAAGTCTCTTGGTGCTTAAGAGGCCATGGAAAATCCGGGCCTTCCCCATACCATCGTACCATCGGCGCCCAGTGCGGGTTTTTCAAGTCTCTTGGTGCTTAAGAGGCCATGGAAAATCCGGGCCTTCCCCATACCATCGTACCCAAACATGCTCCGATGGGGACCAAACTTTGCAAGCATGTGGGGGTGGGTCCCCCCCACATGCTTGCATAGTTTGGTCCCCATCGGAGCATGTTTGGATTGGCAATCGACGCCCAGTGCGGGTTTTTCAAGTCTCTTGGTGCTTAAGAGGCCATGGAAAATCCGGGCCTTCCCCATACCATCGTACCCAAACATGCTCCGATGGGGACCAAACTTTGCAAGCATGTGGGGGCGGGTCCCCCCCACATGCTTGCAAAGTTTGGTCACAATCAAAGCATGTTTGGGTTGGCAATCGGCGCCCAGTGCGGTTTTTTCAAGTCTCTTGGTACTTAAGAGGCCATGGAAAATCCGGGCCTTCCCCATACCATCGTACCCAAACATGCTCCGATGGGGACCAAACTTTGCAAGCATGTGGGGGTGGGTCCCCCCCACATGCTTGCAAAGTTTGGTCACAATCAGAGCATGTTTGGGTTGGCAATCGGCGCCCAGTGCGGTTTTTTCAAGTCTCTTGGTGCTTAAGAGGCCATGGAAAATCCGGGCCTTCCCCATACCATCGTACCCAAACATGCTCCGATGGGGACCAAACTTTGCAAGCATGTGGGGGTGGGTCCCCCCCACATGCTTACAAAGTTTGGTCACAATCAGAGCATGTTTGGGTTGGCAATCGGCGCCCAGTGCTGGTTTTTCAAGACTCTTGGTGCTTAAGAGGCCATGGAAAATCCGGGCCTTCCCCATACCATCGTACCCAAACATGCTCGGATGGGGACCAAACTTTGCAAGCATGTGGGGGTGGGTCCCCCCCACATGCTTGCAAAGTTTGGTCCCCATCGGAGCATGTTTGGATTGGCAATCGGCGCCCAGTGCGGGTTTTTCAAGTCTCTTGGTGCTTAAGAGGCCATGGAAAATCCGGGCCTTCCCCATACCATCGTACCCAAACATGCTCCGATGGGGACCAAACTTTGCAAGCATGTGGGGGTGGGTCCCCCCCACATGCTTGCAAAGTTTGGTCCCCATCGGAGCATGTTTGGATTGGCAATCGGCGCCCAGTGCTGGTTTTTCAAGACTCTTGGTGCTTAAGAGGCCATGGAAAATCCGGGCCTTCCCCATACCATCGTACCCAAACATGCTCTGATGGGGACCAAACTTTGCAAGCATGTGGGGGTGGGTCCCCCCCACATGCTTGCAAAGTTTGGTCCCCATTGGAGCATGTTTGGATTGGCAATCGGCGCCCAGTGCGGGTTTTTCAAGTCTCTTGGTGCTTAAGAGGCCATGGAAAGTCCGGGCCTTCCCTATACCATCGTACCCTAACATGCTCCGATGGGGACCAAACTTTGCAAGCATGTGGGGGTGGGTCCCCCCCACATGCTTGCAAAGTTTGGTCCCCATCAGAGCATGTTTGGATTGGCAATCGGCGCCCAGTGCGGGTTTTTCAAGACTCTTGGTGCTTAAGAGGCCATGGAATATCCGGGCCTTCCCCATACCATCGTACCCAAACATGCTCCGATGGGGACCAAACTTTGCAAGCATGTGGGGGTGGGTCCCCCCCACATGCTTGCATGGTTTGGTCCCCATCGGAGCATGTTTGGGTACGATGGTATGGGGAAGGCCCGGATTTTCCATGGCCTCTTAAGCACCAAGAGACTTGAAAAACCCGCACTGGGCGCCGATTGCCAATCCAAACATGCTCTGATGGGGACCAAACTTTGCAAGCATGTGGGGGGGACCCACCCCCACATGCTTGCAAAGTTTGGTCCCCATCGGAGCATGTTTGGGTACGATGGTATGGGGAAGGCCCGGATTTTCCATGGCCTCTTAAGCACCAAGAGACTTGAAAAACCCGCACTGGGCGCCCATTGCCAATCCAAACATGCTCTGATGGGGACCAAACTTTGCAAGCATGTGGGGGGGACCCACCCCCACATTCTTGCAAAGTTTGGTCCCCATCGGAGCATGTTAGGGTACGATGGCATGGAGATTTTCAACAAACAATATGATAGCCAAAGTGTTAAAAAATATAATAAAATCAAGAACATCAACTAAAATGTAATGATACTCAATAATGAGAAAACTCATAATGATATAAACATCAAATAAGTACATCAGAATGAAAATGAGCTACCCCAGCTAGTCTGAGGTTAGTCACTGCCCAAAAATCTAAGTACAATGTAAGTGAGCTAACCCAGCTAGTCTGAGTTTAGTCACTATCAAGATAGAGATCTAGTCAGCAGCACCCTCTCTAGCTCTCAACTGCTCTAGAATGCTCTCATGGTCATCCACTCGAAGCCGAAAACGAGGGTGAGAACTGTGTTTTCGGCTCTGTACTCGAACAAGAGTGAGCCTGGTAGCAACCACTAGATGAGAGAACTGAAATGCCTCTAACTCCCACTTCCACTGCTGGAACTCAAGACTCCCCCGATGAAGTTGAATCTGCTGGTAGAACCGGCCTGCCACAATCATGCTATGGGCATCATAAGAAAACCCACGATCATCCACTGTATCCTGGTCAAGCATGCACTTTGGCCTAGTGCAACTGATCAGATAGTAGTCTACTCCCTCGCTGTTTCCCTCACTGGCAATAACAGCAAATACATCACCCTCCTGTAGCAAATCTGTCAGGTCATCATAACTGACCATGAACGCAGGACCTGTGTGCTCATCAGACGCCACTGGATGTGAAGGATGCTCGGGGGAGAGGAATGTCTGTATCCATGCATCTGCCCATCCTCTCGAGGCACAATGTGACAAACGCCATCCATACATGCTCCACAGAAGCATGCAAACCGTCGTGTGTAAATCGTGGGGGCCGCCATGCACGTGCTCCTGATGGAATGTAAGCCCAAGGTGCCAGGTACTGTGTCACAATCATGGGAGGCTCTGCGGTCAATCGTGCCACCATCCACATGCCAAAAAAATCTCCTGACAATCCGAGCATCACGTCTGGGGTACGATGATGCTGCACTCCCACACAAATGTTGGGAGCACCACTCGACTACGTGGCCCGCATCTCTAAACCGCTGAGCATCCTGTCGCAGCTGATGACGCCTCAAGGCACGTTTCACACACGCGCCTGCACCATCATGCTCACCCTTCCCGTGACCAGTCTCAAAGAATGACCAAATCACTGGGATACTAGACTGCACATGCCACCTATAAATCCATAAAAGATAGTCTTAGTTATTGTTTTCTTTAAGATGTTCTAGTGAATTTAGTTTAATTGAAAATGTAAGAAAGCCATAAGTACAACCTGTAGAGCCAATAGAATTGACGTGATGACTTGAACTGTGCGCCACAACCATCCGACCAAACCCATCGCTGGACATGTCTGATCCCACAATCTCCTAAAAAATCGTCATGGAGACGAAAGCAGTGTTGCACAAAATATGCATCATGTGAACGATCATCACTGATATAGAAATGATACTCTCGAATAATGACACGGGTCTCGGGGGTACTCGCTATCCCATCTACATGAGCCTCTGCATGTCGATAGCTAATGTGGACCAAAATAGCAACCTGGTGAGGGAAGCAATACATACGTTTAGGACACAAAAAATCAATTAAGTAATGAAGCTCAAACATAAAACAAATAGTACAAAATATAACCATTACCTGCTCTGAGAAGTAATACTCAGATTGTATCTCCTGAAAAGGTGTGAAAGTGTAGTTCTCTGCAAAATCAATCACAGAGACGACCACACCAATAGGAAACTCTGCTAGGCATGCTCGGAACTGACGATCCTGCCACTTGGCACAATGACTGTGTCGTATGTAGGGGTAGATCTGCTCCCTAAATGTGGTTGTGAAGTGACAACGTGGTGTATGTTTGTCCATGAGCTGCAACTTCCTGGACTGTCCACCACTCTGGAGCTGGTGTGTCACATACTCATAACGTTGCCATGCCACTATCTCTTGGTCACTTGCATCAAGATCTACCATCTGTAGATGTGCAAGTGAACCACATGATGTGCAATTGCTCTCCACACAAGGCATCCTATGGAACTGGGCATCCTCCGTGCGTGCACACAAAAGAGAGTGGATGAAATCACGTGGACTACGAGGCAACTCTCTATGCCCACTAAGAGAACGGAACACATCATAAAAAAGATTGAACTCAACATGGTAGCGACAACAACATGTGTCACGCTGACGTGAGTACCTCACAAACCAAGGCTTACACCCCTCAAATGACCTTTGCCCAATTTTAAGCTCTGGATACGAAGCCACAAACTGAGAATACAACTCAGTTTGGGACATTTCAAGAAAGCAAGCACCGTGCTCAATGAACACTCCTATTGTCACTCTCTTACGCAAAGCTTTCTTGAAAACTGGCGATGCACGACAATTCTCCTCCCAAAAACTTTCTATCAAGGTTCTAGTGGTTTCATCTAGTAGGCGATCATGCCTAGCTACACGACCACTACTCGCCCACATAGCACCAACCTCATTGGCATCTAAACTTTGTCGCCTAATAGACCCAACTCTAAGTGCGTGTGGTGCTATGGAAAGGATGCGAGATGTGGCACTAACCTTACCCTTCATTTGGGAGCTACTTATGGCTGCCACAATAGCCCGTCGAGCAGCCAAAGCGTCCGCAGAGTTCCTCTTCTTGTTAACTATATAGGAATGACGAACACTTTGTAGCACCGCCATGCCAGCTCTCCTCTCTCTTCGACCTCCAATGTCGGAAAGCGCCCTGCAGTTGGCCATGTTGGGCAGATCAATCAAAGCATCAAGCACACATGCCTGTGATGAAGACGTGAGGTCTTTGAAATAGGATTGGAAGATTGCATGGGCACGACGATGTGCCCCTGACTTTGATAGTTCTTTCCTATCCACACGAAGGGCGCCCAAAGGAGGGGGGGTGGGTTCTTGTAGAAGAGAGGACTCAAGAAGGGCGGGTTCATGTGGATTATCTAAACTAAGGGGTAGTGGGGGGGAAGAGGGCGAAGGGAGAGGAAGTGGAAGAGGAGGAGCAAGGCTTGGATCATCGCCAACGGAAGGTGTTGCTCGTTGACGTGCTCTCCACTCTCTCTTTCTCTCACGAGCTACCCTTCTCCTCTCCTCCTCTTGAACTTGGTGGATGGGGGGGAGTCTAGTCCTATCACGTTTCCGACTCCTACGACTTTGAGAACCCATTCTCAAGGAAGCTAAGAGAGAAAATATTATAAGGGCTCAATGATGATGGGATAGTACTACAGATAAGTGTGGGATAGTACTAGAGATGTGTGATTATATAGGAAAAATAGGTTATCCACTTCAAATCTCACTGGATTTCCTATCTAAGATTGATTGGATAACTAAGATAAACATAAAGATATTTAAAGATAAACTATTATCCACTTAAAAATTAATATTATTTATAATATTTATTAACAAGTCTAAATATTTATCATTACTAGATATATAAATATATCTTTAAAGAAATCTTTTATTTTATAATTATATAATTGCTTTTTTTAAATAAAGTATTTTTTTTATATTTTATTCAAAGGTTTATTCTACATAAAAAATTTTCAAGAAATATAAAAATAATTTTTTTTTAAAATTAATAATATGATCTTTAATAATATTTTTATTGATCTAATCCCAAAATATAATCCTTTTAAATTAGTGATTTTAAATTCTTTTATTTAATAAGTTACATATATTTTATTATTTAAATTTCTATATTCTATTTCTCTAAATTACTAAATTAACTTTTCCAAAAATATGTTTTTAAAAAAAGAGGGGAGGTGGGAAGGAGATGCCACGTGTCACAAGCGTGCATGACACGTGGCATTCTCTTGACATGTGGCACTATTATGGTTGATGTGGCAATTCCATGATGTGGCATGCCATGTCACCATGTGCGAGGTGGCATGCAAAGGTGGCAAGATGATGTGGCATTAATGATGACTAGGATGATGAGGTGGGGAGTCAACTAGGTTGACCATGTTGACATGGAGGGTGGAGGTGGCAAGCTGAGGTGGCAAGCTGCTTATGTGGATCCTCTCGATGCTCACGTGGACATAAAGTGGCATGCATGTATAAGGTTTGGGCCTACCCAAGCCTCACACATGGAATGAAACCTAAGCTGTGAAGTTTACCAAGCCTAGATTTCCAAACCTAACTAGGATTGGTTTTAGACTTGAAAAGGGGAGAGTGGACACAATATGGGAATTTTCACTTGGGAGGATTGAAAATGGACCTTCCCATACTCAAATCAAGCCAAATTTTTTTTGATAAATTCATGGCAACAAGAGTATTGATCCCATGAGTTTTTAGATTGAAAGATTAAATATTTAATTTTCTAGAATTAAATTACTATTGATTTAATGGGCCTCTAACAGTCATAATAAATTTTCCAAAGTAAATCTACAAAAATCAAACCGTTAGATTTGTAATTTTATCTTATACCCACATTATACTAATCTTTCCCAATCTAATCATCACTAGATCCATACAATTTGAGCATTTTAAATGGTAGATGTGGTGGGAGGATAAAATAGTATGTTTTTTAACAATTCTAATATCTTTTAAATAATATAGAAAATAGTAGAACACATAAAAAATTACTCGATAAATCAAGTTAAGCTCTATGTTATTTGTATTTGTGATATGCAAAGT
Organism: Cibotium barometz; assembly: GCF_041138505.1. NCBI lineage: Eukaryota > Viridiplantae > Streptophyta > Polypodiopsida > Cyatheales > Cibotiaceae > Cibotium > Cibotium barometz. Next base: position 4,096,846 of record NC_141074.1, read on the forward strand.
GGGAACATCGTATGAGTAATAATGTAAAAGTTATAGGCAATTTACTCACATTCACTATACCTGTCTAAACCTAGGACAGGGCCTGTATACAAACTTGGTTCCCAAAGAAAAGGGGATTTGCAATTATTGGATATTCGATCAGATTATAGTTTTAGGTGCCCAACTTTGCATATGATGTTTCATTAGAAGACCTTGAAGTGAAACTCCTTGGCTAACTATGAGAGATTGGCTATTCTTCTTGAAAAAATGCCTGTTTTTCAGCTAAAGCCAAGGGCGCCCACGACATGAAACTAGATAACCTCATCTTGCAACCACCCATATGTGTTTTCTAAGGGAAGTTCGATTGCAACAGCTGGCGGGGAGCGTTCAAAGGACGGCTCATGCAGCAAAAACCTGCCCACTTGACCAGCCTGGGTATGGTGTAAAATGGTGTGCTTCCGGTACAATGGGTGAGTGCCGACGAGGCGGTTCCTAAGTGAAGTGCGAGGACACCTAAGGAGGATCCTTGAGGATTCTCACCAGGCGATGCATAGGCTCGCGGTGCTTAGGACACCCATACGTATGTCGTGGAAGATATATATATGTATGATGGCGAGAAAATTATTGTAATCTGTTACTGGATCTCGTTTTGCTAACCTGCTAGTCTCAAACGGAGAGTCCAGAGTGATACTGTTTTGTGAGAAACAAGGATTGAATGGAAATTTTGAGTTATGACATCTGTAACCAATAATTATTTGTCAATGGATTGTTTTATAAATTAAAGTTTAAAGAGGAGTGTGTGTGTATCTGTATTCTAAAGCAAAAGTTAAGAAAGGCATTCAATTATGGGTGGGTGAGTACTTGTCTGGTTCTACCGATTCCAGTGGTTGGATGGTGGCTAACCCATGGGCCGTAAGGGGTTAGGCTAGAATCAATAGAGCTTTAATAATAAAATTGATCAATAGGAATATGCTTAGAACTCGAATAGTAAAATAATAACCTAAACACTTCTCACATGAATAGATCAATGGTTGTGCGTAATTCAATTAGGAAAAAAAGCATTGATTCCTTCAAGTTAAGTTTGTAATAGTTTCCCTTCCGATCTGGTTTATTCAGATGAAGGTTAGTTCAGTATCTTGAACTCGTTAGAAAAATTCGTTAAGAAATTCAAAATGGTGGAATTGTCCCCGTTTTTCGAGCATGGGAAATTTTTCCAGTTTCGGTTTTCGGAATAACCACCAGCTTAGTCTGGCGCCCGGACATTCGAGGCTAGGGCTTGTTCAGCATGTACAACTCTTTGATCATTCACCCAAAAACTTTATAATTTCATGCCGAGTTTTTAGGCTTCTTAGCCGCTTTATCCCTAGAAGTAGAATTATAGCTCCTCTTTCTGTAATGAATCGTGTGTACCATGGCATGTCTCCTTCGCAATTTTGCTTCTTTATCCGTATACGATTGAGGCAGTGATTTTGGGAATCATGATGCTTTATGTATATATCGAAAACTTTTGATAATAAAACAAAAAAAATCCAAATTATTTTCATGATTGTGAATATGGTTAATAAAATTATCAAGAAGAGACGTGAAAGTACACAATAGACAAAGAGAGGTGAAACCCTAATTCATTTTATACACTGCCAATAGATGCTATATATATGATAATGATCATATGTATACACTAATATCTAATTTGGTATGTTATACGAAAAAGGTTACTCTCAAGTTATCTCCCACATGGGCATGGTGCTAACGTAAACGAAATACATGATAACTACTCTATCCTTTTGATTCACAACTTCTTTCGCAATCCACATCTACTTGAAGTCTTTCCAACTTTCCTACTCTTGGCTCTATATATTTGGCTCCAAATTTCCTAGTCTTAGGTCTATATATTTGGCTCAAATGGATGATTTTGAGAATGGGATCTCATGCACATATATTCTTGCATATTATTATTTACATAAGAACTGGATACACCATGTAGGCTGAATCCCGAAGGGTTATAAATTGAAGAAAAATAGGAGTCAACCATGAAGCACTCTTTAGTAAAAGAGGAATTTTATGATGAGGAATTTCTAGTAAACATAGATATTGTGGCCTTAAAGACTGTGGTGGGAATTTATGATGAGGAATTACCATCAGACATAGAAATTGTGGCCTTAAAGAATGTTGTGGTAGAGCAAGAAGAATCTCAACAACATGATCATAGAACAACCTCTCATGTGTTCTAGCATAGTGGAAAGCAAGAAGATGAGAATGGAATGCCAATGGTGAATTGTAAGGAGAAAGAACCTCTTCACAAAGAAACATTAACAACCCCTACCATTGATGATTATCAAAACCTCTCTGAATTTCGAGAATCTTGACGGTCTTTAACTTTCTTGTATTTCGTAGCTCAAAAATTATTTGTGAGTGCTTAAATTTTAAAAAATACATTTAAAATTAGACATTTAATTTTGTTCATAAATAGAACATTATTCAATTTAAAATATTTAAATAGTCAGCTGCATGATTTTGTTCAGAAATAGAACATTCTTCAATTTGGATGTATGTGGATACTCCACACTTCTACTAGAGAAAATGGGTCATATTATTATTAGTTATTGTTATCCTAGTATTTAGTATTAAATTTCAAATCTTTCTAACAATTGAATAAATTGTTAGCCTATTTTAAAGCTTTTTAACAATTGTGGTTGAGTGAATGATTACTCCACACTTTCTCAATTCACCAGTTTGTAGTTGTTTATCAACATTCCAATTGTTTTGTAGTAATTAAAAGAATTCAAGTAGAGTATACATTCAAGTAGATAATGCTCTATGCTTTAACTTATAATGTATAACATTTACCTTAATGCTAGATTTTTTCTGTGATAAATCATAGCATACAAGTATACATAATGCTAGATTTTATTTGTGATAAAACATTTACATTAATGATAAATTTTATTTGTGATAAAGCATAGTAGACAAGTATACATAATAATGCTCTTTCACTTAAATATGTTAAATAAGATTTTTGTATACCTTGGAACATATTTTAAGTGTATTTTCTTGATGTTACAAGCAATATTTCCTCACGGAGTACACTCACTATCAAGAAAAGATTTATATTAACTTAAATGAATTACTTTTACATAGGACTAGAAAGATGCAGGAAAGAACATTAAAGCCACACATTATGACAAATTAGAGTGAGTGGATAGGTATTTAGCATGGTTGTGTTGAAATTTTACTAAATGTGAGTCAATATTTTAAGTTGGGAACTTGGCCTATAGCTTGATTGAAGAATGTAGAGGAGATGCTCATGATATTGCGAACTTAATGCCATGTTTGTTGCAAGATCAAAGAATTAAAAGAGGATAATTAGTGCCAAGTTTGCTTTAAGAGAAGAGGGCATTGATGCATAAGAGATCTCATATTCAAGTTATGCAAGGGCAGCTACAAAACAACAAGAGAGAACTCGTAGACACCTATGTGAAGTTCAAAAATGACCTCAAAATTGAAGAGGGATGGCTTGGTATGATCCTAGAGAAGCTAACCCTTACCAAGGGAAAAGTAGAGGTCTATGATAAAAGGCTCTTGGAGTTAGAATCACAAGCCTCACCCTCTAAGTAGACAAAAACAAAGGGAAATACTCAATAATTTCCATGCTCAATAAGTCATAAAAGAACATTGCACAAAGTCTTGCATGATAAGCTTGTATGAGCATAAGAAGAAAAAGAGCATATGCTTAAAAGCCCCACCAGGATGTGGTAAGGCATCTGTGAGAACATATGTAAAAAGAACATGCAAATGTAATACAAGCTTAAGGTGAGCTCATAAAGGCAAAACTAGAAATGCAAGCATCTACTAAGAAGGCCAAAGAGGTTAAGGAAAAATATTCAAAACCCCTATAGGAAAGGTCTATAAGAGATGTGAATAGCTAGAGTTTAAAAGGGATGATACAAAATTAGGGGATAAAGCATCGAGTCATGTGCCAGGATGGAAGGACATTGGAGTTTGCGCATTCTGGAAACATCTTCGAAGTGTTAACTAGCCAACTTGTTTGACTCCAACATCTTTCTTAATAAGCTAAGCCAAAACCCACAATAGAGAAACTAGACAAATTCATTAACAGGGCCTCCAAGCTAGCTACTCTAATTCCAAGGATGGTTCTAGACATACAACTGGTTAGAGGCTTATGACATATTTTCATACCTCAAAATTTATGAAAATACACCCCGCATGGTATTATTAAGTTATACCAATATATTTTAAAAAATCTAATTTAGTTGCTTAATATGTTTACTTAATGACTTTGCCTTGGAGCCATAAAGTATCCTCCAATTCGTACGTTGTGTGTAGTTTTTTGGGAACCTCAGACTCAACTTGTACATGTGTACATGAGTGTTGTTTGTGTTGTGGTAGAGTCGTGGGAGCACGGTCCATTAACTCAGTGTGGGCATCGTGGATGCGGCAATCAAGCATAGGGCTTTGATGGAAGTAAAGATGAAGGAAAAATGGTGAGATTCTGGGAGCGTAGGCCTGTCCGAAACGAGGGTCGGCTGGTGATGATGTTATCTGCTTGGTCATCTTGGAGTGTGTATGTATCCAGAATTAAATGGCATTGGAAAGTTGCACCTTGAAAAGGTATGGAGATATGGGCATTGGTGTGAAAAGAGAACATGGTGGCCTTTTCCTTCAAAATAAATAAAAATAAAATGAGAATAACGTGGCCATAAGAGGGCAGAGCTACGTGGAAGAGGGAGTGGCTGCCAGCGCATACAGTCCAGAAGGTGGTGGATGAGTCGGCGTAGCTGTCTGCAAACAAAAAGGAAGGATGTTCGCCGTGTAGAGAGTGTGGGCTCTCTGGTGTAGCCACAAGACAAAAGCCAAGGGTCCGTCAGAGGAATTGCCTGGCGAGGGGTTGGATGCCAGAAGAGAGAAGGCTCTAGGGCGCTGGTGCTTTGTGTGGTGGCTGGAGTAGCCGCGGGTGATTCGGCTGGGAGCCGACGGGGAAGAGAAGCCCCGTGTGTTTTGTGTGTGGCGCTGCAGAGCAGATAGGCGCAACTGGCAGAGAGGACTGGTGTGTCAGAAGAGAACATTAAGCACTATCTTCTAGCCTAGGCATCCTGAGCAACATGACTAGATAAATATCTGTAGAGCGGTTCTCTCTATCGTGCAATATAGTGCTCATAGAGTACTATCGATCAAAAAATGTGTTAAAAAACACAATGTCAATCTGAGGACTCGACCCGATTAGTGCATGAAGGCTTATAGGGAGAGCTCACATACACGAACCACCACTTGACGATTCAACCATTCAACACCTCAATCAATCTCTCAATCCCTTAAATCCACTACACTAATCAAGAGAACAAGCAATGCATGGCAATCTCTTAATCCCATTCAAACATTGATTAAATCTTAGCTTTCCCTAATGCCAGCAGCAAACCCATAAGCGTGCATCTACTAACCCACAAGCTTAAGCAAGCATAGAATGTTACATTCACAAACCCACAAGCTCATAGAGAGAGTCTATCCATGAATAACTCATTGCCAATGAAGTGGGCAAGAGCTTGCATCAATGAAGACTACACACACACACACACACACACACACACACACACACACACACACAATACAAGCATGCATACACAAGAACACTATATTCGTGAGTTTGGGAATTTTCCAACTCCCATTTTTTGAATACTAAAAAGGTGGGACCTAGATAACATGCTTATAAGTTTTTCAAAACCATATCATGTGACCTATTGTTGGAAAGCACTTGGAAAATGGAATCTAGTGAGCTATAGAGCGCTCAATTTGGAGTAACGGTGTTCAAGTTATGATTAATCCAAAGATTTGACCACGTGTCTCAAACTTATAGAAAATTTCCATATTCCCCAATATGGTGTTCAAGAGAAAGAAAGAAGCATTTAACTAATAATAGATTAATCGACTTCAATGATGCTGAAACAGATTAAGAGAAAGAAATGGAGCTATACTCATTGGAGCTTGATGCTCATTAGAGTACAATAGAGAGAGAGTTAGAGAGTTGCCATAGCTTGAGAGCTCAAGAGCTTCACTCAATAGCTTATGAGAATGGCCAAAAGCGTACTCTTTCTTTAGCTAACATCTCTTTTATAGAGATGTCACTAACCCTAACCCTAGGCCTCTTTCACACATGGGCAGACAACCCCATAAGTGAGCCTTGCTTAATACACTTAGAACTCTCATTTAGAACCCACATTGGCCTAAAATGATTTACATTGCACTCGGCACAAAAATATGAAAAAATTATGTGCGTCTTTATGTTCCCATGGCTACAATCCCGCTCTCTCGCATTAATTGCTTCCGGCCTCCTTCCATAATCCGTGTTCCCGTGAGTGTTCTCGTGGAACATTCCCCCTTCCTAAATTGCGCACGTCCTCGGGCATGGTAGAAACAAAAGGTGCAAAAAACAATGGAAGACAAGTAAAGCCTTTTATTGAAAAAAAACCAGAAATGACAATCACACGTGAGCATGCAAGTGAAAGGCCGATTAGAGTTTTAAAGAGTGCTAAAAGAAGCGAGTAAAGACTAGTACTAAGTGGTAGATAGTGCTATGCAAAGTCAAGTGTGTTTGTACACCGCAGGTTATGACCGCAGTCTCAATGTCCTACAAGTGTTGAAGTTATTCCTAAGTGGCAACCCTACTCCTAAATATAAGACATGGTGATTGGACCTTTCTTTATTTCTTTTTTTCTTTGTCTTTTTTGTTTTTGTTTGTTTTTTTTGTGTGTAAAGAGCAGAAGATTAAAGAGAATTATTATTTTTTAGCTTGATAAAGAGGAAGGTTCCATCCCAATGAGACCCAAGCAATGGCCAAGAGACCTCCGCCAAGAGAATCTAAAGGCCGCTAAGTATCTCAAGGGCGACAGACCCTTTTCTTTCTTTTTCGGTCTCGAGGGCCCATAATGTACCCAAGAGTCCTACCAGCATCTATCAAGGCAATAGAGTCCTTGTAGGTCTTCTTCTTAATCTTTTAGACGTCAGTGTACACCCCATGGAAACCACGTCATCGGCCCCAAGGTGCTAAAACAACCCAAGGTCCTACCAAGCATTCCACATGGCCGTAGACACGTCATGTCTCAAGTCACTTCTATATATTTTTTAGGGCATGTGTTTCATAAATTCTGTTTATCGTAGCGCCTAGCCCATACCTAAGATGTAGCTACCACTAGGGATAACTAATATACTTCTAGAGCTTAAGAACTTGGCATACTCCGTTGGTATATGTCTTACACCATTTTCAAATAGAAATACCTTCTACTAAGTCCTCTAAGAATCTAGAAATCACTCGCCAATAGTAACAACTAATTTGAAACTTAAACCAGCCAACTGTGTGAAAACATGCAAACAATATATGTAAAAGTGAAAAGCACATAAAGAACAAAAGATTATGATTTGAATACACCTGTTGTAGTGCTCGTTGATGCGGCGCGTTTGTCTTGATGCATTGCTGATGTGCAGATTGCTTCTCTTTGCTCTTTGTAGGCATTGCGATAGGTGGTCTGTTGGAGCGTGTTTGTATGCTCTTGTTTTGTTGAGATCTCTGCAAAATATCTTATTAACAAACAAGAAAAGAAAAGAATAAAATTTGTTATTGGTGCCAATCACCGAATATAGCCGAGGGGAAAAACCCAGTGGGAGAAAAGTGCCCTGGCTTGTTGATCTTACTGTGGAGTTGATGTGCTTATCCTTGCACTGGTGTTGGATCCGTGTCCACTTTTGCTGGAAAGATTGTATCAATCACTTCAGGATGCAAGGACAACCCTATACAAAAGCCAGTCTCTGGAGAAGGTGGTAGAGGAAGGAGTGCTTCCTCACTAAAATATGGCATTGGTTCTATGGGAAGGTTAAGTAGACAATGCCGATTTTGGAATTGCTCAATATAGATGCTCATAGTGATCCAAAATTGACGTGTTGAGGCTGAGGGAAGAAGGGCTTGCAAGATAGGTGGTTGCAAGTCATTTATGCATGTATCCCTCCATTGTGCTTGAACCTCCTCAGGTAATCTACGCTGATTTGGTCCTCGATCTGGTACTCTCATATCAAGAAGGTTATGGCATTGGGGTGTAATTCCTACAATTTGTTTCATTAAGCCCTTGCCATATCGTCGAAAGTAAGAGTGGCATAGCCAACAAATGTGTGAAGCTTCCCCCGAGTCGTACACACTCTTGACAATGTGAAAATGGATGATGCTATTGATAGAATAAAGTGACAAAGTGATGCCCACAGCAAATTTCACCTAAGGGAGCATAAAAGTACCTAGAATGAGTTTGAAAAGGAGGAGCACTATAACCCCCGTGATGTTCAGGTTGAGTACTATCAAGGTCAATGCATGGTGGACATGTATCTTGCCAAGTATCCATCAGGAGGTATCTGGGCATAGAACAATGAAATTTAGAAACTTCAAACTTTATACACTCATATCCAGCATTACAATCCCTATCAAAAACAAGTAGATAAGATCATCTCAAAAAGAACACAATGTAATGGTAGAAGGAACCACATTAGTAAAAGTGAGACTATTCAAACACTGATCTACCAAAGATCTTCAATTGTAGTGTTAATGCCTTACCTTTGGTTTTGGGTATGTCATTCTTAAGAGGTGGGAAGGATAGCAATTGTCGAGGAATTTGAGCAAGATAAGAGGATTTAGGCAGTGAAGTGCTAGAAGCTATGCTCAAAGGAGACTCATGTAAAGTTGGATTTGTCTTAGGTACACAAGTTGATGGTGGAAGTATGTAACAAGGAGAAGTTGGGAAACCCACTGCGGGCTTGTGGAAGTGATATCCATATGATAATTTACTTATCCAAATAATTTCTATAGAAGATGGATGAGCACATCGACAAAATGTGGCTAAGCTTCAAGGAAGAGCCTAGACATTTAAGACTTGGATTGGGTATGGATGATGCTAATCCTTTTGGAATCAAGAGCACCTCATATAGTATATGGCCAGTGGGGTAGTGGTGAATTGTCAAGGCTAAAATGAGACATTCTGGGGATAATCAATGAAAAAGCAAAGTCACCTCTAGTAAAGGGAAAGTAAGAAAGACCACAAAGGATGACGAGGTGGGAGTTATGAGCACCTCTTTATCCTAGTGTCTAGAGGGTCTAGAAATGAGTAATTTGTTTATGATACTTAAGAAAATCTTAGGGCACAAATTTTAATTAAAGGAGAATTAAAGATGGCCAAACAACACTTGACAAGAAGGTAGAAATGGAAGATGTTGTAAAGAGGCTTAAGATTGAAAGATATTATTATTTATCTTAGGTACTTTGAATCAAGTTTAAGTGAATATGCACCTACAAAGGACAAGTATACATCTTGGATGTTGACTTCAAGAAAATGTATAATGATGTATGTGATGAGTGGATAAGGACTAAACTCAATAAGGCAAAGAAGTCAATTTATTTGCCTTAAATATTCAATTTCTTTACCTTTAATAGTTGTTTTTTAGGCGATCAATAAATTCAAGGAGGTACACAATACATTTTCCATGCAAGAGTCATGCCATGGGAGGTATGTGAGGTGGGTGAGTAAGTCCAAGGATGGTTCTAAACATACGACTAGTTAGAGGCTTATGACACATTTTCATACCTCAAAATTTATGAAAGCATACAAATTTACAATACACCCCGCATGGTATTATTAAGTTATACCAATATATTTATAAAAATCTAATAGCCGCTTACATGTTATGATTACATAGCCATGCTTACATGTTTGTTTAATGATTTTGCCTTGGAGCACATAAAGTATCCTCCAATTCATAGGTCAAGGGGAATGGACCTAATTAGAGTCTTTTTTTAAGAAGGCTAATGATGGGGCACATGAAGACGATATATGCCTCCACTTACATACCTACTAGTAAATTTCCCTCTAACTACTAGATTAATACCTTCTCAACCCACTCCTAACTCTCCTGCCTCCACTAATGTACCCAGCAGTAAATTTCCCTCTAACTACTAGATTAATACCTTTTCACCCCACTCCTAACTCTCTTGCCTCCACTAACATACCCTCTAGAAAATTACCCTCTAATTACTAGATTAAGACCTTTTCACCTCAATCCTAACTCTCTTGTCATCAACAATGTCACTAAAAAACAACATAGTAACATATTTTATTTTCCTCCTTATTTGGATTTTCCCACTAACCCTTGTGACCAAGAGGAGTAGGGTGTTTTGACCTAAAGGAGCTAGTGTAGAGTCCTAGCAATGGTAAGTCCATTATAGAATTCTCTCAACAGAAGCTCCTTAAGATATGATCCAGGATCCCACACAATCATTATTCAAGCCTTGTCACAAACAAAATATGGGGTGGTTGCAAGATCAGGGTACCCAGTTTTGTCCACTCAGGCATCTTGTAAACAGTAAAAAAACAGGCATTTGTTTACCTTTAGTGGCTAATCTCTCCTAGTAAATTAAGGAATTTCGTTTCAAGTTCTTTTGTTGGAGCATCATATTCAAAGTTGGAAATATAGTTGCATAATTTGATTAAGCATTAGATAGTCAAAAGTCCTCATTTTCTTAGGTACAAAGTTAATGTATACACCCTGTCCCAAATTTGAACCGATTCCATAAAATGCTAATATCTTTTACATATAAACTCATATGAGATTCCCACTTTGTACCTTAGATCTTCACATAATATGGAGCTTAACTTGATTTTTCGAGAAAATTTTAAGATATTTGTCTATTTTCTTTAAATATTTCAAGGTCTTTAAAGTGTTATAATATACGCTACTTTTTGTACCCACAATAGCTACCACTTAAAATCCTCAATCTTGTAGATCAAAATAGTGGGTAGATACTAAGACATTAGTAGAATGTGGTGGTTAGTAAAAATTGCAAATCCAATGGTTGGATTTTTAATGATCTCTTTTTCAAAATTCTTCCAAACTATCAGAAGGCCTACAAATATTAATAATCTAATTAGTAAAATTACATTTTTGATGTGAATCATCTAAAACCTATAGGGACTAGTGTACTTGTAATGGTGCATCTATGGAAAAATAAATCGGATCACTCTAAGTATGGAAAGATCATTTGTTTATCATTTCATCATATTTTTGATTAATTTTGATTAATTAGACTAATTTATATTAATTTAAGTTATATTGGGTTAATTTAAGGACAAGCGTATTTTCTATTATTTTCTTGATCTCATTTTAAGTACCTTGCCCCCCAAAATTTGCTCTCCAAGCATTGTCCCAATCCAGCATAAACTGGATAAAACTAGTGAGATCCCTGTTCCCACCGCGCAACGGATTCGGGGTACTAGCAGCGGAAGTAGCACTTCTTGCGCGAGGCAGGGTCCCACACTCGGGGCCTCGTCCACGGATATCCGGACAAAAGACTAATCCGTCGGTTTTTCCAAAACCAGACCCGGAAAAACTTCCCTTATCCGGAAAGCACGGGCGATTCCACCAGGATAATTTTTACTCTAACGTAGTCAAAACTCTTACTGATCAAACAGATCCGACTGCATCTATAAAGAGATACTTGGTCAGATCAAGGAAGAAACTTGCACTTGGATCATTGGGATCAACGCTTTTTTCCCCACCAAGGAGGCACAGCCGTTGATTCCTATCCATAGAACAATTACTATCCGGGATTTACTTTATCTATCGTAATAACAGAAATTGAGTCTCGATTTACGGATCCATCAGTCCAGCCTAACCCCATCCGATCCCATGGGTTAGCCAACCGCCCAACCACTGTAGTGATGGGATCCAATTTGGAATTTGGTTAGGTTTTGTCCCGGGTACCAAGGAAAAGAGTTCCAAGGCCCCCTAGCCGGAATTTCATGCAAACATAAAACTAGCCACACCACTTACACACCCAATATGAAAATTGCCTTTTTCTTAGCATCAGCTAACTTTAAAACAATCCTTTAATGAAACCATAGTACCACTGATCACAATCTCCCAAATTATCCAGTTGATTCATAATTTCCCATCATTCCTTCATCAGAGTATCTATGGCATCATTGGCAACTAGAACGCTCACCACCTGTCCACACAGGGGCCGTTTCAATAGTTCCTAGCCCATAATACTCAACAATATAATCACTTATCAAGATGGACTCTCGTTGAAGATCAGCAAGATCAACCAACAGATCCATATAAAAGAGCCATGGACTCATCCGTTGAGGACCAGCAAGGTCAGTCAACCAGATCCATGCCCGGTTCCAGAAAACAACTCTTACTCCTTGTTCCAATATCTTCCTCGACGCACGCGTGGGTATCCTGGGCGACCCAGAGCCCGAGCACCGTATGGTCAGCACCCTCTAGGATCCTTCGCAGGTGACCTAGCGCTTCACTCATAGGCCGCTTCCTTGGTCCCTCATCCACCGTACCGGAAGCTCACCATTTTAATCGAACCGAGGCTGGTCAAGACCTCGGCCGACCTTGCTACGCGAGACGTCCTCCATTGACTCTCCGTCAGCAGTTGCAACTTTATCAGTTAGGTCTCCACGACCTTAATCACAAGACGGTCAAAATGCTTTCCCAGCATTCTTGACATAAAACAGCCATTTACAAACAGCATTTACAAACAGTTTACAAATACAATTTCTATATTAACTCTCATTTTTCCACATTATCCCTCATGCAATCCACATTACTTACTCCACATTTCATTTATATGTGTACTCATCCAATCATATCATTTTCCATCTCTTCACTTCAGATTCCTTCACATCACATATCATATATTCACATCCATATCCACATCCATACATCCACATCCACATCCACATTCACATCCATACATCCACATCTACATGCTTATCTCCATTTTCACATCCTCATTTATACATCCACATCCCATATCCACATTCATACATACACATCCATATCCACATCCATATCCGCATTCATACATACACATCCATATCCACATCCACATGCATACATTCATTATCACGTCCTCATTCATACATCCACATCCACATACATACATACATACATCCACATCCACATCCACATTCTCATTCACATCTATACATCCATATCTACATGCACATTCACATCCATACATCCACATCTATATCCTCATTCACATCCATACATCCACATTCATGCATCCACATCTACATGCCTACATCCATACATACACATCCACATTTACATCCATGCATCCACATCCACATCCTCATTCACATCCATACATCCATATTCATACATCCACATCCACATCCACATTCACATCCATACATCCACATCTACATGCTTATCTCCATTTTCACATCCTCATTTATACATCCACATCCCATATCCACATTCATACATACACATCCATATCCACATCCACATGCATACATACATCCACATCCACATTTCCATTCACATATATACATCCATATCTACATGCACATTCACATCCATACATCCACATCTATATCCTCATTCACATCCATACATCCACATTCATGCATCCACATCTACATGCTTACATCCATACATCCACATCCACATTTACATCCATGCATCCACATCTACATTTACATCCATGCATCCACATCTACATCCTCATTCACATCCATACATCCACATTCATACATCCATACATCCACATTCATACATCCACATCCACATCCACATTCACATCCATACATCCACATTCATACATCCACATCCACATCCATACATCCACATTCATACATCCACATCCACATCCACATTCACATCCATACATCCACATTCATACATCCACATCCACATCCACATGCATCTTATCATATCTTATCACTTCCCATATCTTTTATGCATACCTCTATGCATGAAATTCAATTATGCTAAAAGTAACACTTTTATAATAAAATATTCAACTTTTATGCATACCTCTATGCATGAAATCCAATATGATAAAAGTAACACTTTTGATATAAAAAAAATTATCTTTTATGCATACTTCTATGCATGAAAATTAAAAATGATAAAAGTAACACTTTTGATATAAAAAAAATTTTCCTTTATGCATCCTTCTATGCATGAAAATTAAAAATGATAAAATAACACTTTTAATATAAAAAAATTACCCTTTATGCATACTTCTATGCATTAAAATTAAAAATGATAAAAGTATCACTTTTGATATAAAAATTTTCCTTTATGCATACTTCTATGCATGAAAAATTAAAAAATGATAAAAGTAACACTTTTGATATAAAAAAAATTATCCTTTATGCATGATATTAAAATTCAATTTCTCCATGATTATAATGAAATTCTTTCAATTAATCTAGGATGATAATTCCTAGAATATGGTAGGAAGTCCTCTTTTTATGCTTTGAATGAAATTATTTTATGCATAATTTTTATAAAAATTTTGCCATAGCTCCGCTGCTATGACTGATAAATCTCAATTTTTTCTAAGGGATAAAGCTTATCATTGAGGAAATAATTGAAATGATCTCTAATTGGATCATTAATCTATAGTGGATTGAATCATCAATATGCATAAACTAAAAGCATAGAAAAAAGCCATTAAATTGGCCTCAAGCATAGCTTAAGCTTGGGTTAAGGAAAAGCTTTATGAAAAGCTTGATTTGGATTGAGAATGGGTCATGAGTATGACCATTTCTTGAGTGAGAGAGAGAATTTACATAAAAATCATTAGAATTTAAACATAAATGAAAATTAACTTCAATAGCATTTATTAACTTATGTAACTTTTCACTTCTATTCAAACTTCAATAGTATTTAAAAAAAACCATACCAATTAAACTTCTCAAGCTTGAGAGGGGTTGAGAAGAGAGAAACATTGAGAAATTATAGAAAGATCAATATTCACTAATTACCTTACAACTTGCTTGATTCTTTGTTCACGGTAGAGGCCCCCAACCAATCAATTGGTTAAGTATGTTGATGGAGCCACTAATGGGGATTGAAGAAAGAGGGAAGCTCCAAAAACTAGTGAATTATTAAATGAATTCACAGTTTCTGGGTTAGGTGGAGTAGAGTAACGATGCATAAACACTAACTATTTTTCAACAAGGGGGAGGCTTCTATTTATAGGAAAAATTGAGCTCCTAACCAAACAAACTGATTCTAGAATTTTCTAAATCAGTTTGGTCAATATTTGACCATTTTTAGGTCAGTTAAGCTAACTTTTTGGAACTAGACTTAAATGAGGAGAGAGGAGAGATGAAATATCTCAATTTTTATGAGTTTAAAACTCATTCAAGCATGTGAAATATGCACCTCCTTTAAAGAACTCCCTTTCCTTACATATGTGTCATAATGGAATCATTTTAATATTGCTCATAGTTTTTTTTTACTAATAAACCTTGTACATTTTCAACTCTTCATCTTATGTGAAATATGCACCTCCTTTAAAGAATTCCCCTTCCTTACATATGTGTTATAATGGAATCATTTTAATATTGCTCATAGTTTTTTACTAATAAACCTTGTACATTTTCAACTCTTCATCTTATGTGAAATATGCACCTCCTTTAAAGAATTCCCCTTCCTTACATATGTGTCATAATGGCATCATTTTAATATTGCTCATAGTTTTTTACTAATAAACCTTGTACATTTTCAACTCTTCATCTTATGTGAGCATTTACTCATTTTTGGATACCCAAAATATCTCATATTTTTAATATTGCTCATAGTTTTTTACTAATAAACCTTGTACATTTTCAACTCTTCACCTTATGTGAGCATTTACTCATTTTTGGGTATCTTCTTTTTACAAATTTGGATTTATCTCTTCCCTACACATGGATTGATGCTATTGGCCCATAGGAACCTTAATTGGACCATAGTCTAAAGATTTCTGAAAATCTAGACCCTTAGACTAAGGTTCTTTATACCTATTTCCAATTAATTCCAATTGCACATTGGAAAATTCTTTTTGAATTTCTGTTTCAGGGGAACTCATCTGAATTATAAGAGATATTTTTCTTTCCAAAAATATTCAAAATCTGAATATTCTCTCTCTAGAATTTTTTTCTCTCTCTAGGCTAAAACAGATAGAAACAAGGTCTTTATATTTCTGAAGAGGGTTGATTACAGGGGAAGATACTAGACATCAAAAAGGGGTTGGGGGAGGAATCTTACATTCTACCCCACTTAAAAAACGCGAGATGTCCTCATCTCGCAACTTGTGATAATTTCGCAAGATTCACGAATATGAGACTTAGAGAAAAATTTTAATCAAGATTAACCACCAAGAAACGTCTTAAAGAGAGCAAGATTCAAAATAAGAACAAGATTTAAACTTTATTCATTCTCGAAACTTATACAGTAAAGATAGAAGAACTCTTTACACTTCCATAAGCCCGTCCATCATATGATCACAAAAGCAGTCCTCACAAGCTGCACAAGTATAAGGTAACTCATCTATGGGAATGATTCTGTGGGTTATTGCTGCGCCTATCTCAGTGGTATGAGGTGTTCTAACAAAAGGACCTCTGAGAGGCAAGCCAAAAACGGGGTAAAGGCATATCTTCTCATGAGGAAGAAAACACGCCAGTAAGAAGACCCGCTCAGAAAACCCAGGATGCCTTGATCTCATGACGCAGTAGTATCGGGGACCCAAACCCAAAGCTTCAATAACCATGGCCAAGCGGACATTCGTATGGTCAGCAGCACTTTCGTAACAATGTCCGCTTGGCCATGGTTATTGAAGCTTTGGGTTTGGGTCCCCGATACTACTGCGTCATGAGATCAAGGCATCCTGGGTTTTCTGAGCGGGTCTTCTTACTGGCGTGTTTTCTTCCTCATGAGAAGATATGCCTTTACCCCGTTTTTGGCTTGCCTCTCAGAGGTCCTTTTGTTAGAACACCTCATACCACTGAGATAGGCGCAGCAATAACCCACAGAATCATTCCCATAGATGAGTTACCTTATACTTGTGCAGCTTGTGAGGACTGCTTTTGTGATCATATGATGGACGGGCTTATGGAAGTGTAAAGAGTTCTTCTATCTTTACTGTATAAGTTTCGAGAATGAATAAAGTTTAAATCTTGTTCTTATTTTGAATCTTGCTCTCTTTAAGACGTTTCTTGGTGGTTAATCTTGATTAAAATTTTTCTCTAAGTCTCATATTCGTGAATCTTGCGAAATTATCACAAGTTGCGAGATGAGGACATCTCGCGTTTTTTAAGTGGGGTAGAATGTAAGATTCCTCCCCCAACCCCTTTTTGATGTCTAGTATCTTCCCCTGTAATCAACCCTCTTCAGAAATATAAAGACCTTGTTTCTATCTGTTTTAGCCTAGAGAGAGAAAAAAATTCTAGAGAGAGAATATTCAGATTTTGAATATTTTTGGAAAGAAAAATATCTCTTATAATTCAGATGAGTTCCCCTGAAACAGAAATTCAAAAAGAATTTTCCAATGTGCAATTGGAATTAATTGGAAATAGGTATAAAGAACCTTAGTCTAAGGGTCTAGATTTTCAGAAATCTTTAGACTATGGTCCAATTAAGGTTCCTATGGGCCAATAGCATCAATCCATGTGTAGGGAAGAGATAAATCCAAATTTGTAAAAAGAAGATACCCAAAAATGAGTAAATGCTCACATAAGGTGAAGAGTTGAAAATGTACAAGGTTTATTAGTAAAAAACTATGAGCAATATTAAAAATATGAGATATTTTGGGTATCCAAAAATGAGTAAATGCTCACATAAGATGAAGAGTTGAAAATGTACAAGGTTTATTAGTAAAAAACTATGAGCAATATTAAAATGATGCCATTATGACACATATGTAAGGAAGGGGAATTCTTTAAAGGAGGTGCATATTTCACATAAGATGAAGAGTTGAAAATGTACAAGGTTTATTAGTAAAAAACTATGAGCAATATTAAAATGATTCCATTATAACACATATGTAAGGAAGGGGAATTCTTTAAAGGAGGTGCATATTTCACATAAGATGAAGAGTTGAAAATGTACAAGGTTTATTAGTAAAAAAAAACTATGAGCAATATTAAAATGATTCCATTATGACACATATGTAAGGAAAGGGAGTTCTTTAAAGGAGGTGCATATTTCACATGCTTGAATGAGTTTTAAACTCATAAAAATTGAGATATTTCATCTCTCCTCTCTCCTCATTTAAGTCTAGTTCCAAAAAGTTAGCTTAACTGACCTAAAAATGGTCAAATATTGACCAAACTGATTTAGAAAATTCTAGAATCAGTTTGTTTGGTTAGGAGCTCAATTTTTCCTATAAATAGAAGCCTCCCCCTTGTTGAAAAATAGTTAGTGTTTATGCATCGTTACTCTACTCCACCTAACCCAGAAACTGTGAATTCATTTAATAATTCACTAGTTTTTGGAGCTTCCCTCTTTCTTCAATCCCCATTAGTGGCTCCATCAACATACTTAACCAATTGATTGGTTGGGGGCCTCTACCGTGAACAAAGAATCAAGCAAGTTGTAAGGTAATTAGTGAATATTGATCTTTCTATAATTTCTCAATGTTTCTCTCTTCTCAACCCCTCTCAAGCTTGAGAAGTTTAATTGGTATGGTTTTTTTTAAATACTATTGAAGTTTGAATAGAAGTGAAAAGTTACATAAGTTAATAAATGCTATTGAAGTTAATATTCATTTATGTTTAAATTCTAATGATTTTTATGTAAATTCTCTCTCTCACTCAAGAAATGGTCATACTCATGACCCGTTCTCAATCCAAATCAAGCTTTTCATAAAGCTTTTCCTTAACCCAAGCTTAAGCTATGCTTGAGGCCAATTTAATGGCTTTTTTCTATGCTTTTAGTTTATGCATATTGATGATTCAATCCACTATAGATTAATGATCCAATTAGAGATCATTTCAATTATTTCCTCAATGATAAGCTTTATCCCTTAGAAAAAATTGAGATTTATCAGTCATAGCAGCGGAGCTATGGCAAAATTTTTATAAAAATTATGCATAAAATAATTTCATTCAAAGCATAAAAAGAGGACTTCCTACCATATTCTAGGAATTATCATCCTAGATTAATTGAAAGAATTTCATTATAATCATGGAGAAATTGAATTTTAATATCATGCATAAAGGATAATTTTTTTTATATCAAAAGTGTTACTTTTATCATTTTTTAATTTTTCATGCATAGAAGTATGCATAAAGGAAAATTTTTATATCAAAAGTGATACTTTTATCATTTTTAATTTTAATGCATAGAAGTATGCATAAAGGGTAATTTTTTTATATTAAAAGTGTTATTTTATCATTTTTAATTTTCATGCATAGAAGGATGCATAAAGGAAAATTTTTTTTATATCAAAAGTGTTACTTTTATCATTTTTAATTTTCATGCATAGAAGTATGCATAAAAGATAATTTTTTTTATATCAAAAGTGTTACTTTTATCATATTGGATTTCATGCATAGAGGTATGCATAAAAGTTGAATATTTTATTATAAAAGTGTTACTTTTAGCATAATTGAATTTCATGCATAGAGGTATGCATAAAAGATATGGGAAGTGATAAGATATGATAAGATGCATGTGGATGTGGATGTGGATGTATGAATGTGGATGTATGGATGTGAATGTGGATGTGGATGTGGATGTATGAATGTGGATGTATGGATGTGGATGTGGATGTATGAATGTGGATGTATGGATGTGAATGTGGATGTGGATGTGGATGTATGAATGTGGATGTATGGATGTATGAATGTGGATGTATGGATGTGAATGAGGATGTAGATGTGGATGCATGGATGTAAATGTAGATGTGGATGCATGGATGTAAATGTGGATGTGGATGTATGGATGTAAGCATGTAGATGTGGATGCATGAATGTGGATGTATGGATGTGAATGAGGATATAGATGTGGATGTATGGATGTGAATGTGCATGTAGATATGGATGTATATATGTGAATGGAAATGTGGATGTGGATGTATGTATGCATGTGGATGTGGATATGGATGTGTATGTATGAATGTGGATATGGGATGTGGATGTATAAATGAGGATGTGAAAATGGAGATAAGCATGTAGATGTGGATGTATGGATGTGAATGTGGATGTGGATGTGGATGTATGAATATGGATGTATGGATGTGAATGAGGATGTGGATGTGGATGCATGGATGTAAATGTGGATGTGTATGTATGGATGTAGGCATGTAGATGTGGATGCATGAATGTGGATGTATGGATGTGAATGAGGATATAGATGTGGATGTATGGATGTGAATGTGCATGTAGATATGGATGTATAGATGTGAATGAGAATGTGGATGTGGATGTGGATGTATGTATGTATGTATGTGGATGTGGATGTATGAATGAGGACGTGATAATGAATGTATGCATGTGGATGTGGATATGGATGTGTATGTATGAATGCGGATATGGATGTGGATATGGATGTGTATGTATGAATGTGGATATGGGATGTGGATGTATAAATGAGGATGTGAAAATGGAGATAAGCATGTAGATGTGGATGTATGGATGTGAATGTGGATGTGGATGTGGATGTATGGATGTGAATATATGATATGTGATGTGAAGGAATCTGAAGTGAAGAGATGGAAAATGATATGATTGGATGAGTACACATATAAATGAAATGTGGAGTAAGTAATGTGGATTGCATGAGGGATAATGTGGAAAAATGAGAGTTAATATAGAAATTGTATTTGTAAACTGTTTGTAAATGCTGTTTGTAAATGGCTGTTTTATGTCAAGAATGCTGGGAAAGCATTTTGACCGTCTTGTGATTAAGGTCGTGGAGACCTAACTGATAAAGTTGCAACTGCTGACGGAGAGTCAATGGAGGACGTCTCGCGTAGCAAGGTCGGCCGAGGTCTTGACCAGCCTCGGTTCGATTAAAATGGTGAGCTTCCGGTACGGTGGATGAGGGACCAAGGAAGCGGCCTATGAGTGAAGCGCTAGGTCACCTGCGAAGGATCCTAGAGGGTGCTGACCATACGGTGCTCGGGCTCTGGGTCGCCCAGGATACCCACGCGTGCGTCGAGGAAGATATTGGAACAAGGAGTAAGAGTTGTTTTCTGGAACCGGGCATGGATCTGGTTGACATACCTTGCTGGTCCTCAACGGATGAGTCCATGGCTCTTTTATATGGATCTGTTGGTTGATCTTGCTGATCTTCAACGAGAGTCCATCTTGATAAGTGATTATATTGTTGAGTATTATGGGCTAGGAACTATTGAAACGGCCCCTGTGTGGACAGGTGGTGAGCGTTCTAGTTGCCAATGATGCCATAGATACTCTGATGAAGGAATGATGGGAAATTATGAATCAACTGGATAATTTGGGAGATTGTGATCAGTGGTACTATGGTTTCATTAAAGGATTGTTTTAAAGTTAGCTGATGCTAAGAAAAAGGCAATTTTCATATTGGGTGTGTAAGTGGTGTGGCTAGTTTTATGTTTGCATGAAATTCCGGCTAGGGGGCCTTGGAACTCTTTTCCTTGGTACCCGGGACAAAACCTAACCAAATTCCAAATTGGATCCCATCACTACAGTGGTTGGGCGGTTGGCTAACCCATGGGATCGGATGGGGTTAGGCTGGACTGATGGATCCGTAAATCGAGACTCAATTTCTGTTATTACGATAGATAAAGTAAATCCCGGATAGTAATTGTTCTATGGATAGGAATCAACGGCTGTGCCTCCTTGGTGGGGAAAAAAGCGTTGATCCCAATGATCCAAGTGCAAGTTTCTTCCTTGATCTGACCAAGTATCTTTATAGATGCAGTCGGATCTGTTTGATCAGTAAGAGTTTTGACTACGTTAGAGTAAAAATTATCCTGGTGGAATCGCCCGTGCTTTCCGGATAAGGGAAGTTTTTCCGGGTCTGGTTTTGGAAAAACCGACGGATTAGTCTTTTGTCCGGATATCCGTGGACGAGGCCCCGAGTGTGGGACCCTGCCTCGCGCAAGAAGTGCTACTTCCGCTGCTAGTACCCCGAATCCGTTGCGCGGTGGGAACAGGGATCTCACTGTTGGTATCCATATAAAGAGCCATGGACTCATCCATTGAAGACCAGCAAGGTCAATCAACCAGATCCATGCCCGGTTTCACAAAACAACTCTTACTCCTTGTTCCAATATCTTCCTCGACGCACGCGTGGGTATCCTAGGCGACCCAGAGCCTGAGCACCGTATGGTCAGCACCCTCTAGGATCCTTCGCAGGTGACCTAGCGCTTCACTCATAGGCCGCTTCCTTGGTCCCTCATCCACCGTACCGGAAGCTCACCATTTTAATCGAACCGAGGCTGGTCAAGACCTCGGCCGACCTTGCTACGCGAGACGTCCTCTATTGACTCTCCGTCAGCAGTTGCAACTTTATCAGATAGGTCTCCACGACCTTAATCACAAGACGGTCAAAATGCTTTCCCAGCATTCTTGACATAAAACAGTCATTTACAAACAGCATTTACAAACAGTTTACAAATACAATTTCTATATTAACTCTCATTTTTCCACATTATCCCTCATACAATCCACATTACTTATTCCACATTTCATTTATATGTGTACTCATCCAATCACATCATTTTCCATCTCTTCACTTCAGATTCCTTCACATCACATATCATATATTCACATCCATATCCACATCCATACATCCAAATCCACATCCACATTCACATCCATATATCCACATCTATA
Organism: Cibotium barometz; assembly: GCF_041138505.1. Lineage (NCBI taxonomy): Eukaryota > Viridiplantae > Streptophyta > Polypodiopsida > Cyatheales > Cibotiaceae > Cibotium > Cibotium barometz. The sequence continues at coordinate 4,119,486 of NC_141074.1, forward strand.
TCCTCATTCACATCCATACATCCACATTCATGCATCCACATCTACATGCCTACATCCATACATACACATCCACATTTACATCCATGCATCCACATCCACATCCTCATTCACATCCATACATCCACATTCATACATCCATACATCCACATCCACATCCACATTCACATCCATACATCCACATCCACATGCATCTTATCATATCTTATCACTTCCCATATCTTTTATGCATACCTCTATGCATGAAATTCAATTATGCTAAAAGTAACACTTTTATAATAAAATATTCAACTTTTATGCATACCTCTATGCATGAAATCCAATATGATAAAAGTAACACTTTTGATATAAAAAAATTATCCTTTATGCATACTTCTATGCATAAAAATTAAAAATGATAAAAGTAACACTTTTGATATAAAAATTTTATCCTTTATGCATACTTCTATGCATGAAAATTAAAAATGATAAAAGTAACACTTTTAATATAAAAAAAATTATCCTTTATGCATACTTCTATGCATGAAAATTAAAAATGATAAAAGTAACACTTTTGATATAAAAAAGTTTCCTTTATGCATACTTCTATGCATGAAAATTAAAAATGATAAAAGTAACACTTTTAATATAAAAAAAATTATCCTTTATGCATACTTCTATGCATGAAAATTAAAAATGATAAAAGTAACACTTTTGATATAAAAAAATTTTCCTTTATGCATACTTCTATGCATGAAAATTAAAAATGATAAAAGTAACACTTTTGATATAAAAAAAATTATCCTTTATGCATGATATTAAAATTCAATTTCTCCATGATTATAATGAAATTCTTTCAATTAATCTAGGATAATATTTCCTAGAATATGGTAGGAAGTCCTCTTTTTATGCTTTGAATGAAATTATTTTATGCATAATTTTTATAAAAATTTTGCCATAGCTCCGCTGCTATGACTGATAAATCTCAATTTTTCTAAGGGATAAAGCTTATCATTAAGGAAAATAATTAAAATGATCTCTAATTGGATCATTAAACTATAATGGATTGAATCATCAATATGCATAAACTAAAAATATAGAAAAAAGCCATTAATTTGGCCTCAAGCATAGCTTAATCTTGGGTTAAGGAAAAGCTTTATGAAAAGCTTGATTTGGATTGAGAATGGGTCATGAGTATGACCATTTCTTGAGTGAGAGAGAGAAATTACATAAAAACCATTAAAATTTAAACATAAATGAAAATTAACTTCAATAGCATTTATTAACTTATGTAACTTTTCACTACTATTCAAACTTCAATAGTATTTAAAAAAAACCATACCAATTAAACTTCTCAAGCTTGAGAGGGGTTGAGAAGAGAGAAACATTGAGAAATTATAGAAAGATCAATATTCACTAATTACCTTACAACTTGCTTGATTCTTTGTTCACGGTAGAGGCCCCCAACCAATCAATTGGTTAAGTATGTTGATGGAGCCACTAATGAGGATTGAAGAAAGAGGGAAGCTCCAAAAACTAGTGAATTATTAAATGAATTCACAGTTCTTGGCTTAGGTGGAGTAGAGTAACGATGCATAAACACTATATATTTTTCAACAAGGGAGAGGCTTCTATTTATAGGAAAAATTGAGCTCCTAACCAAACAAACTGATTCTAGAATTTTCCAAATCAGTTTGGTCAATTTTTGACCATTTTTAGGTCAGTTAAGCTAACTTTTTGGAACTAGACTTGAATGAGGAGAGAGGAGAGATGAAATATCTCAATTTTTATGAGTTTAAAACTCATTCAAGCATGTGAAATATGCACCTCCTTTAAAGAACTCCCCTTCCTTACATATGTGTCATAATGGAATCATTTTAATATTGCTCATAGTTTTTTTTTACTAATAAACCTTGTACATTTTCAACTCTTCATCTTATGTGAAATATGCACCTCCTTTAAAGAATTCCCCTTCCTTACATATGTGTCATAATGGAATCATTTTAATATTGCTCATAGTTTTTTTACTAATAAACCTTGTACATTTTCAACTCTTCATCTTATGTGAGCATTTACTCATTTTTGGATACCCAAAATATCTCATATTTTTAATATTGCTCATAGTTTTTTACTAATAAACCTTGTACATTTTCAACTCTTCACCTTATGTGAGCATTTACTCATTTTTGGGTATCTTCTTTTTACAAATTGGATTTATCTCCTCCCTACACATGGATTGATGCTGATGGCCCATAGGAACCTTAATTGGACCATAGTCTAAAGATTTCTGAAAATCTAGACCCTTAGACTAAGGTTCTTTATACCTATTTCCAATTAATTCCAATTGCACATTGGAAAATTCTTTTTGAATTTCTGTTTCAGGGGAACTCATCTGAATTATAAGAAATATTTTTCTATCCAAAAATATTCAAAATCTGAATATTCTCTCTCTAGAATAATTTTTCTCTCTCTAGGCTAAAATAGTTAGCAACAAGGTCTTTATATTTCTGAAGAGGGTTGATTACAGGGGAAGATACTAGACATCAAAAAGGGGGTTGGGGGAGGAATCTTACATTCTTGTTCCCACCGAGCAACGGATTCGGGTACTAGCAGCGGAAGTAGCACTTCTCGCACGGGACAGGGGTCCCACATTCGGGGCCTCGTCCACGGATATCCGGACAAGAGACTAATCCGTCGGTTTTTCCAAAACCGAACCCGGAAAAAACTTCCCTTACCCGGAAAGCACGGGCGATTCCACCAGGATAACTCTTTACTCTAACGTAGTCAAGATCATTACGGATCAACTGATCTGACTGCACCTTTAACGGTACTTGGTCAAATCAAGGTAGAAACTTGCACTTGGATCATTGGGATCAACGCTTTTTTCCCCATCAAGAGGCACAGCCGTTGATTCCTATCCATAGAACAATTTCTATCCGGGATTTACTTTATCTATCGTAAAAACAAAGTTGAGTCTCGATTTATGGATCCATCAGTCCAGCCTAACCCCATCCGATCCCATGGGTTAGCCAACCGCCCAACCACTGTAGTGATGGGATCCAATTTGGAATTTGGTTAGGTTTTGTCCCGGGTACCAAGGAAAAGAGTTCCAAGGCCCCCTAGCCGGAATTTCATGCAAACATAAAACTAGCCACACCACTTACACACCCAATATGAAAATTGCCTTTTTCTTAGCATCAGCTAACTTTAAAACAATCCTTTAATGAAACCATAGTACCACTGATCACAATCTCCCAATTTATCCAGTTGATTCATAATTTCCCATCATTCCTTCATCAGAGTATCTATGGCATCATTGGCAACTAGAACGCTCACCACCTGTCCACACAGAGGCCGTTTCCATAGTTCCTAGCCCATAATACTCGGCAATATAATCACTTATCAAGATGGACTCTCGTTGAAGATCAGCTAGATCAACCAACAGATCCATATAAAAGAGCCATGGACTCATCCGTTGAGGACCAGCAAGGTCAGTCAACCAGATCCATGCCCGGTTTCACAAAACAACTCTTACTCCTTGTTCCAATATCTTCCTCGACGCACGCGTGGGTATCCTAGGCGACCCAGAGCCCGAGCACCGTATGGTCAGCACCCTCTAGGATCCTTCGCAGGTGACCTAGCGCTTCACTCATAGGCCGCTTCCTTGGTCCCTCATCCACCGTACCGGAAGCTCACCATTTTAATCGAACCGAGGCTGGTCAAGACCTCGGTCGACCTTGCTACGCGAGACGTCCTCCATTGACTCTCCGTCAGCAGTTGCAACTTTATCAGTTAGGTCTCCACGACCTTAATCACAAGACGGTCAAAATGCTTCCCCAGCATTCTTGACATAAAATAGCCATTTACAAACAGCATTTACAAACAGTTTACAAATACAGTTTCTATATTAACTCTCATTTTTCCACATTGTTCCTCATTAATCCACATTACTTATTCCACATTCCATTTATATGTGTACTCATCCAATCACCTCATTTTCCATCTCTTCACTTCAAATTCCTTCACATCACATATCATATATTCACATCCATATCCACATCCATACATCCACATCCATATCCACATTCACATCCATACATCCACATCTACATGCTTATCTCCATTTTCACATCTTCATTTATACATCCACATCCCATATCCACATTCATACATACACATCCATATCCACATCCATACATCCACATCCACATCCATACATCCACATCTACCTGCTTACCTCCATTTTCACATCCTCATTTATACATCCACATCCCATATCCACATTCATACATACACATCCATACATCCACATCTACATGCACATACATACATACATCCACATCCACATTCACATTCACATACATCCACATCCACATTCCCATACATCCACATCTATACATCCACATTCCACATTCACATCTATACATCCACATCTACATTCACATTCACATACATCCACATCCCCATTCCCATTCACATCTATACATCCACATCTACATCCACATACATACATACATCCACATCCACATTCCACATTCACATCTATACATCCACATTCACATACATCCACATCCACATTCCCATTCACATCTATACATCCACATCCATTCACATCTATACATCCACATCTACATCCACATTCACATCTATGCATATATATCTTCATGCATATATCCATTTTCACGTTCATACATCCACATCTACATCCACATACATACATACATCCACATCCACATTCACATTCACATCTATACATCCACATCTACATCCACATTCACATACATCCACATCCACATTCCCATTCACATCTATACATCCACATCCATTCACATCTATACATCCACATCTACATGCACATTCACATCTATGCATATATATCTTCATGCATATATCCATTTTCACGTTCATACATCCACACTCCCATCTCCACATCCACACATCCACATACATACATCCATTTCCACATTCCCATTTATATAACCCCATATACCTTCACATCTAATCTTTTACATCACATCCATTCTCGCCCTATCACAACCCATATACATCTTATCCTATCACATACACTTCTTACCTCATCCCCCCATACACATCTTAATTCATCTTATCACCTCCTAACTTATTTCATAAGCATCTTATCACCTCTTATCACACCACTTATCACATCTCTTACCACCTCCTAACTTATTTCATAAGCATCTTATCACATCTCTTATCACATCCTATCACATCTCTTATCTATTTATAGAATACAAGAGAATTCTTACATTTGATATAAGATTTCTTTACACATTTATTTATGAATAAATTCTATTTAAGGAGATTAATACTTTCAAAGTAAAATCAATCTTTTATGCATCTTCCTATGCATAAATTCATTTTTAATGAAAATGACACTTTTGAATTAAATTTTAATCTTTTATGCATTTTTCTATACATAAATTCAATTTAGATGAGAATGACACTTTTGAATTAAAAAATCAATCTTTTATGCATCTTCTTATGCATAAATTCAATTTGGTAGGAATTACACTTTTAGAATAAAAAAATTTCTCTTATGCATCTAAGTTAAGCATAAAATCCATTTATGAGGAAAATCACACTTTTAGTATAAAAAGAATATCTTTTATGCATACCTATATGCATGAAATTCAATTATGATAAAAGTCACACTTTTATAATAAAATAATCAACTTTTATGCATACCTCTATGCATGAAATCCAATATGATAAAAGTAACACTTTTGATATAAAAATTTTTCCATTATGCATACTTCTATGCATGAAATAAAAATGGTAAAAATAACACTTTTGATATAAAAATTTATCCATTATGCATACTTCTATGCATGAAATAAAAATCCTCCTTTAAAGAACTCCCCTTCCTTACATATGTCATACTTTTAATATTGCTCATAATTTTTTTACTAATAAACCTTGTACATTTTCAACTCTTCATCTTATGTGAAATATGCACCTCCTTTAAAGAACTCCTCTTCCTTACATATGTCATACTTTTAATATTGCTCATAATTTTTTACTAATAAACCTTGTACATTTTCAACTCTTCATCTTATGTGAAATATGCACCTCCTTTAAAGAATTCCCCTTCCTTACATATGTCATATTTTTAATATTGCTCATAGTTTTTTACTAATAAACCTTGTACATTTTCAACTCTTCACCTCATGTGAGCATTTACTCATTTTTGGGTATTTTCTTTTTACAAGTTGGATTTATCTCCTCCCTACACATGGATTGATGCTATTGGTCCATAGGAACCTTAATTGGACCATAGTCTAAAGATTTCTGAAAATCTAGACCCTTAGGCTAAGGTTCTTTATAGCTATTTTCAATTAATTCCAATTGCACATTGAAAAATTCTTTTTGAATTTCTGTTTCAAGGGAACTCATCTGAATTAGAAGAGATATTTTTCTATCCAAAAATATTCAAAATCTGAATATTCTCTCTCTAGAATATTTTTCTCTCTCTAGGCTAAAACAGATAGAAACAAGGTCTTTATATTTCTGAAGAGGGATTGATTACAGGGAAAGATACTAGACATCAAAAAGGGGGTGGGGGAGGAATCTTACATTCTACCCCACTTAAAAAACGCGAGATGTCCTCATCTCGCAACTTGTGATAATTTCGCAAGATTCACGAATATGAGACTTAGAGAAAAATTTTAATCAAGATTAACCACCAAGATAAGTCTTAAAGAGAGCAAGATTCAAAATACGAACAAGATTTAAACTTTATTCATTCTCGGAACTTATACAGTAAAGATAGAGGAACTCTTTACACTTCCATAAGCCCGTCCATCATATGGTCACAAAAGCAGTCCTCACAAGCTGCACAAGTATAAGATAACTCATCTATGGGAATGATTCTGTGGGTTATTGCTGCGCCTATCTCAGTGGTATGAGGTGTTCTAACAAAAGGACCTCTGAGAGGCAAGCCAAAAACGGGGTAAAGGCATATCTTCTCATGAGGAAGAAAACACGCCAGTAAGAAGACCCGCTCAGAAAACCCAGGATGCCTTGATCTCATGACGCAGTAGTATCGGGGACCCAAACCCAAAGCTTCAATAACCATGGCCAAGCGGACATTGTTACGAAAGTGCTGCTGACCCCAGGGTGTTACCCTAGTTATGTCTTGATAGGTCCGCCATTTTGTCTGTGCTATAGAAGTTCCCAAGTGAGGGAAAAGTGAGCGCTCATACTGCTCTATAAAATCTTTCTTCACAGACTCCCTTGCGTCTTGAAGGTGAGAAATCATCATGGATAAAACTAATTCTTGTTGCCAAGCCATGAAGGAGATTAGGAAGAAAGGAGATCGATGGGAGTAAGATTACTGTGAGCGACAAGTAAAAGTTACGACTTATATAAAGGAAGGAGCTAGCGTAACTTAGAAGCCAACGGTAGCTTGCCACTGAAGTTTTACCGTCTTTCCATGATTTGGGTTTGGCACAATTTTCTATAGAAGGCATTAAGAACTTTGAGATGAGGAGATAAAAGAAGCTCGTAAGCTAAGTCACTTACTTTCTTTGAAGTCAGATAAGGCTCACAATATCTGGGGGATAACTTCTTAAACTCCCCAATAGATAAAGAACTTCTTTTGTGCCGTACTCGAATGAAGACCAAAACCTTGGTATCCAAAACACCGATTTTCACTTCTAAACTCATTGTTCTGAATCCTTAAAACAACGTGACTCCTGAGAAGTATTCTAGGGAAAGGGTCTTCCTTAAAAAAAAAAAAAAAAACAGAATCTTTCTTTTATTTTTGAGAGGGAATAATTTTAAGATCAAAAAAGGAGATTCTTACTCCTGTATGCCTCGAAGGCTGGGGAGGAATCTTACATTCTACCCCACTTATGTGGAAAGACGAGAGTTCGATTTAGAAACTGTATTTTGTGACTGTTTGTAAATGACTGTTTTATGTCAAGAATGCTGGGGAAGCATTTTGACCGTCTTATGAATTAAGGTCATGAAGACCTAACTGATAAAGTTGCAACTGCTGACGGAGAGTCAATGGAGGATGTCTCGCGTAGCAAGGTCGGCCGAGGTCTTGACCAGCCTCGGTTCGATTAAAATGGTGAGCTTCCGGTACGGTGGATGAGGGACCAAGGAAGCGGCCTATGAGTGAAGCGCTAGGTCACCTGCGAAGGATCCTAGAGGGTGCTGACCATACGGTGCTCGGGCTCTGGGTCGCCGAGGATACCCACGCGTGCGTCGAGGAAGATATTGGAACAAGGAGTAAGAGTTGTTTTCTGGAACCGGGCATGGATCTGGTTGACTGACCTTGCTGGTCCTCAACGGATGAGTCCATGGCTCTTTTATATGGATCTGTTGGTTGATCTTGCTGATCTTCAACGAGAGTCCATCTTGATAAGTGATTATATTGTTGAGTATTATGGGCTAGGAACTATTGAAACGGCCCCTGTGTGGACAGGTGGTGAGCGTTCTAGTTGCCAATGATGCCATATATACTCTGATGAAGGAATGATGGGAAATTATGAATCAACTGGATAATTTGGGAGATTGTGATCAGTGGTACTATGGTTTCATTAAAGGATTGTTTTAAAGTTAGCTGATGCTAAGAAAAAGGCAATTTTCATATTGGGTGTGTAAGTGATGTGGCTAGTTTTATGTTTGCATGAAATTCCGGCTAGGGGGCCTTGGAACTCTTTTCCTTGGTACCCGGGACAAAACCTAACCAAATTCCAAATTGGATCCCATCACTACAGTGGTTGGGCGGTTGGCTAACCCATGGGATCGGATGGGGTTAGGCTGGACTGATGGATCCGTAAATCGAGACTCAATTTCTGTTATTACGATAGATAAAGTAAATCCCGGATAGTAATTGTTCTATGGATAGGAATCAACGGCTGTGCCTCCTTGGTGGGGAAAAAAGCGTTGATCCCAATGATCCAAGTGCAAGTTTCTTCCTTGATCTGACCAAGTATCTTTATAGATGCAGTCGGATCTGTTTGATCAGTAAGAGTTTTGACTACGTTAGAGTAAAAATTATCCTGGTGGAATCGCCCGTGCTTTCCGGGTAAGGGAAGTTTTTCCGGGTCCGGTTTTGGAAAAACCGACAGATTAGTCTCTTGTCCGGATATCCGTGGGCGAGGCCCCGAATGTGGGACCCCTATTCCACGCGAGAAGTTCTACTTCTGCTGCTAGTATCCCGAATCTATTGCTCGGTGGGAACGGGGGATCTCAGAGTTGGTATCAGAGCCAGGTTAATAAAGATCAACTGAGAAGACAAATATGTCAAAAATTTATCAAGAAGCACAAAAAGGTTGTAATTGTGTGATATAATTCATACAATTTAATATTCAAACTGAAATTCGTAATTTGGTAATTGGGTCTTCAGATGGAAGTACCGCAATTATATAGAATCCCTGACTTGCTTGAGGCCTAGACATGATGGTATTTACCTTATAATTCCAAGAGCCACGACTACCCGTATATACCGAGAGTATACTGCAGCTCTTTACTGACAGTATATACGAGTAAATCTAAGACTTGAAATTATAAGCGTTAATGCTATCCAGATGATGAATTCGAATGTGGTTGATATGATTTTTAATTCTGTTTGAGAATTGATGAATTGAATTGGATTCTGATTGAAAATTCTGATTGAAAAATGATGATTTCTGAAATTAGTTGAAATATAAAAATCTGAACAAAACCACAATGAGGATGAATGGGACGAGTCCCAGTGATGATATTCATAACTGGAATGATGATAATGAATTCAGCAAATCACTATGAGATTAGTGGGTTGTGCTGTCAAATTGTTACTGTTAACACTTGATCAGTAGATCAAGTTAAGGGATGACAAATTGAGAACTTGCTTGACTGAAATTCCCGTGGAGGAATGTTCAGAAGGAAATTTTTCGGTCTAATGGACCATTATCATGTTAAAGATATGAATGATATGATCTGAATATTAATGATGAGTTCTATATAAGGGATATTTATCCCAGTGTTCTGCTGGGTTGACCAGAATATAAGGAACCCCAAAATAAAATTGGATGTTAAGAAAAAGAGTTGTCCTCTACCTTGCGAGATGAGGACATCTCGCACTTTTCAAGTGGGGTAGAATGTAAGATTCTCCCCTAGCCTTAGAGGTATACAGGAGCAAGAATCTCCCTTTCTGATCTTATAATTATTCTCTCTCTAAAATAAAAGAAAGATTCTGTTTAAAAAAGGAAGAACCTTTTTCCTGAATACTTCTCAAGAGTCCCACCTGTTTTAAGATTCAGAACAATGAGTTCAGAAGTGAGAATCGATGTTTTGGATATCAAGGTTTTGGTCTTCATTCGAGTACGGCCCAAAAGAAGTTCTTTATCTCTTGGGAAGAAGTTATCTCCCAGATATTGTGGACCAAAGAAAGTAGGTGATTTAGCTTACGAACTTCTTTTATCTCCTCATCTCAAAGTTTTGAATGCCTTCTATAGAAAAATGTGCCAAACCCAAATCATGGAAAGACGGTAAAACTTCAGTGGCAAGTTAACGTTGGCTTCTAAGTTACGCTAGCTCCTTCCTTTATATAAGTCGTAACTTTTACTTGTCGTTCACAGTAATCTTACTTCCATCGATCTCCTTTCTTTCTTAATCTCCTTCATGGCTTGGCAACAAGAATTAGTTTTATCCATGATGATTTCTCACCTTCAAGACGCAAGGGAGTCTGTGAAGAAAGATTTTATAGAGCAGTATGAGCGCTCACTTTTCCCTCACTTGGGAACTTCTGTAGCGCAGACAAAATGGCGGACCTATCAAGACATAACTAGGGTAACACCCTGGGGTCAGCAGCACTTTCGTAACAATGTCCGCTTGGCCATGGTTATTGAAGCTTTGGGTTTGGGTCCCCGATACTACTGCGTCATGAGATCAAGGCATCCTGGGTTTTCTGAGCGGGTCTTCTTACTGGCGTGTTTTCTTCCTCATGAGAAGATATGCCTTTACCCCGTTTTTGGCTTGCCTCTCAGAGGTCCTTTTCTTAGAACACCTCATACCACTGAGATAGGCGCAGCAATAACCCACAGAATCATTCCCATAGATGAGTTACCTTATACTTGTGCAGCTTGTGAGGACTGCTTTTGTGACCATATGATGGACGGGCTTATGGAAGTGTAAAGAGTTCCTCTATCTTTACTGTATAAGTTCCGAGAATGAATAAAGTTTAAATCTTGTTCGTATTTTGAATCTTGCTCTCTTTAAGAATTATCTTGGTGGTTAATCTTGATTAAAATTTTTCTCTAAGTCTCATATTCGTGCATCTTGCGAAATTATCCCAGTTTGCGAGATGAGGACATCTCGCATTTTTTTAAGTGGGGTAGAATGTAAGATTCCTCCCCCACCCCCTTTTTGATGTCTAGTATCTTTCCCTGTAATCAATCCCTCTTCAGAAATATAAAGACCTTGTTTCTATCTGTTTTAGCCTAGAGAGAGAAAAATATTCTAGAGAGAGAATATTCAAATTTTGAATATTTTTGGATAGAAAAATATCTCTTCTAATTCAGATGAGTTCCCCTGAATCAGAAATTCAAAAAGAATTTTCCAATGTGCAATTGGAATTAATTGAAAATAGCTATAAAGAACCTTAGCCTAAGGGTCTAGATTTTCAGAAATCTTTAGACTATGGTCCAATTAAGGTTCCTATGGACCAATAGCATCAATCCATGTGTAGGGAGGAGATAAATCCAACTTGTAAAAAGAAAATACCCAAAAATGAGTAAATGCTCACATGAGGTGAAGAGTTGAAAATGTACAAGGTTTATTAGTAAAAAACTATGAGCAATATTAAAAATATGACATATGTAAGGAAGGGGAATTCTTTAAAGGAGGTGCATATTTCACATAAGATGAAGAGTTGAAAATGTACAAGGATTATTAGTAAAAAACTATGAGCAATATTAAAAATATGACATATGTAAGGAAGGGGAATTCTTTAAAGGAGGTGCATATTTCACATAAGATGAAGAGTTGAAAATATACAAGGATTATTAGTAAAAAACTATGAGCAATATTAAAAATATGACATATGTAAGGAAGGGGAATTCTTTAAAGGAGGTGCATATTTCACATAAGATGAAGAGTTGAAAATGTACAAGGTTTATTAGTAAAAAAAACTATGAGCAATATTAAAATGATTCCATTATGACACATATGTAAGGAAGGGGAGTTCTTTAAAGGAGGTGCATATTTCACATGCTTGAATGAGTTTTAAACTCATAAAAATTGAGATATTTCATCTCTCCTCTCTCCTCATTCAAGTCTAGTTCCAAAAAGTTAGCTTAACTGATCTAAAAATGGTCAAATATTGACCAAACTGATTTAGAAAATTCTAGAATCAGTTTGTTTGGTTAGGAGCTCAATTTTTCCTATAAATAGAAGCCTCCCCCTTGTTGAAAAATATATAGTGTTTATGCATCGTTACTCTACTCCACCTAAGCCAGAAACTGTGAATTCATTTAATAATTCACTAGTTTTTGGAGCTTCCCTCTTTCTTCAATCCCCATTAGTGGCTCCATCAACATACTTAACCAATTGATTGGTTGGGGGCCTCTACCGTGAACAAAGAATCAAGCAAGTTGTAAGGTAATTAGTGAATATTGATCTTTCTATAATTTCTCAATGTTTCTCTCTTCTCAACCCCTCTCAAGCTTGAGAAGTTTAATTGGTATGGTTTTTTTTTAATGCTATTGAAGTTTGAATAGTAGTGAAGAGTTACATAATACTATTGAAGTTAATTTTCATTTATGTTTAAATTTTAATGGTTTTTATGTAATTTCTCTCTCTCACTCAAGAAATGGTCATACTCATGACCCGTTCTCAATCCAAATCAAGCTTTTCATAAAGCTTTTCCTTAACCCAAGATTAAGCTATGCTTGAGGCCAAATTAATGGCTTTTTTCTATATTTTTAGTTTATGCATATTGATGATTCAATCCATTATAGTTTAATGATCCAATTAGAGATCATTTTAATTATTTTCCTTAATGATAAGCATTATCCCTTAGAAAAATTGAGATTTATCAGTCATAGCAGCGGAGCTATGGCAAAATTTTTATAAAAATTATGCATAAAATAATCTCATTCAAAGCATAAAAAGAGGACTTCCTACCATATTCTAGGAATTATCATCCTAGATTAATTGAAAGAATTTCATTACAATCATGGAGAAATTGAATTTTAATATTATGCATAAAGGAAAATTTTTATATCAAAAGTGTTACTTTTATCATTTTTAATTTTCATGCATAGAAGTATGCATAAAGGAAAATTTTTTATATCAAAAGTGTTACTTTTATCATTTTTAATTTTCATGCATAGAAGTATGCATAAAAGATAATTTTTTATATTAAAAGTGTTACTTTTACCATTTTTAATTTTCATGCATAGAAGTATGCATAAAGGAAAATTTTTATATCAAAAGTGTTACTTTTATCATTTTTAATTTTCATGCATAGAAGTATGCATAAAGGATAATTTTTTTTTAATATCAAAAGTGATACTTTTATCATATTGGATTTCATGTATAGAGGTATGGATAAAAGATGATTATTTTAATGTAAAAAGTGTTACTTTTGTCACAATTGAATTTCATGCATAGAGGTATGCATAAAAGTTGATTATTTTATTATAAAAGTGTAACTTTTATCATAATTGGATTTCATGCATGGAGGTATGCATAAAAGAGATTCTTTTTATACTAAAAGTGTGATTTTCATCATAAATGGATTTTATGCATAACTTAGATGCATAAGAGAAATTCTTTTATTCTAAAAGTGTAATTCCTACCAAATTGACTTTATGCATAAGAAGATGCATTTTAAAAAAATGATTTTTAATTCAAAAGTGTCATTCTCATCTAAATTGAATTTATGCATAGGAAGATGCATAAAAGATTGAATTTTAATTCAAAAGTGTCATTTTCATTTAAAATGAATTTATGCATAGGAAGATGCATAAAAGATTGATTTTTCTTCGGAAGTATTAATCTCCTTAAATGGAATTTATGCATAAGTAAATGTGTAAAGAAATCTTATATCAAATATAAGAGTTCTCTTGTATTCTATAAATAGATATGAGATGTGATAGGATGTGATAAGAGGTGTATAAGAGATGATAAGAGGTGATAAGATGAATTAAGATGTGATAAGATGTGTATGGGATGAGGTAAGAAGTGTATGTGATAGGATAAGATGCATATGGGTTGTGATAGGACGAGAATGGATGTGATGTAAAAGATTAGATGTGAAGGCATATGGGGTTACATGAATGGGAATGTGGAAATGGATGTATGTATGTGGATGTGTGGATGTGGAGATGGGAGTATGGATGTATGAATGTGAAAATGAATATATGAACGTGAAAATGGATGTATGCATGAAGATGTATATGCATAGATGTGAATGTGGATATAGATGTAGATGTGGATGTATAGATGTGAATGGGAATGTGGATGTGAATGTGGATGTAGATGTGGATGTAGATGTGGATGTATAGATGTGAATGGGAATGTGGATATGGATGTATGTATGTATGTGGATGTAGATGTGGATGTATAGATGTGAATGGGAATGTGGATGTGGATGTATATGAATGTGGATGTATAGATGTGAATGAAAATGTGGATGTGGATGTATGTATGTATGTGGATGTAGATGTGGATGTATAGATGTGAATGAGAATGTGGATGTGGATGTATGTATGTATGTGGATGTGGATGTATGTATGTATGTGGATGTGGATGTATGAATGAGGACGTGATAATGGATGTATGCATGTAGATGTGGATATATGGATGTGAATATGAATGTGGATGTGGATGTGGATGTATGGATGTGGATATGGATGTGTATGTATGAATGTAGATAAGGGATGTGGATGTATAAATGAGGATGTGAAAATGGAGGTATGCATGTAGATGTGGATGTATGGATGTGAATGTGGATGTGGATGTGGATGTTGGATGTGGATATGGATGTGTATGTATGAATGTGGATATGGGATGTGGATGTATAAATGAGGATGTGAAAATGGATGTATACATGTAAATGTGGATGTATGGATGTGAAGGTGAATGTGTATGTGAATTAATGTGTCGTCGATATGAGGAAATGGATGAGAATGAGTACACATTGAATGGAATGTGGAATAAGTAATGTGGACTAAGGAGGGATAATGTGGAAAGACGAGAGTTCGATTTAGAAACTGTATTTTGTGACTGTTTGTAAATGACTGTTTTATGTCAAGAATGCTGGGGAAGCATTTTGACCGTCTTATGAATTAAGGTCATGAAGACCTAACTGATAAAGTTGCAACTGCTGACGGAGAGTCAATGGAGGATGTCTCGCGTAGCAAGGTCGGCCGAGGTCTTGACCAGCCTCGGTTCGATTAAAATGGTGAGCTTCCGGTACGGTGGATGAGGGACCAAGGAAGCGGCCTATGAGTGAAGCGCTAGGTCACCTGCGAAGGATCCTAGAGGGTGCTGACCATACGGTGCTCGGGCTCTGGGTCGCCCAGGATACCCACGCGTGCGTCGAGGAAGATATTGGAACAAGGAGTAAGAGTTGTTTTCTGGAACCGGGCATGGATCTGGTTGACTGACCTTGCTGGTCCTCAACGGATGAGTCCATGGCTCTTTTATATGGATCTGTTGGTTGATCTTGCTGATCTTCAACGAGAGTCCATCTTGATAAGTGATTATATTGTTGAGTATTATGGGCTAGGAACTATTGAAACGGCCCCTGTGTGGACAGGTGGTGAGCGTTCTAGTTGCCAATGATGCCATAGATACTCTGATGAAGGAATGATGGGAAATTATGAATCAACTGGATAATTTGGGAGATTGTGATCAGTGGTACTATGGTTTCATTAAAGGATTGTTTTAAAGTTAGCTGATGCTAAGAAAAAGGCAATTTTCATATTGGGTGTGTAAGTGATGTGGCTAGTTTTATGTTTGCATGAAATTCCGGCTAGGGGGCCTTGGAACTCTTTTCCTTGGTACCCGGGACAAAACCTAACCAAATTCCAAATTGGATCCCATCACTACAGTGGTTGGGCGGTTGGCTAACCCATGGGATCGGATGGGGTTAGGCTGGACTGATGGATCCGTAAATCGAGACTCAATTTCTGTTATTACGATAGATAAAGTAAATCCCGGATAGTAATTGTTCTATGGATAGGAATCAACGGCTGTGCCTCCTTGGTGGGGAAAAAAGCGTTGATCCCAATGATCCAAGTGCAAGTTTCTTCCTTGATCTGACCAAGTATCTTTATAGATGCAGTCGGATCTGTTTGATCAGTCCTGTCCACACAGAGGCCGTTTCCATAGTTCCTAGCCCATAATACTCGGCAATATAATCACTTATCAAGATGGACTCTCGTTGAAGATCAGCTAGATCAACCAACAGATCCATATAAAAGAGCCATGGACTCATCCGTTGAGGACCAGCAAGGTCAGTCAACCAGATCCATGCCCGGTTTCACAAAACAACTCTTACTCCTTGTTCCAATATCTTCCTCGACGCACGCGTGGGTATCCTAGGCGACCCAGAGCCCGAGCACCGTATGGTCAGCACCCTCTAGGATCCTTCGCAGGTGACCTAGCGCTTCACTCATAGGCCGCTTCCTTGGTCCCTCATCCACCGTACCGGAAGCTCACCATTTTAATCGAACCGAGGCTGGTCAAGACCTCGGTCGACCTTGCTATGCGAGACGTCCTCCATTGACTCTCCGTCAGCAGTTGCAACTTTATCAGTTAGGTCTCCACGACCTTAATCACAAGACGGTCAAAATGCTTCCCCAGCATTCTTGACATAAAACAGCCATTTACAAACAGCATTTACAAACAGTTTACAAATACAGTTTCTATATTAACTCTCATTTTTCCACATTGTTCCTCATTAATCCACATTACTTATTCCACATTCCATTTATATGTGTACTCATCCAATCACCTCATTTTCCATCTCTTCACTTCAAATTCCTTCACATCACATATCATATATTCACATCCATATCCACATCCATACATCCACATCCATATCCACATTCACATCCATACATCCACATCTACATGCTTATCTCCATTTTCACATCTTCATTTATACATCCACATCCCATATCCACATTCATACATACACATCCATATCCACATCCATACATCCACATCCACATCCATACATCCACATCTACCTGCTTACCTCCATTTTCACATCCTCATTTATACATTCACATCCCATATCCACATTCATACATACACATCCATACATCCACATCTACATCCACATACATACATACATCCACATCCACATTCACATTCACATACATCCACATCCACATTCCCATACATCCACATCTATACATCCACATTCCACATTCACATCTATACATCCACATCTACATTCACATTCACATACATCCACATCCCCATTCCCATTCACATCTATACATCCACATCTACATCCACATACATACATACATCCACATCCACATTCCACATTCACATCTATACATCCACATTCACATACATCCACATCCACATTCCCATTCACATCTATACATCCACATCCATTCACATCTATACATCCACATCTACATCCACATTCACATCTATGCATATATATCTTCATGCATATATCCATTTTCACGTTCATACATCCACATCTACATCCACATACATACATACATCCACATCCACATTCACATTGACATACATCCACATCCACATTCACATTCACATCTATACATCCACATCTACATCCACATTCACATACATCCACATCCACATTCCCATTCACATCTATACATCCACATCCATTCACATCTATACATCCACATCTACATCCACATTCACATCTATGCATATATATCTTCATGCATATATCCATTTTCACGTTCATACATCCACACTCCCATCTCCACATCCACACATCCACATACATACATCCATTTCCACATTCCCATTTATATAACCCCATATACCTTCACATCTAATCTTTTACATCACATCCATTCTCGCCCTATCACAACCCATATACATCTTATCCTATCACATACACTTCTTACCTCATCCCCCCATACACATCTTAATTCATCTTATCACCTCCTAACTTATTTCATAAGCATCTTATCACCTCTTATCACACCACTTATCACATCTCTTACCACCTCCTAACTTATTTCATAAGCATCTTATCACATCTCTTATCACATCCTATCACATCTCTTATCTATTTATAGAATACAAGAGAATTCTTACATTTGATATAAGATTTCTTTACACATTTATTTATGAATAAATTCTATTTAAGGAGATTAATACTTTCAAAGTAAAATCAATCTTTTATGCATCTTCCTATGCATAAATTCATTTTTAATGAAAATGACACTTTTGAATTAAATTTTAATCTTTTATGCATTTTTCTATACATAAATTCAATTTAGATGAGAATGACACTTTTGAATTAAAAAATCAATCTTTTATGCATCTTCTTATGCATAAATTCAATTTGGTAGGAATTACACTTTTAGAATAAAAAAATTTCTCTTATGCATCTAAGTTAAGCATAAAATCCATTTATGAGGAAAATCACACTTTTAGTATAAAAAGAATATCTTTTATGCATACCTATATGCATGAAATTCAATTATGATAAAAGTCACACTTTTATAATAAAATAATCAACTTTTATGCATACCTCTATGCATGAAATCCAATATGATAAAAGTAACACTTTTGATATAAAAATTTTTCCATTATGCATACTTCTATGCATGAAATAAAAATGGTAAAAATAACACTTTTGATATAAAAATTTATCCATTATGCATACTTCTATGCATGAAATAAAAATGGTAAAAATAACACTTTTGAAATAAAAATTTATCCATTATGCCTAATATTAAAATTCAATTTCTCCATGATTGTAATGAAATTATTTCAATTAATCTAGGATGATAATTCCTAGAATATGGTAGGAAGTCCTCTTTTTATGCTTTGAATGAGATTATTTTATGCATAATTTTTATAAAAATTTTGCCATAGCTCCGCTGCTATGACTGATAAATCTCAATTTTTCTAAGGGATAATGCTTATCATTAAGAAAATAATTAAAATAATCTCTAATTGGATTATCAATCCATAATGGATTGAATCATTAATATACATAAACTAAAAGCATAGAAAAAAGCCATTAATTTGGCCTCAAGCATAGCTTAATCTTGGGTTAAGGAAAAGCTTTATGAAAAGCTTGATTTGGATTGAGAACGGTTCATGAGTATGACCATTTCTTGAGTGAGACAGAGAATTTACATAAAAATCATTAGAATTTAAACATAAATGAAAATTAACTTCAATAGCATTATGTAACTCTTCACTACTATTCAAACTTCAATAGCATTAAAAAAAAAACCATACCAATTAAACTTCTCAAGCTTGAGAGGGGTTGAGAAGAGAGAAACATTGAGAAATTATAGAAAGATCAATATTCACTAATTACCTTACAACTTGCTTGATTCTTTGTTCACGGTAGAGGCCCCCAACCAATCAATTGGTTAAGTATGTTGATGGAGCCACTAATGGGGATTGAAGAAAGAGGGAAGCTCCAAAAACTAGTGAATTATTAAATGAATTCACAGTTTCTGGGTTAGATGGAGTAGAGTAACGATGCATAAACACTATATATTTTTCAACAAGGGGGAGGCTTCTATTTATAGGAAAAATTGAGCTCCTAACCAAACAAACTGATTCTAGAATTTTCTAAATCAGTTTGGTCAATATTTGACCATTTTTAGGTCAGTTAAGCTAACTTTTTGGAACTAGACTTAAATGAGGAGAGAGGAGAGATGAAATATCTCAATTTTTATGAGTTTAAAACTCATTCAAGCATGTGAAATATGCACCTCCTTTAAAGAACTCCCTTTCCTTACATATGTCATATTTTTAATATTGCTCATAGTTTTTTACTAATAAACCTTGTACATTTTCAACTCTTCATCTTATGTGAATTATGCACCTCCTTTAAAGAACTCCCCTTCCTTACATATGTCATACTTTTAATATTGCTCATAATTTTTTTACTAATAAACCTTGTACATTTTCAACTCTTCATCTTATGTGAAATATGCACCTCCTTTAAAGAACTCCTCTTCCTTACATATGTCATACTTTTAATATTGCTCATAATTTTTTACTAATAAACCTTGTACATTTTCAACTCTTCATCTTATGTGAAATATGCACCTCCTTTAAAGAATTCCCCTTCCTTACATATGTCATATTTTTAATATTGCTCATAGTTTTTTACTAATAAACCTTGTACATTTTCAACTCTTCACCTCATGTGAGCATTTACTCATTTTTGGGTATTTTCTTTTTACAAGTTGGATTTATCTCCTCCCTACACATGGATTGATGCTATTGGTCCATAGGAACCTTAATTGGACCATAGTCTAAAGATTTCTGAAAATCTAGACCCTTAGGCTAAGGTTCTTTATAGCTATTTTCAATTAATTCCAATTGCACATTGGAAAATTCTTTTTGAATTTCTGTTTCAAGGGAACTCATCTGAATTAGAAGAGATATTTTTCTATCCAAAAATATTCAAAATCTGAATATTCTCTCTCTAGAATATTTTTCTCTCTCTAGGCTAAAACAGATAGAAACAAGGTCTTTATATTTCTGAAGAGGGATTGATTACAGGGAAAGATACTAGACATCAAAAAGGGGGTGGGGGAGGAATCTTACAAACTGGACACCCTGATCTTGCAACAACCCTATGAAGAGATAATCCAAATAGCTTATCCTTTTGTTGAAGCCAGTTTAAGTGCAAAGATTTATTGGAGATTACTAAATCTAACCTAGCAACAAGGATGTTTACCTTGAGGGGCCTACACACAAGACAGTCCTTTGTTGAAGCCAAACAGATGTGTAAAGCACTATTGGAGATTACTTCATTCAACCAAGCCACAAGGATATACCCTAAAGCCTACACAAAAAAGCCATGGATGCCATACCCGATCAGAAACCCAATCGGAGCCCAACATCTAAAATGGGAGGGGATGATGCCCATGGCATGGGAAGGTAATTCATGGGATAATTTGGCCAAGCAAGGTTATCCAATCCTCAATTATAGGAATTATTGAAAATAAGCTATCACTTACGTAATTATGCACACAGGTATAAGAGATGGAACCAAAAGCATCATGTCCATGTCAGCATGGTCTATGATGGTGTAAACCTCCCATCAACTAATGCATTTGGTATACAATCTACATGGCACACATAATATTTCCTATGTATAGAAGAATATATGCAAGCATCAATGTGCATGAGATTACTAGTCTTAAGGGCAAAGCCAATTTACATGCGAATGAATAGAAGGTTTACCCCAAGGTAAGATACTAGAAGAATAGATGCAAGCATTGATATGCATGCAATACTAGTCTTAAGGGAAAACCCAATTTACATGCCAACGAAAAAGGGTTTACCCCCGGTTGGAGTTTCAAGGTGAGCAAAAAACAACGAGATGCACATATTTGTTTTCAAAAAGAGGTCTCAAGTTCAAGCTATTAGCTTGAATTGAGATATCACATCTACATGCATACACACATGCTATTAGCTATTAGCTTAGATATCACCTATACATATATACACACATGCTCTTGTTGACATGATATATGCATATGCATGCAGGGGGGTGTCATACATGCAGAAAGCCCGTGAAAGTGATATCCATATGATTGCTTATCCAAATAATTTCTATAGAAGATATTATTCAAATATTCTAAAGGTGAGCTATCAAGGCTAAAACGAGACATTTTGGGGATAATCAATGAAAAGGTAAAGTCACCTAGTAAAGGGAAATTAAGAAAGACCACAAAGGATGATGAGGTGGGAGTTATGAGCTCCTCTTTATCCTAGTGTCTAGAGGGTCTAGAAATTAGTATTGTGTTTATGATACTTAAGAAAATCCGAGGGCAAAAAATTAAATTAAAGGAGAATGAAAGAGGGTCAAAGAAAACTTGACAAGAAGGTAGACATGGAAGATGTTATAAAGAGGCTGAAGATTGAAAGATATTATTATTTATCTTAGACACTTTGACTCAAGTTTAAGTGAATATACAATTAGGACAACTATACATCTCGATTTTGACTTCAAGAAAATGTATAATGATGTATGTGATGAGTGGGCAATGACTAAACTCAATAAGGCAAAAAAGTCAATTTCTTTGCCTTAAATATTCAATTTCTTTACCTTAAATAGCCATTTTTAAGGTGCTAATTAAGTTCAAAGAGGCACACAATATACTTCTCCATGTAAGAGTCATGCCATGGGAGGTATGTGAGGTGGGTGAGAAGTTTCAATTTCTCACACAAGCAAGAGCTACAATTGGGAGAAAATTGGGTGTTGTGTTCTTCGATATAGGACGGTAGAGCTTCTCATCAAGGGTGTCAAAGATTTTGTACCTTTTCTAAAAAACTTAGATGAGTTGAACTCGATGGATCATATGTTTCTTATTATATTTTGTTGACCTTGTGTTGACCTTGTATTTTAGAAAGTTGACCTTGTGTTGACCTTGTATTTTAGAAAGTTGATCTTGTGTTGACCTTGTGTTAATAAGTTAAACTAGAGTTTTGTATAACTTTGAACGTATTTTTAGTGTATTCTCTTGATGTTGTAGGCAATATTTCCTCACAGAGTACACTCACTATCAAGAAAGAAATATTATTAACTTAAATGATTTCTTTTACATAGGACTAGAAAGATGCAGGAAAGAACATCAAAGCCACACGTTATGACAAACTACAATGAGTGGATAGGTATTAAGCATGGTTGTTTTTAATTTTTATTAAACATGAGTCAATATTTTAACTTGAGAATTTGGTCTATAGAGCTAGATTGAAGAATGTAGACGAGATGCTCATGATATTGCAAACTAATGCCATGTTTATTGTAAGATCAAAGAATTAAAAGAGGATAATTATTTCATGATAATTAGTGCCAAGTTTTCTTTAAGAGAAGAGGACATTGATGTGTAGGAGAGCTCATATTCAAGTTATGCAAGGGCAACTACAAAACAATGAGAGAGAACTCATAGAGAGAAGCCTATGTGACGTTCAAAAATGACCTCGAAATTCAACAGGGATGGCTTGATATGATCCAAGAGAGGCTAACCCTTACCAAGGGAAAAGTAGAGGTTTATGATAAAAGGTTATTGGAGCTAGAATTGCAAGCCTCACCCTCTAAGTAGACAAAAACAAAGGGAAATATAAATAAGTTCCATGCTCAATAAGTCATTCGATCGTCATTGCTGCTATACATACATGTATAGGGAAAAAAACACAATTGCTCTAACATGAGCCATACTTAAAGCTTAGACAAAGAATACAACATGTGATATTAGAACACTGTTAAGACCTCCTACAATACTGCTTAGACAAGCAGGATGGACAGTGCCCCTTTCGGATGATAGCTTCTGAGGCCTTTCCACACGCTCCCCACTATTAAAGCCACCAAAGGAAACTCCTCTTTTACAAGAGAAGGATACTAAGAAGATCGAGGTATCCCCCTCCACTATAACCACCTACTCGCGGAAAACCACTCCTAACTCGATATGACCAACATTCTACATAGCATATAACAATGCCTTATATCTCTATGTGTAAGTCCATTTCCTAAACCTGGCACCCAAGGGTGCAATAAACATGAGTTTGAATGAATAAGGCCACTTAACTCGACAATGTCAAGCCAACCAAGAGAAAACAACAACGCAAGCTTAGACAAAAAATACAACCTATGATATTAGACTATTGTTATGACCTCCCACATTACTGCTTAGACAAGCAGGGTGGACAAGGCCCCTTTAGGATGATAGCTTCTGAGGACTTTCCACATGCTCCCCACTATTAAGCGAAAGGCAACTCCTCTTTTACAAGAGAAGTATAGTGAGAAGATCCAAGGCACCCCTCCACTATAACCACCTACTCTCGGATAACCACTCCTAACCTGACATAAGCAACTTTCTAGACGGGATATAACAATGCCCCATATCTCTATGCATAAACCATAGCGTATGCATAGTCTAAACCATACGCCATGCATACCCTATTCATACGGCCTATGCATATGACCTATGCATACAGCCTATGCATAGGCCTCTGCGTAAGGCTTACGCATACAGCTTATGCATTGGTGTATACATAGGCCATATGCATTGGCTCTATGCATACAACGTATGCATATGGCCTATGCATAGGTCCTATGCATATGAGATAAAGTATGTATGCCTCTTATGCATAGGCCATACGTATACATAGGCCATATGCATTGGCTCTATGAATACAACGTATGCATATGGCCTATGCATAGGTCCTATGCATATGAGATAAAGTATGTATGCCTCTTATGCATAGGCCATACGTATAGGCCGTATATGGTATGCATAGGCCTTATGCATACGTCCTATGCATACGCCCTATGCATAGGTCCTATGCATAGGCTATATGCATACGGCCTATACATAGGTCGTTATGCAAGGCAACATGCATAGCCTTATGCATATGGCCTATGCACACGGCATAGGTCTTATGCATAAGGCCACATGCATAGCCTTATGCATATGGCCTATGCACACGGCATAGGTCTTATGCATAGGCCGTATGAAAAGGCCTTATGCATAGGCCGTATGCCGTATGCATATGTCATATGTAGAGGCCTTATGCATAGGTTGTATGCATAGCCGTATCATAGCCTTATGCATACCGCCTATAGGCTCTTGACCTAAACCTAATCCCCGGCACTGAAGGGTGCAAAAACACAAAGAGAAGAAGCATAAACAAAGAGGTCTTACCTCTACTACAAAGAGGGCTTACCTTTCCAATCTTGTAAAATAAAATAAAGCCAAGCTCATAAGATTGGAGAGAAGGAAATGAAATAAAGCATCATTGGCTGAAGCTTAATGGGAAGAAAAAAGGGCATTTGTAGGAAAGGAGGAGAATAAGGAGGAGCTGGACTTGAGGAAGGTTTTCAACCATTTCAAAACCTTTTATGTCAATAAAAGGAAGATGGTTCATATAAGGGTCAATGCTCGAAAGGGTGAACAAATGGAGGTCTCAAATGATGGACCTGCAGAGGTCAAGGCAGGTCTCAAATGATGGACCTGCAGAGGTCAAAGAGGTAGATTTTGTAGAGAGCATGGTGAAGAACTCAAACTAATCTTCATCGCCCATGGACCTAACCCTATAGTAGCAGGAGGAGGCATTGATTACTCTTTGAAATAATTCAAGGACTGCTTTTCTTGGAACTATAAGGACATCAAGGGAGTGTTGCAAGAAGTGGTGTAACATGCTAAAAGGAAAAAATGGTAGTTTTGGAAGGTCAACTAGCACAAGACAAATAAATATATGAGATAAGCTATGAAAATTATGAAATCCAAGAGAAAGCTCTCAAGGAATCCATGCCGGAGTTGTAAAAAATAGTAACCATGTTACAAATCCATCAGCAAAAGTGATATCACATTTGAATGAGAAAAATTTGGATGATCACATAGAGTAACAGTAGGTCTCCACGCCAAAATGTCATCCTCACAACTAACAAGATTAACTTATCATTTGGAACATGTACCTCTATGAAGACCGCTAACAAATGGAATTGGAGGTCGACAAAGCCTTTGTAGACCAAGAAGCTCAGGTAACAGTTGTCTAACAAAACCTCTGCCAATACAAGGAATTGATCAAGGCTAAAGGTGATCTTTTAGTAAGCTAGTGGAAAGGGCATCCCCTCTCAATGACCTTCCAACAGTGGTTTCTTAGGCCCCTGCATAGACCTTCACCTTGTTCTTTGCCTCGTTCTTTGCCTCACTATTACTCTCTATTTCAGTGTAAAATTAATCTCAGTGAGAAACTTACCCATGGGGATCTGGCACTAATACACCAGATTACCACACATGCTATGTCGATCCCACATGAGAGATCTTGTGCTAAGCGAGGGTCAAGCTATATATATATATATATATATATATATATATATATATATATATATCCCCTACACCCAATTGTACTGAACTCTAGATCTTGGTTAGTTTTCTCATTCATTCAACTAACTTTAATGAAGGTGAAGAGCTCATCAATCTAATGAAACACACTAACATTGATTCTTTTATTGCTCCCCTCCCTAAAACACAATAAAGCCTTTGATTGGATGTTCTGACATGGGTGGGTAGAAGCTTGGGATACACACCAGCACCTTCTCCTCCATAATAGTTCCTAGAGGAAGACCTACATGCACTTCATGATTTCTTTATAACTAAAAACCACCACCACCTTCCGATGATATAGACATAAGAGAGACAAAGAAGAGGACAAAACCTACCCAGTGTTTAGTCCCATAGCATCTTATTTATCTAGTATACATGATCTTTTAGTCGAGGAGACCAGCTTTATGCAAGAGAGCTTGGGCAGTTGATTCAACCAAATCCATCTGGTCGAATGTGGCAAGAAACTCAAGGCTAGCCAACCCATGGCTTGTTTATTTGCCTAGAATATCCATCGTCAAATATATGATCACCCATGCTTACAAATGATGGAAGCAAGAGCATTTAGTACACAGTCACAGGGCAACTATGAGGAAATCCATGCAGACACCGATGGTGGCTAGGTTCTAGTGGATGCTTACAAATGATGGAAGTGAGAGAGAGTCAAGGGGAAGTTATGAGGAAATCCATGCGAACACTGATGGTGGCTAGGTTCTAGTGGTCAACTTTGCCAGCTGGCTTAGAGGGTGCCATTCCTTGTCATATACGAATATGCTGACATCTATAGGGCATCCCCATGGCACCTTTAGATTGACCCCTTGTACGTGTCGAGACTCTCAATAGACAAAGACACTTTATTCTCACCACAATGCATAGCTTGTTTATCAGCCCTATATTATTTTTTCTTGTGTGGCTTTTGCATGGATTTATTTTTTTCCCCATGCTCGGATGCTGAGAGGTTTTTTCTTGGAAAATGGACATCCTCTGCCCTTAGCCCCAATATCACTTTACATTATATTTTGGTGTATATTCTAACAAAGTTGCAAGAGATCACAACATGCTCAAGGCCCATCAAAAAAGAGGTTGTCAGTACTAGCATGGAAGCTAATGCCATTTTGGCACCCTAGGGCAAATGGTTAATGTGATATGCTTATTGGAGATTCACATAGGGTTTAGGGTTAAGGATCATGTGATTATGCCCCATGTGACAACCTAAATAATATCTTACCAAGGAAAGAGTTTGTCAAGGCCCTTATCACCCTTCCTTTCCCTCTTTAATGGAAGAGCTGATCATGGTATGTGGAAATAATGAGACATTATGTTGTGACATGAACTCCACCGGGGAGGGGGGTTCACTCAAAAATATGTAAGGTTAGCACGTAAGTTCAATAGCGGGGGCTTTTTTCTCTGGTGGAGTTATAGAAAGTTTACATACATAATGGGATTTTAACTAAAATGGTGAAAATCTTGGTACCAAATGGGTACTTTTATTGTAAAAAGTGTTATAGAAGGAGTGTTTTTAAAATTAAAAAATCTGTAAAAGTAGGGGGTTTTTTTACTACCCCTTGAATGCATGTAATACATAGGGGGTTAATAGAGTGACTCCCCCCCCTCCAATGTTTGTTGTTGTAAGATCAAAGAATTAAAAGAGGAGAATTATTTCATGATAATTAGTGCCAAGTTTGCTTTAAGAGAAGAGGACATTTATGTGTAGGAGAGATCATATTCAAGTTATGCAAGGGTAGCTACAAAACAACGAAAGAGAACTCGTAGAAGCCTATGTGACATTCAAAAATGACCTCGAAATTGAACAGGGTAAATAAGTTCCATGCTCAATAAGTCATTCAATCGGACATTGCTGCTACATACATATATAGGGGAAAAACACAATTGCTCTAACATGAGCCATACTTAAAGCTTAGAAAAAGAATACAATATGTGATATTAGAATATTGTTAAGACCTCCTACAATACTGCTTAGACAAGCAGTATTGTCCACCCTCTTACAACAAGCAGGGTGGACAGTGCCTCTTTCGGATGATAGCTTCTGAGGCCTTTCCACACGCTCTCCACTATTAAATCCAAAAGAAACTCCTCTTTTACAAGAGAAGGATACTAAGAAGATCGAGGTCTCCCCCTCCACTATAACCAACTACTCGCGGAAAACCACTCCTAACTTGACATGACCAACATTCTTAATGGCATATAACAATGCCGCATATCTCTATGTGTAAGTCCATTTCCTAAATCTAAGATTCCTCCCCAGCCTCTCAAGATGTCCAGTATCAGTCCCCTGTAATTAAATCCCTCTTCAGATATATAAAAGATCTTGTTTCTACCTGCTTAGAGAGAGAAAATATTCTAGAGAGAGATTATTCAGATTTTAGATATTTTTTGGATGGAAAAATATCTCTTCTTATTAAAATAAATTCCCCCGAAACAAACGTTCAAAAAGATTTTCAGAAGGTGCATTAGAAATCAATTATAATATGTTCAAAAGGCCTTATCCTAGGGTCCAGATTTTTTGAAAATTTTAAATTAAAGTTTTGAGGGGCCAATCAGATTCATCCAAATGTGTGGAGGAGATAAATAGAAGAAATAAAGAAAATCCCCCCCAAAAATGGGTAATAACCGCATAAGAGGAAAAGTGGACTAAGGACCAAAAGGAAATACTAAAAAAATGAATTTTTGACACCTCAGAGCGGGAATTCCCCCTCATGGAGGTGCCTATTTCACATGTGTGGTGGAGTCTTAAACTCCCAAAAATTGAGATATTTCATCTCTCCTCTCTCCTTATTCAAGTCTAGTTCCAAAAAGGAAGCTAAACTGACCCAAAAATGGTCAAAAATTGACCAAACTGATCTGGAAAATTTTAGAATCAGTTTGCTTGGTTAGAAGCTCACTTTTTCCTATAAATAGAAGCCTCCCCCTTTGTTGAAGCTTAATAGTGTTTTATGCATTGTTACTCTACTCCTCCCCAAAGCCAAAAAGTGTGAATTTCTTAATAATTCATTAGTTTTTGACCTTTCCCTCTCTTCTAAAGAAGTGGTGGCCACTCTTGTTGCAAACAAGAGTAGATCCCTCAAACCATCAAGCCAAAGGAAAGCTCCCAGAATTTCATGTAAGTTAGAAATCCTACTTTTTCTTATTCTTTTAATGGTTTTCTAATTTTTTTGTTATCTTTAAAATGATAATCTGATGCTATGCCTTGCAGGAAAGGCTTTCCTCCTCTCTCATTCTTAAATTCAGCCCTTCTTTATCCTAGTAAAGTAATCAAATTGTTTGAATTAAACTTTTCATATTGTTTCTCTTTTAAAAGTGAAATTTGATTGGTTTCCAAAGCCTTTGTTGCTAAGGTCTCGCCAAAGCCTGCACCCTCTAACTTTAAAAGATTCCAAACCCCAGGAAGTACTTCAAACTTTCCTCCCCCAAAGAGGTAGCAAGGCCCAATTTAGAATGAGGATGTTGGAAGATTTAGAAGTGAAGGAAGACCCTTCCCCCAAAACACTTTCTCATGAGCCCCACCTCTTTCAAGAATTCAGAGAGATGAAGGTCTCCGAAGGAAATGGTTCCGTTATGACAGTGAATGTCAGCTTGATTTTTATGGAGCCAATCCATTCCAAGGATCCCCATCGCAAACTCCCAAAGGTATAACTCTGAACTGACAGTCAGTTAAATTCCCATCTAGATTGAACTGAATACAATATGTCTCAAGGTGAATGAAAAGAATCTTCCCACTTGCCAATTCAACTTGCATAGGTTTACCTGGTTTCTGATCTAAGACTAGCTTACGTAAGCATCCAGGGGAAATGAAAGAATGAGTACTGCCTGAATCAATCAAAAGCTTAAAAGGCTTACCCTAATACTCAGCTGGAGTATGAATGACAGAGAATTGACAGTTTGGCCCTTGCTTTTCAATTGCTGCATAAATCTGTTTTCCTTCTTCTTCCACTACTTCTGTTATTGTTACTGCTCTGGCTACTGTAGACTGAGGCGGAACTCTTTCTCTTTGGTTGCCCCAGTTCTGGGAAGGAGTTCTAAGGCTAATTTGGACAGAGGCAAACGGCGGGCTGAGCTAGAGTTCTCTTGGGATTGCCCTGATTTTGATGACATGGACCCTGATTTAACTGATAGGAAGGGGTTCGTCTCTGCACTCTCGGTCCTTGACTTCCCTGTCCCCATGACATGGTCGGAGTTGGGTAGTCTTTCAGCTAGTGACCAAAATCCTGGCATCCAAAACGCTGGTTCTCACTCACAAAAATAAAGTTCAAGGAACTGGAATTTCAGGATCCCCAAGTCTGCAGCAACAGTTAGTAAAGGCTTCTAAGTTACTAAAAGGACTTAGAAAGAAGCAACTTATTTATGTTGTCAAAATGAATCCTGTAGACTCAAAGTTAAAAGCTAAAGAACCTGAATGGTTAAGTGATTATGATGATTTATTCCCAAAAGAAGTAACAGAGATGCCTTCAATTCGGGAAGTAGATCATGTGATAGAATTGACCCTCGGAGCTCAACCAATAGCCCTGTGCACATACAAAATGCCAGTTCCTGAAGCCATCAAACTCTAGGAACAGCTTAGACAACGGTTAGAGCTGAAGGGTTTGTAAGACCTAGTGTTTCACCTTGGGGTGCGCCATTTCTCTTTCAGAAAAAGAAAGATGGAACACTAAGACTCTACGTGGACTACAGAGGTCTCAATCAGCTGACAGTTAAGAATAAGTATCCTATCCCTAGAATGTATGAGCTTCTGGACAGGCTAAGTGGAGCCCAGATCTTTACAAAGATAGATCAGATCAAGATTAATGAGCAAGATATCCCGAAGAGAGCCATCAATACTTGGTATGGGCATTATATATTCACTGTCATGCCATTTGGATTCAAAAATGCCCCAGCTACATTCAATCGATTAATGCAGGACATTCTTAGAGAATACTTGGATGATTTTGTTCTTGTTTCTTTGATGATATTTTGATTTACTCAAAGAATTCAGTTGACCATGAAGCTCATGTCAGAAAAGTTCTTGAGATTCTAAGGAAGCACCAACTCTTTGCAAAAAAGATCAAATGCACTTTCTCTACCAACCATGTTGAATACTTGGGCTTTCTGGTATCAAAAGATGGAATTTCTCCAGATTCTGTGAAACTCCAAGCAGTCATAGATTGGCCTGAACCAAAGACAGTGAAAGAAGTCGGAGGATTCTTGGGATTGATTGGTTGGTATAGATTTTTTATACCAAAGTATGCTCTCGCAGCTTCCCCCTGACTAATCTTCTCAAGAAGAATATCCCGTTTCAATGGTCTGCTAGGTGCCAGAGTGCTTTTGATAAGCTGAAGACTGCCTTGGTAACCAATCCCATTCTAAAGTTGCCAGATTTCTCTCTACCCTTTGAGGTAGTAATAACTGATGCCAGTGGTTTTGCCCTGGGAGGTGCACTCATGCAAGAAAGTCATGCAATGGCCTATGAATCTCGAAAACTCAGAACGCATGAGAGGAATTATGCTGTCCATGACCTAGATCTACTTTCAGTAGTATATGCCCTAAAGTTGTGGAGACATTACCTACTGGGTCAAAGATTCACTTTGATGACAAATCATCAGAGCTTAAAGTGGATCTTCACATGCGCCAAAGATGGTGGATGCAAACCCTGTAGGAATTTGATTTTGAAATCAAGTACCGCCCAGGCAAAGAAAATGTGGTAGCAGATGCCCTTAGCAGAAAGCCTCCTTGGTTGCAATTATTGTAGTGTCAAATCCTTTGATTATTGAAGCAAGTGAGATGATCATGCAGGATAGATTCTTTGGCCCTATTGCTACCCTACTTATGCAGGAAAGAAAAACTCCACAGGAGTTGAACCAAGTTCAAGGGTATAGCCTGGATGATGGAATTATGTATTATAATCGCAGGCTATGCATTCCCAATGATGAGGGAACTAAGGGTCAAATTTTGAATGAAGCCCATGACATCCTTATTGTTGCAGGACATCCAGGCTTCATCAAAACCTACATGTCTGTGAAGAAAAGCTTCTTTTGGCTTGGTCTAAAAAAGGATGTGGGTGGTTGCAAGATGAGGGTACTCACTTTCGTTCACTCTCTCTAAAATTGGGACATCCATGCATCTCGGGCGGAGTACCTCGATCGTGATAGTGCCGCGAATTAAAAGACGACACGTGCCTCCCGAGCCTAAATCGACATATCTCGATCGAGATGCCAACTAATGCCACGCTAGCAGGTCCGGGTTTCCAGGCGTCATCCATGTCACCAATACATGTCATCGCCACCACATTATCTCGATCGATGCCACTTGGATCCACATCAGGGCCACGCTGTATCCCCCTAGGCATATTTGACTAGCACATCTCCATCGTCCACGTATCTCGAATGAGAAATTAACATCAAATCACGACCATTCATTGTTCGAGGTAATGGGATACAATCTCCACCGTCCCCATATCTCGATCGAGATACTGAGATCAAATCTCAGCCGTCCAAATATCTCGATCGAGATACAGAGAGACAATCTGCACCGTCCAAATATCTCGATCGAGATACGTAGATGCAATATCCACCGTCCAATTATCTCGATCGAGATACGTAAACGCAATCTATACCGTCCATTCACGTACGTTGGAAGATGTGAACCGAACCTCGATCGAGGTTATAAAACCGAAAAACTTTTTTTTTTGCCTCATTGTCACAAGTCGTTTTCACTCTCCTTGCTCTCTTGATTTGGATTAGCATTAGTGAGCCCATTAGCATTGTTTTATAGCTTCATTAGTGCTACTTAGCACTAAGCATTAGACCCTTCACATTAGACCCTTCACATTGGACCCTTCACATTTGACTTAGGTTTTAGCACGGAGTCACACGAGGAGGGCCACGAGGAGGGTCGCTCATCTATTGCGGACCTCATCGCGCGGAGATAGACCGCGAGTTAGCGGCTATCCGTAGGAGTGCTAGAGACACTCCGTCTACATTACATATCGTGGCAGACTTGGAGGCGATGCTTGTGTCCCTTCGTAGCCTTCACGATATTGTTTATGTAGATGAGTGGATAGCCCACCATCGCACTGCTCCTGTGTCACATGGCCTGACATATCATCAGGTCTGTGATCTTGCTCCTATTAGGGATGGAGCCTACCTAGATCTTTTCCTCGATAGTCATGGGATGAGGCCTGGGGCGGGCAAGCCCCTCACTATTTTGCGGTGTTCGCATCCTCGTATGGCGGCACATATCTATAGTCGATATGTTGCCGCATATGGGAGGATGCCGAACAACCGCCAGATTCCCATATACTTCGCAAAGCAGTTATATGCGGAGTTTGTCTTAGGGGAGGAGGTGGATTACACCAGCCATCGTCCAGGTGGTGGTGCTGGCCGAGGCCGTCTCCAGGACCAGGGTAGGCGGCCTCCACCAGCCCTTCGTGTAGCACCTACCACAGATCCTTCATTTGTGCCATTGTCGACAGTAGAGGCTCTTGGCACCCAGGTCGGCATTGACGTACGGAGTACCACGGAGAGCATCCAGCATGTGGTGCGCCTGTTCTCATGATCTATACCGACGATAGATGTCGAGGTATTTACATATACATTACGTCTTAAGTTTTTTTGGTCATTTATCTTCATGTTTATATATACTTTTCTATATTTTTACATGAGCAGCATGGTTGATTGTGTCACGTAGGTTCCCACACCTACCACTGAGAGGCTCACTCAGGAGTTGGTAGAGGCGAGAGTGGAGATTGACTGCCTCAGAGCTGCATTACAGATGGCAGAGGCAGCTACTGCAGAGGCACATCATCTGAGAGAGTCCGACATCCAGCAGGTAGGTTTCTCTTGCACGTAAAAGAGTTATAATTAAGGTCCTAAGCTATAAATTTCTTTAAGTAATACCTAATGAGAGACTAATCAATTATTTTAATGCTTTACTTTTTTGTGTAGGCTCGGACCGAGGTAGAGAGCTCCAGAGCTGAGGCACAACATCATCAGATTATGGAGCAGATTGCCCAGCACAGGGCAGAGTAGCTGATGCTGCATGTTCGAGAGTTTCGTAGATCCTCGGACGTGACAGTGCCTTACCTACCTTTATATCCACGGCCTGTCACTCATAGAGGTTTTTCGACAACCTCTCCCGCAGGATGCACCACCCTTCCTACGTGATGTGCTCTTTATGTATCGAGGACATTGATAGTACAGGTGGATATGCCCTGGGATGTGGACATATTTTCCACTTGTCTTGCATCACCCAGGAGCTAGTCCGGTTCTCAGCATGCACCTCCTGCCGCCGTGCACGCGTCGACCTAGCAACGTACAGGGTATTGGGCATCGATGATCTTCACCCAGGCCTCGTTCGAGTAGATGCCAGGACTGGCAGGCCTGTCGACTTTACATCAGCTATGGACTTGGGACTCGACGCCTTCGATGATAGAGCCCAGGAGCCTGAGGTGCCTCCTGAGATAGAGTGGAACTCACATGAGTTTGACGCTTACCAGAGAGTCCTACATGAGAGCCAGGTCACAGCATATGAGCGCGTGGGTGGTGCTGGCCCTAGTGGCACCTCGGGTGATGGTGCTAGCAGCACTGCTGCTTCTCATGAGCAGCATGTCCTTACAGCAGAGGAGCTTACACGAGCAGAGTGGCAGACACGTACCATTGCAGATTATAGATTTTGGGTTTACAGACAGAGGCGTCTTGCATTAGCACGACGTAGAGAGAGAGAGAGGGCCATAGCAGCTTTTGGGACTCGTGAGCTCCCGAGTACACCGGCACCAACTCACGATCCTGCCTTTGAGGTAGACCTCCCCGCAAAAATTCGACGACCCCCGCAGCCAGCACAGCCTCCTCGACGTGCACAGCAGCCTCGACGCGCACGTCGACCGGCAGTTAGAGATGACGATTTTGATTGGGTTGCTGTTGATAGTGACTAAACTCAGACTAGCTGCGTTAGCTCACTTACATTGTACTTAGATTTTTGGGCAGTGACTAACCTCAGACTAGCTGGGGTAGCTCATTTTCATTCTGATGTACTTATTTGATGTTTATATCATTATGAGTTTTTTCATTATTGAGTATCATTACATTTTAGTTGATGTTCTTGATTTTATTATATTTTTTAACACTTTGGCTATCATATTGTTTGTTGAAAATCTCCATGCCATCGTACCCAAACATGCTCTGATGGGGACCAAACTTTGCAAGCATGGGGGGGGCACCCATCCCCACATGCTTGCAAAGTTTGGTCACAATCCGAGCATGTTTGGATTGGTAATTAGTGCCCAGTCCGGATTTTTCAAGTCTCTTGGTGCTTAAGAGGCCATGGAAAATCCGGGCCTTCCCCATACCATCGTACCCAAACATGCTCCGATAGGGACCAAACTTTGCAAGCATGTGGGGGTGGGTCTCCCCCACATGCTTCCAAAGTTTGGTCCCTATCGGAGCATGTTTGGGTACGATGGTATGGGGAAGGCCCGGATTTTCCATGGCCTCTTAAGCACCAAGAGACTTGAAAAATCCGGACTGGGCACTAATTACCAATCCAAACATGCTCTGATTGTGACCAAACTTTGCAAGCATGTGGGGATGGGTAATTGGCACCCAGTGTGGGTTTTTGAAGTCTCTTGGTGCTTAAGAGGCCATGGAAAATCCGGGCCTTCCCCATACCATCGTACCCAAACATGCTCCGATGGGGACCAAACTTTGCAAGCATGTGGGGGTGGATCCCCCCCACATGCTTCCAAAGTTTGGTCACAATCAGAGCATGTTTGGATTGGTAATTAGCGCCCAGTGCAGGTTTTTCAAGTCTCTTGGTGCTTAAGAGGCCATGGAAAATCCGGGCCTTCCCCATACCATTGTACCCAAACATGCTCCGATGGGGACCAAACTTTGCAAGCATGTGAGGGTGGGTCCCCCCCACATGCTTGCAAAGTTTGGTCACAATCAGAGCATGTTTGGATTGGTAATTAGCGCCTAGTCCGGATTTTTCAAGTCTCTTGGTGCTTAAGAGGCCATGGAAAAGCGCTCATTTTGGATTAGTGGTGTTCAAGTTACGGTTAATCCAAACCTTTGACCACGTGTCCCAAACTTGTGGAAAATTCATATTCCCCAATATGGTGTTTAACCCAGCTAGTCTGAGTTTAGTCACTATCAAGATAGAGATCTAGTCAGCAGCACCCTCTCTAGCTCTCAACTGCTCTAGAATGCTCTCATGGTCATCCACTCGAAGCCGAAAACGAGGGTGAGAACTGTGTTTTCGGCTCTGTACTCGAACAAGAGTGAGCCTGGTAGCAACCACTAGATGAGAGAACTGAAATGCCTCTAACTCCCACTTCCACTGCTGGAACTCAAGACTCCCCCGATGAAGTTGAATTTGCTGGTAGAACCGGCCTGCCAGAATCATGCTATGGGCGTCATAAGAAAACCCATGATCATCCACTGTATCCTGCTCAAGCATGCACTTTGGCCTAGTGCAACTCATCAGATAGTAGTCTACTCCCTCGCTATTTCCCTCACTGGCAATAACAGCAAATACATCACCCTCCTGTAGCAAATCTGTCAGGTCATCATAACTGACCATGAACGCAGGACCTGTGTGCTCATCAGACACCACTAGATGTGAAGGATGCTCGGGGGAGAGGAATGTCTGTATCCATGCATCTGCCCATCCTCTCGAGGCACAATGTGACCAATCGCCATCCATACATGCTCCACAGAAGCATGCAAACCTTCGTGTGTAAATCGTGGGGGCCGCCATGTACGTGCTCCTGATGGAATGTAAGCCTAAGGTGCCAGGTACTGTGTCACAATCATGGGAGGCTCTATGGTCAATCATGCCACCATCCACATGCCAAAAAAATCTCCTGACAATCCGAGCATCACGTTTGGGGTACGATGATGCTGCACTCCCACACAAATGTTGGGAGCACCACTCGACTACGTGGCCCGCATCTCTGAACCGCTGAGCATCCTGTCTCGCAGTTGATGACGCCTCAAGGCACGTTTCACACACGCGCCCGCACCATCATGCTCTCCCTTCCCGTGACTAGTCTCAAAGAATGACCAAATCACTGGGATACTAGACTGCACATGCCACCTATAAATCCATAAAAGATAGTCTTAGTTATTGTTTTCTTTAAGATGTTCTAGTGAATTTAGTTTAATTGTAAATGTAAGAAAGCCATAAGTACTACCTGTAGAGCCAATAGAATTGACGTGATGACTTGAACTGTGCACCACAACCATCCGACCAAACCCATCGCTGGACATGTCTGATCCCACAATCTCCTAAAAAATCGTCATGGAGACGAAAACAGTGTTGCACAAAATGTGCATCATGTGAACGATCATCACTGATATAGAAATGATACTCTCGAATAATGACACGGGTCTCGGGGGTACTCGTTATCCCATCTACATGAGCCTCTGCATGTCGATAGCTAATGTGGACCAAAATAGCAACCTGGTGAGGTAAGCAATACATACGTTTAGGACACAAAAAATCAATTAAGTAATGTAGCTCAAACATAAAACAAATATTACAAAATATAACCATTACCTGCTCTGAGAAGTAATACTCAGATTGTATCTCTTGAAAAGGTGTGAAAGTGTAGTTCTCTGCAAAATCAATCACAGAGACGACCACACCAATAGGAAACTCTGCTAGGCATGCTCGGAACTGACGATCCTGCCACTTGGCACAATGACTGTGCCGTATGTAGGGGTAGATCTGCTCCCTAAATGTGGCTGTGAAGTGACAACGTGGTGTATGTTTGTCCACGAGCTGCAACTTCCTGGACTGTCCACCACTCTGGAGCTGGTGTGTCACATACTCATAACGTTGCCATGCCACTATCTCTTGGTCACTTGCATCAAGATCTACCATCTGTAGATGTGCAAGTGAACCACATGATGTGCAATTGCTCTCCACACAAGGCATCCTATGGAACTAGGCATCCTCCGTGCGTGCACACAAAAGAGAGTGGATGAAATCACGTGGACTATGAGGCAACTCTCTATTCCCACTAAGAGAACGGAACACATCATAAAAAAGTTTGAACTCAACATGGTAGCGACAACAACATGTGTCACGCTGACGTGAGTACCTCACAAACCAAGGCTTACACCCCTCAAATGACCTTTGCCCAATTTTAAGCTCTGGATACGAAGCCACAAACTGAGAATACAACTCAGTTTGGGTCATTTCAAGAAAGCAAGCACCGTGCTCAATGAACACTCCTCTTGTCACTCTCTTAC
Source organism: Cibotium barometz (assembly GCF_041138505.1). Classification (NCBI taxonomy): domain Eukaryota; kingdom Viridiplantae; phylum Streptophyta; class Polypodiopsida; order Cyatheales; family Cibotiaceae; genus Cibotium; species Cibotium barometz. The sequence continues at coordinate 4,157,764 of NC_141074.1, forward strand.
GCAAAGCTTTCTTGAAAACTGGCGATGCACGACAATTCTCCTCCCAAAAAATTTCTATCAAGGTTCTAGTGGTTTCATCTAGTAGGGGATTATGCCTAGCTACACGACCACTACTCGCCCACATAGCACCAACCTCATTGGCATCTAAACTTTGTCGCCTAATAGACCCAACTCTAAGTGCGTGTGGTGCTATGGAAAGGATGAGAGATGTGGCACTAACCTTACCCTTCATTTGGGAGCTACTTATGGCTGCCACAATAGCCCGTCGAGCAGCCAAAGCGTCCGCAAAGTTCCTCTTCTTGTTAACTATATAGGAATGACAAACACTTTGTAGCACCGCCATGCCAGCTCTCCTCTCTCTTCGACTTCCAATGTCAGAAAGCGCCCTGCAGTTGGCCATGTTGGGCAGATCAATCAAAGCATCAGGCACACATGCCTGTGATGAAGACGTGAGGTCTTTGAAATAGGAATGGAAGATTGCATGGGCACGACGATGTGCCCCTGACTTTGATAGTTCTTTCCTATCCACACGAAGGGCGCCCTAAGGAGGGGGGGTGGGTTCTTGTAGAAGAGAGGACTCAAGAAGGGCAGGTTCATGTGGATTATCTAAACTAAGGGGTAGTGGGGGGGAAGAGGGCGAAGGGAGAGGAAGTGGAAGAGGAGGAGCAAGGCTTGGATCATTGCCAAAACGGAAGGTGTTGCTCGTTGACGTGCTCTCCACTCTCTCTTTCTCTCACGAGCTACCCTTCTCCTCTCCTCCTCTTGAACTTGGTGGATGGGGGGGAGTCTAGTCCTATCATGTTTCCGACTCCTACCACTACAAGGGATTGGGCTCATACCCGCGCTCTTAGCCGCTAAAAATGACTTGTGAAAAAAAGTAGCGGGCCCGTGTATCAGCGCGTGTATAATTGCGGCCAGAGACATGCGTGTAAAACCGCGTGTACAGTACCTCTCAGACGCGCGTATACACGGGTGTGTAGCCACGTTTTTTTTCACAGACGCGTTAATACACGCCAGTATACACGCATCTTATTATATTAGACGCGGTTATACACGGGTGTATAGCCGCATCCTGTTCAGTTCCAATGTCCCAGACGCGTTTTTACTTGCGTCTATACACGCGTTTCTTTTATTTAGATGCGCTTATACACGCGTTATTGCCAGTTTATACGCGTTAATACACGCGTAATTTCCAGATTTTCCGCGCAGATACACGCAAGTTTTAGCAGTTTTGACGCGTTTATACACGCGAACAGAGAGCAAAAAAAAAATCCAGAGAGTGCTATTTGGTGCCTGAATACTGTTCCAGCATTCCAGCACCCAATAGCACTCTCTGGTTTAGGGTTTTTGGTGCATTAGACCATCCCATTAGACCATCCACGAAGAACATATGCAGGAGGGAGATTAAGACAAGAACGACATGAATGCATACATTGTCATTACACGATTCAAGACAGCCATGAATGTAATACTATCGATCAATCAATTCAATATTACTATCAAAATTTCATACATGTATACAAGGGAGTCCATATCTCGAAGTAGCCCATGGCTTGAGTTTACAAAAAAATATATACAATCACATCCTAAATATGGAATGTGATACTACAAATCTGAGTACTACTCAGACCCAGATGATGACTCGGTGCTCCCCCCATGCTCAGATGAGCTCGCATCGGTCGGAATGTCCGAGGAGTAGTGCTCACGTCCACCCTCTGCAGCGGCGGCCGGTGGATCATCAGCAGCTTGTGCCTGTTCAAGTAATATATAGTATATAAGTATATATATATATATATATGCAATTCAATAAACCAAAACCATTCGTTACGAATTTTCAAGTACCTGTCGACCGTATGGTCTCATGGCCAACTCAAACTGCGCGTCCGTAATACGTCCCTCGGCTCTGAAGATGGCCCACGTGTCACGTCTGCTATGCTGGCGAGCATACGCAGTATCGTGGGTTGTGGGCTTCCTCCCCGTAACCCGTCGCTGTATCATAATCAACACAATTTGTAAGATTAAAACAATTCATAGAATCAATGAATTAAGTAAACAATCAAATAAAGTGACAGGATACTTACGAACTCTGCCTCCCATGACTCGACGCTGCCAGATCCGAAATGCGAAGATCCAACGGTCTCCATCTGGATCCGTCGTGCCTCCACATGCTGCCTGCTCTTCACGCCACCCTCTGCTCGTTTCTTTGCCTCCTTCCACTCGCCTTTGTGCGCAGTGGGCAGGTTTCTCGGCAGGATAGCCACCCGCAGCTACATTTAGCCGGTCATCGTACGCGAGTTTTTTAAGGTGAGATCTTTTATTACTTAAGATCTCCCTTATTCGCGTCCTTCCCCATACATCCGAGAATGTAGCATGCGGGGGATTGGGGTACCGACTGTGTACAGCCTCTATCACCTCCCCAACTAATCGGCTATTTTGATCTTTAAATTTAATAAAACAATTTCTATATGAGTTTGATACTACCCCACGCATGTACTCCATTACCTCCCTCCCCCTCGCATCCATCACTATCCCGCCCCTATCCGTCACATCATAGCAAACCACTCTCTCCATCTCTCTCATCTCCTCCTCTTCCGAACTGTCTCCTCTAACTCTTCTCCCTCTATCTCCTCTCTCACCCCGTGCCCTACTACCTCCCCCACCTCCCCCACCTCCCCCACCTCCCCCACCAAAGCACCCGCCGCATCCTCCACTCCCACTCTTCCTACTGCTGCGGGTGGAGTCACGACTGGGGGATTGTCTACGTGACGGTGGCTGTGAGCCCTGACGTGACGGTGGCTCTGAGGGAGCACGTGATGGTGGCTGTGAGGGTGTACGTGAGTGTGTCTGGGACGAGGTATGTCTCCTCGGTGGACGTGGAAGAGGAGAAGCTGCATGCCGTCTCGTCGGACTCGGAGGAATAGACGGCACTGGAGTGCCCTGGATACTCGCGGTAGGGGTATAGACACCAGGCAGGGAAGGAGGGGGATGGGCATACATATACTCTGTAAGCTCAACCGGACCAGGTTGGCGCCCAAAGTGATTCATCATCTCCATCAACCAATTGCTATACGCAAATGGATCGGATGAAGAACCTGGAATATCCATAAAGAACCTGCAACAAACATCATCATGTACATCATGGGCTGTCTCTTGACTCACACATTGTCATTACACAAGTCAATTGCCTGCAAACCATGGAATCTGAAACGCCGCAGTTTTCTGTCTGCAGAAACGCGTGTATACACCCGTCAAAAAACGTGTGTATACACTCGGCAAAAAACGCGTGTATATGCGCGTGGAAAAACTCTGCAGACAGGTTACACGCGCTTCTACACGCGTTCGTACACGCGACCTGCGAAAAAAATTTTCTCGAAAAGACCGACCCCCCGACAAAGACAGAATGTCCTTATAAAAGGACCAGCCATTGTCGCCCCTGTCAGGATGCAGCAACCCAATCGTGTGCAAAAAGACAAACCCAAAGAGCAAAGAGCAAAGTAAACAAATGTGACAAAAGAGACAAGGCACAGGACAAAGTGACTCACCTTTGAAAAAGTGAGTCCTCTCTGCTCCTTCTCTGCTCCCTCCTTCTCCCGTGTGTGTGCTCCTTTCTCTGCTCCCTCCTTGCTGTTGGAAGAGGCGAAAACAGGCGAAAACGCATGCACTGTTGATTTCTAAGTTTAAAATCTATATTTGGGGAAGGCGGGCTATTTTTAGTTTAAATATGCCGCCGCGTTTATGTTCGCGTTTATGAACGCAGGTATATTCGCGTGTACATGATGTTAGCTGCGTTTATACACGCGTTTTGCAAAAATTAGCCGCGTGAATACACGCGTTTTTTAGGAAGTAGCCGCGTTTATACACGCAAGTTTTAGGAGATAGCCGCGTGAATACACGCGATTTTGTGCTTTCATTAAAAATATATAATGAGTTTGTGTTTTCTGGTTTGTACACAGGATGTCATCAACCTCTTCAAGCAATTCTGGGGAAGATGAGACAATGCGTCATCGTAATCGCGATGTGTGGTTGGGACAACGGATCAAATGTATGTGTAATCGATGTCAAGGATGCATTGTACGAGCACGTCGAATTACCTTGAATCACATCTCCATGTATGGAGAATGGAATCAAACAGGTTTAGAGGTGAGTAGATGTAAATTGATGGTATTCAAATGACTCATGGTATCCAAATTAAATTAATAGAGTTGTAACATATAATTTGATAAATTGAAGCAGGATGCAGTACCACACCCTAACATGGTACCCTACGCGCGACGAGAGCACGTAAAGCGTCGACGAGATGATGCTGGAGCTTCGGGATCTATTGTCAGAGATGAGTGGGAAAGGGACGACAATAGCCCTGCACCCCACGAAGTTGTGGAAGAGGAGGTGCTTGATGATATGGTGCGGAATCTTTTTAAGGATGATCCCAAAGGTATGGACGACGATGATATGGAACAAGAGCATCTTTATAAAGCTTCATCGACACCGGTGTTTGAAGGGTGCACATTCTCAGTTTTACGTGCTTCCCTTGAACTACTTAATATACAAACAGTTTATGGATGGAGCAATGCAAGTCTTGACGCATTGTTGAAGTAAGCATTCTAACTTATAAATTTGAATTAGTGGTTTAAGGTTTAGGATTTAAGACTAATTATAATTGATGATATTGGATGCAGGCTATTGTCAAACATGCTTCCAAAGGAAAATAGACTGCCCACCTCAAGAGACATAGCGAGACGCTATGTGACATCTCTTGGAGGACTGGATTATGATAAAATACATGCATGCGTCAATGATTGCATTCTCTTTCGTGGGACGCATAAGGAGGCTCTGACATGTCCCACTTGTGGTGAAGCAAGGTACAGAACAGACATGAAGAGTTTTGATGTACCTCGTAAAGTCTTGCGACACTTTCCTATAATTCCTCGCATCAAACACATGTTCAAGTGCAAATCCATAGCAGAGCTCATGTCATGGCATTCCTCACATCGATCGGATGATGGCATGTGGAGAATTCCCGCAGACACTCCTGCTTGGAAGCATATTGAAGATGAGTGGCCCAGCTTTAAAACAGAGCCCAGAAACTTGAGACTTGGCCTGGGTATGGATGGAGTGAATCCATTTGGTTTCAAAAGCACCGCATACAGCGTGTGGCCAGTTGTGCTGGTGAATTATAACCTTCCACCATCAATGGCGATCAAGAAGGGACATCTTATGTTATCCCTTCTAATTCCAGGGAAACATAAAGTCAAGCATATGGATGTTTATCTTGAACCACTGATTGATGAGTTGGAGGAACTATGGAGAGGTGTTGCGGTGGTGGACATTAGTAGGCCTCCCTCCTCTCAACACTTCGACTTAAAAGCAGTGTTGATGTGGACAATGCATGACTTTCCAGGATACAGCGATAATCATCATAATGAAGACTATATTCGATAATCATCATCGATTTCTCCCCTCAGATCATCCTAAATATGTTGCTAGTAAGAGTAACATTCCTCCACAAACACTTCGTGCAAAAGATTGGAAGCGTATTTGGGAGTCTACAACTATTCTTCCTCCAGATGGCATGAACAGGTATAGTGATGTTTTTTCAATCTTGTTTTGTGTAGTCTGTAATTGGATTAAAGGTCACATAGAGCAATCCCTTGTGCAGGTACTCCATTTTTTTCCGGCTGCCATATTGGACCCATCTTAAGATCAACCATCTTCTTGATCCCATGCACATCTTCAAGAATGTGGGATCTGGTATTTGGGAACATATTACTGGTAAACGAGACAATGTTAGCGTACGTGAGGACTTGCGGGTCGCAGGACGTATGCGTCAAGCTTGGCCACGAGAGGTGGGTGGGCACGTTCGTCTTCCGCCTGCACCATGGATTATATCAAAGAAAGAGGAGAAGCAGGTAAAGCAGGCCATCACCACTTTGCGTACTCCCACTGGATGCATGAGATCATTGAAGGGAGCCTTTACAACCACTAAGAAAAGAGGCGTTGAGCAACTATATGGGTTGAAGTCCCACGATTGGCACAAGATGCTTCAAGTAAGTGTTTTCCAAGTCTTGTACGTACGTTGAAATTAAATTTTATAATGCCATAAACCATAAATGTTCTCTTATGTGCGCAGTTCATACTACCTACTAGCATCGACCATTGTGCGAATAAGAGTTTGAAAAAATGTATTTATAAGATGGGCGAGCTTGTGAGGTATGTAAAACCCATGCTCAGATCACCCTTCATTATACCTTGCAAAATGAACGTGCATGAGGTATAACGTACTATTTATTTATTTTTCAGATATGTTAGTTCCAAAGCAATTGATCCAGCCACGTTGGATGATGCGCGTGTTATGGCAGTGGAGGTGGTTTGTTTGGTAGAGGAGACTTTTCCGCGAACCATTCTCACAAGTCAACTACATCTCATTGTGCATTTAGTGGACGAAATTGCTTTATGTGGTACTGTGCATGCACGTTGGATGTTCTTCCTAGAGTGCTTCATGAAGACCTTAAAAAACTTTGTGAGGCAAAGTGCAAGGCCTGAAGGAAGCATGGCCGAGGGTTGGTTGATACAAGAGTCTCTTGTATATATTTCAGAATTTCTTGGTCAGGTGGACAGCTCTTTGCCACGACTATGGAGCAATGAAGAGGACTTGAGGATGACCTCTATTGTGCCTCAAGGAAAAGGACAGAGTAAAGTAATTGACAGAACATTGATTGATGATCTCAATTTCACTTGTATCCTTAATAGTGATGTGATGAGCAGATGGGTTACAAGATATGAGGATGCAAAGACAAAAAGGCAAGCAGAAAGAGCTCTCTTTCGGAGGCAACATGGCTCTCGGAAGGCGTACCCTAAGCATCTAGCAACACTTCGGAATGATATCCATGTTGATTGGTTGCATGAGGAAATGGAGAGAGCAGAGAGTGACGAGGGGCTGCATATCACGGCGGAAGAATGGGAGTATGCACGAGGATGCATGTCAAAGGTACATAGAACTAATGTTTTGCATTAGTTGTAAGTGATTTGCTTTTAATATTTATTCACATTGCTTACACAAATATTGCTTCTATTTTGGTCCAGTGCACTATGTTCAATGCTATATGGTGTGAAGGCAAGCATTTTCGAACACAAAGAATTGATGAAAAGAGAAATACACAAGATTGCGGTGTCATTAGTAGCTTTGAGGGAGCTAATGGAAAAATGGATGATTATTGTGGCATAATCCAAGACATATTTAGGCTTGACTTTCGTCGCTTCTTTGTGTATGTTTTGGATGTCAAATGGCAAATGAACGTGGTGGAAAAAGGGCCTGATGCAACGATAAAACGCCATGCAAGTGGATATGTAACTATTGACTCTACAAAGTTGTGGCAAACAAAGAAAGATAGGCTCGTATTGCCACAACAATGTGAGCAGGTATGCATTTTTTTACTAATGTGTTTCATGTACATATATATCTAAGCTCGCGTACCCCTTGACTTTTGATATGCTAATTAATTACTGTACTGTGTGTATTTGAGTAGGTTATCTATCTACCAATGGTGCATGACATCAAATGGTGGTACGTCATCCCTATTGCACCACGTTCCAAAGTGATGTATAATACATTCACTGATATGGAGCATATGGAGGATGTAACAAGCCGCAATGAAGATGACGTCGAACATGCCATTGAAGATGTTGTGATCGATGATCAAGAAATAAGAGATGATCGTGATAATGAGGATGAGCATGCCATTTCTCATGATCATGAGAATGACCCTACCATTGAGGATGATGGTGATGTTGATGAGGATGATCAGGACATCGATACCATTATCAATGGAGTACAGAATATCGATAGTGGAATAAATTTAATCGTAGCCTTACCAATTGATCAAATGGATATTGATGTTGATCGTTTGACAAGGATGGATCTTATTGAAGATGAGATCGAACCCTAACCAATCCGTCACTGTATGTTCTAAATTGATGACATTTCTATCATCTCATATGCATGATTTATTTTTGAATATATTTCATTGTTGTAAATGCATGTAGTGGGATTGTGTAATGATGTATACTGTAATGTACTATGAGATGGTTTAAGAAAAATAGTTTTTAATTTTGTTAAGAAATTCAGCTTTTTTTCAGTTTTTCTCTGCCATGCATGTATTAATCCGTGTACAGTGGCGTGTATTTTTCCGTGTATAATAGCGAGTATTACCCCGTAAATATTATCGTGTATTTATGCGTGTATTACTGCGTGTATATAAACGCGTTTATACACGCGTTGATAAATGCAAATATACACGCGAACTTAAATGCTAAAATACACGCGCCCGATTCTATTCAAATACAAGCGCGACCATACACGCGTTCGTAATTTATCGCGTGTATGAAACGCGTGTATGGCAGCATTGTCTTGTAGTGTACGACTTTGAGAACCCATTCTCAAGGAAGCTAAGAGAGAAAATATTATAAAGGCTCACAATGATGGGATAGTACTAGAGATAAGTATGGGATAGTACTAGAGATGTGTGATTATATAGGAAAAATAGGTTATCCACTTCAAATCTCATTGGATTTCCTATCTAAGATTGATTGGATAACTAAGATAAACATAAAGATAATTAAAGATAAACTATTATCCACTTAAAAATTAATATTATTTATAATATTTATTAACAAGTCTAAATATTTATCATTACTAGATATATAAATATATCTTTAAAGATATCTTTTATTTTATAATTATATAACTATTTTTTTTAAATAAAGTATTTTTTTCAAATTTTATTCAAAGGTTTATTCTACATAAAAAAATTTCAAGAAATATAAAATTAAAAAATTTATTTTTTTTAAATTAATAATATGATCTTTAATAATATTTTTATTGATCTAATCCCAAAATATAATCCTTTAAAATTAGTGATTTTAAATTCTTTTATTTAATAAGTTACATATATTTTATTATTTAAATTTCTATATTCTATTTCTCTAAATTACTAAATTAACTTTTCCAAAAATATATTTTTGAAAAAAGAGGGGAGGTGGGAAGGAGATGCCACGTGTCACAAGCGTGCATGACACGTGGCATTCTCTTGACATGTGGCACTATTATGGTTGATGTGGCAATTCCATGATGTGGCATGCCATGTCACCATGTGCGAGGTGGCAAGATGATATGGCATTAATGATGACTAGGATGATGAGGTGGGGAGTCAACTAGGTTGACCATGTTGACATGGAGGGTGGAGGTGGTAAGCTGAGGTGGCAAGCTGCTTATGTGGATCCTCTCGATGCTCACGTGGACATAAAGCGGCATGCATATATAAGGTTTGTGCCTACCCAAGCCTCACACATGGAATGAAACGTAAGCTGTGAAGTTTACCAAGCCTAGATTTCCAAACCTAACTAGGATTGGTTTTAGACTTGAAAAGGGGAGAGTGGACACAATATGGGAATTTTCACTTGGGAGGATTGAAAATGGACCTTCCCATACTCAAATCAAGCCAAATTTTTTTTAATAAATTCATGGCAACAAGAGTATTGATCCCTTGAGTTTTTAGATTGAAAGATTCAATATTTAATTTTCTAGAATTAAATTACTATTGATTTAATGGGCCTCTGACAGTCATAATAAATTTTCCAAAGTAAATCTACAAAAATCAAACCGTTAGATTTGTAATTTTACCTTATACCCACATTATACTAATCTTTCCCAATCTAATCATCACTAGATCCATACAATTTGAGCATTTTAAATGGTAGATGTGGTGGGAGGATAAAATAGTATATTTTTTAACAATTCTAATATCTTTTAAATAATATAGAAAATAGTAGAACACATCAAAAATTACTGGATAAATCAAGTTAAGCTCTATGTTATTTGTATTTGTGATATACAAAGTGGGAACATCATATGAGTAATAATGTAAAAGTTATAGGCAATTTACTCACATTCACTATACCTGTCTAAACCTAGGACAGGGCCTGTATACAAACTTGGTTCCCAAAGAAAAGGGGATTTGCAATTATTGGATATTCGATCAGATTATAGTTTTAGGTGCCCAACTTTGCATATGATGTTTCATTAGAAGACCTTGAAGTGAAACTCCTTGGCTAACTATGAGAGATTGGCTATTCTTCTTGAACAAATGCCTGTTTTCCAGCTAAAGCCAAGGGCGCCCACGACATGAAACTAGATAACCTCATCTTGCAATAACCCATGTGCTTAATCATGTACGTCAATGTCTGACCTGTCAGAAAGTCAAGGCCGAGAGAGTAAAAATGCCTGGGAAGTTATAGATGAAGTGGGAATACATCAGTATGGATTTTATTACTAGAATACCCTCAGTCCAATCAGGTTACAACTCCATCTTCATGGTAGTTGATAGACTAACCAAAGTTGCCCATCTGATTCCAGTAAAAGAAACCTACAGTGCAGTGGATGTGCTAGAGTGTTCCTCAAAGAAATCTCCAAATTGCATGGCCTACCCAGAAGAATAGTAAGTGATCGAGATCCCAAATTCATGTCAAGATTCTGGACTGCATTTTTTGAAGTAGTAGGAACTTTCTTAGATCTCAGCACAGCTTACCACCCCGAGACCGATGGTCAAACTGAAAGGGTGAACCAAGTAATCGAAGATATACTTCGGTCATGTTGTGGTGGCAGCAGGGAACCCAAGAAGTGGCAAAGCTATCTGCACCTATTCGAGTTCGCCTACAATGCTTCTTATCACATAAGTATTGGGATGAGCCCTTTCAAAGCTTTGTATGGACAAGATTGCTTAACTCCATTAACTTGGTCCGACCCATTGATTAGGATCGAGATGTCCAGACAGATGCTTGATGACATGGATCAGCAGATGCAGTCAATTCGCAAAGATATAAAAGCTGCCCAGGATAGACAGAAGCAGTATGCAGATAAGAAGAGGACAGACAGAAGAAAATTCAAAGAAGCAGATATGGTCTTCATTCGAGTATGCCCTAAAAGAAGTTCTCTATCTCTTGTTGGGAAGTATAAGAAGTTATCCCCCAGATATTGTGGACCATATTTGATTACAAAGAAACTAGGTGACTTAGCCTACGAGCTTCTTCTGCCTCCTCATCTCAAAGTACATAATGTATTTCATGTCAGCCTTCTTAAAAAGTATATACCAAGCCCAAATCATGTTCTTGATGATGAAATCTTAACTTCTTCAACCCAAGGGCAGATAGAACTTCAACCTGAAGAAATCCTTGATGTTCGAGAAAAGGTTCTCAGGAACAGAATTCTGAGAGAATTATTAGTCAAATGGAAGTTCTATCCTTTTGAAGATGCCACCTGGGAGAAAGACGCAGAACAGTTACGAATTTACCCCCAGTTTGCGAGATGAGGACATCTCACGTTTTTCAAGTGGAAGAGAATGCAAGATTCCTCCCCAGCCTCTCAAGATGTTCAATATTAGTCCCCTGTAATCAAATCCCTCTTCAGATATATAAAAGATCTTGTTTCTATCTATTTTGGCTTAGAGAGAGAAAATATTCTAGAGAGAGATTATTCAGATTTTAGATATTTTTGGATGGAAAAATATCTCTTCTTATTAAAATAAATTTTTCCAAAATAGAAGTTTAAAAAGATTTTCAGAAGGTGCATTAGAAATCATTTATAATCTATTCAAATGCATAGAAAGATGCATATTGATTATTTTTTTTATTATAAAAGAGTGATTTTCATTAGATTTAAACACTATGCATAGAAAGATGCATATTGATTTTTATTATTATTTATAAAAGAGTGATTTTAATTAGATGTAAACTCTATGCATAGAAAGATGCATATTGATTATTTTTATTATTATAAAAGAGTGATTTTCATTAGATTTAAATTCTATACACATAGAAAGATGTATATTGGATTATTTTTTATTATAAAAGTGTTACTTTCATCAATATTGATTTTTATGCATAAATAGTTGCATAAAAGAATTTTTTTATTTATAAAAGTGTTACTTTCACAAATATTGATTTTTATGCATAAAATGATGCATTAAAAAAAATATTATAAAAGTGTTACTTTCATCAATATTGATTTTTATGCATAAATAGATGCATAAAAGAAATTTTTTTTAATAAAAGTGTTACTTTCACCAATATTGAATTTTATGCATAAAATGATACATAAAAGAATTTTTTTATTATAAAAGTGTTACTTTCACCAATATTGGTTTTTATGCATAAAATGATGCATAAAAGAATTTTTTTATTATAAAAGTGTTACTCTCAACGGAGAGTCCAGAGTGATACTGTTTTGTGAGAAACAAGGATTGAATGGAAATTTTGAGATATGACATCTGTAACCAATAATTGTTTGTCAATGGATTGTTTTATAAATTAAAGTTTAAAGAGGAATGTGTGCGTATTTGTATTCTAAAGCAAAAGTTAAGAAAGGCATTCAATTATGGGTGGTTGGTACTTGAACTTGAATACAGTCGGGTGGCATGTCCTCATCAGTCAAGTCCTTGAAGAGTTTGCCCTCAAGACTGAGACCGTACTCTTCATGCAGGTCCTGTGCCGTGTAATAGAACCTGGTTTGTTGAGGGTACTCCTCCATTTTGTTCTTACCTAAAATGTGTTCAAAACAAATCAGAGAATTGCTGACTCCTATAGATTAAATATGGTGCCCGACATTGTGTCTAATGTGAGGTGATGCCCTACAGAACCAATTGTGGTACTCAAAGAGTACCAAATTTGCTACTGCAAAGTACCAAATATAGTACTGTTCATTTAACTTCAAATGTCAGTGCAGGGAGTGAACATGCACCATTTACTTAGCACATGCATATGCCAATGAATAGCGTACCACGTCTTGACTTGCTGGTAGATTTTGATTCGTCGTCGTCGAAGAGGAGTGAGGTCCGCCGTTCGGAGTCGACCTTGCACTGTTTTGCACTTGCCCTTGTGTTGGGACTGGCTATGTGCTCCGGCTTTGTTTGTTGGGGGGGTGTGGTGGAAGCACCCTTCTTGTTGCTGCTGCCAGGAGGCACCATGCCCTCCTTTCCTTCGCTTTCGGTTTGCATGTTGAAGGTGACGCTCGCAAATATAGTACTGTTCATTTAACTTCAAATGTCAGTGCAGGGAGTTAACATGCACCATTTACTTAGCACATGCATATGCCAATGAATAGCGTACCACGTCTTGACTTGCTGGTAGATTTTGATTCATCGTCGTCGAAGAGGAGTGAGGTCCGTTCGGAGTCGACCTTGCACTGTTTTGCACTTGCCCTTGTGTAGGGACTGGCTATGTGCTCTGGCTTTGTTTGTTGGGGGGGTGTGGTGGAAGCACCCTTCTTGTTGCTGCTGCCAGGAGGCACCATGCCCTCCTTTGCCTTCGCTTTCGGTTTGCATGTTGAAGGTGATGCTCTGCTGGCAGTAGCTCCCTTGGCCTTTGGGGTCCTCATGGCTAGATGACTGCTCTAGAGCAGAGCAGCTCTGCTACAATCGAATGCGGGGAAAGAGAGAGAGAGAGAGAGAGATGGTGCGACCAGACGACGCCCGCCTAGTTCAAACAGAAATGAGCAAAAACAATAAAAATTGAAACCATAAAAAATTGAAACCACTACCACCACTAATGACACCACTACTCTCACGGGGTGGTACTGCACAAAAGATTCTCAAAGATCTTAAAAATAGTTCCTAAATACAAACCTTGTACCCTCAAATTTCTAAATACAAACCTTGTACCCTCAAATTCCCCCCCCAAAGTACCAAAAAGGTGGAAAAAAAATTGGCCCTTTTCTTGTACCACCAACCCTTGCTTTCACCCACATACAGCCTATACGTATGGCCTATGCATAAGAGGGATACATACTTTATCTCCTATGCATAGGACTTATGCATACGTTGTATGCATACAGCCAATGCATATGGCCTATGTATACGCCAATGCATAAGCTGTATGCATAGGCCTTACACATAGGCCTTACGTGTAGGCTGTATGCATAGGCCATATGCATAGGCCGTATGCATAGGCTATGCATGGCGTATGGTTTAGACTATGCATACGCTATGGTTTATGCTGCATAGAGATATGGGGCATTGTTATATCCCATCTAGAAAGTTGCTTATGTCAGGTTAGGAGTGGTTATCCGAGAGTAGGTGGTTATAGTGGAGGGGTGCCCTGGATCTTCTCACTATACTTCTCTTGTAAAAGAGGAGAGGTCTTTCGCTTTAATAGGGGGAGCATGTGGAAAGTCCTCAGAAGCTATCATCCGAAAAGGGGCATTGTCCACCCTGCTTGTCTATGCAGTAATGTGGGAAGTCATAACAATGGCCTAATATCACAGGTTGTATTTTTTGTCTAAGCTTGTGTTGTTGTTTTCTCTTGGTTGGCTTGACATTGTCGAGTTAAGTGGCCTTATTCATTCAAACTCATGTTTATTGCACCCTTGGGTGCCAGGTTTAGTGTGGGATCCCACTGCCCCCTCTGCGCACCGGCGGATTCCCGATTGCTGGTAGAGCGGAAGCAGCTCCCTCTTGCGCGGGGCAGGGTTTCCCACTCGGGGCCTCGCCCTCGAATGTCTGGGCACAAGACTAAGTTGGTGGTCATTCCGAAAACTAAAACCGGGAAAACTTTGTCTTCTCGGAAAACGGGGACGATTCCACCATTTTCAATTTCTTAACGAATTTTTCTAACGTGGTCAAAATATTGAACTAACCTTCATCTGAATAAACGAGATAGAAGGGAAACTATTACAGACTTAACTTGAAGGAATCAACACTTTTTCCCTAATTGAATTAGGCACAACCATTGATCTATTAATTTGAGAAGTCTTTAGGTTATTATTTAACTATTCGAGTTCTAAGCGTATTCCTATTGATCAATTTTATTATTAAAACTCTACTGATTCCAGCCTATCCGGCCCATGGGTTAGCCACCGCCCAACTACTGGTAGAACCAGACAAGTACTCACCCACCCATAATTGAATGCCTTTCTTAACTTTTGCTTTAGAATACAGATACGCACACACTCCTCTTTAAACTTCAATTTATTAAACAATCCATTGACAAACAATTATTAGTAACAGATGTCATATCTCAAAATTTCCATTCAATCCTTGTTTCTCACAAAACAATATCACTCTGGACTCTCCGTTTGAGACCAGCAGGTCAGCAACAAAATCTAGTAACAGATTACAATAATTTTCTCGCCATCATACATATATATATCTTCCACGACATACGTATGGGTGTCCTAAGCACCGCGAGCCCGTGCATCGATTGGTCAGAAACCCTCCAAGATCCTCCTTAGGTGTCGTGGCACTTCACTCAGGGACCGCTTCGTCGGGACTCGCCCATCGTACCGGAAGCACACCATTTTACACCATACCCAGGCTGGTGTCAAGACTTGGGCAGGTTTTTGCCGCATGAGCCGTCCTTTGAATGCTCCCCGCCAGCAGTTGCAACCGAACTTCCCTTAGAAAACACATATACCAAATGCTCCCTCTAGCATTCTAGCATAAGACAGTCCTTTAAAAAAATGGGGTTTCTATGCAAGGTTTCAGTTTTGATTTTCTTTTGAATACAATGAGTATATCTTAATTCCGTATCTCAAGACTTCTAGTTCAAAGGTCTAGATTCCAAGCAAAATTTCTCGAATTTTGAATTCTTGATTCTCAAATCAAAATCAAAGGTCTCAACTTAGTTTCAGATTCGATGGGTGATTTGAGTGTAGATTACTGAACTGGTCACATCGTCTTTTCTTGAAACTGACGAAGGAGTTACATCTTGGTCATAGTCTAATTCAGGGTTTGAGTCTGGAAAGGTTCTCCCTGATTTATCTTTCTCGAAGGATAATATTTCAATTACTACTTTACTGAATTTTATTCATTGAGTATTTTGCTCAGCTGAATTCAAAACTAGACACGAATTCCTATGAGGAATAAATGAATCATTTATCTAAAATTTCGACTTCGATAGTTTTTTTGAATTTTCTCATTACCATCCTAGAGAATATGAAATGGTATAATTTTCCTTCATTGAGTATTTACTGATTCATTTTCCAATATTCATGGGATTTAAACATAGGATTAAAGAGAACTCTTATTTTGATATAAAAAAGTTCTTTTATGCATCTATTTATGCATAAAAATCAATATTGATAAAAGTAACACTTTTATAATAAAAATTTTTTTTATGCATCATTTTATGCATAAAAATCAATATTGGTAAAAGTAACACTTTTATAATAAAAAAATTCTTTTATGCATCATTTTATGCATAAAAATCAATATTGGTGAAAGTAACACTTTTATAAAAAAAATTCTTTTATGCATCTATTTATGCATAAAAATCAATATTGATGAAAGTAACACTTTTATAATTAAAAAAATTCTTTTATGCATAAAAATCAATATTGGTGAAAGTAACACTTTTATAATAAAAAAATTCTTTTATGCATAAAAATCAATATTGATGATAGTTACACTTTTATAATAAGAAAATTATCCAATATACATCTTTCTTTGTATAGAATTTAAATCTAATGAAAATCACTCTTTTATAATAAAAAAATAATCAATATGCATCTTTCTATGCATAGAGTTTAAATCTAATGAAAAAATAATCAATATGCATCTTTCTATGCATAGAGTTTAAATCTTATGAAAATCACTCTTTTATAATTAAAAAAATAATCAATATGCATCTTTCTATGCATAGAGTTTAAATCTAATGAAAATCACTCTTTTATAAAAAAATAATCAATATGCATCTTTCTATGCATAGAGTTTAAATCTAACGAAAATCACTCTTTTATAATAAAAATAATAGTCAATATGCCTCTTTCTATGCATAGAATTTAAATCTAATAGGAATAACACTTTTATAATAAAAATATTTCTACTATGCATTTTCTTATGCATAGAATGAAAATAACACTTTTAGAATACACAAACGATGGGGATTACTCTTTTTGAATAATAAAAGGTAATACTTATTTCACAAAATTTAAGAAACTTTTGCCATAACCTCCTTTGTATGGCTGACCATTTTTTAATTTTTCTTATTCTGAATTTACTTAAAAATTATCCCCAATTTGTTTAAAGCATTATAAACTAATCAAATTCCACTTTTAAAAGAGAAACAATATGAAAAGTTTAATTCAAACAATTTGATTACTTAACTAGGATAAAGAAGGGCTGAATTTGAGAATGAGAGAGGGGGAAAGCCTTTCCAGCAAGGCATAGCATCAGATTATCATTTTAAAGATAAAAAAAATTAGAAAACCATTAAAAGAATAAGAAAAAGTAGGATTTCTAACTTACATGAAATTCTAGGAGCTTTCCTTTGGCTTGATGGTTTGAGGGATCTACGTTTGTTTGCAACAAGAGTCGCCACCAGTTCTTTTTTAGAAGAGGGAAAGGTCAAAAAGTAATGAATTATTAAGAAATTCATAGTTTTTGGCTCTGGGGAGGAGTAGAGTAACAGTGCATAAAACACTATTAAGCTTCAACGAAGGGGGAGGCTTCTATTTATAGGAAAAAGTGAGCTTCTAACCAAGCAAACTGATTCTAGAATTTTCCAGATCAGTTTGGTCAATTTTTGACTATTTTTGGGTCAGTTTAGCTTACTTTTTGGAACTAGACTTGAATTAGGAGAGAGGAGAGATGAAATATCTGAATTTTTGGGAATTTAAAACTCAACCACACATGTGAAATAGGCGCCTCCTTCATGAGGGGGAATCCCCACTCTGAGGTGTCAAAAATTCATTTTTTTAGTATTTCCTTTGGTCCTTAGTCCACTCTTCATGTTGTGTGAGTATTTACTCATTTTTGGGGGGGATTTTCTTTATTTCTTCTATTTTTCTCCTCCACACATTTGGATGAATTTGATTGGCCCCTCAAAACCTTAATTTAAAATTTTCAAAAAATCTTGACCCTTAGGATAAGGCCTTTTGAACAGATTATAATTGATTTCTAATTCATCTTCTGAAAATCTTTTTGAACTTCGGTTTCGGGGGAATTTATTTTAATAAGAAGAGATATTTTTCCATCCAAAAATATCTAAAATTTGAATAACCTCTCCCTAGACTATTTTCTCTCTCTAAGCCAAAATAGGTAGAAACAAGATCTTTTATATATCTGAAGAGGGATTTGATTACAGGGGACTAATACTAGACATCTTGAGAGGTTGGGGAGGAATCTTGCATTCTCTCCCACTTGAAAAATGTGAGATGTCCTCATCTCACAAACTAGGGGTAAATTCGTAAAAGTTCTGCGTCTTTCTCCTAGGTTACATTTTCAAAAGGATAGAACTTCCATTTGACTAATAATTCTCTCAGAATTCTGTTCCTGAGAACCTTTTCTCAAACGTCAAGGATTTCTTCAGGTTGGAGTTCCATCTACCCTTGGGTTGAAGAAGTTAAAATTTCATCATCAAGCACATGATTTGGGCTTGGTATATACTTTTTAAGAAGGCTGACATGAAATACATTATGTACTTTGAGATGAGGAGGCAGAAGAAGCTCGTAGGCTAAGTCACCTACTTTCTTTGTAATCAGATACTATCCACAATATCTGGGGGATAACTTCTTATACTTCCCAAGAGATAGAGAACTTCTTTTGGGGCGTACTCGAATGAAGACCATATCTGCTTCTTCGAATTTTCTGTCTGTCCCCTTCTTATCTGCTTACTGCTTCTGTCTATCCTGGGCAGCTTTTATATCTTTGCGAATTGACTCCATCTGCTGCTCCATGTCATCAAGCATCTGTTTGGACATCTCGATCCTAATCAATGGTGGGTCGGACCAAGTTAATGGAGTTAAGTAATCTTGTCCATACAAAGCTTTGAAAGGGCTCATCCCAATACTCCTGTGATAAGAAGCATTGTAGGCAAACTCGAATAGGTGCAGATAGCTTTGCCACTTCTTGGGTTCCCTGCCACAACATGACCGAAGTATATCTTCGATTACTTGGTTCACCCTTTCAGTTTGACCATCGGTCTCGGGGTGGTAAGCTGTGCTGAGATCCAAGAAAGATCCTACTGCTTCAAAAAATGCAGTCCAGAATCTTGACATGAATTTGGGATCTCGATCACTTACTATTCTTCTGGGTAGGCCATGCAATCTGGAGATTTCTTTGAGGAACACTCTGGCCACATCCACTGCAGTGTTGATTTCTTTTACTGGAATCAGATGGGCAACTTTGGTTAGTCTATCAACTACCACGAAGATGGAGTTGTAACGTGATTGCACTGAGGGTAATCTAGTAATAAAATCCATACTGATGCATTCCCACTTCATCTGGGGGATGTCTAATGGATGTAACTTCCCAATAATTTTTACTCTCTCGGCCTTGACTTTCTGATAGGTCAGACATTGACGTACATGATTAAGCACATCCTTTTTTAGACCAAGCCAAAAGAAGCTTTTCTTCACAGACATATAGGTTTTGATGAAACCTGGATGTCCTGCAATAAGGTTGTCATGGCCTTTATTCAGAATTTGACCCTTAGTTCCCTCATCATTGGGAATGCATAGCCTGTGATTATAATACATAATTCCATCATCCAAGCTGTACCCTTGAACTTGGTTCAACTCCTGTGGAGTTTTGCTTTCCTGCATAAGTAGGATAGCAATAGGGCCAAAGAATCTATCCTGCATGATCTTCTCACTTGCTTCAATAATTAAAGGATTTGACACTACAGTAATTGCAACCAAGGAGGCTTTTCTGTTGAGGGCATCTGCTACCACATTTTCTTTGCCTGGGCGATACTTGATTTCAAAATCAAATTCCTGCACCGTCTGTATCCACCGTCTTTGGCGCATGTTGAGATCCTTCTGAGTGAAGATCCACTTTAAGCTGTGATGATCTGTCGTCAAAGTGAATCTTTGACCCAATAGGTAATGTCTCCACAACTTCAGGGGCAAATACTACTGAAAGTAGTTCCAGGTCGTGGACATCATAATTCCTCTCATGCGTTCTGAGTTTTTGGGATTCATAGGCCACTGCATGACCTTCTTGCATGAGTGCACCTCCCAGGGCAAAACCACTAGCATCAGTTATTTACTACCTCAAAGGGTAGAGAGAAATCTGGCAGCTTTAGAACGGGATTGGTTACCAAGGCAGTCTTCAGCTTATCACAAAAGCACTCTGGCACCTAGGAGACCATTGAAACGAGATATTCTTCTTGAGAAGATTAGTCAGGGGGGAAGCTATGAGAGCATACTTTGGTATAAAAATTCTTTACGAACCAGTCAATCCCAAGAATCCTCTGACTTCTTTCACTATCTTTGGTTCAGGCCAATCTATGACTGCTTGGACTTTTGCAAAATCTGGAGAAATTCCATCTTTTGATACCAGAAAGCCCAAGTATTCAACATGGTCGACAAAGAAAGTGCATTTGCTCTTTTTTGCAAAGAGTTAGTGCTTCCTTAGAATCTCAAGAACTTTTTTGACATGAGCTTCATGGTCAGCTGCATTCTTTGAGTAAATCAGAATATCATCAAAGAAAACAAGAACAAAATCATCCAAGTATTCTCTGAAAATGTCTTGCATTAATTGATTGAATGTAGCTGGAGTATTTTTCAATCCAAATGGCATGACAGTGAATTCATAATGCCCATACCGAGTATTGATGGCTGTCTTCGGGATCTCTTGCTCATTAATCCTGATCTGATAATACCCTGATTTGAGATCTATCTTTGTGAAGATCTGGGCTCCACTTAGCCTGTCCAAAAGCTCATAGATTCTGGGGATAGGATACTTATTCTTAACTGTCAGCAGCAGCTGATTGAGACCTCTGTAGTCCACATAGAGTCTTAGCGTTCCATCTTTCTTTTTCTGAAAGAGGAATGGCGCATATTGCCCATACCGAGTATTGATGGCTGTCTTCGGGATCTCTTGCTCATTAATCCTGATCTGATAATACCCTGATTTGAGATCTATCTTTGTGAAGATCTGGGCTCCACTTAGCCTGTCCAAAAGCTCATAAATTCTGGGGATAGGATACTTATTCTTAACTGTCAGCAGCAGCAGCTGATTGAGACCTCTGTAGTCCACATAGAGTCTTAGCGTTCCATCTTTCTTTTTCTGAAAGAGAAATGGCGCACCCCAATGTGAAACACTGGGTCTTACAAACCCTTGTTCTAACAGCTGTCTAAGCTATTCCTAGAGTTAGATGGCTTTAGGAACTGGCATTTTGTACGTGCACAGGGCTACTGGTTGAGCTCCCGGGGTCAATTCTATCACATGATCTACTTCTCAAATTGGAGGCATCTCTGTTAATTTTGTTGGGAATAAATCATCATAATCACTTAACCATTCACGTTCTTTAGCTTTTAACTTTGAGTCTACTGGATTCATTTGACAACATAAATGAGTTGCTTCTTTCTAAATCCTTTTAGTAACTTAGAAGCCTTTACTAACTGTAGACTTGGGGATCCTGAAATTCCGGTTCCTTGAACTTTATTTTCGTGAAGGTCTCAGAAGGAAATGGTTCCATTATGACAGTGAATGTCAGCTTGATTTTTATGGAGCCAATCCATTCCAAGGATCCCGTCGCAAACTCCCAAAGGTATAACTCTGAACTGATAGTCAGTTAAATTCCCATCTAGATTGAACTGAATACGATCTGTCTCAAGGTGAGTGAAAAGAATCTTCCCACTTGCCAATTCAACTTGCATAGGTTTACCTAATTTCTGATCTAAGACTAGCTTACGCAAGCAATGACAAGCATCCAGGGAAAATGAAAGAATGAGTACTGCCTGAATCAATCAAAAGCTTAAAAGGCTTACTCTGATACTCAGCTGGAGTATGAATGATGGAGAATTGACGGTTTGGCCCTTGGATTTCAATTGCTGCATAAATCTGTCCTCTTTCTTCTTCCACTACTTCTGCTATTGTGACTGCTCTGGCTGCTGTAGACTGAGGCGAAACTCTTTCTCTTTGGTTGCCCCAGTTTTGGGAAGGAGTTCTAAGGCTACTCTCGACAGAGGCAGACGGGCTAAGCTAGAGTTCTCTTGGGATTGCCCTGATTTTGATGAGATGGATCCTGATTTGGCTGAGTCCCCATGACATGGGAGGAGTTGGGTAGTCTTTTAGTTGTTGACCAAAACCCTGGCATCCAAAACACCGGTTCTCACTTCTAAGCTCATCCCTCTGAATTCTTGAAAGAGGTGGGGCTCATGAGAAAGTGTTTTGGGGGAAGGGTCTTCCTTCACTTCTGAATCTTCCAGCATCCTCATTCTAAATTGGGCCTTGCTGCCTCTTTGGGGGAGGAAAGTTTGAAGTACTTCTTGGGGTTTGGAATCTTTAAAAGTTAGAGGGTGCAGGCTTTGGCGGGACTTTAACAACAAAGGCTTTGGCGAGACTTTAACAACAAAGGCTTTGGCAAAGTCTTGCCATTCTTACTGCTTCGACCATTGAGATAGGTTTGGCATTCTTTACTCAGGTGTCCAATGGCTCGTTCATTCCTCGAATGAATCTGGCCATCAGCAACTGCTCTTCATCCAATTGCGGGGAATATTTGAGGAGAAGGGCAAAAGCTTGATGGTACTCTTCAATTGTCCGACTATCGTACTTTAGTTCCAAGAACTCATTTATTTTAGTTTTAAGGAATCCCGGAGGACAAAACCTCTTTCTGAGGTAAGCTTTAAGATCGGTCCAGGTCTGGGTATTCCGGCTGCGATGGTTAGTCTCGCAGTGACTCCTCCAAGCGACCCTGGCCGCTTCCACAATCTTTAACCTGGCGAGAGCCATCTTGCTTCTCTCATTGAAGCCAGTTACATCAAAGTATTCCTCCATTGTCTCAATCCACTTTTCCACTACTTCACCTAACTGCTCCTCCCCTTCACCCTTGAAGGGACCAAGTTGGGATCTGTGCAGTGCTTTTCGAACATCCGGATCTAACTCTTCATCACATCAGTTAGAGGATCCGGTTGCCTTGCACTGGCCGTGCGCCTCATGACTCTTAACAACATATTTATGATTTTTTTTTGATTTATTCTTTGAACAGATAATTATTTCATCATACATCATGAAACAAGATTTACTCTGATAATTTTACTAACCATATTCACAATCATGAAAATAATTTGGAATTTTTTTTGCAAAACATCGTTTTTTATCAAAAGTTTCCGATATATACATAGAGCATTACGGCTCCCAAAATCACTGCCTCAATCGTATATGCATAAAGAAGCAAAATTACGAAGGAGACATGTCATGGTACACACGATTCATTACAGAAAGAGGAGCTATAATTCTACTTCTAGGGATAAAGCGGCTAAGAAGCCTAAAAACTCGGCATGAAATTCTGAAGTTTTTGGGTGAATGATCAAAGAGTTGTACATGCTGAACAAACCCTAGCCTTATCCATCAGAATCATGGCTAAGGAAATATTTTGCCTGAGCCTCTTACGCTGACTGGTACTAACATTAATACATTATCCTCCACCAACAGAACCACATATACCACGTCACTCAAGAGGATCAAGAAAGTAAAGACTCTCAAAATGACGTGCGAGTCTCACTCTGCTTACTCGGTTTGTAGCAGAGTTGATGAGGTGCTCGAATGCAAAGGCTATCATATCCTGACTCTGGAAGAGTTCAAAAATGCCAGATAGATTTGGGGTATCCATCTATAAATTTCCAATTTAATTTATGAGTTTTCAATTTTTGAAGTTCATTCAACATAAATTTAACAAGTGAAAACATTATTTTCCTTTAAAATTTTAAGCAATTTCTGATGCTGTTACGTAAATTTACAACAGCGCTCTGATACCAATTGTGGGATCCCACTGCCCCCTCTGCACACCAGATTCTCGATTGCTGGGTGGCCAATGAAAGCAGCTCCCTCTTGCGCGGGGCAAGGTTTCCCACTCAGGGCCTCGCCCTCGCGAATGTCGGGCGTGCATGTAAAATATCACTGCCATTTCTGATCATAAATAATCATCACGCGTCATGCGTCAATAAATTTGTGTGAGTAATAATGACAACTCATCATAATAATAATATGGGGCTATTTTGTCGTGAAACATTCCTCAACCAGCCTTCCTTAGAATTCAAAATTCAAGGCCTACAAAGGCGTAGAACTTGACATGGAAGTCCTTTCGAAAGTGTTTAAAGTTTGGTTTGGCCTTTGGAGTCCACTAAAAGCTTGAAATTTCAGCACTCACCCCATGTTTCTTCAACCATTATTGAGAATACCTTGGACCGCATTTAAAGGCCTAGAGAATACCTTGGCCTTCTTGCTTTCATATGTAAAGATGGGTTTGCATTAAAGTCTAAAATCTTTAGGTTCAAAATTTGAGCACTGCCTATAATAAATTGTCCTCATTGTCATCAATTCGGCTAGTTCTTATGTATATATGTTCATTTGCACCCTCTAAGTAGACAAAAACAAAGGGAAACATAAATAAGTTCCATGCTCAATAAGTCATTCAATCGACATTGCTGCTACATATATGTATAGGAAAAAAACACAATTGCTCTAACATGAGCCATACTTAAAGCTTAGACAAATAATACAATATGTGATATTAGAACATTGTTAAGACCTCCTACAATACTGCTAAGACAAGTAGGGTGGACAGTGCCCCTTTCGAATGATAGCTTCTGAGGCCTTTCCACACACTCCCCACTATTAAAGCCAAAGGAAACTCTTCTTTTATAAGAGGAGTTTACTAAGAAGATCAAGGTCTCCCCCTCCACTATAACCACCTACTCGCGCAAAACCACTCCTAACTTGACATGACCAACATTCTACATGGCATATAACAATGCCCCATATCTCTATGTGTAAGTCCATTTCCTAAATGTAAGATTCCTCCCCATCCTCTCAAGATGTCCATTATCAGTCCCCTGTAATCAAACCCCTCTTCAGATATATAAAAGATCTTGTTTCTTTCTATTTTGGCTTAGAGAGAGAAAATATTCTAGAGAGAGGTTATTCATATTTTAGATATTTTTGGATGGAAGAATATCTCTTCTTATTAAAATAAATTCCCCCGAAACAAAAGTTCAAAAAGATTTTCAGAAGGTGCATTAGAAATCAATTATAATCTGTTCAAAAGGCCTTATCCTAGGGGTCCAAATTTTTTGAAAATTTAATATTAAGGTTTTGAGGGGCCAATCAGATTCATCCAAATGTGTGGAGGAGATAAATAGAAGAAATAAAGAAAATCCCCTCCAAAAATGAGTAAATACTCACATAAGATGAAGAGTGGACTAAGGACCAAAGGAAATACTAAAAAAATGAATTTTTGACCCCTCATAGTGGAAATTTTTGACCCCTCATAGTGGAAATTTTTGACCCCTCATAGTGGAAATTTCCCCTCATGAAGGAGTCGCCTATTTAACATGTGTGGTGGAGTTTTAAATTCCCAAAAATTGAAAATAGATGCATAAAAGAAGTTTTTTTATCATAAAAGTGCTACTTTCACCAATATTGATTTTTATGCATAAAAGAATTTTTTTAATAAAAGTGTTACTTTCACCAATATTGATTTTTATGCATAAAATGATGCATAAAAGAATTTTTTTATTATAAAAGTGTTACTTTCACCAATATTGATTTTTATGCATAAAATGATGTATAAAAGAATTTTTTTATTTTAAAAGTATTACTTTTATCAATATTGATTGTTATGCATAAGTAGATGCATAAAAGAACTTTTTTTATATCAAAATAAGAGCCCTCTTTAATCCTATGTTTAAATCCCATGAATATTAGAAAATGAATAAGTAAATACTCACAGTGAAAGAAAATTGTACCGTTTCATATTCTCTAGGATGGTAATGAGAAAATTTAGAAAAACTATCGAAGTCAAAATTTTAGATAAATGATTAATTTATTCCTCATAGGAATTCGTGTCTAGTTTTGAATTCAGTTAAACAAAATACTCGATGAATGAAATTCAGTAAAGTAGTAATTGAAATATTATCCTTCGAGAAAGATAGTTCAGGGAGAACCTTTCCAGACTCAAACCCTGAATTAGACTATGACCAAGACGTAACTCCGTTAGTTTCAAGAAAAGACGATGTGACCAGTTCACTAATCTACACTCAAATCACCCACTGAATCTAAAACTAAGTTGAGACCTTTGATTTTGATTTGAGGATCAAGAATTCAAAATTCGAGAAATTCTACTTGGGAATCCAGACTTGTAAACTAGAAGTCTTGAGATACGGAATTAAGATATACTCATTGTATTCAAAAGAAAATCAAAACTGAAAACTTGCATAGAAATCCTGTTTTCTTAAAGGACTGTCTTACGCCAGAATGCTGGAGGGAGCGTTTGGTATATGTGTTTTCTAAGGGAAGTTTGATTGCAATAGCTGGCGGGGAGCGTTCAAAGGATAGCTCACGTAGCAAACACCTACCTAGGTCTTGACCAGCCTGGGTATGGTGTAAAATGGTGTGCGTCCAGTATGATGGGCAAGTGCCGACAAAGCGGTCCCTGAGTGAAGTGTCGGACACCTAAGGAGGATCCTGGAGGGTTCTGACCACGCGATGTACAGGCTCGCGGTGCTTAGGACACCCATACATATGTCGTGGAAGATATATATATGTATGATGGCGAGAAAATTGTTTTATTCTACTGGATCTCGTTGCTGACCTGTTGGTCTCAATGGAAAGTCCAGAGTGATATTGTTTTGTGAGAAACAAGGATTGAATGGAAATTTTGAGTTATGACATCTGTAACCAATAATTGTTTGTCAATGGATTGTTTTATAAATTAAGGTTTAAAGAGGAGTGTGTGTATCTGTATTCTAAAGAAAAAGTTAAGAAAGGCATTCAATTATGGGTGGGTGAGTACTTGTCTGGTTCTACCAATTCCAGTGGTTGGACGGTGGCTAACCCATGGGCCGGATGGGGTTAGGCTGAAATCAGTAGAGTTTAAATAATAAAATTGATCAATAGGAATATGCTTAGAACTCGAATAGTTAAATAATAACCTGAAGACTTCTCAAATGAGTAGATCAATGGTTGTGCCTAATTCAATCGGGAAAAAAGCGTTGATTCCTTCAAGTTAAGTCTGTAATAGTTTCCCTTCTATCTGGTTTATTCAGATGAAGGTTAGTTCAGTATCTTGATCTCATTAGAAAAATTCGTTAAGAAATTCAAAATGGTGGAATCGTCCCCGTTTTTTGGGCATGGAAAATTTTCCCGGTTTTGGTTTTTGGAATAACCACCAGCTTAGTCTAACGCCCGACATTCGAGGGCGAGGCCCTGAGTGGGAAACCTTGCCCCGCGCAAGAGGGAGCTGCTTTCACTGGCCACCCAACAATCGAGAATCTAGTGCGCAGAGGGGTATCTGAATTTTTCATGAATAAAATGAACCCTTTTTCTTTATGGAATTATTGTTTTTTTTTCAAATGTGATTTAAAAAACCCCTTATGTAACTGTATTTTAGTAAATTTACCTATTAAGTAACCCCTTCATTTGAACTCACATGGTATACTTACATATTTTTAGGTGAACCCCATAGGCCTTGATTGCACCCCAATCATCCCTTGGTTGGATTAGTGGTTGTTGGTGAAGACTCTCTAATTCCTCTATAATAAGGAGATTCCTTGATTAGATGGTCAACTCTACATTTTACACAACTCAATCTTAGGTGTGGTACTGACTTGAGTATTTTTTGAGTTTATTACATTGGCTTTGTGAGGGCACTCAACCACATGGTGAGGTCATTGGTAGTGATAGCATTGTAGTTGTGGGGCTCTCCTTATTGTGGCATTAATTTCCTTGCCCTTCCATTTCATTGTAGTCTGGAACATTGGCACTAGTGTTTTCCCTTACATTTAAAAAAACTCAGGGAGGCTACCTCCCAAATGTCATTTAACTCCTCCATGCTTTGCCAACATTCCCATGCATATTCCCTTTTTTATGGCAACGCTTCAATGATCATATGTTTAATTGACATTATGTGAGGTTCTGGTGGTTGTGGTGGTAGGACAGGTGGCAATATAGGCACTTTGGGTACTCTATACATTGTCCTTTCCTAGTTTTGCACATAGGAGAAATTTTTCCCTAGAGCATGCCTTGCCCAAGCTGTATAGGTAAAGCTAAGTATTGCCGTGTAGAAGGAAACTAAGGTACTTGAGATACCTATAGTTGTTTTTTCTGATGTGGGTACCTACACATACTTGTATCATGGTTCCCAAGTTGCATACAATGCATGCAGTATATCAATGGGTGAGGCATTGATTAAGGACACTTCATTCTCGTGTGATTTTGTTGGCATATTTAGCACCATACCAACTCTCATTGGGGATATAGATGTTGGTTCATGGGCATATCCTTCACCTCCTTTAGCTTTATCTTATCTAGAAGCACACTGCTTAACTCACTTAAGGTCATTATCTTTCCTAGGTTATGCTTGTCTGGCTCACAAATGTGACATACATATGATTTAGCATAATTAGGTTATGGTAACTCAAGTATGTTATCCTCTGTATTTGATGGCTAATTTGCAACAATCATCAAGCGATGTTGGCTTAGCCAACAATTAGCCATGCATCATTCACCTTATCCATTGGGCCTATCTTCATGTCGCAACATAATACCTCATTATTATCACGTAAATGATTAACTTCATAAATCTACGTTGTTGTTCATGTCCTCACAGGGGGGGGGAGTCACTCTATTAACCCCCTATGTAGCACATGCATTCAAGGGGTATTAAAAAAAACCCCTTCTTTTATGGATTTTTTAATTTTAAAAACACTCCTTCTATAACACTTTTAACAATAAAAGTACCCTTTTGGTACCAAGATCTTCACCATTTTAGTTAAAATCCCATTATGTATGTAAACTTTCTATAACTCCACAAGAGAAAAAAACCCCTTCTATTGAACTCACGTGCTAACCTTACATATTTTTGAGTGAACCCCCCTCCCCGGTGAAGTTCATGTCACAACATAATTTCTCATTATTTCCACATACCAGGATCAGCTTCCATTAAAGAGGGAAAGGAAGGGTGATAAGGGCCTTGACAAACTCTTTCCTTGGTAAGATATTATTTAAAGGTTGTCACATGGGGCATAATCACATGATCCTTAACCCTAAACCCTATGTGAATCTCCAAGTAGCATGTCACATTAACCATTTACCCTAGGGTGCCAAATGGGCATTAGCTTCCATGCTAGTACTCCTAACCTCTTTTTTGATGGGCCTTGAGCATGTTGTGATCTCAAGTTCAAGGGAGAACTTGTCAAGTCCCATGTAGTTAATGGTTATGCTTCCGAAAGAACCGATGGCACCATCTAGTTTAGGGTCATGTCTTGTGCTCATGGGCACGACTTTGTAAACCCTCTTTGCAAGATATATAATGTTGTATGTACCAACTAGTCACTTATTAGACTATTGATCAACTGCTCGGCAAAGAACAGTTGGAGGGACCCTACTTTATAAGTGGTATAAACATGGAGTTATGCTAACCATATCCTTTCATAAACCACCCTAGATTATCTTGCAACTTTGTTAGAATATACACCAAAATATAATGTAAAGTGATATTGGGGCTAAGGGCAGAGGATGTCCATTTTCCAAGAAAAAACTTCTCAGCGTCCGAGCATGGGGAAAAAAATAAATCCATGCAAAAGCCACACAAGAAAAAATAATATAGGGCTAATAAACAAGCTATGCATTGTGGTGAGAATAAAGTGTCTTTGTCTATTGACAGTCTCAACACATACAAGGGGTCAATCTAAAGGTGCCATGGGGATGTCCTATAGATGTCAGCATATTCGTATATGGCAAGGAATGGCACCCTCTAAGCCAGATGGCAAAGTTGACCACTAGAACCTAGCCACCATCAGTGTCCGCATGGATTTCCTCATAACTTCTCCTTGACTCTACTAAATGCTCTCACTTCCATCGTTTGTAAGCATCCACTAGAACCTAGCCACCATCAGTGTTTGTTCTTCATAGTTGCCCCGTGACTGTACTAAATGCTCTTGCTTCCATCATTTGTAAGCATGGGTGATCATATATTTGACGATTCATATTCTAGGCAAATAAACTTGGCTAAGGCTTGAGTTTCTTGCCACATTCGACCAAATGGATTTGGTTGAATCAACTGCCCAAGCTCTCTTGCATAAAGCTGGGCTCCTCGACTAAAAGATCATGTATACTAGATAATTAAGATGCTATGGGGCTAAACACTGGGTAGGTTTTGTCCTCTTCTTTGTCTCTCTTATGTCTATATCATCGAAAGGTGGTGGTGGTAGAGGGAAATTTACTGCTGGGTACGTTAGTGGAGGCAAGAGAGTTAGGAGTGGGTTGAGAAGGTATTAATCTAGTAGTTAGAGGGAAATTTACTAATGGGTATATCAGTGGAGGAATATATCGTCTTCATGTGCCCCATCATTAGCCTTCTTAAAAAAAGACTCTAATTAGGTCCATTCCCCTTGACCTATGGATTGGAGGATACTTTATGTGCTCCAAGGCAAAATCATTAAATAAACATGTAACCATGGCTATGTAATAATTAAGTAAACATGTAAGCGGCTATTAGATTTTTATATAAATTTTGAGGTATGAAAATGTGTCATAAGCCTCTAACCAGTCGTATGTTTAGAACCATCGTTGGAATTACTCACCTACCTCACATACCTCCCACGGCATGACTCTTGCATGGAAAATGTATTGTGTACCTCCTTGAATTTATTGATCGCCTAAAAAACAACTATTAAAGGTAAAGAAATTAAATATACCTCCCATGGCATGACTCTTGCATGGAAAATGTATTGTGTACCTCCTTGAATTTATTGATCGCCTAAAAAACAACTATTAAAGGTAAAGAAATTAAATATTTAAGGCAAATAAATTGACTTCTTTGCCTTATTGAGTTTAGTACTTGCCCACTCATCACATACATCATTATACATTTTCTTGAAGTCAACATCCAAGATGTATACTTGTCCTTTGTAGGTGCATATTCACTTAAACTTGATTAAAAGTGCCTAAGATAAATAATAATATCTTTCAATCTTAAGCCTCTTTACAACATCTTCCATTTCTACCTTCTTGTCAAGTGTTGTTTGGCCATCTTTAATTCTTCTTTAATTAAAATTTGTGCCCTAAGATGTTCTTAAGTATCATAAACAAATTACTCATGTCTAGACCCTCTAGACAGTAGGATAAAGAGGTGCTCATAACTCCCACCTCGTCATCCTTTGTGGTCTTTCTTACTTTCCCTTTACTAGGTGACTGCTTTTTGATTGATTATCCCTAGAATGTCTCATTTTAGCCTTGACAGTTCACCACTACCACTGGCCATATACTATATGAGGTGCTCTTGATTCCAAAAGGATTAACATCATCCATACCCAATCCAAGTCTTAAATGTCTAGGCTCTTCCTTGAAGCTTGGCCACATTTCCTCGATGTGCTCATCCATCTTCTATAGAAATTATTTGGATAAGTAATCATATGGATATCACTTCCGCAAGCCCGCGGTGGGCTGAGGGTGTTGGAGGTGATCACCTTCTTCAAGATCCCTCGCTCCAGGAAGTGCCCATGCCTGCATGCATGGCCATCTCACACGAGCGTAGTGTAAAGAAGACCATTGATCTGTAGCTATAGCTGCTCGTGGAACGTGCCCAAGCAAGCCGTTGTCACGGCAGGCAACTTCGAAGATTAGAACACCAACTACATGTAATGTAATCAAATACTTGATTTTCTTCCATCTCATTCTTCTTTTTGAGAATCATCCATATGGCAAAGAATAAAGCATATCCTTCACAAGATTCCCCACTCAATAGTTTTGCTTTGTTAGATAAGTCATCATAACCCTATCCTAGTAAGGCTTGTTGTCAAAGCAACCATAAATAATAGAGGATATTGGATAGTGAAATGTGAAAGAATAGCTCAAAGGTTCACGATGGTCCTACGGCAAATAAAATAAATGTGAGAGCATTGCTCAAATTTTGAACCTACAAGTTTTAAACTTTAATGCAAACCCATCTTTACAAATAAAAGAAAGAAGGCCAAGGTATTCTCTAGGCCTTTAAATGCGGTCCAAGGTAGGGTTACAAATTCAAACGATGTGGTCCTACCACAAGTTGAGGAAACATGGGGTGAGTGCTGAAATTTCAAGCTTTTAGTGGACTCCAAAGCCCAACCAAACTTTAAAAGACTTTCGGAAGGATTTCCATGTCAAGTTGTACGCCTTTGTAGGCCTTGAATTTTGAATTCCAAGGAAGGCTGGTTGAGGAATGTTTCACGACAAAATAGCCCCATATTATTATTATTATTATGTGTTTAAGTAGCGATGAATTGTGTAATAGAGTGCATGGGTTTCTCTAATAAACCATCTTTTACGTCTAGCTCAATATTCCAAGTTAGGTGCTGAAAATACGTTACGATTTAAAAAGAGAGTCGTCATAGAAAATAGCCCCATATTATTATATTTCTTTACGGATAAATTGTGTAAAATAATATAATATATTATTATATTATATTACGGAAATTCTTTCAAACGCGCTGCTCCGCCAAGAGGTGTATATATACCGCAACTGATCAACCGGGCAGTTGTAGTAGAGTGTGAGTGAGCGAGAGAGATTGAGAGAGAGTGAGTGTGAGTGTGTGTGAAAGAGAGATCACAGAGACACTAGTCTCGAGAGGGCACTAGTATATAGGAGAGGATGGCACACTACGCTGCTTCTGCTAGCTTGCAACTCTTGCTTCTTCAACCGTCTGGCAGGACAAGACTAGAGCTTCCTCAGTACCCAACATCCATGACGAGATTAGGCACGAGATCGTGTGCGGAGATGGCCGTGTTTAAGCAGCTGCTGAATCGCCAGTGCGCTCCTTCGAACCTCCACAGTACATTACCTCGTACAACCAGGCGCGACGCAGTCCGCAGCTGCGTCTCAGCGCCGCCATTTAATGGGACGTTGCTGCCGCAGCAGTACAGAGAATGTAAGCGAGCTGTCGCTGTTTTTACGTGTAGAAAATCTGTTTGTTATTACAGTACTTATATAAGTGTGTCGAATACATTTGCTTGTCGTAATTGGCAGCAGCAGCTGCGCCCGGGCAGGACGAGGAAGCTGCAACCAAAGATCGATTGAGGGTGCTAACTACGTGGGCAAGCCCATTCGGCATGCGCGTGTTACTAGCGCTGCACGAAAAGGGGCTGGAATTCGAGTATGTGGAGGAGGTGCTGAGGAGCTTCAGCCCTGAGGTGATCACATCGAACCCCGTCCACAAGAAGATACCGGTCTTGATCCACAACGGCAAGGCCTTGGCCGAGTCTCGTATCATCGTAGAGTACATTGACGAGCAATGGCCAGCCTCCCATCCTGGTACGAGAGGCGATCTCATGCCGGCCTCAGCGTGGGATCGCGCGCAGGCTCGATTTTGGTCGGACTTTGTGGATACTCAGGTGAATGATCAATATTTTGGCTGGCTGCATGCATGTGCGATCAATATGATGTGTGCGAGTACGAGTATGAATATATTATATATCTGTGTAGTGCTGCAGCAGCTGCTGCGTTGTGTAATTAAGGAATTAGTTGTGGTAGTACCGTGGCCGTGACATGCATCGCTGATCTGATCATAAATGCATGATGATGACACAGTTTTGCCCGGACGCCCACGACATTCTGGTGACCGATGGAGAGAAGCAGCGCATAGCAATCGATAAGACCATCCGGCACTTGTTTCACATAGAGGGTGCCCTGAAAATGGCCCATGATGCAGGAGCACGGGGGCAGGGGCATCTTTTCCACGGCGATCACATGGGCCTCATGGATATCACTTTCGTGGGCTTTCTGCAGTGGCTGAGGGTGTTGGAGGTGATCTCCACCTTCAAGATCCCTGGCCCCAACAAGTGCCCATGCCTCCATGCATGGATGGAGGCCGTCGCACAAGAGCTCAGCGTAAAGAAGACCATTCCGAAGCTGCAGCCGCTCGTGGAACGTGCCCGGGCAAGCCGTTGTCGCCGGGACTTCGAAGACTGGAACACCAACTACATGTAATTGTGTAATCAAATCCTCTTCTAAACCCTTTCTTTGAGCCTGATTGACACCTGAGCAATAACTTTAGAAAATAATGCGTTAAAAAAGCTCATTCATACTTTGAATAATAATATATGTGAGATTCCTTTGATCTTCAAAAGTTACCCATATACATCTGATGATTTCAAGACCAGACAAACTCAGTATTCAGTCCATTGAGAGATGAAAGGATGGTCATGATGTAATAACCCTTTTATAATATAATATATACTTTCCAAAAAAATAATACATGTGAGCTTACATTTAATATATGTACATTATATGAAAGTGAGGAAGTTATCATAAAGTAATCCGCTCACACACATTAAAGAACTTAGTCAAATATATTCACAATAATCTTTGGCATGTACAAAATTACAAGTAAAGCTTATCACTTGTTCATTAAGAATGTCCTCTCTCCAAGCTTTTCACAGGCGCTAAAGTTGCTCATTGTCTTATAACGTGTTTTGTTACGCGAGAGCTTTTTCCTATACAAGACTTAATTCTCATGTATAACACATAAATATGAGTTTTAAAATATCAATTTTATTACATGTTAAAGCCTCTTCATGCACAAAATTAATTTCTCATGTTTGAAACATTACAATGAGTATAGAAGTAGTGATTTTTTGATAAAGCCTTTTTTATACATGAATCACTATCTTATGTGTGAAATGTCAACATGAGTTTAGAAGTAGTTAGTTTTCTTATGTTCAGAATGAAGGTTTCAAAATGGCCAAAGACAACCATCGGGGACAAAAGAAGAGCGTCGCACTCGCAAAAATTTATTGACGCATGGCGCATGACGATTATTTATGATCAAAAATGGCAATGATATTTTACGTGCACATTATAACATGTGTTCAAGGGGTATTTGAATTTTTCATGAATAAAATGAACCCTTTTTCTTTATTGGCTTACGGTATTTTTTTTCAAATGTGATTAAAAAAACCTGTTATATAATTGTATTTTTGTAAATTTACCTATTAAATAACCCCTTCACTTGAACTCACATGGTATACTTACATATTTTTGGGTGAACCCCAGAGGCCTTGATTGCACCACAATTATTCGGAGTCCCGTGGTTGGATTAGTGGTTGTTGGTGAAGACTCTCTAATTCCTCTATATTAAGAAGATTCATTGATTAGTTAGTCAACTCTATATTTTACACAACTCAATCTTAGGTATGTACTGACTTGAGTATTTTGTGAGTTCATTACATTGACTTTGTGAGGGCACTCACCCACATGGTGAGGTCATTAGGGC
This sequence comes from Cibotium barometz, assembly GCF_041138505.1. Lineage (NCBI taxonomy): Eukaryota > Viridiplantae > Streptophyta > Polypodiopsida > Cyatheales > Cibotiaceae > Cibotium > Cibotium barometz. Next base: position 4,193,000 of record NC_141074.1, read on the forward strand.
AGTGATAGCATTCTAGCTGTGGGGCTCTCCTTATTGTGGCATTAATTTCCTTGCCCTTCCATTTCATTGCAGTTTGGAACATTGGCACTAGTGTTTTCCCTTGCATTTAAAAAAACTCAGGGGCTACCTCCCAAATGTCATTTAACTCCTCCATGCTTTGCCAACATTGTGCATATTCCCGTTTTTATGGCAACTCTTCAATGATCATATGTTTAATTGACATTATGTGAGGTTCTAGTGGTTGTGGTGGTAGGACAGGTGGCAGTATAGGCACTTTGGGTACTCTATACATTGTCCTTTCCTAGTTTTGCACATAGGAGAAATTTTTCCCTAGAGCATGCCCTTGCCCAAGATGTGTAGGTAAAGCTAAGTATTGCCATGTATAAGGAAACTAAGGTACTTGAGATACCTGTAGTTGTTTTTTCTGATGTGGTTACCTACACATACTTGTATGATGGTTCCCAAGTTGCATACAATGCATGCAGTACATCAATGGGTGAGGCATCGATTGAGGTCACTTAATTCTCGTGTGATTTTGTCGACATATTTAGCACCATACCAACTCTCATTGGGGATATAGATGTTGGCTCATGGGCATATCCTTCACCTCCTTTAGCTTTATCTTATCTAGAAGCACACTGCTTAACTCATCTAAGGTCATTGTCTTTCCCAAGTTGTCATGCTTGTTTGGCTCATAGCATAATTAGGTTGTGGTAACTCAAGCATGTTATCCTCCAATTCGATGGCTAATTTGCAACAATCATCAAGAGATGTTGGCTTAGCCAACAATTAGCCATGCATCATTCACCCCATCCATTGGGCCTATGTTCATGTCGTAACATAATACCTCATTAGTATCACGTAAAAGATCAACTTCATAAATCTACGTTGTTGTTCATGTCCTTGAAGGGGGGGGGGAGTCACTCTATTAACCCCCTATGTAGCACATGCATTTAAGGGGTATTGAAAAAAAACCCTACTTTTACAGATTTTTTAATTTTAAAAACACTCCTTCTATAACACTTTTTTACAATAAAAGTGCCCCTTTGGTACCAAGATTTTCACCATTTTAGTTAAAATCCCCTTATGTATGTAATTTTTCTATAACTCTACAAGAGAAAAAACCCCCTTCTATTGAACTCACGTGCTAACCTTACATAGAACTGCCCCTCCACAGTGGAGTTCATGTCACAACATAATGTCTTGTTATTTCCACATACCATGATCAGCTTCATAAATATGCAAGTTGCAACTATTGTTGGATTGTGTATTCTCTTTTCTAAGCTCTAATCCACAACAAAAGCTACTGCCTTTGTTTCTACAATGTGCCAAAGACTCATGAATGGAAGAAAGGAAAGTTACAACATATATGTGAATATTGTTTATTGCCCACCTTGAAACTTTCTCTTCTTTGGCATATATGTTGGGTTTCACATACCACGTCACTATCCTCTAACCACTAGATTATTACCTTCTCACTTCCCCAATGGTAACTCACCTACCCATAATGTCAATAAAGTTTTTGATTCTCATCCACATTGGACTCTCGGAATAACCCTCTCGACCCCCAAGGAGATAGTGCAATGTCCTCTCAATGTTGTGCATCCATTATAGAATGTTCTAACAACATGACGATATCATCTATATAGTCAATTGTTTATTGAAGCCAAAACTCATGTGCAAATAATTATTGGAGATCACTTCATCAATCAACGTACCATCTTGATAAGGATATACCCAGGAAACCATGGATGCCATATACAATTAGAGCTCAACATCTAGAATGACACACGATGATGTTCATGGAAGAGAAGACACCTTGTGGGAAAATGTAGCCAAGCATGTAAGGTTAGCCAACAACCAAAACTCATGTGCAAATAATTATTGGAGATCACTTCATCAATCAACGTGCCATCTTGATAAGGATATACCCAAGAAACCATGGATGCCATATACAATTAGAGCTCAACATCTAGAATGACACACGATGATGTTCATGGAAGAGAAGACACCTTATGGGAAAATGTAGCCAAGCATGTAAGGTTAGCCAAAATATTAGAAGTATATTTGGTCACCTACATTATTGTGCACAACTATAAGAGATGAAAGTAGAAGCATCTTGTTCATAGAAGAGGAGCGTATGTGAGTAGCCTATGATGGTGTGAACCTCCCACTAACTGGTGCAGTTGGCATTCAGTCTACATGGCGTATCCAGCTCTTATGTATATAAAAATATGCAAGAATATATGTGCATGAGATTCCATTCTCAAAATCATCCATTTGAACCAAATATATAGAGCTAAGGCTAGGAAATTTGGAGCCAAATATATGGAGCCAAGAGTAGGAAAGTTGGAAAGATTTCAAGTAGATGTGGATTGCCAAAGAAGTTGTGAATCAAAAGGATAGAGTAGTTATCATGTCTTTCGTTTACGTTAGCACCATGCACATGTGGGAGATAACTTGAGAGTAACCTTTTGCATACAACATACCAAATTAGATATTAGTGTATACATATGATCATAATCATTTATATAGCAACTATTGGTAGTGTATACAATGACTTAGGGTTTCACATCTCTTCTCTCTCTCTCTCTTGTCTATACATTAGCCATTTTTGGCCCGAATCCGATCTGAGCCATTGTCTGTGAGATAAAATCCCAGTTGGTCGTGTCAAAAGCTTTAGCAAAGTCCACTTGCATAATAAAAACATCTTGGTCATAATATTTTGCATATTCAATAGCCATGAGAGCATTGCCAATATTAACAAAGCCATATTGCAAGGGATGCAGACCCTCATAAAGCACTTGCAAGAGGCATCAATGTGATGGGCCTCCAATCCATGAGATGCTCACACAAATTCCGCTTGGGGATGAGTTTAACTATGCCATGCTTCCATGATTGGGGGAGTACTCCTATATGCCAAGCCTCATTAATCATTTGCAGGATAACACCTTTAAGGTCTTCCCAAAAGTGTAAGAAAAATTCCACCGTGAGGCCATCATACCCTGGTGCCTTACCAATGCTGAGATGGGACAAGGCATCATCAAGCTCCACATCAGTGAAAGGCATATCAAGTTTGAGAGCTTCCTGTGGGTTGAGAATGGGAAGAACATGCTATAAAAGAGTATCCCGAGCTTGTAATTCGTGCAAAGAAGTGGTAGCAGGGGGTGCAAACAGTTTCTGAAAATAAGAAAAGCATTCCTCCTGGAAGCATGTAGCCCTTGAAAGAAAGATTTTGAAGAGCAGCCTTTATCCATGAATTGAGTCATCCTTGCCCGAACCTACCACTTGGCCAATTTCCATCGGTCATTAGCTTGTAAGAGAGATGTTGACTGAGAGAGAGTGTCCATTTGTTGAGAGGAGAGGGGCTGCAATTGGGAATGTGCAGTCAAGGACTGAACTATTGCTTTGGCATGCTGAACTTTAGCTCTCCAGTCAGGCATGAAATTACTCCCATATTCATGAATAGCATGCTGAAGCCTGTCCACAAGGCATTGCCATGCAAAATTACAGTCATAATGGACATGGGCTGTAAGAGGAATTATGGCATATCGGATCAATTGTTGAGATTGTGCATGCTGCAGGTATCCTTTATTGTCATCCCAGGGCTGCCAAACTGAATATTCAGCCATAAAGGAGCATGGTCAGAGAGACCAAGAGAGTGATCAACCTCAATATGAAGACTGAAATCTGTATATTGTTGAGCATGCAGTAAATACGATCTATCCTCGAGCCTTGTAGTTAGTAAAGGCATTATGATGATAGGTGTAACCCACTATTCCAGTGTGCATGGCTGTCCATAAATCTTGTGCATGTGTCGTGGTAAGTAACTCTTCCTATGATCGCTTTTTAGAAGGGATCATATGAGATCTATGAGTAGTGTTGTCTGATGGCATGGGAGAGTTATTAAAGTCTCTGCCAAGAAGAGCACAAGATCGCCATGGGTAAGAAGCAATGGCATACCACATGGAAGCTCTGGAAGCAGAAGTTTGCAAGGCATAAATAGAGGCAAATTCCCAAATATCACCATTGACATCACATTGAATCACCATCCATCTGCCATCACAATCATTGAAGGCAAGCTGGGGCTGCAGTTCATGTCTGACCAATATGTAAAGACTTGAGAAATTCTTAGTACCTGCATAGTGGATATCATAGCCCCCAAAATAGCCAGCTTGGCCAGCCATAGAATGTTGGTTATGTTCTTGCAAACAGAGAATGTCCGGCTGCCTGGTTAAAACATGATTCCACACTAGCCTCCACTTAGAAGGATTGCAGAGGCCCTGTACATTAAGAGTGACACAATGGAGTTTGTCAAGCATGAGGATATATACAAAGGAGGAGACCAAGAATATACAACCAAAGAGTGCTTAAGGGTGTTGAGGCAAAGACCCCTTCAATCTCGCTACTAGAATGCATCTACTCCTACTCCATGCCAAGCCTCTACCTTAGCCACTCCCCCGGTTCTTCTCAATTGGGTTGGAGTTCTCAAAAAACACATTCGTGTTTGTGAGTCTGAGGAAGGGCTATCCTTTGACCCAGGGAAGGAAGGGCTGCAGCCCTCTTGGGCTGTAAAAAACCATCATTATCAGGGGCCTTCTCTTTCTCTTTACCTTTGTCCTTGCCTTTAGCTATGGCTAGCATTTGCGAAGCCACTTTCCCAACTTTGGAGGCATTTTTATCCAAGTTCTTGGACCCAATAGTCTCTTGCTTATGAGTGGGCTGAACCAAGGGAGAAGGTATAGCAGTGGCTGGAGGGGGATGCAAGATAGTAGGGCATTCAGAGGCCAGATGCCCGTACTTATGGCATGAAAAACAAGCACCTACAAAATTCCCATTTCAATTCAAAGTACTTTTGGCCCATTGCCAAACCTTCAACCTCGACTGCAATGGAGGGGAGGGTAGGGGTATCTGTGTCCCACAAAACAAAATCTATTACGATTCCCAGCAGGGCGAGGGGGGCAGATAACTTGGCCTAGTGCAGCGGCCAGTCCTGGCAATTCTTCTCGCATATAGTCTGGGAAATTAACCACCTCCACCTAGATAGGACAATGATGTCATATGAGACTTTGATAGTCCTTATTAGGGAACCATGGCATAGCATGTACCATTTTCCTGCCATAAAATAAAGGAGAAAATTCAAGCACATGTTGCTTCTGCAAGGCATCGATGAGGTGAACTTCATAAAACCCACGGGAGGCAAAGTACACCCCCTCCACAAAAGAGCCACCAAGGATAGACTGAATCCATTGCGCAACATGATTGGCAGATGGTATCTTTCCCAGAAAGAAGATAATGACCGCAGTTTGTGCAAGCTTCTTAAGCGGCTATACCAGAGATGGTAGCTGCAATTTATAAGTAACCTGAGGAATAGGCTTGCTCCAATCCTGGCGAGATTGATGGAAGTCCTCTTTCAGAGTATCAAAAACATATTGAGCCTCTTATGGTGCGACATTGTTAGTGGTGCCAAAATAGGAGTAAGAACTACTTGCACAAGTGGAGGCTAAAGGAGTCTACGATCGAGTATGATGATCTCTATGACTCCTCTATCCTTATGGAGCCTGGTTGACAACCAATGACAGCATATATAATCGAAAGACGTATGTAATGGAAACATGAGAAGCATCTCATTGGATCTAACTCCATAGGTACTATCCTAGCACAACCTCATGATGGTGTTAAATCTCTAGTAAGTACAGACCTAAGCACATCTTTTCCTTATAGTGTATAACCTATGAGAGAGGGTTGAATCCATCTTGAGACAATGGAATCTCCCTTGAATCAAATAATAGGGTGCGCATTTGAACATATAATGCTTCTCAATCTGCACCTCCCTTAACTGTGTACCTTGCATAACTATGCCTCTCAAGTAATGCCCTTTGCTCTACCAAATTCAATCTGATTCAATCTACACATAGTGCGATGATACTCTTTATTGGCCGATGATAATATGGCATGTGATTTTCCGATGAGGGTATCTAGGGCTGACAATGAATCCATCCTCAAAAACTTGCAGGAAGTGCTCTTTATAAAATTAGAGTTTTATAGGGAGATATAGTGGTAAAAGGAATCAAAAGATATTGATATCTAGATTACCTATCATCTTCTTGGAGATTTCAATTGTGTGCCTCCAGGCCACGTGATCTACTTGCAAGGCTGCCACAATGTGAGGAAGGGAGCTGGTTGGCCAGTCCAAAAGGCTGTTGGCCTGCTGCTGTCGGGACAAGCTACCTTGGAAAATTCCTTAAAAACTACGCTTAACTACCATGCTGTCCCAGTAAGGAAGCACATGCTCGCTCTTCACCCAAGTACATACCAATAAGAGCGACATGCTTCTTCTATTGTTGTAGGTAGAGGTATAAAACAGTTTGATCGGGTAGGACCCCTGCTGCCCTCGAGCATTCTTGGACCGTACTGGCAAAACAACTTGAAACCCCTGAAAGTAAATGACAATGAGGAAAACGAGTACTGTTGCTAGCAAGTTTGTCACATTTGGAAGATTTTGCCTATAGAAGGCTTCCGTAAGAGCCCCAACTTTGTTTGTGCGGGTGATTAACAAGTGGAACAAGGCAATTACAGCCCCTTCAAACTTGGCACCACGGCCACTGTTAATCGTAGTTGGACTGAAAGCCTTCCAAATGATGTTTTCACTGCAGAGATGGTAGCAAAGGCACGTGAGCATCATGTTGCACGTGTGATAGTAAAGCTCACAAACTCAACCCAAGTAAAATTTACCAGATGTTGGTGGTAATGAACAGAGAGATGCCCAAACCCAAGCCATATCCCTTCTGCAGAAGTTCGTCCAAGCAGATCACAATGATTCCAGCAAAGAACAGATGTACAATGATAAGAATGGCATTACCAGCACCCAAATCCCTCACATCACCATACATGCCCGAAAGCACATAGGCAACAGCCTCACCAATCGTGATCATTACGCCAAGAAGCTTTTGTGCACCATTCTTGTAAAACATATCTCCAAGTTGATTCAGCCAACAGAGGAGGGACAAAATTGTGAGTCAAGAGCCAGAATGACTCTAGAATAAGATACCCTGAGAATAATCACAACCTACACTCCCTAACACTGTGCCTTTCCTTTTGGTGCAATCGATACCCCAACAACACACACCTTACCTGGCCGCCATGAGCTTGGATTGAGAGACGAAGTGCGCACCGCCGTGAGCGTGGAATCAAACGTTTGAAGCTGCTACAGTGCGCGTGAAACGGGCGAAGAAAATGAACACGTTTTAGTTTTTTTAAAGATTCACGATGCATAAACGACCCAAAAAAAAGTGGCTTATGCATCGCAAGTTCGATGCATAAACCACTCATTTCCAGTTTGCAAGGGTCGCTACTATGGTGGCATACACAACTGCATTTTAAAGGTCACATAAGCATCCACGAAAGTGACCCTCGCTATTTTCTTCATATTTATATGAGGGTCGCTATGTATAGACCATTCTTGTAGTGCCAAGAATGGCACCCTCTAGAGACTAGATACCAAAGTTGTCCACTAGAACCTAGCCACCATCAATGTCCGCATGGATTTCCTCATAACATCCCCTTGACTCTACTAAATGCTTCACTTCCATCATTTGTAAGCATCCACTAGAACCTAACCACCATTTGTAAGCATCCACTAGAACCTAACCACCATCAGTGTCTATATGGATTTCCTCATAGTTGCCCCGTGACTGTACTAAATGCTCTTGCTTCATCATTTGTAAGCATGGGTGATCATATACATGGCGATGCATATTCTAGGCAAATAAACAAGCCATGGGTTGGCTAGCCTTGAGTTTTTTGCTACGTTCGACCAGATGGATTTGGTTGAATCAACTACCCAAGCTCTCTTGCTTCAAGCCGGTCTCCTCGAATAAAGATCATGTATACTAGATAAATAAGATGCTATGGGACTAAACACTGGGTGGGTTTTGTCCTCTTATTCTTCTCTCTTATGTCTCTATCATCGGAAGGTGGTGGTGGTTTTTAGTTATAAAGAAATCATGAAGTGCATGTAGGTCTTCCTCTAGGAACTATTATGGAGGAGAAGGTGCTGGTGTGTATCCCAAGCTTCTACCCACCCATGCCGGAACATCCAATCAAAGGCTTTATTGTGTTTTAGGGAGGGGAGCAATAAAAGAATTTATGTTAGTGTGTTTCATTAGATTGAGGAGCCCGTGAGAAAACTACACGAAGATCTAGAGTTCAGTACAATTGGGTGTATGGGATATATATATATATATATATATATATATATAGCTTGATCCTCACTTAGCACAAGATCTTGTTACCATATTATAGTAGTGATGTGTGTGAACACACTTAGGACCGCCGGGGCACTTTTTCCCTCACTAGGAGGTTTTTTCCCCCGTGCATTGTATATACGCCCATAATCTTCTAGGGCTTGTTATCTTTCATTTTTGGCACTCATAATACACTACTGTGTTGTGCTCAAGCTTCCTCATCTTCTTGAAGTTGTGTGTGCATTCCTGCAACCCTAATTCTAACAATTGGTATCAGAGCAGGCTTCCTCCTCCCGGGCAGCATCACCGGCACCTGCCGCTTCATCTCCTCGGATTGCGACGAGGTTTCACGAGCGTCTGCAGGTTAGTATATGCCGTGGGAGAGCCCTCCGTTTGGCTGGTTCGTTTCAGAATTTTGATCTGAAGTCATTTCGCCCTCCGTTTTTGCATTCCAAGTACTGCGCAGGCAAAATCGTCCTACTGTGCAGATTTTCTGTCAAGATTAAAATCTGCAGGACAGGTGCCCATTCGTCTGTTTTGGGCTGTGCTACATAGCACAGGTCGATTTTATACAGGTTTACCTCTTACAGACAGCATTTACATCTAGTAGTACAGTCATTGGCCATGGCTGACAACAATGATGTATTCCGCATGTTGGCTGCTGAGGATAAGTTGGATGGCACCAACTATCCATTGTGGGCATATATGATGCGACATGTATTGGTAGCAAAGGGGTTATGGAACATTGTGCAGGGTATTGATGCACGTCCTATTGTGGCTGGGAATGCTGCAAACACATCAGAAACAGGTACTGTTGATGATGGTGCAGGCACAAGTGCTGTAGCAGCTGTTCGAGAACCACCACTTTCAGCAGAGCAGATTCGTTGGGATGGTAGAGATGCGCAGGCTCATGCCTTGATTGCGCTGTCTGTCAAACGTACCATTATCCCACATATTCGCTCCTGCAGGACTTCTAAGGATGCTTGGGATGTACTTGCCACATTGTATCAGGCAAGAAATGAGGCTCATGTTGCTTACCTCCGAAAACAGTTGGAGAGTGAGCATATGAACGAAGGTGATTCTATGGATAGCTTTTTGACAAAGATCAAGGATTTCAAAGAGCAGCTCATTTCTGCAGATGAAATCCTGTCAGACAGTTCACTTGTGCAGACTGTTTTGAATGGTCTACCAGATTCTTATCAGGGTTTTGCTTCCACTCTTCGCTTGATGATGAAAGGCAATCCCAATGCCTTATCATTTGAGGAGTTAGTTTCTGTTTTGCTGCAAGAAGACCAGTCAAGGCAAAACAGGAATATTATGCGTGTCGCAGATCAAGCTTTCGTTGCTAGTCAGAGAAGCGGGAAAGGTAAAGCTGGCTTTTCTTCTAGTAAGCAGAAATCTGCAAATGTTGCGCAACCAAAGAAGGAAGACAAAGATGAGAAGAAGGGTGACAAACATAAGACATTTTGCAAGTACTGTAAGGGAAATGATCATGTCATCAAAGCGTGTCCTAAGCTGGCTGCGAAAGAGGCTAAGAAGAAAGAGGCTGGTATGGCTGTTGCAGATGCCTCTCCTTCTAACAATGAATCTGCTAATGTTGTTCAAGATACAGAATGGGCATTCAATGCGCAGTGCAGTTATGACCCATCTTTGCATGACACATGTATGTCTGCAGTAGATTCAGATGTATGGTACTTTGACAGTGGTGCCACTAAGCATATCACCTCGCAGCGCAGTTTATTCACTTTCCTTGAGTCTGCTCCCACAGGGAATACTGTCACTTGTGCCAATAACTCCTCTTATCCCGTTAAAAGAGTTGGACAGATTGTGTTGAATGTTGCAAATTGCAACACCTTTACACTTTTTGATGCATTGTATGTGCCAGGGATCAAAAAGAATCTGCTGTCAGTATCCGCATTTGCCAAAACAGGTTTGGTTGTAAAATTTGTGGATGACAGATGTACTGTTCATGATCTCTCTTGTGGTGACATCATTGTAGCATCTGGTTCACTATGTCGAGGGCTGTATAAGCTCAATATGGATGGCAAATGTGTAGAGGATTCAGCATGTGCTATTATGGATACGCAGGCTATTTCAAATGCAAAACTGTGGCATGCACGTTTTGGTCATCTGAATTTTGCAAGTTTGCTGCGCCTGCAGAAATCTGAAATGGTGTCTTCTTTGCCTAAGCTTGAGGCACCTGTCAAGCATGTTTGTGAGGGCTGCATATTGGGTAAAATGCAGCGTGCTTCCTTTCCCAAAGATGGATCAGTGAGAGCTGAACGCAGATTGCAGCTTGTTCACAGTGATGTTTGTGGTCCCATGCAAACTCCATCATTTGGAAACTACCTTTACTTCGTGACTTTCATTGATGATTTTACCAGGCATGCATGGGTATATCCTTTGAAGGCAAAGTCCGAAGTGTTTTTGTGCTTCAAACAGTTTTTGGTTATGGCTGAAAATGTGTCAGAAAGTAAGATGGGCACCCTCCGTTCAGATCGAGGGGGGGAGTATATGTCTTCAGAATTTAATGCATTTCTGGCTGAGCGTGGGATAAAACACCAATGTACAGTGCCGTATACACCACAGCAAAATGGTGTGGCTGAGAGAAAAAACAGGTCTCTCATGGAAATGGCAAGATGTATGGTTAAGAGTCAAAGTCTACCACATGGTTTTTGGCTTGAGGCTGTCATGTGTGCCACTTATGTACTAAACAGGGGTCCCACCAAAGCATTACAGGTTGTCACTCCATATGAGGCTTGGCATAGCCACAAGCCATCTGTTGGCCATTTACGTGTTTTTGGTTGCCTGGCATATGCATTAGTGCCTGTGCAACATCGCAGAAAATTGGATGACAAAGCTGTCAAATGTATTTTTGTTGGATATAGTGCTGAGAGCAAAGGCTATCGTTTGTATCATCCACAGACAAAGCGCATTTTGGTTAGCCGTGATGTTGTATTTGTGGAAGATGCAGTTCAGCCCTTGGTTTCATGTACTAAGGAGACAGATATCAGCTCACGTGATGTCTATGATACATTGTTGCCTCTTTTCAGTGGTGCACAGTCAAGTGCAATACCTCATGAGGCAGTTTTTCAGCCTATGCAGGTTTTAAATGATGGCACAGATCAGCCTATATCTGATGCAGATGTGCATGATGCACTTGAGGATGAGAGACAAGAGATTGAGGGCTCTAGGAACATGCCTAGATGGCTGGTGCAGACTTTGCGTGACAGCAAGTTGGATGCCCCTTTGTCTAGTCGCACTCGTTCTGGCTCTCATGGTGCCTCTTATGCGTCAGATTGTTATGCATTGGCTGTTTCTAGTATGTGCGATGAAAGTGAGCCTGTTTCATTTGATGAGGCACAAAGTTCAGAAAATTGGATGGCTGCTATGCAAGCAGAATACGATGCTATTATGAAGAATAGTACATGGTCTTTATGTGACTTGCCCCCTGGCAAGAAGGCCATTGGCACTAAGTGGGTATACAAATTGAAGCGTAAGCCTGATGGCACAGTGGATCGCCATAAGGCTAGGCTTGTTGCAAAAGGTTATGCTCAAGAGAAGGGCATTGATTTTGATGAGACTTTTGCTCCCACATGTCGTATGACCACTGTTCGTAGCATCTGTGCATTAGCAGCTCATAATGGTTGGAATGTATATCATCTGGACATAAAGACTGCGTTCTTAAATGGAGATTTGCATGAGGAGGTGTATGTATCGCAGCCTCGTGGTTTTGTTCAAAGAGGGCAGGAAAACAAAGTGTGCAGGTTAAAAAAGGCTTTATATGGTTTAAAGCAAGCTCCACGAGCTTGGTATGAAAAAATACATGCATATTTGACTGCACATGGGTTTCAGAATAGTCCAACAGAAAGCACTTTGTATGTTAAACGTGTGGATGGTGTACATCTAATCATTGCTCTCTATGTCGATGACATGCTGCTCACAGGACCAAATGAGAGTCATATTGCTGATTTTAAGGCTGATTTGAATGCCTCTTTTGAGATGTCAGATTTGGGGCATTTGCATCATTATTTGGGGATACAATTTAAGCAGTGTGATGGAGGTATTGCTTTGTGTCAGACAAAGTATATTGAAACATTGTTGCGGAGATTTGGCCTTGAAGACTGCAAGCCTATTGCTACTCCAATGGAGACAGGTTTGAAGTTGAGTCTTCATGATGCTGGAGATCACTTTGATGTCACACTCTATCAGACAGCTGTTGGTTGCCTCATTTATGTATGCATTACGAGGCCAGACATTCAGTTTGCAGTCTCACAGGTGAGCAGATTTATGCATAGCCCAGGCATTAAGCATTGGCAGGCAGTGAAGCGTATCTTTCGCTATTTGAGTGGTACTCGGCATCTTGGGTTGTTTTATCCCAAGGGGGGATCATTGCCGCCAGATTTACATGTTTTTTCAGATTCTGACTGGGCTGGTTGTTATGACACACGCGTGTCCACGAGTGGTTTTTGCTTCATGCTTGGAAGCTCATGCATATCATGGTTGAGCAAGAAGCAGCCTACTGTGGCCACTTCTAGTTGTGAAGCTGAGTACAGGGCAGCTTTCACAGCTACGGTTGAGTGTGTGTGGCTCAGACGCCTTATGGCTGATTTGGGTGTTGGGCAGCCATCTGCCACCACCATCTTCACTGACAGTCAGAGCGCATTGGCAGTTGCGCGGAACCCAGTGTTCCATGCTCGTACGAAGCACATTGAGGTGCACTACCATTATGTCAGGGAGAGACTCTCTGCAGGAGAGATCAGTTTGGCTTATGTGCCAACACAGGATAACCTTGCAGACCTTTTCACAAAGGCTCTGCCTCGTGAGAAGTTCGAAGCTTTTCGCAAAGCTTTGGGCTTACTCCCTTTTGTGGATTCGTCCACATAGCTAGACACTTCCCTATACATGAGTGCTAGCTCTTGTTCACCGCATCACTCCAGGGGGGATTTGTTACCATATTATAGTAGTGATGTGTGTGAACACACTTAGGACCGCCGGGGCACTTTTTCCCTCACTAGGAGGTTTTTTCCCCCGTGCATTGTATATACGCCCATAATCTTCTAGGGCTTGTTATCTTTCATTTTTGGCACTCATAATACACTACTGTGTTGTGCTCAAGCTTCCTCATCTTCTTGAAGTTGTGTGTGCATTCCTGCAACCCTAATTCTAACAGATCTCTCATGTGGGATCGGCATAGCATGTGTGGTAATCTGTTGTATTAGTGCCAAATCCCCTTGGGTAAGTTTCCCACCACTGAGATTAATTGTACACTGAAAGCTTACTAAACGATCACCTTTAGCCTTGATCAATTCCTTCTATCGGTGGAGGTTTTGTTTGACAACTGTTACCTGAGCTTCTTGGTCTACAAAGGCTTTGTCAACCTCCAATTCCATTTGTTAGCGGTCTTCATTGAGCTATAGGTTCCAAATGATAAGTTACTCTTGTTAGTTGTGAGGACGACATTTTAGCCTGGAGATCTGCTGTTACTATGTGATCATCCAAAATTTGCTCATTCAAATGTGAGATCACTTTTGATGATGGATTTGTAACATGGTTACCTTTTTTTACAACTCCGGCATGGATTCCTTGAGAGCTTTCTCTTGGATTTCATAATTTTCATAGCTTATCTCATATATTTATTTGTCTTGTGCTAGTTGACCTTCCAAAACTACCATTTTTTCCTTTAAGCATGTTCCACCACTTCTGGCAACACTCCCTTGATGTCCTTATAGTTCCAAGAAAAGCGGTCCTTGAATTATTTCAAAGAGTAATCAATGCCTCCTCCTCCTCTAGGGTTAGGTCCATGGGTGATGACGATTAGTTTGAGTTCTTCACCATGCTCTCTACAATATCTACCTCCTTCACGTCCACAGGTCCATCATTTGAGACCTCCCTTGACCTCTCTAGGTCCATCATTTGAGACCTCCCTTGACCTCTGCAAGTCCATCATTTGAGACCTCCCTTGACCTCTGCAGGTCCATCATTTGAGACCTCTGTTTGTTCACCCTTTCAAGCATCGACCCTTATATGAACCACCTTCCTTTTATTGACATAAAAGGTTTTAAAATGGTTGAAAACCTTCCTCAAGTCAAGCTCCTCCTTATTCTCCTCCTTTCCTACAAATGCCCTTTTTTCTTCCCATTAAGCTTCAGCCAATGATGCTTTATTTTATTTCCTTCTCTCTAATCTTGTTAGCTTGGCTTTATTTCATTTCACAAGATTGGAGAGGTAAGCCCAGAGGTAAGACCTCTTTGTTTATGCTTCTTCTCTTTGTGTTTTTGCACCATTTAGTGCCGGGGATTAGGTTTAGGTCAAGAGCCTATAGGCTGTATGCACAAGGCTATGTATATGGCTATGCATATGGCCTATGCATAAGGCCTCTACATATGGCATATGCATACGGCATATGGCCTATGCATAAGGCCTATGCCGTGTGCATAGGCCGTATGCATAAGGCTATGCATGTGGCCTTGCATACGGCGTACCCATAGGCCGTATGCATACGACCAATGCATAGGGCGTATGCATAGGACGTATGCATAAGGCCTATGCATAAGGCCTATGCATACGACATATGGCCTATACGTATGGCCTATGCATAAGAGGGCTACATACTTTATCTCCTATGCATACGACCTATGCATATGATGTATGCATACGGCCAATGCATATGGCCTATGTATACGCCAGTGCATAAGCTGTATGCGTAGGCCTTACGCATAGGCTGTGTGCATAGGCCGTATGCATAGGCTATGCATGGCGTATGGTTTAGACTATGAATACGCTATGGTTTATGCATAGAGATATGGATCATTGTTATATCCCATCTAGAAAGTTGCTTATATCAGGTTAGGAGTGGTTATCCGAGAGTAGGTGGTTATAGTGGAGGGTTGCCCTTGATCTTCTCACTATACATCTCTTGTAAAAGAGGAGGTGCCTTTCACTTTAATAGTGGGGAGCATGTGGAAAAGCTATCATCAAAAAGGGGCATTGTCCACCCTGCTTGTCTAAGCAGTAATGTGGGAGGTCATAACAATGGCCTAATATCACAGGTTGTATTTTTTGTCTAAGCTTGCGTTGTTGTTTTCTCTTGGCTGGCTTGACATTGTCAAGTTAAGTGGCCTTATTCATTCAAACTCATGTTTATTGCACCCTTGGGTGCCAGGTTTAGGAAATGGACTTACAAATAGAGATATGGGGCATTGTTATATGACATGTAGAATGTTGGTCATGTCAAGTTAGGAGTGGTTTTTCCGCGAGTAGGTGGTTATAGTGGAGGGGGAGACCTCGATCTTCTTGGTATCCTTCTCTTGTAAAAGCGGAGTTTTCTTTGGCTTGAATGTGTGGAAAGGCCTTAGAAGCTATCATTCGAAAGGGGCATTGTCCACCCTGCTTGTTTAAGCAGTATTGTAGGAGGTCTTAACAATGTTCTAATATCACATGTTGTATTCTTTGTCTAAGATTTAAGTATGGCTCATGTTAGAGCAATTGTGTTTTTTTCCCTATACATGTATGTAGCAGCAATGTCGATTGAATGACTTATTGAGCATGGAACTTATTTATTATTCCCTTTGTTTTTGTCTACTTAGAGGGTGAGGCTTGCGATTCTAGCTCCAAGAGCCTTTTATCATAGAACTCTACTTTTCCCTTGGTAAGGGTTAGACTCTCATGGATCATATCAAGCCATCTTTGTTGAATTTTGAGTTCATTTTTTGAACGTCACATACGCTTCTACGAGTTGTCTCTTGTTGTTTTGTAGCTGCCCTTGCATAGCTTGAATTTGAGCTTTCCTACGCACAATGTCCTTCTCGTAAAGCAAACTTTCCTACGCATCAATGTCCTCTTCTCGCGTAAAGCAAACTTGGCACATTATCATAAAATAATTATCCTCTTTTAATTCTTTGATCCTACAACAAACATGGCATTAAATTTGCAATATCATGAGCATCTCATCTACATTCTTCAATCTAGCTATAGACCAAATTCTCAACTTAAAATATTGACTCATGTTTAGTAAAAATTAAAAACAACCATGCTTAATACCTATTCACTCGTTATAATTTGTCATAATGTGTGGCTTTGATGTTCTTTCCTGCATCTTTCTAGTTCTATTATGTAAAAGAAATTATTTAAGTTAATAATATTTTTTTCTTGATAGTGAGTGTACTCTATGAGGAAATATTGCTTGCAACATCAAGAGAATACACTTAAAAAATGTTCGAAGGTATACAAAACTCTAATTTAACTTACTAACCTATCAACACAAGGTCAACTTTCAAAAACATAATAAGAAACATATGATCCATCGAGTTCAACTCATGTAAGTTTTTTAGAAAAGGTACAAAATCTTGGACACTCTGGATGAGAATCTCTATCGTCCTATCAAAGAACACGACACCCAATCTTCTCCCAATTGTAGCTCTTGCTTGTGTGAGAAATATTGACGCATGATGGCGCGTGACGATTATTTATGATAAAAAATGGCAATGATATTTTATGTGCACATTATGACATGCGTCGAAGGAGTATTTGAATTTTTATTGAATAAAATGAACCCTTTTGCTTTATGGACTTACGGTTTTTTTTTCAAATGTGATTTAAAAAACCCCTTATGTAACTGTATTTTTGTAAATTTACCTATTAATAATCCCTTCACTTGATGGTATACTTACATATTTTTAGGTGAACCCCACAGGCCTTGATTGCACCCCAATCATTTGGAGTCCTGTGGTTGGATTAGTGGTTGTTGGTGAAGACTCTCTAATTCCTCTATAAGGAGATTCCTTGATTAGATGGTCAACTCTACATTTTACACAACACAATCTTAGGTGTGTAGTACTGACTTGAGTATTTTGTGAGATCATTACATTGACTTTGTGAGGGCACTCAGCCACATGGTGAGGTCATTGGTAGTGATAGCATTGTAGCTGTGGGGCTCTCCTTATTGTGGCATTAATTTCCTTGCCCTTCCATTTCATTGCAGTCTGGAACATTGGCACTAGTGTTTTCCCTTACATTTTGAAAAACTCAGGGGCTACCTCCCAAATGTTATTGAACTCCTCCATGCTTTGCCAACACTCCCGTGCATATTCCCTTTTTATGGCAACTTTTCAATGATCATATGTTTAATTGACATTATGTAATGTTCTGGTGGTTGTGGTGGTAGGACAGGTGGCAATATAGGCACTTTGGGTACTCTATACATTGTACTTTCCTAGTTTTGCACATATGAGAAATTTTTCCCTAGAGCATGCCCTTGCCCAAGCTATATAGGTAAAGCTAAGTATTGCCGTGTAGAAGGAAACTAAGGTACTTGAGATACCTGTAGTTGTTTTTTCTGATGTGGGTACCTACACATACTTATATCATGGTTCCCAAGTTGCATTTAATGCATGCAATACATCAATGGGTGAGGCATCGATTGAGGACACTTAATTCTCGTGTGATTTTGTCGAGATATTTAGCACCATACTAACTCTCATTGGGGATATTTAGCACCATATTAACTCTCATTGGGGATACAGATGTTGGTTCATGGGCATATCCTTCACCTCCTTTAGCTTTATCTTATCTAGAAGCACACTGCTTAACTCATCTAAGGTCATCGTCTTTCCTAGGTTGTCATGCTTGTTTGTCTCACAAATGCGACATACCTATGATTTAGCATAATTAGGTTATGGTAACTCAAGCATGTTATCCTCCAATTCGATGGCTAATTTGCAACAATCATCAAGCAATGTTGGCTTAGCCAACAATTAGACATGCATCATTCACCTTATCCATTGGGCCTATGTTCATGTCGCAACATAAAACCTCATTATTATCACGTAAAGGATCAACTTCATAAATCTACGTTGTTGCTCATGTCCTCGGAGGGGGGGGAGGAGTCACTCTATTAACCCCCTATGTAGCACATGCATTCAAGTGGTATTAAAAAAACCCCTACTTTTACGGATTTTTTTAATTTTAAAAAAACTCCTTCTATAACACTTTTTACAATAAAAGTACCTGTTTGGTACCAAGATTTTCACATTTTAGTTAAAGTCCCCTTATGTATGTAAACTTTCTATAACTCCACAAGAGAAAAAAACCCTTTCTATTGAACTCACGTGCTAACCTTACATATTTTTGAGCTAACCTCCCCGGTGGAGTTCATGTCACAACATAATGTCTCATTATTTCCACATACCATGATCAACTTCATAAATATGCAAGTTGCAACTATTGTTGGATTGTGTATTCTCCTTTCTAAGCTCTAATCCACAACAAACGCTACTGCCTTTATTTCTACAATGTGCCAAATACTCATGAATGGAAGAAAGGAAAGTTACAACATATATGTGAATATTGTTTATTGCCCACCTTGAAACTTTCCCAATAACCCTCTCAACCCCCAAGGAGATAGTTCAAAGTCCTCTCAATGTTGTGCATCTATTATAGAATGTTCTACAACATGAAGATATCATCTATATAGTTAATCATTTGTTGAAGTCAAAGCTCACGTGCAAATAATTATTGGAGATCACATTATCAATCAATGTGCCATATCCATAAGGATATACCCAAGAAACCATGGATGCCATATACAATTAGAGCTCAACATCTAGAATGACACACGATGATGTTCATGAAAGAGAAGACACCTTATGGGAAAATGTAGCCAAGCATTCAAGGTTAGCCCCAGCAACCACCCTTGGTTATATGATTTATTAGAAGTATACTTGGTCATCTACATTATTGTGCACAACTATAAGAGATGAAAGTAGAAGCATCATGTTCATACAAGAGGAGCGTATGTAAGTAGCCTATGATGGTGTGAACCTCCCACTAACTGATGTAGTTGGGATTCAGCCTACATGGCGTATCGAGTTCTTATGTATATATATGTGCATGAGATCCCATTCTCAAAATCATTCATTTGAGCCAAATATATAGAGGTAAGACTAGGAAATTTGGAGACAAATATATAGAGCCAGGAGTAGGAAAGTTGGAAAGACTTCAAGTAGATGTGGATTGCCAAAGAAGTTGTGAATCAAAAGGATAGAGTAGTTATCATGTATTTCATGTACATTAGCACCATGCACATGTAAGAGATAACTTGAGAGTAACCTTTTTGATACAACATACCAAATTGGATATTAGTGTATACATATGATCATTATCATATATATAGCATCTATTGGTAGTGTATACAATGAATTAGGGTTTCACATCTCTTATCTCTCTCTTGTCTATTGTGTACTTTCACGTCTCTTAAACAAACTTCCACATTACATGTAACATTAGGGTAGCTATAGAGATCTTTAGTAATGCATTGGAGGAAGAGGGACTCGTCAACCACCATAAGAAGCAAGCACTTTCATAAGAAAAGAGATCTATAATAACTTGGGCATATGTATGGGTAAATTGGAATACGGCACCATCTAGTTTAGGGTCATGTCTTGTGCTCATGGGCACGACTTTGTAAACCCTCTTTACAAGATATATAATGTTGTATGTACCAACTAGTCACTTATTAGACTATCGAGACGATCAACTGCTCGGCAAAGAACAACTGGAGGGCCCCTACTTTTTAAGTGGTATAAACATGGAGTTATGCTAACCATATCCTTTCCTAAACCCTAGATTATCTTGCAACTTTGTTAGAATATACACCAAAATATAATGTAAAGTGATATTGGGGATAAGAGGATTTCCATTTTCCAAGAAAAAACCTCTCAGTGTCCGAGCATGGGGAAAAAAATAAATCTATGCAAAAGCCACACAAGAAAAAATAATATAGGGCTGATAAACACGCTATGCATTGTGGTGAGAATAAAGTGTCTTTGTCTATTGAGAGTCTCAACACATACAAGGGGTCAATCTAAAGGTGCCATGGGGATGCCCTATAGATGTCAACATATTCATATATGGCAAGGAATGGCACCCTCTAGGCCAGATAGCAAAGTTGTCCACTAGAACCTAGCCACCATCAGTGTCCTCATGGATTTCCTCATAACTTCCCCTTGACTCTACTAAATCCTCTTACTTCCATCATTTTTGTAAGCATCCACTAGAACCTAGCCACCATCAGTGTCTGCATGGATTGACTCATAGTTGCCCCGTGACTGTACTAAATGCTCTTGCTTCCATCATTTGTAAGCATGGGTGATCATATATATGACGATGCATATTCTAGGCAAATAAACAAGCCATGGGTTGGCTAGCCTTGAGTTTCTTGCCACATTCGACCAGATGGATTTGGTTGAATCAACTGCCCAAGCTCTCTTGCATCAAGCTATGGGACTAAACACTGGGTAGGTTTTGTCCTCTTCTTTGTCTCTCTTATGTCTATATCATCTAGTTATAAAGAAATCATGAAGTGCATGTAGGTCTTCCTCTAGGAACTATCATGGAGGAGAAGGTGCTGGTGTGTATCCCAAGCTTCTACCCACCCATGCCGGAACATCCAATCAAAGGCTTTATTGTGTTTTAGGGAGGGGAGCAATAAAAGAATTAATGTTAGTGTGTTTTATTAGATTTAGGAGATCTTCACCTTCATTAAAGTTAGTTGACTGAATGAGAAAACTACACCAAGATCTAGAGTTCAGTACAATTGGGTGTAGGGGATATATATATATATATATATATATAGCTTGACCCTCACTTAGCACAAGATCTCTCATGTGGGATCGGCATAGCATGTGTGGTAATCTATTGTATTAGTGCCAAATCCCCATGGGTAAGTTTCTCACCACTTCTGGCAACACTCCCTTGATGTCCTTATAGTTCCAAGAAAAGCAATCCTTGAATTATTTCAAAGACTAATCAATGCCTTCTCCTTGTGTAGGGTTAGGTCTGTGGGCGATGTAGATTAGTTTGAGTTCTTCACCATGCTCTCTACAAAATCTACCTCCTTGACCTCTGCAGGTTCATCATTTGAGACCTCCCCTAACCTCTGCAGGTCCATCATTTGAGACCTCTATTTGTTCACCCTTTCGAGCATTGACCCTTATATGAACCACCTTCCTTTTATTGACATAAAAGGTTTTGAAATGGTTGAAAACCTTCCTCAAGTCAAGCTCCTCCTTATTCTCCTCCTTTCTTACAAATGTCCTTTTTTCTTCCCATCATTAAGCTTCAACCAATGATGCTTTATTTCATTTCCATTTCTCCAATCTTATGAGCTCTTAGGTTTAGGTCAAGAGCCTATAGGCAGTATGCATAAGGCTATGATATGGCTATGCATAAGGCCGATGCATACGGCCTATGCATAAGACCTATGCCGTGTGCATAGGCCATATGCATAAGGCTATGCATGTGGCCTTGCATATGGCCTATGCATAGGCCGTATGCATATAGCCTATGCATACGACCTATGCATAGGGCGTATGCATAGGACGTATGCATAAGGCCTATGCATATGACATATGGCCTATACGTATGGCCTATGCATGAGAGGGATATGTAATTTATCTCCTATGCATAGGACCTATGCAACGTATGCATATGGCCTATGTATACGCCAATGCATAAGCTGTATTCATAGGCCTTACGGATAGGCCTATGCATACGCTGTATGTATATCGTGGGCTGTGGGCTTCCTCCCCAAAACCCGTCGCTGTATCATAATCAACACAATTTGTAAGATTAAAACAATCATGGAATCAATGAATTAAGTAAACAATCAAATAAAGTGAAAAAATACTTACGAAGTCTGCCTCTCATGATTCGACGCCGCCAGATCCGAAATGTAAAGATCCAATGGTCTCCATCTGGATCCGTCGTGCATCCACATGCTGCCTGCTCTTCACGCCACCCTCTGCTCGTTTCTTTGCCTCCTTCCACTCGCATTTGTGGTGGGTTTCTCGGCAGGATAGCCACCCGTCGCGCAGCTACAGTTAGCCCATCATTGTACGCGAGTTTCTTAAGGTGAGATCTTTTATTACTTAAGATCTCCCTTATTCGCGTCCTTCCCCATACATTCGAGAATGTTGCATGTGGGGGATTGGGGTACCGACTATGTACAGCATCTATCACCTCCCCAACTAATCGGCTATTTTGATCTTTAAATCTAATAAAACAATTTCTACACAAGTTTGAAACTACCCCACGCATGTACTCCATTACCTCTTTCTCCCTCGCATCCATCACTACCCCGCCCCTATCCGTCACATCATAGCAGATCACTCCCTCCACCTCTCTCACCTCCTCCTCATGCTCACTGTCTCCTCTAGCTCTTCTCCCTCTATCTCCTCTCTCACCGTGTGCCCTACTACCTCCCCCACCAAAGCACCCGCCGCATCCTCCACTCCCACTCTTCCTACTGCGGTGTTTTCTCTCCTTTGTACTGCGGGTGGAGTCACGACTGGGGGATTGTCTACATGACTATGGCTGTGAGGGAGTACGTGATGGTGGCTATGAGCCCTGACGTGACGGTGCTTGGGAGGGTGTGCGTGAGTGTGTCTGGGATGGGGTATGTCTCCTCGGTGGGCATGGAAGAGGAGAAGCTGCATGTCGTCTCGTCAGACTCGTAGGCATAGACGGCAGTGGAGTTACATGGATACTCGGGGGCAGGGTATAGATACCAGGCAATCCAAGAGGGGGATGGGCATACATGTACTCTGTAAGCTCAACTGGACCAGGATGGCACCCAAAATGATTTAGCATCTCCATCATCCAATTGCCGTACGCAAATGGATCGGATGAAGAACCTGGATCCATGAAGAATCTATAAAAATAAAAGTATATACATGATTTTATCAAAGCACAAATGCAAGCTAGCATATATGATTTTGTGAAGGTAAGCCATATGCAGATGGGATCATCTCTCTAAAGAACCTGGATCGCAAGCATGGATGAAACACAGTCACGTGTAAAAACCTATCCAAAAACACGTGTATATGCACGTGAACGTCTGTGCAAACAGGGGACCGCAGACATACACGCGTTCCTACACGCGGCCTGTGCAAAAATGTTTTTGAAAGCGACCGACCACCGACAAATCCTCCTTATAAAAAAAGCCGAGACTGTCACAATCGTTCACAAAAGTACTACCAGAGAAGGACGGAGACAATCGCATAAGGAAAAGAGACAATCGCATAAACAAATGGAAGCAAAGAGACAGGACAAAGGACATACTGACTCACCTCTGAAAAAGTGAGTCTTCTTTTTGACTAGTTTCCTTCACCCGTGTCTACTCCTTGAACTTAGCTTTAGTGCTATGTTGGAAGAGGTGGTGACGAAGGAGAGGAAATCTTAGTTTGAAAATGTTTTTTTGGAGAAGGCGGCGGGTTATTTTAGGTATAGACAGCTGGTTGCATGTAACAACGCATGTATTTTCACGTGTATAATAAAACAACCGCGTTTATACACGCAATTTTAAGGATGTAGCCGCGTTTATACACGCGATTTTAAGGATGTAGCCGCATTTATACACGCAATTTTAAGGATGTAGATGCGCTGATACACGTGATTTAAAATAGTGAGATGCGCTTTTACACGCAATTAACACAAGATACAGCCACGGTTATACACGCGATTTTAAGGATATAGACGTGTTGTTACACGCAGTTTATAAAAACTTTTTATACTTTCATTAAAAATTGATTATGTTTATATGTTTGCTCTTTTGTACAGAGGATGTCATCAACCTCCTCAAGCAGTTCTGGTGAGGATGAGACAATGCGTCATCGTAATCGCGATGTGTGGTTGGGACAAAGGATCAAGTATATGTGTAATCGATGTCAAGGATGCATTGTACGAGCGCGTCGAATTACCTTGAATCACATCTCCATGTTTTGAAGGGTGCACATTCTCTATTTTACGTGCTCATTCTCTATTTTTGAAGGGTGCACATTCTCTATTTACAAGATATGAGGATGTAAAGACAAAAAGGCAAGCAGAAAGAGCTCTCTTTCGGAGGCAACATGGCTCTCGTAAGGCGTACCCTAAGCATCTAGCAACACTTCCGAATGATATCCATGTTGATTAGTTGCATGAGGAAATGGAGAGAGCAGAGAGCGGCGAGGGGCTACATATCACGGCGGAAGAATGGGAGTATGCACGAGGATGCATGTTAAAGGTACATAGAACTAATGTTTTGCATTAGTTGTAAGTGATTTTCTTTTAATATTTATTCACATTGCTTACACAAATATTGCTTCTATTTTGGTCCAGTGCACTATGTTCAATGCTATATGCTGTGAAGGCAAGCATTTTCGAACACAAAGAATTGATGAAAAGAGGAATACACAAGATTGCGGTGTCATTAGTAGCTTTGAGGGAGCTAATGGAAAAATGGATGATTATTGTGGCACAATCCAAGACATATTTAGGCTTGACTTTTGTCGCTTCTTTGTGTACGTTTTGGATGTCAAATGGCAAATGAATGTGGTGGAAAAAAAGCCTAATGTAACGATAAAATGCCATGCAAGTGGCTATGTAACTATTGACTCTAAAAAGTTTTGGAAAACAAAGAAAGATAGGCTCGTATTGCCACAACAATGTGAGCAGGTATGCATTTTTTTACTAATGTGTTTCATGTACATATATATCTAAGCTCACACGTACCCCTTGACTTTTGATATGCTAATTAATTACTGCAGTATGTGTATTTAAGTAGGTTATCTATCTGCCAATGGTGCATGACATTAAATGGTGGTACATCATCCCTATTGCACCACGTTCCAAAGTGATGTATAATACATTCACTGATATGGAGCATATGGAGGATGTAACAAGCCGCAATGAAGATGATGTCGAACATGTTAATGAAGATGTTGTGATCCATGATCAAGAAATAAGAGATGATCATGATAATGAGGATGAGCGTGCCATTTCTCATGATCATGAGAATGACCCTACCATTGAGGATGATGGTGATGTTGATGAGGATGATTAGGGCAGCGATACCATTATTAATGGACAGAATATCGATAGTGGAATAAATTTAATCATAGCCTTACAAATTGATCAAATGGATATTGATGTTGATCGTTTGGCAAGAATGGATCTTATTGAAGATGAGATCAAACCCTAACCAATCCATCACTATATCGTTCTAAATTGATGACATTTCTATTGTATATTATCTCATGATTTATTTTTGAATATATTTCATTGTTGTAAATGCATGTAGTGGGATTGTGTAATGATATATATTGTAATGTACTATGAGATGGTTTAAAGAAAATGGTTTTTAATTTTGTAAAGGAATGGAGTTTTTCTTAATAAAGTTCTCGCGTGTATAATTATGTGTATATACAGGCACTGATACATGCGTTTCTGAAACCAGTATACACGCGAATTTAGATGCCAATATACACGCGTTGGTAGACGCGTTTTTGAAACCAGTATACACGTGAATTTAGATGCCAATATACACGCGCTCGATACTACTCATATACATGCGCGACCATACACGCGACCATACACGCGACCGTAACTTATCGTGTATTGAACGCGTGTATGGCAGCAGTGTCTTGTAGTGCATGTGGAAAGTCCTCAGAAGCTATCATCCGAAAGCGGCATTGTCCACCCTACTTGTCTAAGCAGTAATGTGGGAGGTCATAACAATGGTCTAATATCACAGGTTGTATTTTCTTTCTAAGCTTGCATTGTTGTTTTCTCTTGGTTGGCTTGACAATGTCGAGTTAAGTGGCCTTATTCATTCAAACTCATGTTTATTGCACGCTTGGGTGCCAAGTTTAGGAAATGGACTTACACATAGAGATATGGGGCATTGTTATATGCCATGTAGAATGTTGGTCATGTCAAGTCAGGAGTGGTTTTCCGCGAGTAGGTGGTTATAGTGGAGGGGGAGACCTTGATCTTCTTAGTATCCTTCTCTTGTAAAAAAGGATTTTCCTTTGGCTTTAATAGTGGGGAGGGTGTGGAGAGGCCTCAGAAGCTATCATCCGAAAGGGACACTATCCACCCTGCTTGTCTAAGCAGTATTGTAGGAGGTCTTAACAATGTTCTAATATCACATGTTGTATTCTTTGTCTAAGCTTTAAGTATGGCTCATGTTAGAGAAATTGTGTTATTTTCTCTATACATGTATGCAGCAGCAATGTCGATCGAATGACTTATTGAGCATGGAACTTATTTATATTTCCCTTTGTTTTTGTCTACTTAGAGGGTGAGGCTTGCGATTCTAGCTCCAAGAACCTTGTATCATAGACCTCTACTTTTCCCTTGGTAAGGGTTAGCCTCTCTTGGATCATATCAAGCCATCCCTATTGAATTTCGAGGTCATTTTCAACATCACATAGGCTTCTACAAGTTCTCTCCCGTTGTTTTGTAGCTGCCCTTGCATAACTGAATATGAGCTCTCCTACGCACATCAATGTCCTCTTCTCTTAAAGCAAACTTGGCACTAACTATCATGAAATAATTATCCTCTTTTAATTCTTTGATTTTACAACAAACATGGCATTAAGTTTGCAATATCATGAGCATCTCGTCTACATTCTTCAATCTAGCTATAGACCAAATTCTCAACTTAAAATATTGACTCATGTTTAGTAAAAATTGAAAACAACCATGCTTGATACCTATCCATTCATTGTAATTTGTCTTAACGTGTGGCTTTGATGTTCTTTCCTTCATCTTTCTAGTCCTATGTAAAAGAAATAATTTAAGTTAATAATATTTCTTTCTTGATAGTGAGTGTACTCTGTGATAACATGGCATGACTCTTACATGGAGAAGTATATTGTGTACCTCTTTGAATTTAATTAGCACCTTAAAAATGGCCATTTAAGGTAAAAATATTAAATATTTAAGGTAAAGAAATTGACTTTTTTGCCTTATTGAGTTTAGTCATTGCCCACTCATCACATACATCATTATACATTTTCTTGAAGTCAAAATCTGAGATGTATAGTTGTCCTAATTGTATATTCACTTAAACTTGAGTCAAAGTGCCTAATATAAATAATAATATCTTTCAATCTTCAGCCTGTTTATAACATCTTCCATGTCTACCTTCCGGTCAAGTGTTCTTTGACCCTCTTTCAGTCTCCTTTAATTTAATTTTGTGCCTAGGATTTTCTTAAGTATCATAAACGCATTACTAATTTCTAGACCCTCTAGGCACTAGGATAAAGAGGAGCTCATAACTCCCACCTCATTATCCTTTATGGTCTTTCTTACTTTCCCTTTACTAGGTGACTTTGCCTTTTCATTGATTATCCCCACAATGTCTCCTTTTAGCCTTGACAACTTACCTTTAGAATATTTGATTAATATCTTCTATAGAAATTATTTGGATAAGTAATCATATGGATATCACTTCCACGGGATTTCTACATATATGACACCCCCCTCTCTCCTCATGGAATATAAGCTAGGGATTGGTATAAACTCCAAGTCACCTAATTGTGGGTGGATCATGTATGCCATGCGGCTCCATGACTACCATGGGGCCAGTCACATATCTAGCCACTTCATCAAATTGGAGCATAAGAAATACCCATTTGCCACATCAATATGCCAACTCTACATGCCATGTAACACCAAACTTTGCCACATTATTATTAATGGCAGGGCATGCCACCTCCTTCATGGCCATGTCATACACTTTGACACATCATTACAAACATGTTAGCCCATGTCATGAGATTACACGCCAACTTACCCATCTCACATCATCAAACCAAACTACAACAAACCAGCACCAAATTACCAATTGCCATGTCAACATATCCTACATGAATACAATGGCATGTGAAGTGTTATGCCAAGCATAGCTTGCACATGTATGCATACATATGCATATATCATGTCAACAAGAGCATGTCTGTATATATGTATAGGTGATATCTAAGCTAATAGCTAATAGCATGTGTGTATGCATGTAGATGTGATATCTCAATTCAAGATAATAGCTTGAACTTGAGACCTCTTTTTGAAAACAAATATGTGCATCTCGTTGTTTTTTGCTCACCTTGAAACTCCAACTGGAGGGGTAAACCCTTTTTCATTGGCATGTAAATTGGGTTTTCCCTTAAGACTAGCATTGCATGCATATCAATGCTTGCATCTATTCTTCTAGTATCTTACCTTGGGGTAAACCTTCTTTTCATTGGCATGTAGATTGGC
This sequence comes from Cibotium barometz, assembly GCF_041138505.1. Lineage (NCBI taxonomy): Eukaryota > Viridiplantae > Streptophyta > Polypodiopsida > Cyatheales > Cibotiaceae > Cibotium > Cibotium barometz. The sequence continues at coordinate 4,221,331 of NC_141074.1, forward strand.
TTTGCCCTTAAGACTAGGAATCTCATGCACATTGATGCTTGCATATATTCTATACATAGGAATTATTATGTGTGCCATGTAGATTGTATACCAAATGTATTAGTTGATGGGAGGTTTACACCATCATAGGCCATGCTGACATATCCTCCTTTTTAATGGACATGATGCTTTTGGTTCCATCTCTTATACCTATGTGCATAATTACATAAGTGATAGCTTATTTTTAATATTTCCTATAATTGAAGATTGGATAACCTTGCTTGGCCAAATTATCCCATGAATTGTCTTCCCATGCCATGGGCATCATCCCCTCCCATTTTAGATGTTGGGCTCCGATTGGGTTTCTGATCGGGTATGGCATCCATGGCTTTTTTGTGTAGGCTTTAGGGTATATCCTTGTGGCTTGGTTGAATGAAGTAATCTCCAATAGTGCTTTACACATCTGTTTGGCTTCAACAAAGGATTGTCTTGCATAGGCCCCTCAAGGTAAACATCCTTGTTGGTAGGTTGGATTTAGTAATCTCCAATAATTCTTTGCACTTAAACTTTGGCTTCAACAAAAGGATTACGTATTTGGATTATCTCTTTATATTTTGTTTGTGACAAGGCTTGGATAATGATTGTGTGGGATCTTGGATCATATCTTAAGGAGCTTTCTCTTGAGAGAATCATATAATGGACTTACCATTGTTAGGACTCTACACTAGCTCCTTTAGGTCACAACACCCTACTCCTCTTGGTCACAAGGGTTAGTGGGAAAATCCAAATAAGGAGGAAAATAAAATATGTTAATATGTTGTTTGTTAGTGACATTGTTGATGACAAGAGAGTTAGGATTGAGGTGAAAAGGTCTTAATCTAGTAGTTAGAGGGTAATTTTCCAGTGGGTATGTTAGTGGAGGGAAATTTACTGCTGAATAGGTTAGTGGAGGCAAGAGAGTTAGGAGTGGGTTGAGAAGGTATTAATCTAGTAGTTCGAGGGAAATTTACTGCTGAATAGGTTAGTGGAGGCAAGAGAGTTAGGAGTGGGTTGAGAAGGTATTAATCTAGTGGTTCGAGGGAAATTTACTAGTGGGTATGTAAGTGGAGGCATATATCGTCTTCATGTGCCTCATCATTAGCCTTATTAAAAAAAGACTCTAATTAGGTCCATTCCCCTTGACCTATGAATTGGAGGATACTTTATGTGCTCCAAGGCAAAATCATTAAATAAACATGTAAGCATGGCTATGTAATCATTAAGTAAACATGTAAGTAGCTATTATATTTATATAAATATATTGGTATAACTTAATAATACCATGCGGGGTGTATTGTATGCTTTCATAAATTTTGAGCTATGAAAATGTGTCATAAGCCTCTAACCAGTCGTTTGTTTAGAACGATCCTTGGAATTACTCACCCACCTCACATACCTCCCATGGCATGACTCTTGCATAAAATGTATTGTGTACCTCCTTGAATTTATTGTTGATCACCTTAAAAATAACTATTAAAGGTAAAGAAATTGAATATTTAAGGCAAATAAATTGACTTCTTTGCCTTATTGAGTTTAGTCCTTGCCCACTCATCACATAAATCATTATACATTTTCTTGAAGTCAACATCCAAGATGTATACTTGTCCTTTGTAGGTTCATATTCACTTAAACTTGATTCAAAGTGCATGAGATAAATAATAATATCTTTTAATCTTAAGCCTCTTTACAACATCTTCCATTTCTACCTTCTTGTGAAGTGTTTTTTGGCCATCTTTAATTCTCCTTTAATTAAAATTTGTGCCCTAAGATTTTCTTAAGTAATCATAAACAAATTAATCATTTCTAGACACTCTAGATAATAGGATAAAAAGGAGCTCATAACTCCCACCTCGTCGTGGTCTTTCTTACTTTCCCTTTACTAGGTGACTTTGCTTTTTCATTGATTATCTCGAGAATGTCTCATTTTAGCCTTGACAGTACCACTGGCCATATACTATATGAGGTGCTCTTGATTCCAAAAGGATTAACATCATCCATACCCAATCCAAGTCTTAAATGTCTAGGCTCTTCCTAGAAGCTTGGCCACCAAGGATTTAATATTCACGTGATCACAAGATTTTTTGTGATAATAATACATGTGAACAAGTTATTCACATGTTCTCATGTTACCGTTCACAAAATAACAGGTCACTTGCCATTTGGGAACCCCTTAAAAGCTTGGCTACACATGGGAATAAGCTATTCACATGTTCTCATATTACCATCTTCACATAATAGCAGGTTAGTGGCCACCTAAGAAGATTTTTTATGCCCGACAAAGGTAATTTTTTTAGGCCCTGAATATAACATGTGATCACAAGATTTTTTATGTTATTAACATGTTCACATGTTCTCGTTTACGTCAGTGAAATCCCTGTTGGCCACATTTCCTCGATGTGCTCATCCATCTTCTATAGAAATTATTTGGATAAGTAATCATATGGATATCACTTCCGCAAGCCCGCGGTGGGCTGAGGGTGTTGGAGGTGATCTCCTTCTTCAAGATCCCTCGCTCCAAGAAGTGCCCATGCCTGCATGCATGGCCATCTCACAAGAGCGCAGTGTAAAGAAGACCATTGATCTGTAGCTATAGCCGCTCGTGGAACATGTCCAAGCAAGCTGTTGTCACGGGCAACTTCGAAGATTAGAACACCAACTACATGTAATGTAATCAAATACATGATTTTCTTCCATCTCATTCTTCTTTTTGAGAATTATCCATATGGCAAGGAATAAAGCATATCCTTCACAAGACTCGCCACTAAATAATTTTGCTTTGTTAGATAAGTCATCATAACCCTATCCTAGTAAGGCTTGTTGTCAAAGCAATCATAGATAATAGAGGATATTGGACAATGAAATGTGAAAGAATAGCTCAAAGATTCACGGTGGTCCTACGGCAAATAAAAGAAATGTGAGAGCATTGCTCAAATTTTGAACCTACAAATTTTAAACTTTAATCCAAACCTATCTTTACAAATAAAAGAAAGAAGGCCAAGGTATTCTCTAGGCCTTTGAATGCGGTCCAAGGTATTCTCAATAATGGATTTCACTTGAAGAGGCCAAGGTATTCTCTAGGCCTTTGAATGCGGTCCAAGGTATTCTCAATAATGGATTTCACTTGAAGAGACCAAGGTATTCAAACGATGTGGTCCTACCAAAAGTTGAAGAAACACGGGGTGAGTGCTGAAATTTCAAGCTTTTAGTGGACTCCAAAGCCCAACCAAACTTTAAAAGACTTTCGGAAGGATTTCCATGTCAAGTTGTACGCCTTTGTAGGCCTTGAATTTTGAATTCCAAGGAAGGCTGGTTGAGGAATGTTTCACGACAAAATAGCCCCATATTATTATTATTATTATGTGTTTAAGTAGCGATGAATTGTGTAATAGAGTGCATGGGTTTCTCTAATAAACCATCTTTTACGTCTAGCTCAATATTCCAAGTTAGGTGCTGAAAATACGTTACGATTTAAAAAGAGAGTCGTCATAGAAAATAGCCCCATATTATTATATTTCTTTACGGATAAATTGTGTAAAATAATATAATATATTATTATATTATATTACGGAAATTCTTTCAAACGCGCTGCTCCGCCAAGAGGTGTATATATACCGCAACTGATCAACCGGGCAGTTGTAGTAGAGTGTGAGTGAGCGAGAGAGATTGAGAGAGAGTGAGTGTGAGTGTGTGTGAAAGAGAGATCACAGAGACACTAGTCTCGAGAGGGCACTAGTATATAGGAGAGGATGGCACACTACGCTGCTTCTGCTAGCTTGCAACTCTTGCTTCTTCAACCGTCTGGCAGGACAAGACTAGAGCTTCCTCAGTACCCAACATCCATGACGAGATTAGGCACGAGATCGTGTGCGGAGATGGCCGTGTTTAAGCAGCTGCTGAATCGCCAGTGCGCTCCTTCGAACCTCCACAGTACATTACCTCGTACAACCAGGCGCGACGCAGTCCGCAGCTGCGTCTCAGCGCCGCCATTTAATGGGACGTTGCTGCCGCAGCAGTACAGAGAATGTAAGCGAGCTGTCGCTGTTTTTACGTGTAGAAAATCTGTTTGTTATTACAGTACTTATATAAGTGTGTCGAATACATTTGCTTGTCGTAATTGGCAGCAGCAGCTGCGCCCGGGCAGGACGAGGAAGCTGCAACCAAAGATCGATTGAGGGTGCTAACTACGTGGGCAAGCCCATTCGGCATGCGCGTGTTACTAGCGCTGCACGAAAAGGGGCTGGAATTCGAGTATGTGGAGGAGGTGCTGAGGAGCTTCAGCCCTGAGGTGATCACATCGAACCCCGTCCACAAGAAGATACCGGTCTTGATCCACAACGGCAAGGCCTTGGCCGAGTCTCGTATCATCGTAGAGTACATTGACGAGCAATGGCCAGCCTCCCATCCTGGTACGAGAGGCGATCTCATGCCGGCCTCAGCGTGGGATCGCGCGCAGGCTCGATTTTGGTCGGACTTTGTGGATACTCAGGTGAATGATCAATATTTTGGCTGGCTGCATGCATGTGCGATCAATATGATGTGTGCGAGTACGAGTATGAATATATTATATATCTGTGTAGTGCTGCAGCAGCTGCTGCGTTGTGTAATTAAGGAATTAGTTGTGGTAGTACCGTGGCCGTGACATGCATCGCTGATCTGATCATAAATGCATGATGATGACACAGTTTTGCCCGGACGCCCACGACATTCTGGTGACCGATGGAGAGAAGCAGCGCATAGCAATCGATAAGACCATCCGGCACTTGTTTCACATAGAGGGTGCCCTGAAAATGGCCCATGATGCAGGAGCACGGGGGCAGGGGCATCTTTTCCACGGCGATCACATGGGCCTCATGGATATCACTTTCGTGGGCTTTCTGCAGTGGCTGAGGGTGTTGGAGGTGATCTCCACCTTCAAGATCCCTGGCCCCAACAAGTGCCCATGCCTCCATGCATGGATGGAGGCCGTCGCACAAGAGCTCAGCGTAAAGAAGACCATTCCGAAGCTGCAGCCGCTCGTGGAACGTGCCCGGGCAAGCCGTTGTCGCCGGGACTTCGAAGACTGGAACACCAACTACATGTAATTGTGTAATCAAATCCTCTTCTAAACCCTTTCTTTGAGCCTGATTGACACCTGAGCAATAACTTTAGAAAATAATGCGTTAAAAAAGCTCATTCATACTTTGAATAATAATATATGTGAGATTCCTTTGATCTTCAAAAGTTACCCATATACATCTGATGATTTCAAGACCAGACAAACTCAGTATTCAGTCCATTGAGAGATGAAAGGATGGTCATGATGTAATAACCCTTTTATAATATAATATATACTTTCCAAAAAAATAATACATGTGAGCTTACATTTAATATATGTACATTATATGAAAGTGAGGAAGTTATCATAAAGTAATCCGCTCACACACATTAAAGAACTTAGTCAAATATATTCACAATAATCTTTGGCATGTACAAAATTACAAGTAAAGCTTATCACTTGTTCATTAAGAATGTCCTCTCTCCAAGCTTTTCACAGGCGCTAAAGTTGCTCATTGTCTTATAACGTGTTTTGTTACGCGAGAGCTTTTTCCTATACAAGACTTAATTCTCATGTATAACACATAAATATGAGTTTTAAAATATCAATTTTATTACATGTTAAAGCCTCTTCATGCACAAAATTAATTTCTCATGTTTGAAACATTACAATGAGTATAGAAGTAGTGATTTTTTGATAAAGCCTTTTTTATACATGAATCACTATCTTATGCAAAGAAGAGCGTCGCACTCGCAAAAATTCCGAAGCTGCAGCCGCTCGTGGAACGTGCCCGGGCAAGCCGTTGTCGCCGGGACTTCGAAGACTGGAACACCAACTACATGTAATTGTGTAATCAAATCCTCTTCTAAACCCTTTCTTTGAGCCTGATTGACACCACCTGAGCAATAACTTTAGAAAATAATGAGTTAAAAAAGCTCATTCATACTTTGAATAATAATATATGTGAGATTCCTTTGATCTTCAAAAGTTACCCATATACATCTGATGATTTCAAAACCAGACAAACTGCACAATATTCAATCCATTGAGAGATGAAAGGATGGCCATGATGTAATAGCCCTTTTATAATATAATATATACTTTCCAAAAAAATAATACATGTGAGATTACATTTAATATATGTACATTATATGAAAGTGAGGAAGTTATCATAAAGTAATAATTAAAAGCCAAACACTCGCTCACACACATTAAAAAACTTAGTCCAATATATTCACAATAATCTTTGGCATGTACAAAATTACAAGTAAAGGTTTTCACTTGCTCATTAAGAATGTCCTCTCTCCAAGCTTTTCACAGCCGGTAAAGTTGATGATTCTCTCCAAGCTAAGTATTGCCGTGTAGAAGGAAGCTAAGGTACTTGATATATTTGTAGTTGTTTTTTCTGATATGGGTACCTACACATACTTGTATCATGGTTCCCAAGTTGCATACAATGCATGTAGTACATCAATGGGTGAGGCATCAATTGAGGACACTTAATTCTCGTGTGATTTTGTCGACATATTTAGCACCATACCAACTCTCATTAGGGATATATCCTTCACCTCCTTTAGCTTTATCTTATCTAGAAGCACACTACTTAACTCATCTAAGGTCATTGTCTTCCCCAAGTTGTCATGCTTGTTTGGCTCACAAATGTGACATACCTATCATAGGTGAAAGATTTAGCATAATTAGGTTGTGGTAACTCAAGCATGTTATCCTCCAATTCGATGGCTAATTTGCAACAATCATCAAGCGATGTTGGCTTAGCCAACAATTAGCCATGCATCATTCACCCCATCCATTGGGCCTATGTTCATGTCGCAACATAATACCTCATTATTATAACGTAAAGGATCAACTTCATAAATCTACGTTGTTGTTCATGTCCTCGGAGGGGGGAGGGAGTCACTCTATTAACCCCCTATGTAGCACATGCATTCAAGGGGTATTAAAAAAATCCCCTACTTTTACAGATTTTTTATTTTTAAAAACACTCCTTCTATAACACTTTTTACAATAAAAGTACCCCTTTGGTACCAAGATTTTCACGATTTTAGTTAAAATCCCCTTATGTATGTAATTTTTCTATAACTCCACAAAAAAAAACCCCTTCTATTGAACTCACGTGCTACCTTACATATTTTTTAGTGCCCCCTCCCCCCTCCCCGCCGGTGGAGTTCATGTCACAACATAATGTCTCATTATTTCCACATACCATGATTAGCTTCATAAATATGCAAGTTGCAACTATTGTTGGATTGTGTATTCTCTTTTCTAAGCTCTAATCCATAACAAAAGCTACTACCTTTGTTTCTACAATGTGCCAAAGACTCATGAATGGAAGAAAGGAAAGCTACAACATATATGTGAATATTGTTTATTTCTCACCTTGAAACTTTGTCTTCTTTGGCATATATGTTGGGTTTAACATACCACGTCCCTATCCTCTAATCACTAGATTATTACCTTCTCACCCCCCCAATGTTAACTCACCTACCCATAGTGTCAATAAATTTTTTGATTTTCATCCACATTGGACTCTCCCCAATAACCCTCTCTCGACCCCCAAGGAGATAAAGCAAAGTCCTCTCAATGTTGTGCATCCATTATAGAATGTTCTATTAACATGAAGATATCATCTATATAGTTAATCGTTCATTGAAGCCAAAGCTCATGTGTAAATAATTATTGGAGATCACTTCATCAATCAACGTGCCATCTCGATAAGGATATACCCAAGAAACCATGGATGCCATATACAATTAGAGCTCAACATCTAGAATGACACACGATGATGTTCATGGCAAGAGAAGACACCTTATGGGAAAATTTAGCCAAACATTCAAGGTTAGCCAACAACCACCCTTGGTTATAGGATTTATTAGAAGTATACTTGGTCACCTACATTATTGTGCACAACTATAAGAGATGAAAGTAGAAGCATCATGTTCATACAAGAGGAGCGTATGTAAGTAGCCTATGATGGTGTGAACCTCCCACTAACTGATGCAGCCTACATGGCGTATCTAGTTCTTATGTATATAATAATATGCAAGAATATATGTGCATAAGTTACCATTCTCAAAATCATCCATTTAAGCCAAATATATAGAGCTAAGACTAGGAAATTTGGAGCCAAATATATAGAGCCAAGAGTAGGAAAGTTGGAAAGACTTCAAGTAGATGTGGATTGCCAAAGAAGTTGTGAATCAAAAGGATAGATGTATTTTGTTTACGTTAGCACCATGCACATGTGCGAGATAACTTGAGAGTAACCTTTTTCGTACAACATACCAAATTAGATATTAGTGTATACATATGATCATTATCATATATATAGCATCTATTGGCAGTGTATACAATGAATTAGGGTTTCACATCTCTTGTCTACTATTGTGTACTTTCACGTCTCTTCTCTCTCTTGTTAGTAGTATGTTTTGCATGAATATCTATGTACTTAGCATTAAATTAAAACAAACTTCCACATTACATGTAACATCAGGGTAACTATAGAGATCTTTAGTAATGCATTGGAGGAAGAGGGACTCGTCAACCACCATAAGAAGCAAGCATTTTCATAAGAAAAGGGATCTATAATAACTTGGGCATATGTATGGGTAAATTGGAATACTATGGAAATAATGTTGATACACTAATTAAAATAACAACCATGTAAAACGGGGCATGGGTCCACCCTAGGGGCTACGGAAGCCCATGGTAAGCCCGCATTAAAGAGGGAAAGGAAGGGTGATAAGGGCCTTGACAAACTCTTTCCTTGGTAAGATATTATTTAAAGGTTGTCACATGAGGCATAGTCACATGATCCTTAACCCTAAACCCTATGTGAATCTCCAAGTAGCATGTCACATTAACCATTTACCCTAGGGTGCCAAATGGGCATTAGCTTCCATGCTAGTACTGACAACCTCTTTTTTGATGGGCCTTGAGCATGTTGTGATCTCGAGGTCAAGGGAGAACTTGTCAAGTCCCATGTAGTTAATGGTTATGCTAGTTATCCTTCCGGAAGAACCGATGGCACCATCTAGTTTAGGGTCATGTCTTGTGCTCATGGGCACAAGACTTTGTAAACCCTCTTTGCAAGATATATAATGTTTTATGTACCAACTAGTCACTTATTAGACTATCGATCAAGAATAGCTGGAGGGCCCCTACTTTATAAGTGGTATACACATGGAGTTATGCTAACCATATCCTTTCCTAATCCCTACATTATCCTGCAAATTTGTTAGAATATACACCAAAATATAATGTAAAGTGATATTGGGGCTAAGGGCAGAGGATGTCCATTTTCCAAGAAAAAACCTCTCAGCATCCAAGCATGGGGAAAAAAATAAATTCATGCAAAAGCCACACAAGAAAAAATAATATAGGGCTGATAAACAAGCTATGCATTGTGGCGAGAATAAAGTGTCTTTGTCTATTGAGAGTCTCAACACGTACAAGGGGTCAATCTAAAGGTGCCATGGGGATGCCCTATAGATGTCAGCATATTTGTATATGGCAAGGAATGGCACCCTTTAGGCCAGATAGCAAAGTTGTCCACTAGACCCTAGCCACCATCAGTGTCCACGTGGATCTCCTCACTTCCCCTTGACTCTACTAAATGCTCTCACTTCCATCATTTGTAAGCATCCACTAGAACCTAGCCACCATCAGTGTCTGCATGGATTGACTCATAGTTGCCCCGTGACTGTACTAAATGCTCTTGCTTCCATCATTTGTAAGCATGGGTGATCATATATTTGACGATGCATATTCTAGGCAAATAAACAAGCAATGGGTTGGCTAGCCTTGAGTTTCTTGCCACATTCGACCAGATGGATTTGGTTGAATCAACTGCCCAAGCTCTCTTGCATCAAGCTGGTCTCCTTGACTAAAAGATCATGCATACTAGATAAATAAGATGCTATGGGACTAAACACTGGGTAGGTTTTGTCCTCTTCTTTGTCTCTCTTATGTCTATATCATCGAAAGGTGGTGGTGGTTTTAGTTATAAAGAAATCATGAAGTGCATGTACGTCTTCCTCTAGGAGCTATTATGGAGGAGAAGGTAATGGTGTGTATCCCAAGCTTCTACCCACCCATGCCGGAACATCCAATCAAAGGCTTTATTATGTTTTAGGGAGGGGAGCAATAAAAGAATTAATGCTAGTGTGTTTCATTAGATTGAGGAGCTCTTCACCTTCATTAAAGTTATTTGAATGAATGAGAAAACTACACCAAGATCTAGAGTTCAATACAATTGGGTGTAGGGGATATATATATATAGCTTGACCCTCGCTTAGCACAAGATCTCTCATGTGGGATCGGCATAGCATGTTTGGTAATCTGTTGTATTAGTGCCAAATCCCCATGGGTAAGTTTCTCACTGAGATTAGTTTTACACTGAAATAGAGAGTAATAGTGAGGCAAAGAATGAGGCAAAGAACAAGGCGAAGGTCTATGCAAGGGCCTAAGGAACCACCGAAAGGTCATTGAGAGGGGATGCCCTTTCCACTAGCTTACTAAAAGATCACCTTTAGCCTCGATCAATTCCTTCTATTGGCAGAGGTTTTGTTAGAAGACAACTATTACCTGAGATTCTTGGTCTACAAAGGCTTTGTCGACCTCCAATTCCATTTGTTAGCGGTCTTCATTGAGCTACAGGTTCCAAATGATAAGTTAATCTTGTTAGTTGTGAGGACGACATTTTGGCGTGGAGACCTACTGTTACTATGTGATCATCCAAAATTTGCTCATTCAATGTGAGATCACTTTGCTGATGGATTTGTTACATGGTTACCGTTTTTTACAACTCTGACATGGATTCCTTGAGAGCGGTGGGTGATTTGAGTATAGATTACTAAACTGGTCACATCGTCTTTTCTTGAAACTGACGAAGGAGTTACGTCTTGGTCATAGTCTCATTCAGGGTTTGAGTCTGGAAAGGTTCTCCCTGAACTATCTTTCTCGAAGGGTAATATTTCAATTACTATTGTATTGAATTTCATTCATTGAGTATTTTGCTTAATTGAATTCAAAACTAGACACGAATTCCTATGAGGAATAAATTAATCATTTTTTTAAAATTCAGACTTCAATAGTTTTTTTGAATTTTCTCATTACCATCCTAGAGAATATGAAACGGTAAAATTTTCCTTCATTGAGTATTTACTTATTCATTTTCCAATAATCATGGGATTTAAACATAGAATTAGAGAGAACTCTTATTTTGATATTAAAAAAATCTTTTATGCATCTATTTATGCATAAAAATCAATATTGATAAAAGCAACACTTTTATAATAAAAAAATTATTTTATGCATCATTTTATGCATAAAAATCAATATTGGTGAAAGTAACACTTTTATAATAAAAAATTTATTTTATGCATCATTTTATGCATAAAAATCAATATTGGTGAAAGTAACACTTTTATTAAAAAAAATTCTTTTATGCATCTATTTATGCATAAAAATCAATATTGATGAAAGTAACACTTTTATAACAAAAAAAATTCTTTTATGCATCATTTTATGCATAAAAATAAATATTGGTGAAAGTAACACTTTTATAATAAAAAAAAATTCTTTTATGCATCTATTTATGCATAAAAATCAATATTGATGAAAGTAACACTTTTATAATAAAAAAATTATCCAATATACATCTTTCTATGTATAGAATTTAAATGTAATGAAAATCACTCTTTTATAATAAAAAAATAATCAATATGCATCTTTCTATGCATAGAGTTTAAATCTAATGAAAATCACTCTTTTATAATAAAAATAATAATCAATATACATCTTTCTATGCATAGAGTTTAAATCTAATGAAAAACACTCTTTTATAACAAAAAAATAATCAATATGTATCTTTCTATGCATAGAGTTTAAATCTAATGAAAATCACTCTTTTATGATAAAAAAATCAATATGCCTCTTTCTATGCATAGAATTTAAATCTAATAGAAATAACACTTTTATAATAAAAATATTTCTACTATGCATTTTCTTATGCATAGAATGAAAATAACACTTTTAGAATACACAAATGATGGGGATTACTCTTTTTGAATAATAAAAGGTAATACTTATTTCACAAAATTTAAGAAACTTTTGCCATAACCTCCTTTGTATGGCTGACGATTTTTCAATTTTTCTTATTCTTAATTTACTTAAAAATTATCCCCAATTTGTTTAAAGCATTCTAAACTAATCAAATTCCACTTTTAAAAGAGAAACAATATGAAAAGTTTAATTCAAACAATTTGATTACTTAACTAGGATAAAGAAGGGCTGAATTTAAGAATGAGAGAGGGGGAAAGATTTTCCAGCAAGGCATAGCATCAGATTATCATTTTAGAGATTAAAAAAAATCAAAAAACCATTAAAAGAATAAGAAAAAGTAGGATTTCTAACTTACATGAAATTTTGGGAGCTTTCCTTTGGCTTGATGGTTTGAGGGATCTACGCTTGTTTGCAACAAGAGTGGCCACCAATTCTTTTTTAGAAGAGGGAAAGGTCAAAAACTAATGAATTATTAAGAAATTCACAGTTTTTGGCTCTGGAGAGGAGTAGAGTAACAGTGCATAAAACACTATTAAGCTCCAACAAAGGGGGAGGCTTTTGTTTATAGGAAAAAGTGAGCTTCTAACCAAGCAAACTGATTCTAGAATTTTCCAGATCAGTTTGGTCAATTTTTGACTATTTTTGGGTCAGTTTAGCTTACTTTTTGGAACTAGACTTGAATTAGGAGAGAGGAGAGATGAAATATCTCAATTTTTGGGAATTTAAAACTCCACCACACATGTGAAATAGGTGCCTCCTTCATGAGGGGGAATCTCCACTCAGGTGTCAAAAATTCATTTTTTTAGTATTTCCTTTGGTCCTTAGTCCACTCTTCATGTTATGTGAGTATTTACTCATTTTTTTGGGGGGGGTTCTTTATTTCTTCTATTTATCTCCTCCACACATTTGGATGAATATGATTGGCCCCTCAAAATCTTAATTTAAAATTTTCGAAAAATCTGGATCCCTAGGATAAGGCATTTTAATAGATTATAATTGATTTCTAATGCACCTTCTGAAAATCTTTTTGAACTTCTATTTCGGGAAAATTTATTTTAATAAGAAGAGATATTTTTCCATCCAAAAATATCTAAAATCTAAATAACCTCTCTCTAAAATATTTTCTCTCTCTAAGCCAAAATAGGTAGAAACAAGATCTTTTATATATCTGAAGAGGGATTTGATTACAAAGGACTAATACTGGACATCTTGAGAGGTTGGGGAGGAATCTTGCATTCTCTCCCACTTGAAAAATGCGAGATGTCCTCATCTCGCAAACTGGGGGTAAATTCGTAACATTTCTGAGTCTTTCTCCCAGGTGGCATCTTCAAAAGGATAGAACTTCCATTCGACTAATAATTCTCTCAGAATTCTGTTCCTGAGAATCTTTTCTCAAACATCAAGGATTTCTTCAGGTTCGAGTTCCATCTGCCCTTGGGTTGACGAAGTTAAGATTTCATCATCAAGCACATGATTTGGGCTTGGTATATACTTTTTAAGAAGGCTGACATGAAATACATTATGTACTTTGAGATGAGGAGGCAGAAGAAGCTCGTAGGTTAAGTCACCTACTTTCTTTGTAATCAAATATGCTCCACAATATCTAGGGGATAAATTCTTATACTTTCCAAGAGATAGAGAACTTCTTTTAGGGCGTACTCGAATGAAGACCATATCTGCTTCTTCGAATTTTCTGTTTGTCCTCTTCTTATCTGCATACTGCTTCTGTCTATCCTGGGCAACTTTTATATCTTTGCGAATTGACTACATCTGCTACTCATGTCATCAAGCATCTATCTGGACATCTCGATCCTAATCAATGGGTCGGACCAAGTTAATGGAGTTAAGCAATCTTGTCCATACAAAGCTTTGAAAGGGCTCATCCCAATACATCTGTGATAAGAAGCATTGTAGGCGAACTCTAATAGGTGCAGATAGCTTTGCCACTTCTTGGGTTCCCTTCAACAACATGACGGAAGTATATCTTTGATTACTTGGTTCACCCTTTCAGTTTGACAATCGGTCTCGGGTGGTAAGCTGTGCTGAGATCCAAGAAAGTTTCTATTGCTTCAAAAAATGCAGTTAGAATCTTGACATGAATTTGGGATCTTGATCACTTACTATTCTTTTGGGTAGGCCATGCAATTTGGACATTTCTTTGAGGAACACTCTGGCTTTTCTTTTACTGGAATCAGATGGGCAACTTTGGTTAGTCTACTACCACGAAGATGGAGTTGTAACCTGATTGCACTGAGGGTAATCTAGTAATAAAATCCATACTGATGCATTCCCACTTCATCTAGGGGATGTCTAATGGATGTAACTTCCCAGGCATTTTTACTCTCTCGGCCTTGACTTGACATTGACGTACATGATTAAGCACATCCTTTTTTAGACCAAGCCAAAAGAAGCTTTTCTTCACAGACATGTAGGTTTTGATGAAACTTGGATGTCCTGCGATAAGGCTGTCATGGGCTTCATTCAGAATTTGACCCTTAGTTCCCTCATCATTGGGAATGCATAGCCTGCGATTATAATACATAATTCCATCATCTAGGCTGTACCCTTGAACTTGGTTCAACTCCTGTGGAGTTTTGAATTCCTGCATAAGTAGGGTAGCAATAGGGCCAAAGAATCTATCTTGCATGATCTTCTCACTTGCTTCAATAATCAAAGGATTTGACACTACATTGCAACCAAGGAGGCTTTTCTGCTGAGGGCATCTGCTACCACATTTTCTTTGCCTGGGCGGTACTTGATTTCAAAATCAAATTCCTGCAGGGTCTGCATCCACTGTCTTTGTCGCATGTTGAGATCCTTCTGAGTGAAGATCCACTTTAAGCTCTGATGATCTGTCATCAAAGTGAATCTTTGACCCAGTAGGTGATGTCTCCACAACTTCAGGGCATATACTACTGAAAGTAGTTTCAGGTCGTGGACAGCACAATTCCTCTCATGCGTTCTGAGTTTTCGGGATTCATAGGCCACTGCATGACCTTCTTGCATGAGTGCACCTCCCAGGGCAAAACCACTGGCATCAGTTACTACCTCAAAAGGTAGAGAGAAATCTAGCAGCTTTAGAATGGGATTGGTTACCAAGGCAGTCTTCAGCTTATCAAAAACACTCTGGCACCTGGCAGACCATTGAAACGGGATATTCTTCTTGAGAAGATTAGTCAGGGGGAAGCTATGAGAGCATACTTTGGTATAAAAATTCTATACCAACCACTCAATCCCAAGAATCCTCTGACTTCTTTCACTGTCTTTGGTTCAGGCCAATCTATGACTGCTTGGACTTTTGCGAATCTGGAGAAATTTCATCTTTTGATACTAGAAAGCCCAAGTATTCAACATGATCGGCAGAGAAAGTGCATTTGCTCTTTTTTGCAAAGAGTTGGTGCTTCCTTAGAATCTCAAGAACTTTTCTGACATGAGCTTCATGGTCAGCTACATTCTTTGAGTAAATCAGAATATCATCAAAGAAAACAAGAACAAAATCATCCAAGTATTCTCTGAGAATGTCCTACATTAATCGATTGATGTCCTACATTAATCGATTGAATGTAGCAGGGGCATTTTTCAATCCAAACGGTATGACAGTGAATTCATAATGCCCATACCGAGTATTGATGGCTGTCTTCAGGATATCTTGCTCATTAATCCTGATCTGATAATACCCTGATTTGAGATCTATCTTTGTGAAGATATGGGCTCCACTTGGCCTATCTAGAAGCTCATAAATTCTGGGGATAGGATACTTATTCTTAACTGTCAATTGATTGAGACCTCTATAGTCCACACAGAGTCTTAACATTCCATCTTTCCTTTTCTAAAAGAGAAATGGTGCACTCCAAGGCAAAACACTGGGTCTTACAAACCCTTGTTCTAATAGCTATCTAAGCTATTCCTAGAGTTCGATGGCTTCAGGAACTGGAATTTTGTACGTGCGCAAGGCTACTGGCTGAGCTCCGGGTGTCAATTCTATCACATGATCTACTTCCCGAATCGGAGGCATCTCTATTAATTCTGTTGGGAATAAATCATCATAATCACTTAACCATTCAGGTTCTTTAGCTTTTAACTTTGAGTCTACAGGATTCATTTTGACAACATAAATAAGTTGCTTCTTTCTAAGTCCTTTTAGTAAGTTAGAAGCCTTTTGGGGATCCTGAAATTCCAGTTCCTTCAACTTTTATTTTGTGAAGGTCTTGGAAGGAAATGGTTCCAATATGATAGTGAATGTCAGCTTGATTTTTATGGAGCCAAGGATCCCGTGGGGCAAACTACCAAAGGTATAACTCTTAACTGACAGTCAGTTAAATTCTCATCTAGATTGAACTAAATACGATCTGTCTCAAGGTGAGTGAAAAGAATCTTCCCACTTGCCAATTCAACTTGCATAGGTTTACCTGATTTCTAATCTAAGACTAGCTTACGCAAGCATCCAAGGAAAATGAAAGAATGAGTAATGCCTGAATCAATCAAAAGCTTAAAAGGCTTACTGTTGGGTATAAAGTCCCAGTTTTGCCTCCGGACCTTGATCATCGCGTAGCTCTTTTTGAGAGCTTCGCGGCCATATATTTACTTGTACATTTGGCCCCCATTTGGGCCTTGTAACGGCATTCTTTGTATTTGGTCTACCGGGCGCCCCATAAGTTGGGCGCCCGCCCATATTAGACCTAACCCTAACTTTACCCTTGTATCACTATAAATACGAGGTCTCCCTTGAGCCTCATCAAGACATCAAGATATTCTTGAGCATTGTGTGAGTTCTCTCTCTCTCTCACTCTTCTCTATCTCCTCTGCACTTCCTTGGCTGCAAGCTCTTGTGTTTGAGTCATTCTCTTCCAACAACTGGTATCAGAGCTATGGAGGGAAGCTGTATGCAGAAGCTATGGAGTTAGAGGTGTCTTCCACCACTTGACTACGGGATTGTCTACGTTTTTCGCGTCAAACACCTCCCTTCTATCATATTCTGGATTGCCTGCTTTTGATGATAAGTTGAAAGCTATTTTTTTGCTCACTACTTTGCCTGACTCTTGGGAGACACTTGTGGTGTCACTTGGGACAAATCCCAACCTAACTTTTGATGGAGTCAGGGGTGCTATTCTCAATGAAGATATCCGGAGGAAGACCTCAGAGACTAGCGGTTCTGCAAATGTCTCACGAGGGAGGACGACCAAGCGGGGAAATACTACTACCAATTCAAAGGGTAGAAGCAAAAGCAAGGGCCAGCAGTCTGATGTTACATGCTACTAGTGTGGTCGTAAAGGCCACAAGAAGCCAGATTGCAATTTTTACAAGATGGAGCAAGACCGGAAGAAGAAATCCAGTCATTCAAATGACAAAAAGAAGGAAAAAGAGAGTAATTCCAGCAAAGCAGAAGAGTTCGAAAAGGACAAGAGCAAGGCCAATGTGGCCTCTGGTGTTGTCATAGAGGAACTGTCTGACTCAGATGATGTGCTATGTGTTTTTTCTGCTAATGCTCTTGATGTTCATAACTTGCATGTCTCAGAACCAGATGTCATTTATGCCTTGATGTATGAATCTGATGTGCTTTCACAGACTTGGATTATTGACACGGGTGCCTCTTTTCATGTAACTCCTATCAAGGAGTGTTTTGCAACTTTCACTGCAGGCTCCCGAGGAAAGGTGTTCTTGGGGAATGATCATGCTTGCAATATTGAAGGCATGGGCACCGTGAATTTGACTTTGCAGGATGGTAGTGAGTTTGTGCTGCCAAATGTGAGGTATGTGCCTGGTTTGAAAACGAGTCTCCTGTCTGTGGGCCAGCTTGATGCCTTGGGATACACGGCCATATTTGGAAATGGCACATGAAAATTGACCAAAGGCACAAGGCTGATTACAAAAGGATGCAAGAAAGGAACATTATATAGCCTTCATGGTCAAGCTTTGTCTGGTAAGTTTATTGCTTTTGCAGAGGTACGCTCCCACATGGAGCTTTGGCATAAGAGACTTGGCCACATGAGCCAAAAGGGTCTCTCCATTTTGTCCTCCTTGAACAAGTTTGATGCAAAAGGAAGCAAGCTTGATTTTTGTAATGATTGCTTGTATGGGAAACAGAATAGGAGTTCTTACTCCTCTCGTGCCTCTCGCACGGCTGAAAAGTTGGACTTGGTCCACTCTGACGTATGCAGCATGCCCATTAAATCTAAAGGTGGTTCAAAGTACTTTGTGTCTTTTGTGGATGATCACTCACGAAAAGTATGGATCACTTTGTTGAAATCTAAGGATGATGCTTTTGCTGCATTTCAAAAGTTTTATGCATTTGTTCATACTCAAACTGGAGTGAAGATTAAATGCTTACGCACTGACAATGGGGGTGAGTTTGTTAGTACTAAATTTCAGAAATTTTGTGATGATAATGGCATTAAGAGGGAACTTACACCCCCTTATAGCCCCTCTTCAAATGGTGTGGCTGAAAGGTATAATCGTACACTATGTGAAAGAATTCGATGCATGCTGTCCACAGCTAATCTCTCTCAGGATTTTTGGGGAGAAGCCTTGAAAACTGCAGTTCATGTTTGCAATCGATCTCCACACACAGCTTTGAAAGGTGGAATCCCTGAGGAGGTTTGGTCTGGCAAACCGTCCTCATATGACCACTTACGCATCTTTGGTTGTGATGCATATGTGCATATCCGCAAGGAAGACCGGAACAAGCTTGATGCTAAGTCCGAGAAGGGCACCTTCGTTGGCTACGGTGATGAAGGTGAGATGGGCTACCGTGTGTGGTTGCCATCAACCAACAAAGTGGTTTGCAGCCGGGATGTTGTATTCTATGAGGCAAAGCTGCTCCGTAATGTTTGTGCCTCTCATGGTGATCAGAAAAAGGTCAAATTTCAGCAAGGGCAGCCACCCATTGATGCTGAAAATGAGCCCCAGGATGCTTCACAAAGGGCTGAACATAATGAGTCCGTGATATTTGAGCCAGAAGAGGTTGGACAACCGCTTCATGCTCCTGGAGGTGTAGGGCAGCAACCCCTATATGCTGAAAATCAGGCTGTTCGTGAAAACCCGCAGCCTTTTGATGCTGAAATTATGATTCCTCCCGATATTGACCCCCAACCAGCCAATGATCATTGGGTACGGAGGTCTACTCGTTTTCAGAGGGAACCTCAGCGTTTTGATCCCTCTTTGCAACATGTTTTGCTTACAGATGAGGGTGAGCCTCTTACTTTCAAAGAGGCTAAGTCTTGTGAACTCCGAAACAAGTGGGAGCATGCTATGCAGGAGGAGATTAAGTCTCTACATGCAAATGACACTTGGGACTTGGTTGAGTTGCCCAAAGGAAGGAAGGCTATTCCTAACAAGTGGGTGTACAAAGTCAAGACAGTTGACGGCCAGCCTAAGTATAAAGCCCGCCTTGTTGCTAAGGGCTATGCTCAGAAGGAAGGGATTGATTTTCAGGAGGTCTTCTCTCCTGTGGTCAAAATGACCACCCTTCGTGTTTTGTTTGCTCTCACTGCTGTTTTGGATTTAGAACTGTATCAGATGGATGTAAAGACAGCTTTCTTACATGGTGATTTAGATGAAGAGTTGTATATGAAGCAGCCTGAAGGCTTTGACATTCCTGGCAAAGAACATCTGGTTTGTAAGCTGAAGCGTAGTCTCTATGGGCTGAAATAAGCCCCGAGGCAGTGGTACAAAAAGTTTGATGCTTTCATGCTTAACCAGAAGTTTAATCGTAGCCATGCAGATCATTGCTTGTATACTAAAACTGATGCAGATGGCAGCCCAGTGATACTTGTGCTGTATGTTGATGACATGCTTCTTGCCGGGAAGAATAAGAGCGTTTTGGAAGCTCTTAAGGACCAGCTGAAGTCAGCTTTTGCTATGAAGGACTTGGGTTCAGCTGAACATATTTTGGGTCTTCGGATTAGACGGGACAGAGCACAGAAGTTGCTTTTCCTCTCGCAGGAGAAGTATATCCAGAAAGTCCTTGATAGATTTAACATGGCTGATTCTAAGCCTTTGGGTGCTCCATTGCAGCCCTATGTTAAACTATCCAAGGATGATTGCCCAAAAGATGATGATGCAGCCAGTACTATGCGTGGGATCCCTTATGCTTCTGCTTGTGGATCTCTTATGTATGCTATGGTTGCTACACGGCCAGACATTGCTCATTCAGTGGGAGTAGTCAGTCGTTTTATGTCCAACCCTGGCAAAGCACATTGGGATGCTATAAAGTCTATTTTGAGGTACTTGAAGGGGACACAGAAGAAATGCCTTATGTATGGTAAAGGTCCACTTGAGGTGCAGGGTTATTGTGATTACGACATGGCAGGTGATTCTGATACCCGCAAGTCTACTAGTGGGTACATCTATACTCTTGCAGGTGGTGCTGTTTCTTGGTGCTCTAGACTCCAGAGGATAGTAGCACTTTCTACTACTGAGGCCGAGTACATCTCCGTCTTGTCACAGAGGCTTCTAAGGAGGCCATTTGGTTAGCACGCCTTGTCACAGAGTTTGGAGTGCCAGAGAGGGCTCCGGTCCTTGGTTGTGATAGCCAGAGTGCCATATACCTGGCTAAGAATGCCATGTTTCATGCTCGTACCAAACACATTGATGTACGGTACCACTTCATCAGACAGGTGCTAGATGATGGTTTGGTCAGTTTGGTCAAGATTGGCACTCATGAGAACCCTGCAGATGCTCTCACCAAAAGTTTGCCAAAAGCACAGCTTGATATGTGTCTACAGCGGGTGGGAGTTACATAGCTTCACTTAGAGGAGCTTCACTGGCCCTTTAAGTGGGAGGTTGTTGGGTATAAAGTCCCAGTTTCGCCTCCGCACCTTGATCATCGCGTAGCTCTTTTCGAGAGCTTCACGGCCATATATTTACTTGTACATTTGGCCCCCATTTGGGCCTTGTAACGGCATTCTTTGTATTTGGTCTGCCGGGCACCCCATAAGTTGGGCGCCCGCCCATATTAGACCTAACCCTAACTTTACCCTTGTATCACTATAAATACGAGGTCTCCCTTGAGCCTCATCAAGACATCAAGATATTCTTGAGCATTGTGTGAGTTCTCTCTCTCTCTCACTCTTCTCTATCTCCTCTGCACTTCCTTGGCTGCAAGCTCTTGTGTTTGAGTCATTCTCTTCCAACACTTACCCTAATACTCAGCTGGAGTATGAATGAGAGAGAATTGATAGCTTGGCCCTTGGTTTTCAATTGCTGCATAAATCTGTCCTCTTTCTTTTTCCACTACTTTTGCTATTGCGACTGCTCTGGCTGCTGCTGTAGACTGAGAAGGAACTCTTTCTCTTTGGTTGCCCCAGTTCTGGGAAGGAGTTCTAAGGCTACTCTGTACATAGGCAGACAATTGAGCTGGAGTTCTCTTGGGATTGCCCTAATTTTGATGAGATGGACCCTGATTCGACTGATATAGGAAGGGGCTGGTCTCTGCACTCTTGGTCCTTGACTTCCCTGTCCCCACATGACATAGTAGGAGTTGGGTAGTATTTCAGCCAGTGACCAAAACCCTGGCATGATGCATCCAAAATACCGGTTCTCACTTCTAAGCTCATCTCTCTGAATTCTTGAAAGCGGTGGGACTCATGAGAAAGTGTTTTGGGGGAAGGGTCTTCCTTCACTTCTGAATCTTCCAGCATCCTCATTCTAAATTGGGCCTTGCTGCCTCTTTGGAAGAGGAAAGTTTGAAGTACTTCCTGGGGTTTGGAATCTTTTAAAGTTAGAGGGTGCAGGCTTTGGCGGGACCTTAAAAACAAAGGCTTTGGCAAAGTCTTTTGCCATTCTTACTACTTCAGCCATTGAGACAGGACTGGCATTCTTTACTCAGGTGTCCAATGGCTCGTTCATTCCTTGAATGAATCTGGCCATCAGCTGCTCTTCATCCAATTGCGGGGAATATTTGAGGAGAAGGGCAAAAGCTTGATGATACTCTTCAATTGTCCGGCTATCCTGCTTTAGTTCCAAGAACTCATTCATTTTAGTTTCAAGGAAGCCCGTAGAACAAAACCTCTTTCTGAGGTAAGCTTTAAGATCGGTCCAGGTCTGGGTATTCCGGTTGAGACGGTTAGTCTTGTAGTGATTCCTCCAAGCGACCCTGGCCGTTTCCACAATCTTTAACCTGGCGAGAGCCATCTTGCTTCTCTCATTGAAGCCAATTACATCAAAGTATTCCTCCATTGTCTCAATCCACTTTTCCACTACTTCACCTAACTGCTTCTCCCCTTCACCCTTGAAGGGACCAGGTTGGGATCTGTGCAGGGCTTTTCGAACATCCAGATCTAACTCTTCGTCATCAGTTAGAGGATTCGGTTGCCTTGCTTCCAATTTTGCAAGGTGTTTTACATGTTCCTGATCTTGAAGGCAATCTTTTATTAGTTTCTCGTCTTGTGGATCTTGGTTTATTTGTTGGTTTTTTGACCATACTCAATGTCAACTTGAGAAGGATGGACATTGGCATGGCAAGTGCACCTCGTCGAGGTAATCTATTTGAGCTTTCATTAACACATGATGTAGCTAATGTTGTGACTTCACCTAGCAATCGTGATAGCAAACTCTGCCATTCTTGACTTGCCCATGCTAACTTCTCAAAAATTCTTGATTTATATCATTTTGAATTAGTGCGTGGTCTTTAACTAAAGCCTTGTTCAACTCTTGGTGTTTGTGAACATTGTGCTTTAGGAAAGCATCACCGAAAACCTTTTATTTCTTCCACTTCTCATCACTCTCAAGATCTATTAGAGCTTATTCATACTGACATTTGTGGTCCATTCCTCCATCCTACTCCAGATTCCACTATTTCTTTACATTTATTGATTATTTTTCTCGATTTACACACGTTCTTCTTCTACGACATAAATCAAAAGTTCTCAGTGTATTTCAACAATACCGCAAACGTGTTGAACTTCAAACTGGTTGGGCTATCAAAACTATACAAAGTGACAATGGTGGAGAATACATATCTAATGATTTTGAAGAATATTGTGATGTTAATGGCATTTATCATGAACTTACTATTCCCTATCCTCCTCAGCAAAATGGAGTTGCTGAGCACAAAAATCGGACCATTATCAATGCCATGAGGTGTCTTCTTATTCAGGCCGGTCTATCAAAGATGTTTTGGGCAGAGGCAGTTCTTGTGATAGTTTATGCTCAAAATTATTTACTTACAAATGCTCCTTCTAGTAATATTTCCATTGCACATTGGACAGGTACAACACACTCTTTCTCTCATTTACGTGTCTTTGGTTGCATTGCCTATATTCATGTCCCTAAAGAGACATGAACAAATATTGATCCTCCTGCTAAGAAGGTCTTTTTCATTTGGTATCCTGATAATGCCAAAGGCTATAAGTTTTATGATCCTATCTCTAAGAAGGTCACTTTAAGCTGTGATGCAATTTTTGATGAGCATACTATGGGTGGTGAATGGTTCATTGATGGACCTGATGATTCACAAACCATTCTAACATCTTTTTCCTTTTTCACCAATGAATCTCATATTATTGATTCTCAAGTTGATGTCTCTATCCCATCCTCTTCATTAGGTTATGACAAAAATAGACCTTTTCTTATTCCAAAGATGTCATGTTTTCAAGTTGTCTTCTTAAGGGCCTAGAAATGGAGTTGAACTAGTAAACAAAATGAGACCTAAGGGAGAACTAGGATTTCGTTGGATGTTTTATGACTTTGTGAAGAGAATGAGAGATTGGTCAACAATGGCATGCCATATTTACAACCTTTTGTCCAAGAGATGCAAACAATAGCCACATTAGGGAATTCAAAATAGAGGACAATGAAGCATAAACATTGTTTTGGGATCTTCTTAACCGATTCATGGAGTGATAAGGATATAAAAAGGCACAATTTAGGGTGTTTATATGAGATGAAGCCCAAGCAAATTGGCGTGTAGTAAGAACAATGTTTAATGGTGGCCCGGACAAGGAGATGAAAAGAAGAGAGTTGTGTTTCTCTTTAATCCATTGGGAACAAAGTCTTCACAAACATGTAATTGCATGTATTTCACCCCATTTGCACGAGGAGTTCAAATTCAAATGCTGGCAATGGAAAGGTGCACCATCAAACAGGCTGAAAAATTTGAACTTGATGGTTTGAGAAATTGGCTAAGGAGCGGGCATTTGGACAAATCAAAGATAGCCATGTTGGAAACATGGCTTGTGTGGTGGCATTCTAGAGTAGCACACTGGGACATGGTTGAGGTAATGACACAAGTTGCTATGCATTCAGATTATTGTTTGATAAACATGCATGTGTACTTTATGAGATTTTTTTTTTGGAGGCTATGAAATACAATGACAAGTTTTTGGTGCCCTAGGCTAATCTGGCAGAGTTTGTTTATGGAAGCTAGCTAGCAGTAAATGATGGTGTGAAATACATTACACTATTTGATGCCTATGAGAATGACCTCACTACTTGTTGCAAAGTGTAAGATATGATGCTCATTTGAAAGGTGGACACCAGGGTACAGGGCCTGGTGTTGAGAAGCTAAAAAAAGGAGAGCTTCTATAGGGTCTACCTCAATTGCGCCTTGGACAGTAATTGACCTCACCAATGAAGCATTGGTGGAGCTCAATGCAACAAAGAGGAGAGCTTCTACATATAGTGATGCTAGAATAGTACGTAGAAAGCGAGTAGGAGGCATTGGACAACCCATCAAGAAAACAGAATCTCATCGTCCTGAATATGAATATTTTACTCGACCGGTCCATAGAGGTGCCCATAGACAATCCGCTTAGGCGACCACTAACAGAAGTCAAAGAGTTGAGATGATTATTCACCCAACCAAGTGGGCCATTAGATAGACTAAGCTAGGGTGCGGAGCAAGATGTCTAGGTTATCTACTCGGAGAGGGTAGGAAATGTGACTCATTCGATTTATAGGTGGTGTTTGAAAGAAGACTGTGTGGTTTTGTTGTGCAATGTGCGTCACACAAGAGAACTTTGTGATATAGTCATTGAGAAGCCTGCTTTTAGGCTGACAGAGTGGCCAATGACACAAGGCACAAATCTTACGAGGGTAGAGATTGAAGGTTTATGGGATGTAAGGTTTGCTTTATTGAATATTGGTCCTTCAAGGCAAAGGGCTGTTGGAACTACCCAACCATGACACAATGGAGGGAGAAGCGGGAGACTTACATGGTATAGATGCCAGGCCAACACATTGTGGAGGTAAAAAGGTTGTTGTTTCAAGGGTTGTAACAAAAGATATGGACTCAAAGATGATCGTGGCTACTAGCCTTCAGTGTCAAGTTATTGAAAGGAATGTCATTCAAATGAGAACGTGGAATTTCTAGTATCAACCTCGGGAAGTGAGGCTTGTGGGAAAGCATACAAGGTGAAAAGTTATGCATTCCCATCATGCAATTGTTAATGTTTTAAGTTTAGGATGGATAAGGGCAAAAGTACGTGCCTTGCAAACATCTTTACACATGTACACAAATAAACTAAGACTTCAAAGTGGCTATGCAGAGGTTTGTTCACCAGGCAGCTTTAACAAAGAGGGAGTTGGGGCAGGTGCTCAAAAATTTCATTGATAGAAGAGAGTGATGGGCAATGGAAATATTTTAGGGTGGTTTTTGTGTGTCTTTTTTGGGTTCATGGTTTTTTAGCTGAAACAATTTGTGTGTACATATTTACGTGGGTTCGTAAAGATTACAATACGAAGATACAAGTTTTTGCTTTTTACAAAGTATGCATTTTTTGTGCATAGCTTTGAACAATGGTGTGGGGTCCTCCACAATGCCATGAGAACTGATTTCTGTATAATCCATGCATAAAATTATATTTTTTTCTTTGCAAATATGCTTGGTTGTATACGATGGGTGTGCTAGAACTTATGTTGTGCTACAATTTTGTCTCTTTGTTCTTAATTACATGTTTTGACTGCACCATTGTGCATGAATAAAGCATAGCCATGCATTAAGTTTTTTATTTAAAGCATAGCCATAAATAAAGCATAGCAATTCATTAGGGATTTTATTTAAAATTTCTTGTACGGGTGTTTCTCTAGGAAACTACAATAAATTGGACTATTATTTTTTCTTATGTGGCTTTTGCATGCATTTATTTTTTTCCCCACGCTCGGATGCTCGAAGGTTTTTTCTCAGAAAATGGACATCCCCTGCCCTTAGCCCCAATATCACTTTACATGATATTTTGGTGTATATTCTAACAAAGTTGTAAGATAATCTAGGGTATAGGAAAGGATATGGTTAGCATAACTCCATGTTTATACCACTTATAAAGTAGGGACTCTCCATCTATTCTTCCGCGAGTAGCAGTATGTCACGAAAAGCAACATATCACAATAAATCTATACATGTAATCTCAAAAAGGCATGAATCTTTACATGTAATCTAAAAAACATAATAGCAACATATCACAATAAGTCTTTATCGGGCTATCTATGTCTCATTTATCTAATTGTAGTTTCAATAATATTGGAATGCCATTGACTGATGTGGAGGACACATAAATAAGGTGATTTTCGAGACTCGCGTGCATTGTGAGTCTTGTCTATTCAAAGTGCACAAATCCATCTCATATTATCCATGTCTCATTTCTCTAATTATAGTTATGAATTACTAATAAAACAATCAATCAACCACCAATAACAAACAAACAAAAAGAAGACCATAGCCATAATAAAAGTACAACGAGAGAACTAGAGTTTAACCTCATCTTCAATGAGGTCAACCCTTGCTAAAGTATCTATCTCAATGTCCATGCCTATATCCAAATCTACAAAGAGATCAATATTCCCACTATTAGAATCATCACTATGAGAAGCAATTTCATCATCTCCAATGGCAGGTTCATCATCAATGTTTTCCAAGCTATCTCCCTGCATAGTGGAGTTGACATGCTCCTCCATATGCTCAATGTAGGTGAATGTACTATAAATGGCTCTTGAACGTAGTGAGATTGGGATTATATGCCACCATCTCTTATTGTCAATTATTGGTTGATACACAACCTATTCAAGCACAAAGATACATCATATAAAAAAATTACATCTCTACTATCTATAAATGCAGAAATTGTAATTACCAATAATTATATGTACCTGTTCACAATGTTATGGTAACACTAGAGTCCCATCCTTTTCTTGCCAAAAATTTATAGTCAATGGTCACAAAGCCACTTGCATGATGCCTAATTGTTGCATTAGGACCTAATTGTTGCATGATGCCTAATTGTTGCATTAGGACCTCTTTCCACTACATCCTTAAACCACTTGACATCGAAAATATATACAAAGAAGCTTCGAAAGTCAAGCTTAATGATATTTTGGATCAATCCACAATAATCATCCATGGCTCCATGGGCTCCCTCAAAGCTTGCAATTACCCCACAATCTTGGGTGTTCCTCTTCTCATCAATCCTTTGTGTGCGAAAATGTTTACCCTGTGACCACAAAGCAATAAACATTGTGCACTATACCAAGACAAAAAAAATTATAAATACCTCAAAATAAAATTTTGCAAGTTTAACATACTAAAATATGATTGAAAACACAAGTTTGTTTACCTTTTTGAAGCATCCTCGGGCATACTCCCACTCCTCCAATGCGATATGCATGTTTTTGTCTTGCGCCACTCTCTCCATCTCCTCATATAGCCAATCTATATCAGGATTCTTGCGAAGTGATCATAGGTGCTCCGGATATGGCACACTACGTCCATTGCACTTATGGAATGCCGACCTTTCACTTTGTCTTCTTGCCTTTCCATCCTCATACTTTGCCACCCATCTTCTCATCACATCACTACTAAAGCACACAAAATATATTAAGCTTACTATGCATCTTTGTATCCATGACTTTGGTCTTTCCCTTTCCTTGAGGAACATGAGAGGTCATCCTCAAGTCTTCTTCATTGCTCCATAGGTGAGGGAGAGAGGGATTCACTTGGCAAGGTATTCTGAGATATAAACAAGAGATTCTTGTACCAAACAACCAAATACTACCTCCTGGCTTTGCATTTTGCCTTACAAAATTCTTCAAGGTCTTCATGAAACGCTCAAGAAAGAACATCCATCGAGCATGCACAGTGCCACATATGACAATTTGATCAATTAAATGAACCATAAGATGTCATTGGCTTGTGAGAATTGACCGTTGGGAATGTCTCCTCCACCAAACAAACCACCTCCACCGCCATGACCCTTGCATAGTCAAGTGTACATGGATAGATTTCCTTTGAGCTCACATATCTACAACGCAAAACAATAAACAAATCATTTTGAGGAAAACGTGTGTAGAAAATTGACTATGAGGGTTTGGGGTACAAACCTCACAAGCTCCCCCATCTTATAAATCGTATCTCGCACTTCGTGGGATGCACAATTGGAAATGCATGTAGGAAGAATAAACTATAAACATTTATACACCATGATTAGATACATCATGATTGAACAAGTTAAATATGTACAACTTGAATGTTTCACTTACTTGAAGCATCTTGTGCCAATCGTGGGACTTCAAGCCATATATTGCTCAACACCTCTCTTCTGTGTCTTTATGAAGGCACCTTTTTAACACCTCATGTACCTCGTTGGAGTAGGAAATGTAGTAATGGTATCTTTCACCAACTTCTCCTCCTTATTTTTCAATATCCAAGGTGCTCGAGCTAGAATTGTCTTCCCATTTGGTCCCTCTCATGGCCAAACTCTTTTCATCCTGTCTATGCTTTGTAGATCTTCTGTTACAAGCAAGGAGTTCCATGTTTCTCTCAAGTTCTCCCAAATGTTAGAGGCAACATTCTTGAAGATGTGCATTGGATCAAGAAGATGGTTGATTTTGAGGCTCGTCCAATATGGTAGGCGAAAGAAGATAGAGTACCTTATCAAATAACAACAAATATTAAGAGGATTATCTTTTCAAATAAAAGCTTATATTAGAATTCTATGTCAAAGATATATTACCTATTCATGCCTGGGGGAGGAGGACTTTCCACTCCATTCCATAATGCCTTCCAATCTCCCATGCTTAGTGGATGTGGAGGGACTCCCATCCAAGGACGAACAAATTTGGGATGATGATGAGGGAGAAATCGATGATGATTCTAATATATCAGTTTCTTCAAGCTCTCTGGCTTAGATGCCACCAATGATGGACCACAAATAGGACATACATGGTATCTAGATGTGGAGAGACCTAAACAACATACACATTTAAGCATGTCAAAAAATAGTACAATGATAATAAAGAATCATCATGAATAGAAACCCATTGACTCACCTAAACACTCGCATAACCAGGAAAGTTGTGCATCGTCCACATCAAGATGGCCTTCAAGAGAAAGTCTCGTGAAGATGGAGGCCAACATATGTCATGCACATGGATACCTCTCCAAAGTATCTCAAGCTCATCAATGAAGGGCTCAAGATATATATCCATATTCTTTAACTTATGTTTCCCATGAATGAGAAGGGATAACATGACATGTCCTTTCTTTATTGCCATGGAAGGAGGAATGTTGTAATTTACCACTACCACTGGCCATATACTGTATGAGGTGCTCTTGATTCCAAAAGGATTAACACCATCCATACCCAATCCAAGTCTTAAATGTCTAGGCTCTTCCTTGAAGCTTGGCCACATTTCCTCGATGTGCTTCCATGCAGGAGTGCCTGTGGCAATTCTCATCTTTTCATCATTAGATTGATGAGAGGAATGCCATGACATGAGCTTTGCAATATATTTGCACTTGAACATGTGTTGGATGCGAGCTGGAATGATGGAAAAATGTCGGGACAGCTTATGTGGCACATGTATACCTTTAAGGTCCTCTCGATATCTTGGCTCGCCCCATAAATAGGACACTCTTGAGCCGCCGCCGCATGTATCCCATGGAAGAGAATAGAATCATTGATACATGCATGGATGCGAGTATAATCCAAGACTCTAAGAGATGTCACAAAGCTCCTTGCGTGGTCTCTTGAGGTTGGCAATCTATTCTCCTTTGGAAGCATCTTCAATAAAATCCTATCGACAAAATAATCAAATACATTAATATAAAAAGTAATTTCGTCTTATATATATGTAATGGAAGTAGACAATTTATGAAAGTAGAAAACTCACTTGAGAAGTGCATTCAAACTTACATTGCTCCATCCATAGATTGTTTACAAGTTGAGCAACTTGACAGAAGCGTGTAGAATCGAATATGTGCATCCCTCAAAAGTGGGGTTGAAGCCGCATTATAAAGGTG
The DNA here is from genome assembly GCF_041138505.1 of Cibotium barometz. Taxonomy (NCBI): domain Eukaryota; kingdom Viridiplantae; phylum Streptophyta; class Polypodiopsida; order Cyatheales; family Cibotiaceae; genus Cibotium; species Cibotium barometz. The sequence goes on from NC_141074.1 coordinate 4,251,696, forward strand.
ATCATTTTCCATGGCTTTTTCATTTTCACTACACTCATTGGAAAATAGAGCACGTACCATATCTTCTAAAACCTCTTCCTCCACCATCTCATGAGGAAAGAGTGGTGGGCTTGTATCTCCATCATTCCAATCCTCCACCACTTCTACGTCTTGTGAAGCCTCTGCCATTTCTCCACGCGCTTGGGCTCTTGACGCCGCCTATGAGTTAACACAAAAGGGTGCGGCGCATTATCCTACACACGAATATTTCAATGTTAGACTCCATTGAATACTTATTCTTAATTAAATTCTTACAATATAAGCAAAGTATACTTACCATATTGACCCCGTCGGTTCCCATTTTCCATACATTGAAATGTGATTCATCGTAATGCTATGTTGTTGATGCATACATCCTCGAGAACGATCACACATGCATTTTATTTTTTGTTGCAACCAACGATCTCGATTTTGAACATGAAGGGACTCATCATCACTAGAAGAACTGATTAATGAAGACATCCTACATATTCAAACAAAAAAAAAAACATTGTTTTTATCTTTCTATGTGTGTGTAAATACTATTCTGTTTCATGTTTATAGACTCATTGATAGACACACTTTTAAATGCGATTTTAGACACGCTTTTAGACGCTAAAATAGACATGCACTATGTGACAAAAAAAATCAAAAATTAAACCTGAGAGCATTTTGAAAGTACGCAAAAAGAGCAAAATCGAGTTCTTTATGAAAACCTTCCTGTCCTATTTATAATCCTCTCTCACTCTCTCAAGCTTCATCACCAAGCTGCAAATCTGCTTTACAAAGGACTGTGGAGTAAGAGTTTGAAGGTACATAGCTTGGTTGTGGGAGTCTCTTTCTCTTCTTCTTCTTCTTGCTCCTTTTCTTCTTCTTCTTGAACCCTATTTTTCTTTTATAATAATAGACAATCAAGTGTTTATATAGTTCACTTTTTTTTGTTTATGACTATTTTATAAATTTTTATATACTTGACCTCAAAAATCATAAATAAACAAGGTAGGCCTCTTTTTACACTCATTTTATTTAAGGTGGTGGTTATTGCATTGTCTATGTATTAATTCCCGGGTCATTTAACTTAAAGAGCCAGACTAGTTTATATTTTTTAAAAATTTTCTTGGTTTGTTTATTTATTTCTTTTGTTTTAGAGAATGAGTTGATTCTTGGGATTAATTGACTTAAAGATCTGGGAAGTCTCCATTTAATAGTATTTTCTTAATATTTGATTATTTTTTGTATTTTGATGAATGAGATGATTCCCGGGGTCAATTTACTTAAAGAGCAAGGAAGTCTTCATTTCATAATATTTTTTTAATATTTTCTTTGTTTGTATAGATATGGCATGGGTCCTTCTCCTCTTATCCCACAGACCCCTCATGCATAAGGCCTCATGCATAGTTTTATGCTTAAGGCCTCATGCTTTTAAGGCCTTATGCATAGTGCTTTATGCATAAGCCTTATGGCATAATGCTTTATGCATAAGGCCTCATGCATAAAGCATTATGCTTAAAGCTTTATTATAAATAAGGTCTCATGCATAAAGCATTCTGCATAAGGTCTTATGCATGCTTTATGCATAAGCTTTAGCATAGCGGCGTAGTTTGCATAAGCCTTATGGCATAATGCTTTATGCATAAGGACTCATGCATAAAGCATTATGCTTAAAGCTTTATTATAAATAAGGTCTCATGCATAAAGCATTCTGCATAAGGCCTCATGCATGCTTTATGCATAAGCTTTAGCATAGCTTGCATAGCGGCGTAGTTTGCATAAGGCTTGCATAGTGGCATAGCTTGCATAAGCTTTTGTATGTATGCATTACTAATCCTTTCCTCACCCTTGTGTTGGTTTTGTAAGTCCTCTAATTCTCTCTTTCAACATCGCGAAAAAGAGGTAAGTGCTTTTCTATATTTCCTCTATTATTATTGCACCCTTAGGTGCTGGGGATTTGTTTTGTAGGTTTGCGCATAAGCTGTATGCATAATGCTCATGCATGTTTTATGCATAATGCTTTATGTATAAGCCCTAATACATAGCTTTATGCATAAGGCCTCATCCATAGGCTTTATGCATAAGGCCTCATGCGCATAGTTTTATGTTTAAGGCCTCATGCTTAAGGCCTTATGCATAGTGCTTTATGCATAAGCCTTATGCATAATGCTTTATGCATAAGATTTATGCATAAGGCCTCATGCATAAATCATTATGCTTAAAGATTTATTATGCATAAGGCCTTATACATAAAGCATTATGCTTAAAGCTTTATGCATAAGGCCTCATGCATGCTTTATGCATAAGCTTTAGCATAGCTTGCATAAGACTTAGGGCTTACATAGTGGCATAGCTTGCATAAGCTTTTGTATGCATTACTAATCTTTTCCTCATCCTTTTGTTGGTTTTGTAGGTTCTCTAATCCTCCCTTTCAACATCACGAAAAAGAGGTAAGTGCTTTCATATCTTTCCTCTATTATTATTACACCCTTGGGTGCTGGGGATATGTTTTGTAGGTTTGTGCATAAGCTTTATGCATAATACTTTTATGAATAATGCTCATGCATGCTTTATGCATAAGGCCTCATGCATAGCTTTATGCATAAGACTTATGCATAAGCTTTATGCATAAGGCCTCATGCATAGTTTTATGCTTAAGGCCTTATACATAGTGTTTTATGTATAAGGCCTCATGCATAGCTTTATGTTTAAGGCCTTATGCATAATGCTTTATGCATAATCCTTATGCATAAAGGTCTCATGCATATTTTTATGCTTAAGGCCTTATGAATAGTGCTTTATGCATAAGGCCTCATGCATGCTTTACGCATAAGGCCTAATGCATTTAATGCTTTATGCAAGGCTTGCGTAATGGCTTGCATAAGTCTTGCATAACGCATAGTGCTTTAAACATAATGCATAGTGTTTTAAGCTTATGCATAGTACTTTAAATATAATGCTTGCATAAGGCTTCTCTAGATTGCATAATATTGTTTTAATATTCTCTTTAATGTTTGTATAGATGTGGCATGGGTCCTCGTCCTCTTGTCCCATAGACCCACACGTTGAGGCTTTCATCGAGTCTCAATGACGTTTTGCTAGGGAGGTAGAGGGTATCTTTGGCTATACTCCCACCCCCGAGCAGTTGTGGCAACCTATGCAGCAGGTACCCTTTAACAATCACGTCTGCCCATAGCCCAATAGAGTCCCTTGCTAGGCTCTTTACCTGCCTTTACATTCACCCCTCATCCATCAGCCCCCCCAGTTAGTGCTACAGCATCTCCTACACCTCCATCTTCAGGAGCTGTGACACCTCATAGTTATCATGGCTCTCATGAGAGTGTCAGCCGTCGTCGTAGAGGGAGGGTAGTCATGGAGATAGTGGTGGTCGTACCTCATACCACACTAGCACTGTGAGAGTGGAGGTAGAGGAGATAGGGGATGTTTAGGGCAGTGCTTTGGGGGTGGGGATAGTTCTTCAGAGTCACCACACCACATCATGGTGATGTATCATATTATGATATCACAGATGTGGGTGGCATAGTTGATGACTCTCGTAGGAAGGAGGTGGTAAACTACTTGCGCCAAGTAGTTTTTGTACACTATAAAGATTGCTTTATACATTTTAAGCACAGCAAAGGGAGAGCTTAGTGGATGATTGCATTAAAGCTGTCCACAAGAAGTATCCTAATCCTCATGACCAAAGGTTTACCAGTAGATGGGTGCGACACAATATCAAAGACATACTTAAGAATAGGAGGTCTCTAGTAAGGAGACACGTAAAGGAGGAGAAAGCCCGAATAGATATCGGTCAAAATGGACACGGTAAGCCATCTACTGCTTATAAGAGCGAGTGGAAGAAAGCCAAGAAGGATCTCTTAGAAGGAGTAGTAAACCAGCAAACAAAGAGAAGCGCGGCAAATACAAATGGAGCGATATGGATCGTCGCTCTTCAGATCCCGAGGTCGTGCATCATGGGAGGCTGAGTTTGTATATATAGTGCAACTTCATGTCTTTTATTTGTATTCTCTCTATTTGAGTTGTGTTATAATGTTTGTCTTGTGATGTAGCGTGACATTGTAGGTAGAGATACCTTAGCAAAGATTGGCTACAATCGTCACCACGGTAGAGGAGATACATGGGATTACCTTCACGAGATGAAGGAATCATCTTCAACGAACAATACAATCAAGCAAGGAGAATACCAATGTAGGTAATACTTTTTATTTTTATTTAAAAAACATGTTTTGACCTTTATAATACTTTCTATTATTTATTCATATATATCTTCACTTTGTGTAGGCACAAGGTGGACAAGAAGGAGGACAAGATGACTCCTCTGAGTAGTCACCCGCTAGTTTTTCTTCGTGTATAGTTTTGGTTTATGCAATTATGTTTCTTTTTCAAGCCTCATGTGGCTACCATCATGTATGGATAACTTCTTGGATATAAGATGAAATTTTTCATCTTCTTTATATATCTATGTTTTTATTGAAGACTTATGTGGCTACGATCATGTATGGATAAATTTTTGGATATAAAATGTAATTTCTCATCTTCTTTAATCAATATTCGAAGTGTGTTCATAAATCTTTTTGTGCATATCTATCTTTAATTTAAGTTTTTATGTTGATATCTTTGCTAATCTTGATTCATCTATGTACAAGTAAGCAAAAGCTTAAACTAGAGAGCTGCCTCTACAAAAAATGCAGCTGCATGTGCAAAAAATGCAGATGTACATCTGATAGGCAGCTCTCTGGATTTTTTTAAAAATTCCAGAGCATGTCTATAATGGCATCTATAAGTGCATATATACTGATATAGATGCGCATATAGACAGTAGATGCAATTTTTTACCCGCTTATAAATGTGCCCATAACATTTTAAACCACGTTGTGAAAACGCATCTATAAACGCGCCTACGGTCGCTTTTCCTTGTAGTGTCTCCCATCATTCTTTCATCATCAATCCTCCTTTCTTCCTCCTCAGTCTTTAATTGTTTTGAAGTCCTAGTTTCTCTATCATGAGTAACATCCTCAATCTTACTACCTCCATCCTTGGGTTTTCTAGTTGGTGGGACATTCAAGATATTGAAAGACCTAGAGTCACTCAATGTTATATAATGTAATAACTTCTTAAATCTATATCTTATAAGCTTGCAGGTATGCATGTCCTTGTCCATAAGAGTGACCCTATGCACATGGGTAGAACAAATGTAACTATCACTAAAAAAGTCTATAATGAAGTCTTCTGCAGCCTCTTAAAGGGCACATTGCATTGCCAATCCATCTCATCCCAAGCTTCCCCATTCATCACAAATCTATCTCACAACTCTCATGAAGGTAATCTTAGGTATGAGTAACTCAACATATTTTTGGGCTTTCCTTATCTCTCTCAGGGCATTCACATGTTGGTTGATTCTCTTTTTTAGCTTTTGCTTTGATAATGTGTTTTCACTTGCTGCTTTCTCTACCAGCCTTGCCGGTGATCGCTCCCTTAAAGACCCCTTTCCAACCCTCCTTGCTATTTTCTTTGTTTTAGCCATCTATGGCGTGTCAATTAAACATAAAATGAAATATGACTTCATATAAGAATCTACATCATTTGGATTTAGACATTCAAGCTAGAACAAGAACATGATATATACATAATATATGTTCAATTTATTTAAAATGGAAAGAACTATCCTACGTATAGGAAATTTAATTGGTTAGGGAGGAATAAGCAACAATGGAAAGAACATTCCTATGTGTAAGAAATATAATTGGTTAGATACCGGTGTTCGCTGGTGGGAGGAACAAGCAACAATGGAAAGATGGCGCGTGTAGGACGAACCGACAACATGCAGTGTCTTATATCATGGTGTCTTTCTATGCCTTTCATTTTGGCTAAAATACAATGCGTTGCACTTGGGATTAGAATTTGAAATGGCTAGCATCACATCTACATCATACTCTTGTCCTACTACACCACGACCACCACTAGCAAACAATGGTTTAGTACACGATGGATGGAAATACCGTGCGACAAGGATGGCTCGATAACATGCGATGTCGTATATTGCACCGTCTTTCCATTAATGGTGTTGCGAAAGGAGCAATGCATATGCTAAGGCGAAGAGTCATGTTGGTCAGGGTGGCAAGAGAGAGAAGCAAAGGCAGGTAAGCTTTTTAGTACTCCAATGAGGCCTATCTCTAGAGCCGCCTAGAAAACCTTCCACTCGAGAATGCAATCTTTCAATTATCAAAACCCAAATGGAATATGAATCATCACGTAGCCTACCTAAGAGGGATATTTTGGAAATAGTCCATGGAAAAGCGGATTGGGGTATTAATGGTTGGCATGAAGGATATTTATCTAGTCATGTTGCTGAGGATGCCTAGGCTAGAAGATAGTGCTTAATGTTCTCTTTTAACAACATTTCTACATCAACATTTACTACAGATAACAAACAAATTCAAAACATAAGCGTACCTTTATCTTGATGGAAGAACAATGCATAGGTGCAATTCTGATGCCTCAGGTATATTGATATCATGCCATGATTCTAGTGAGACCAATAGGAGTTGGTGTAGGTGAAGACCAATACAAGAGTAATCAAAGTGGGTGCTGGTGGTGGTTTGAAGACCAATAGGAGATGGTGTAGGTGAAAAATAGCTGGTGTAGGTGAAGAACAAGTATAGGTCAACCAGAGTGCCAAAAAATTCGATGAACCTCATCTTTCCACGTATGGGTAAAAAATAATTTATCAGGCCTATGTCCAAAGTTGGGCCGAAAACCCTCCCTTCTAATTTGAGAATGCAGTCTTTCAATTATCTTAACTCAAATGGAATATGAATCATCGCGTAGCTTGCCTAAGAGGGATATTTTGGAAATAGTCCATGGAAAAGAGGATTGGGATATTGATGTTTGACATGAAGGATATTTACCTAGTCACATTCCTCAAGATGCCTAGGCTAGAAGATGGTGCTTAATGTCCTCTTACAACATTTCTGCATCAACATTTATTGCATACAAAAAACAATTTTGAAGCGTAAGCATTTCTTTGGCCCGATGGAAGAACAATGCATAGGTGCAATTTCGATGCCTCAACAGGTGATATTGCACCCGGATTCTAGTGAGACCATAGGAGCTAGTGTAGGTGAAGACCAAAAAGACAATAATCAAAGTGGGTCATCCTGATGGTAGTTTGAAGACTAATAGGATCCAGCTGTAGGTGAAGAACAAATACATATCAAAGAGTGCAAAAAAGTCAATGTGCCTCATCTTTCCACGTACGGGTAAAAGACAAATTATAATAATCGCTGCCTATTTATAGAACACGTTGATTAAGCCACATGGCGTACGGACAACAGAATGGTATGATGACATGTGTAGCCACATGTGGGAGTGTAAATGCACACATGATCTCTATAGTGACGTTTTTGAGATGCATAAATGACGCTTTTTGGGTGGCATAAACCACGTTTTTAGGGTGGCATATACATCGCGTTTGGGTGGCATAAATGACGTTTCGAGGGTGGCATAAACCACGTTGTTAGGTGGCATTAACGATGCTATTTGAGTGGCATAAACACCCAAGTTTGGGTGGCATAAGCGACCCTATTTGAGTGGCATAAATGACCCTACGAAGGTGGCATAAACGACCCTATTTGGGTGGCATAAACGACCCTACGAAGGTGGCATAAACAACCCTATTTGAGTGGCATAAACACCCAAGTTTGGGTGGCATAAGCGACCCAATTTTTATTATTTTTTTAGCCGTTGGGGTCACTTAAAAGACCTTTGTTCTGAACGTTTTTTTAAAGCCGATGCGCATTCTCTCTCTCTCTCTCTCATACACTATCTCCACTTGTGTCTCTTTTGCACACACATTCTCTCTCTCTTTCTCCCTCTCTCTCTCTCTCACACACACACACTTCACATAAACATTAGTCTCTCTCTCTCTCTCTCTCTTTCTCCCTCTCTCTCTCTCTCACACATACACACACACTTCACGTAAACATTGGTCTCTCTCTCTCTCTCTCTCTCTCTCTCTCTCTCATACACACTTGCCTCTTTATCACACACACATCTGTACGTATACAAACATCATAAAAAATCTCTCTTTCTCTCTCTCTCTCTCTCTCTCACACACACATACGCACACGCATTCGTGTACGACAAAAGACCCAAGAATCGACATACATCGACTTTTGAAAAAGCAATGGCCGACATCGATTACAGTAAGTATAAATTAAATTTTGCAATCAATTAACATTTAAATCTGTAGATTTGGGAGGTAGACACTTCAAGAAACTCTTGATAGATATAACACATGTGCATCATGGCCAAAAACACACATACATAAAGAAAATGTTAATGAAAGAGCGCCATCATTCTGAATGAGCGATTATATGTACCAAGAAATTATGTCTACAAACTTCGCACTAAATGGCTCTATCATTAATCGGAGTCATCGGAGGAAGAGTCCTCCTCTTGTACATTCTTGGGTGGTTGCGATGATAACCCTGTCGACGACGAGCAACCTCATCCATGTCATTCTCACCATGTTGCTCCTGCAATTAAAAATGTCTATTAGCTATTTGAGTATAAAAAAAACCACATAACATATAACACATGCAGATCTTGATTGGTGTGAGGTGAAAAAAAGAAAAAAAAGCCTGCCTCTATAGCCCTTCCACCTCGCAAACTTGGAATAACACACACGAACCGGGGGCACCACCAGCCACCGCCTGGAACAATTCTCGCACTTCACCACCCAACCCACGCCAGACAGACAGCCCAAAACAGGGGCACCATAAACCAAGACAAACACCCAGATTTATATTCCCAGATCAAAACAATTCATACAAGCTTCTCTCAACACAGAAGCCTACTCACACAGCCACAATTGCTGTCTCCCACTGCAGGCGACCCTTACTCTTCAGAGCTGTCCCTGTGCATCCAGCTGCTGCGAGTTACCTCAAGGCCAGCCTGCTGTCGCCAGCCCAAACCCACTCGCCTCTGCGCCCTAGCGCTTCTAGCTCTGTCCTGCAAGCAGCAACACCAGAGAGCCCCCACTTCAAAACAAGGCGACCTTCGCTTTTTATTCTATAGACTCCGCCAGCTCGACACCACGATCCTCACCAGCTTCTGGAATATACCCGCTGGCAGCCCTTCAACGCTCCACGCCAACTCTACTTTTTTGGCCATATAATATTATATATATATTTTTTATTTCACCTAAGATGGCCGCCCTCACCTTTTCACACCAAATGCCCTAGATTACATTGGCCCATCATCAATTGCTTGCCCATGCTCCACACACCTCTCTCTCAAGGCAACATCGGCCCCTTCAGTTTTTAATGCCCATGCCTCCATACTCATTCCAAATGCAACCCACGATCCTTGGGGACACGTACACACGGAGAGCTGCCAAATGGTTGATATCACCTCCATCTGACCTTTCACCAGACAAGCCTGCAACAAGCTCAACACCAAACTGTTCACCCTGAACACCTGAAGATGCATTTCAAAGCCAACCCTTCACAACTGCCATGCACACCATATATACACTAGCCAAAAAGACGTCTCAGAAAAACGCCTGACAATTGGCATAAAATAATATTTGATAGAATTACTTACAAAAGCATCGGGTGTCGGCATCTCCTTCTGTAGCGCTCTGTAGCCGTAAATTGTGGCTCTCCATATCTCGTCTGCAGATGGTGCTCGACCATAATCCTTTCTCTGTCATTTAAACATTGCATATATATAAGTAAGAAGTGAATTGAATGCATATGAGATCATAGATACATGGATACATACATATATATATATATATACAAATAGCTATAGATAGACGAACAAAAAATTTGTGCACTTACAAAGAGTGCTCGAAAGCCACTAGAGCCCATCCGGCCAAGCCGAGAGGTGTGTCCTAACTGAACACGAGCCTGTGCTGCCTCCTGCAAATTAAATGCGCTTTTATATGAATATATAATTAATGCTATTCGAGAAGTACCTATCATATGCATTGAGTGAATTAACTTTGTGTACCTTCTGTTGAGGCCATGTCACTCTCAAGCGAATTTCTTTCCTGAAGTGCCGCCAAGAATCTTTGCACATCGCAGGTGGGCGTGTATGCTCAGGGACGACCGCAAATTTCCTAAGCATTTAACAACAGTGTGTTATTACAAGGTTTAACAATTTATGATCAATAAACATATAGATGGATATATAAACACATATACATAGGTAGGTGGATAGATAAATATATAAATGTAGCGGTCTGTATGCGCTATGGATGCTCAATTGGGTGCATTTGGAGAGCGTACTGGCTCTCCGAATGGACCAATTGCACATCCATAGTGCATATGGACCGGTCGACGGTCCGTATATGCTATGCTAACGCATTTGGGTGCATGTCAATTACACCTTGAAGAACTATTTTGTGCAAGGTTACTGTAAGCCTCTAATATGGACATAAGTACAGTAAGAAGGTATGATTACAAATTAACTAGTCTTCTGAGGGAAGAACATTATTCCTAACCTGGGGATAAGCAAATATGCATTGTGTGCTACCATAGCATTTACAAACACTTCTAGGATGATTTTGTGTGTGTATTATTTTTGTTCAAGTTTTCTTTGATTTTTAATGATATTAATATGACATTAATATTTTATGAATGCAGATTCTGGGTCATCCTTTGGGACACCGCCTCCTCCCACTCTTCCTGTGCGTCCATCTGTAGAATAGTTGCGAGAGGAGATGGTTCCTCTTCTTCCACATCATCTATGACACTAGGCGACTCACAAACATATTACGTTGAAAGAATCCCATGTTGGTGTGCAGCATGCCATGGCACTCATACGAATGCGACGCATATGTTTTGCCCATATGGAGCAGTATGGTCCATGTCCTGATATGCCACCGCAAGAGGAACGGGAGCATCCCATGGTAAGTGATGTCATTTTAGAACTATGTATAAATTCATATCCAAGTTTACTCCGCACTATTAATCGTGTTCCATGTGTGTCTCACCCTTTATATAATCAATAATGATGCATTATTCAGCACGTACCAGTTCTACATCCTCGATTTCATGAGGATTGTGAAGACCATGGAATTGATCCTTCATTCCTTCCATGCACACGATATGGTCAAGCCGTTTTTCAGTTGCAAATGGAGGCATCATCAACTTCTTTGCCCCTCGGTGCCCAATCAGAGACATTGGGTGATCATCCATTGCCTGATCGTCTTCTATCTCTCATTCAAACGTACGATCGTAGATGCTATGGAGGATGGTTGGGAGTAGCCCTTCTAGCAGACGGAGAGGTTTTCAGCTTTTGGGGTGCTCGATATGTGATTGCACCATCTACCATTCCCAATGGTGGACGAGGTCTCTTTATTTGCAGAGGATTTACGCGTGCTCGCAAACTCAGAGGTGACTCTTATGTCATTTTGTGGGCCCATTTATGGTTGGGGCGCATGGCATGCACTTGTTCGCTTTATCAGAAGTATGACAACATATGGGCTTTGTGTTAATGCAGCCTTACTCACCGAAAGAAACATTAGATATAATTGTGGATCGCGGCTTTATATTGATGGAAGACCCTATGCTCAAGGAAATATAGCAGGGCTAATCAATAGTAGTAGAGGGAGAAATGAGAGAACAAATTATAACTTTATGGAGTGTGAGAATAGTCACGAGCCATGTTATATGATTAGAGATGTACCCATATATATAGTAGTGTGTGCTACAAGATCATTACAAGAAGCTGGCGAGGAACTATTTGTAAATTATGGATGGCGTCGGCCATCAGCCCCTCTTTGAGAATGAAATTTGAGATAAAGTGTCGGCCTCTTAAATTATGTATGTTTCAAATAATGTATCCAGCTTTGTAGCCCAATCAGCATTTAATTTTGACAATTATTTGATGATATATTTCATTGTCTCATCAGTAATACAACTAAGGGTATTTTAGTGTCTTGTCTAAGGTTATCTTGAGTATAGATTTTTGCTGCTAATATGCTCGAATTGTGTTGTAAAAAGGGTTTTAATGTTATGATTATATCACTTAATAATTCGATTGTTGTTACTTTAAATCATTTCTTCATGTAGACTATGTTTATACATGCAGTGTCCAGATGTTGAGGGTGTATCTAGCTCTCACCAAAGTCACCATATCTTGCCAGAGGAGTACATGAGGCTTTTACGTACACAAGATCCAAGTACAGAGTACAATGCAAAATGCAGAGAAAAAGCGACCAATGAGGGACATGTTGATGATGACATCAATGAGTTTATCGACGATTGGTTCCAAGCAAGTAGTGAAGAAGAAATTTGTCCGCATGAAAAATTTCTACGAGAAGAAGCTTCAAGGCCCATCTACGATGGTGCATCCATATCAAGATTGAGTGTGACCTTACTCATCTTGAATCTCCAAACATGCTACCAATGGAGTAATGCATCGGTTTCTGCATTACTATCGTAAGTTATATTTGTATTTTGTTTGCATAAAAATAATGGCTCTCAATCACTTTTGTGCTCATTAAATATTTACAATTGAGTGGTAGGCTTCTTTCAAACAAGATTCTACCATCAAACAATGTGATCCCAAAGTCGAGGGACGAGGCAAAGAAAATGATCGCATCCCTTGGACTCGAATACAACACAATTCATGCATGTGTCAATGATTGCATTTTGTATCATGGTGGAGAGTATGAAAATGCAACCACTTGTCCCAAATGCGATGTTGCTCGTTTTCAAGAGGCAGGAACATTGAATGTTCCTATGAAAGTTTTGCGACACTTTCCCTTGGCACCACGAGTTGAACACATCTTTCGCAGACCCAAAATAGCCAAGCTCTTATGGATTGGAGTTCGAGAAATGCAAGTATAGACGGAGTCATGAGGATTCCAAGCGATAGCAAAGCATTTAAGCATATCGATGCTACATGGCCAGAGTTTCATTGGGAGCCTCGCCATATAAAATTTGGAGTTGGCTTGGATGGAATCAATCCCTTTTCCATGCAATCGAGCAAGTGGTCAACTTGGCCCGTAGTTCTTATCAACTACAACATCCCACCATTCATGTCAATTAAGAAAGAGCATTTAATATTGTCTTTGTTGATTCCTGGTATGTGACAAATATTCTCATTTCTAAATAGCACACTCATTTTTATTTGAAAAATGTCAAATTTAAACGATGCATCAATGTAGGGAAGCGGCAAGTTAAAGACATCAACGTATATCTTGCACCACTCATTGATGACTTGTAACAAATATGGAAAGGAGTAAATGTTATTGATATGTCAAAACCTATGGGTAATAGAAGTTTCAAGGTTCGTGGCATTTTAGCATGGACAATACATGACTATCCTGCCTATGGCTTTGCATCAAGTATAGCAGGGCTCTTTAGTTGTTTATTTGTTTATACAATCAAAAAATTTGGATGTTGAAAACATAAAAACAATTTTTGTTTCTCTTAGGCCTATCAACAAAGGGTTACAAAGCATGTCCACCATGTGGTGATTGGCTACGCTCCAAATATAGTCGAAGTTTGAGTAAAAATATATACCTTCGACATTGACGATTTCTGCCTCCAGATCATGTGCTACGTTCCAAAGCGAATGCGAGACATTTTAATGGCAAAGTGGAGAATGGACGTTGTCCAACGCGAAATACACCACACAACAATGACCTCTACAGAGCCCGACAATACACCAGACACAACAATGACCTCTATATCACATGGGCAAGGGAGATACAATTCTTCGCATTAGAGAAGCAAATTTCATTTCTTCGCATTAGAGAAGCAAACCCTCAAACAACGGATGATGAAGGGGATGATCTGGGTAAAGATTTATCGGATGATCTAGGAGAAGATCTACTAGAGGCTGACATTGAGCAAATCTCAGAATCCACCTCGAACAATGCTCCACTCCTTGATGGACTCGGCATATGCCTAACAGAGATGGATCTTCAAGAGGCTATGGCTGACAACGACGAGGTGTTCTTAGAGATAGATATCTTTGGCGAGGCATAGTTTCCAATTGTTCATAAACAGCTTGGCTCATCAATTCAAAAGAAAATGGTAATGTGTTTCTATCTCGATATCCTTTTTTTTCATCGCTTGTTTTGATTGTACATGATACTAACTTTAGGGTGGGGTGGTAGGGGGAGGCTCTTGGTCTTAGAGTGGCCTTATGCTGCTACTTAGGGGTTCGATTCCCCTTAGGCTCGTGTTCTATAGTCATGAGTCCATGTACTATGCGTGTGTGTGTTTTGTCTTACAGGCAAAAGTGTTGTGAAAAGATCTGATCGTGAAGCTAATGCGCAATGAGCAGCTGACGTGGCTGATGATGTAACTGATGATGCTGATGTGGCATCAAGAGCTGAGGTGGCAAATTAGCAACATCTAGTTAGGGTGTGCAAGCATCTAGTTAGCAAGACTGGACTTGAGAGGTTTCCGAGACAAGTAGGGGAGAGAGGGTATAAAACTGCTCATACCCTTTATACCTGCTTTATGCCAGAAAGAACTCGCTTCTGCCAGAAGAAGCTGGCCTTTTTGACCAGTAAAGCTGCCCTTTTCCTCAGATGGCGAGGAAGAGCTATGCACAAAAAGAAGAAGTGGTGGGCTGATTTGTGTGTGTGCAAGTGCGAGAGTATGTGAACTTTCTAGAGAACGTTTCAGGTATTTGACGTTCCAAACTTTCTTTATTTAATTTAACAATAATTCAACCATATTACTCAAAGAAAGAAGTAGACTTGAATAACATAGCAAAGCAAATAATTGTACCGTGCATTGTTCCGTCGATGCTTTAGAAGCGTTTGCATCTCATGCAATACAGCGGTCTCGTCCCAACCAACGCCGAACTCCTGCGCGAGGATTGCCAACACATATTTCTTGTCATTATCATCTTGATCCCTACAATTTGAAAAAAAAGTCACTTTAGTTAGATTTATCATTTGATATCAATGTATACAGAGATTTTAAAAAATACATGAAAGAATTGGACTTGCCGCCAGTGGATGTGTATCTTGGGCATGTATGTGTGCACGAGCTCTCTCAAGCGACGATGACAGAAAAGTGCCCCACCGTCTACATACTGCACTCGCCCACTCTGATCCACCGGAATGCTAATGGGCATCGTGCCCAATAGCATGCGAAGCTCTAAGGTGGAAGATGGAGGTGCAGAAGGAGGCACACATGGTGAAGGGACTGGTGATGGTGATGGCTGACTGCTACTACTGCACAAAAAACACATATAATTTTTAAGATTCATTTTGGATGGTTTCATGAAAATTACACCTAGACACGGAGTAGATTAATGCATACCTTGAACGGCGGCGCCTCTGTGCTAAGGGAGTGCCCTCGGCCTGTGTCAAAACATTGGGGCCCGGCGTCTGCTGCATCTGCGTCTGCACCAAAAGCATATGCACGGGTTGGGGTGTGCCGCCACCTCCAAGAATAGGATCCCTCGAAGAGCCCTCCCCAAAGGCTACTGGCCGTACTAGTGTCGAGAGGTGAGTGATGATTAACTCAAGCTGGGGTACAGTCATGGCAGCATACTCAATCATATCCTCCTGGATGGACTCTCTGTCTACCGCCATTTGTCTCAAGATCCTCTTAATGACCATCAAGAGGGGAGCCTTTTCTTGCTCAGCCATAGCTATTTCAAGGAAAAAAAATTGTAGTCAACTCATGAGAAAGAGAGAGCCAATAGAGATCATGCGTAAAGGACAACACAGTTATGTGCTTGGGCAAGAACTAAGGAAGTGCTGAAAAAGCCAGCAAGTACACGTCAACTTTTTTCTCGGAGGAAAAGTCGTGAAACCAAGGTGCACAGAGGCCAGCCAAAAGCTACTCTGCCCCCAAGTTATTCTCAAGTGATGCGTGGACTGCCCCTTTTATGTTCCCCTGCTACTCTCGCTTTTATTTACAATATGCTCTAAAAATAACAAGCATGTATTCTTAAAAAAACGTAGCTCTTTAGATCCCCATGCCTTAGCTTCCATGGTTGAGCCTGATGCTCATCATGTACATGATGTACATAGACTTCATGTTTACCATGTCCAACAAGTACATGGTCTTCTTCCTCGTGCTCCAGCACTATAGCTGCTCTAGGTTCCAATTGTGCAAGATGCACCATGTGTACATGCTCTCTCTCAGTTCCATGTGTGCTGGCCCTTCATCCTGTATAAAAGATGTCACCAACCTGTATTAATCAAATTTAATACATACATTAAGGACAATTACCAGAAGAACCATGGATGGACACCAGAAGCTCCTAAGCTATTTAGTGAGAGATAGTCCTAAAGATATTGTAAGGCTCTGATATGAGCACAAGTACAGCGAGATGGTATGGCTAGAAGTAGCTAGTGAAGGATAGATAAGCTCAATACCAGCCAGCTGTGGATTGGCTATGGATTAACTCCTCGCACCTTGCTGTGGATTAACTCTTCTACAATTTCCTAAGTATGGAAACCTAAAGGCCACTAGGGCAGCCCATGTCCCTAAGGCATATGATAGAGAGAGAGAGAGAGAGCATAAGGGCTGGGGGTGCGTGTTAGAGCTAGATCTAGCCTACAAAGGAAATCGCACATCAAAACTAGCTAAGGTCATTTATATCAGAAGAAAGGCATATGCCAAAAGTGAATCACAGCTCTAAAAGTGAGGAGAAAGGCTCCTTTTGCTCAGCGCAAAAGGAAGGAGGCCAGCCAAGCTGAGAATCACCTTTAGCGGCCGGCCCCCTGGAGCCGTGCCCTCACGCCCCCCCCCCGGCCGGCCCTCTGCGGAGCCGTGCCCGAACACCCCTCGACCGGCCCCCTCGAGCCGTGCCCGAACACCCTCCCCGGCCGTTCCCCCGGAGCCGTGCCCGAACACCCCCCGGACGGCCCCCCGGAGCCGTGCCCTCACGCCCCCCAGCCAGCCCACAGCCCCCCCGTGGTGCCGTGTCGTCGCGCCCCCGCAGCCCCCCCTTCCCCAGGCCGTGCCGTCATGCCCCCGCAACCCCCCCTCGTGCTGCGCGGTGCTGTCATGCCCACCCCGCAGCCCGCAGTAATCATGAGAACTGGGTTTAACTATGCGGAAGCGATTAACATGATGTCTGACTGAATGACTGATGGAATGAACATGATCTAAGGTTGGTTACCATGTAACGCTTTGATACCAATGTGACATGTGAGGCTTCGACCGTAGTAATCACAACCTTAGTCTAACTAAACTGCACTTAATGATGTTTAAGAGATAGACAAATATGTGTCAATGCAATACAGCTATATTAGATGATGAATGCGGTTACAATGAGATCCAAAGGGATCTATGCTATCCTAGATGATGTCTACCCCTGAAAGAGAGGAAAACATGCTAAATAATGATGAAGGATGGCTGAAAGATGGTTGTCCTGACTCCAATGCTGAGTTCCACCACTTGTATGATGCTGGTATCCCTCTATGTAGGAGTTGGGAAGATGGCTGAATATGCTGATGCGTGGATGCGCTACTGTTCCCAGCCCTCTTGGTGTAGAAACGTTGAAGGAACACACTGTTGGATGCTGAACTGTATCCCCCTTTGCTCCTAGGAAGGAAAACGCTGAAGAGATCCAGATGTCTATGCTGAAATGATGCATTTCTTTATATATGGGGAATTGGTGCTGGTCGGCCAGCTCTGAATATGCTCACGACTGCCATTTAAATGCCATAAATGCTTTAAAGGCTGGTCGGCTGACTTGAATGCTGTCGGCTGCCTCCACAAGCCCCAATGCTTTTGTCTAGATGGTTAATATGATGCTACAATACTGAATCCAACCCATAGAGCTTGCACCTTTATGGGAAAAGAGGGAGAGCTAGTCTCAAGAGAGCTCAAACATGAGTTTGCCCAATGTGTCCCTAAGCTCTCAAATGAGCCACTTTTTATACAAAAACTCTAAAACTCCCAAAAGTTCCCATGTGGGATTATTGTCAAGCCCACTCCCACATTCATCTACAACTTGGAACTCTTTACAAGAGCCCTAAGTATCTTTTTGTTGCATCCTTGCATTGATCTTCACTCGTCATGCAACACTCCCCCCTTCCTATTTTGCGCACGTTCTCGAGCGCGGTAGAAGCAAGAGCTGCAAAAACAATGGATACAAGTAAAGCCTTTTATTGAAAAAAAGAAAAGAAAAGGAAAGAAAAAAAAACAGCAATGACAATTTCACAGGTGAGCATATAAGTGAAAGGCTGATTAGAGTTTTAAAGAGTACTAAAATAGGTGAGTAAAGACTAGTCAAAGTGAGACTAAGTGGTAGATAGTGCTATGCAAAGACAAGTGTGCTCACACACCACAGGTTATGACCACAGTCTCAATGTCCTACAAGTATTTAAGTTATTCCTAAGTGGCAAACCTACTCCTAAATATGAGCAATGGTGATTGGACCTCTTTTTTTTTTTGGTAGAGGATGATAAAGATTAAGGTTCCATCCCAATGAGACCCAAGCAATGGCCAAGAGACCTCCGCCAAGAGTATCTAAAGGCCGCTAAGTATCTCAAGGGCGATAGACCCTTTTCTTTCTTTTATGATATAAGGAGTACCCCATGAAGATGAGGGCATCGGTCTCGAGGGCCCATAGTGTACCCCAGAGTCCTACCAACATCTATCAAGGCGATAGATTCCTTGAAGGTCTTTTTCTGAAGTTTTTAGACGTCAGTGTTCACCCCATGGAAACCAAGGCATCGGCCCCAAGGTGCTAAGACAACCCCAAGTCCTACCAAGCATTCCACATGGCTGTAGACACGTCATGTCTCGATTCACTTTATATAGTTATTTAGGGTATATTTTCATAAAAATTTTTTTAATTAATCCTAGCACCTAGCTCATACCTAAGAGGTAGCTACCACTAGGGATAACTAATATACCTTGAGAGCATAAGAACTTGGCATACTCCATTGGTATATATCCTACACTGTCTTTAAATAGAAATATCTTCTACTAAGTCCTCTAAGAATCTAGAAATTACTCACCACATTTTAACAACTAATCTAAAACTTAAACCAGCCAACTGTGTGTGAACATGCAAACAATGTATCCAAAAGTTAAAAGCACATAAAGAACAAAAGATTATGATTTGAATACACCTGTTGTAGTGCTCGTTGATGTTGTGTGTTTGCATTGATTCATTGCTGATGCTGATTGCTTCTTTTTGCTTCTTGTAGGCATTGCATGTCTCCCCCCTTCCTAATTTGTGTGCACGGTAGGTGGACTGTTGGGACGTGTTTGATGCTCTTGTTTAGTTGAGATCTCTGTAAAATTTTTATTAACAAACAAGAAAAGAAAAGAAAGGAATAAAATTTGTCATTGGTGCCAATCACCGAATATAGCCGAGGGGAAAAACCCAATGGGAGAAAAGTGCCCTAGCTTGTTGATCTTATTGTGGAGTCGCTGAGCTTACCCTTGCACTGGTGGTGGATCCGTGTCCACTTCTGCTTGAAAGATGGTATCAATTTCCTCAGGATACAGGGACAACCCTTCACAAAAACCGGCCTCTGGAGAAGGTGGTAGAGGAAGGAGTGCTTCCTCACTAAAATATGGCATTGGTTCTATGGGAAGGTTCAGCAGACAATTTCGATTTTGGAACTGTGCGATATAGGTACTCATATTGATCCAATATTGACATGTTGAGGCTTGGGGAAGGAGGGCTTGCAAGATCGGTGGTTGCAAGTCATTTAAGCATGTATCCCTCCATTGTTGTGCTTGAACCTCCTCAGGTAATCTACGTTGATTTGGTCCTCTCTCTGGTATTCTCACATTAAGAAGATTATGGCGTTGGGGTGTAATTCCCACAATTTGTTTCATTAAGCCCGTGCCATATCGTCTAAAGTAAGAGCGGCATATCCAACAAATGTGTGAAGCTTCTCCTAATACGAGTCGTTGCACACTCTTGACAATGTGGAAATGGGTGATGTTGTTGATAGAATAACGTGACAAAGTTATGCCCACAGCAATTTTCACCTAAGGGAGCATAGAAGTACCTAGAATGAGTTTGAAACGGAGGAGCACTATAACCCCCGCGATGATCAGGTCGAGTACTATCAGGGTCAATGCATGGTGGACATGTATCTCGCCAAATATCCATCAGGAGTTATCTGGACGTAGAACAAAGAAATTTAGAACACTCATATCCATCATTACAATTCCAATCAAAAACAAGATTATCTCAAAAAGAACACAATCCTCTAAAGGCATAAGGAAGCCTGACGTTTAAGTAGGTTAAGTGCTTCTTTCCGTGTTTGTGCAGCATGCATTTGTTGAAGCATGGCTTCAGTTAATGGTTCATTGTATTTCTTGAGACGACTTCCATTAATGAAGTTAGGCATTTGCTCAACTTCTAGTGTCTCTAAATGCACAACACCACTTGGAGTAAGCTCATTAATCACAAACGGTCCTAGGCCACGTTGCTTGAGCTTTCGCTTATGCTTCTTAAGTGTGTACAAGAGCACTAGGTCCCCTTTTTTGAATCGGCCAGTTGTTACATTTCTATCATACCATTGCTTCTGTCTCCTCTTCTCGGCATACATCCCCATTATCGCCAATAAGTGGGTCTCATCAAGCTTTTCCAATTCGTTAATGCGTTGTGAAAGCTCATGACGTGTCCAATCCAATTGTTTAGCAACTCGTAGAGTAGGTACAAGAAATTCAATGGGAAGAATTGCATCTAGCCCAAAAGCAAGCTCAAATGGAGTTGTGCCCACGGATGTTTTATAGGCTGTCCTATATGCCCAAAGAACTGAGTGCAACTTTTGCTCCCAATCAGTCCTATGTCCCTCAACAATCTTTGTGAGTGCTGTGTAGAGAATCTTGTTAGTACTCTCAGCATGTCCATTGGTCTGGGGATGATAGGGTGCCGAACGCTTGTGAATTACCATAAATTCTTGAAGCAAAAACTCTATGACCTCATTTACAAAGTGCACACCTTGATCACTAACGATCTCAATAGGTAAGCCATAGCGTGTAAACACGTACTCATACAAGAACTTGGCTGTGGTTTTGGCATCATTTTTGACCGTAGCCTTTGCCTCAACCCATTTGGTCAAATAGTCGGTTGCGACTATAATATATTCTGCATGCGTGTGACGAGCTGGAGGTTTAATGGGACCGACAAAATCAATACCCCATTTTGCAAAAGCACGTGTGCTTAACATAGGCCGCAATGGCATATTGTCCTTTGTGATGGGAGGTTTGGTCCTTTAACAATCGTCACAACGTTTCACATATTCTTCGGCATCCATTTGTAAGGTTGGCCACCAAAGCCCAGACCACCTAATCAACTTAGCTGTGGTATTGCCCGAAAAGTGTCCACCCCCAACACCTGCATGTGCATGAGTCAAGATTTTCAAGTAGTCAACTTCACATACACACATGCGTAAGTTCCCATCCTTGCCCCTCTTGTAGAGTTGGCTCTCTATCAGCATATGGTTTGCCGCTTCAACTTCAATAGCACGCTTTCGATGTTTAGGAATTTTTTGATCAGTCTGACCATGCTGAAGATAGTCCACAATATACTTACTCCAACTTGGTGTAGTTGAAATTTGGAATAATGTGACATTATGAATTGGCTGATGAATTTGACATGAAGCATAGTTACGCACAAATTTTTCAGCATCCGCATGCATGGTAGGCCACCATTGCCCATCCTGAGATATACGTCGCACACAAGTAGTAGCTGATGCATGGATTCCACCGATACCCGCATGTGCCCATTCCAAGATCTCCTCATATTGGTCAGGATTAGGTATGAGCCGCAACACTCCATCATTACCCTAACGATATAATCTCCCTGAGATTAACTTAAATGGTCACCATAGGTCCACATTAGGACCCGCTAGTTGTATCTGCCCACTTGTCAAAATTTCTAAGATGGATTCAGACCATCTAGGAGCTGTCTCTACAAGAAAAAGTGTTGAATCTAACATATCATCATCCACACCCCACAGGAGCTTCGCTAGAGGTGATTCGAGACAAATGATCTACTCTAAGATGAGTTGTTCCTTTTCGAACTGCCACTTCAAAATCAAACTCAAGAAGGATGATAAACCACCTCACAATCCTTCCAGTTGCACAAGGCTTATTCACCAAATATAACAGTGCTTGATGGTCCACAAAAAATATGAATTTGTTTGCCAAAAGGTAATGGCAAAACTTTTTCACTGCATATATCATGGACAAACCTTCTCTTTCTGTTGTGGTATAATTCTTCTCAGCATTGTTCAACTGTCGACTAGCATATGAGATTGGGAAATCCTTATTGTGTTCTCCCGATTGAGCCAAAATACATCCAATTGCAAAGTTTGAAGCATCAATATGGACATGAAAGATTTGGTTCCAATCTGGTGCCCATAAGATGGGTGCAGTCACTAATGCTTGCTTCAACTTTTCAAAAGATTCCTCACACTCATCAGTCCAATTAAACTTTACAAGAAGAGCATATAATGGTCTGGCTAGGACAGCGTACATGTAGATGAATCGACGATAATAGCCACAATGTCCCATGAATGTTTGTACCCCTTTAGGGTTGATAGGCCAACATAATGAGACAATGACATCAATTTTATCCATATCTGTTGAAACCTAGCAACGCACCTCTTTTATTTTTACTTTTTTTTACTACTAATTACATGTTAGCGAGAAAAGCTTGAAAGCATGAAATGACATATAAAAAAAACAATGAATGTAAGCATAATGACGGTACTTGAAAAGCAATAAAACATAAAAAATAATGCGGGAAAATCTCAACCGTTCAATGGTTTTTTTTTCTTATCCTAACCTTATCCACTCACATCGAGATTGCACACCTGAACTTAACCTAATCACTCAATGGTTTTGCAACCAAAAGAGGAAATAGTGGTGGTTTCCTCACACTCTCAACCGGATTTGAGTCTTCTCCCCGGCAGCAGCGCCAATGGAGAGATGGAAAACTCTCTCACTTGTAGCAAGAGTAGTATGATCCACACGTAGCTCAATCCAATGGGATTTGCATCCCTTTCGGACCTAGGGATTCAACCCGTACCGGTGCACAAAAGCTTATCCATTTGATGGAGAGAATGCTAGGAATACTACTACTGTCATTCTTTCCCAGAGAGTTCATGGGCAAACATGTATGCCTTGCAGATGCAAGATGGACTGCTAAGATGACTGCTAACATATCTGCTATGCAAACCACAATGTGAGGAAGGGAGCTGGTCGGCCAGTCCAGAAGGCTGTTGGCCTACTGTCGGGACAAGATACCTTGGAAAAATTCCTTAAAAACTGCGCTTAACTACCATGCTGTCCACACACTGTGCCTTTCCTTTTGGTGCCATCGATACCCCAACAACACACACCTTACTTGGCCGCCCGTGAGCTTGGGATTGAGAGACGAATCAAATGTTGGAAGCTGCTACAGTGCGCGCCGCCGTGAGCTTGGGATTGTGAGATGAATCAAACGTTTGAAGCTGCTACAGTGCGTGCGAAACGGGCGAAAAGAAAATGAATACACGTTTTAGTTTTTTTAAAGATTTGCGATGCATAAACGACCCAAAAAAAGGTGGGTTATGCATCGCAATTTCGATGCATAAACCACTCATTTCCAGTTTGCTAGGGTCGCTACTACGGTGGCATATACAACTGCATTTTAAAGGTCGCATAAGCATCCACGAAAGCGACCCCTGCTATTTTCTTCATATTTATATGAGGGTCGCTATGTATAGACCATTCTTGTAGTGTAGCTATAGACCAAGTTCCCAACTTAAAATATTGACTCATGTTTAGTAAAATTTAAACACAACCATGCTAAATACCTATCCACTCACTGTAATTTGTCAAAATGTGTGGCTTTAATGTTCTTTCTTGCATCTTTCTAGTACTATGTAAAAGTAATCCATTTAAGTTAATATAAATCTTTTCTTGATAGTGAGTGCACTCTATGAGGAAATATTGCTTGTAACATCAAGAAAATACACTTAAAATATGTTCCAAGGTATACAAAAATCTTATTTAACGTATTAAAGTGTAAGAGCATTATTATGTATACTTGTCTACTATGCTTTATCACAAATAAAATTTATCATTAATGTAAATGTTTTATCACAAATAAAATCTAGCATTACGTATACTTGTATGCTATGATTTATTATAGAAAAAATCTAGCATTAAGGTAAATAAAATTTATCATTAATGTAAATGTTTTATCACAAATAAAATCTAGCATTACGTATACTTGTATGCTATGATTTATTATAGAAAAAATCTAGCATTAAGGTAAATGAACTATACATTATAAGTTAAAGCATAGAGCATTATCTACTTGAATGTATACTCTACCTGAATTCTTTTAATTACTACAAAACAATTGGAATATTGATAAACAACTACAAACTAGTGAATTGAGAAAGTG
This sequence comes from Cibotium barometz, assembly GCF_041138505.1. NCBI lineage: Eukaryota > Viridiplantae > Streptophyta > Polypodiopsida > Cyatheales > Cibotiaceae > Cibotium > Cibotium barometz. The sequence goes on from NC_141074.1 coordinate 4,276,101, forward strand.
TGGAGTAATCATTCACTCAACCACAATTGTTAAAAAGCTTTAAAATAGGCTAACAATTTATTCAATTGTTAGAAAGATTTGAAATTTAATACTAAATACTAGGATAACAATAACTAATAATAATATGACCCATTTTCTCTAGTAGAAGTGTGGAGTATCCACATACATCCAAATTGAAGAATGTTCTATTTCTGAACAAAATCATACAGCTAACTATTTAAATATTTTACATCCAAATTGAATAATGTTCTATTTATGAACAAAATTATACGTCTAATTTTAAATGTATTTTTTAAAATTTAAGCACTCACAAATCATTTTTGAGCTACGAAATACAAGAAAGTTAAAGACCATCAAGATTCTCAAAATTTAGAGAGGTTTTGATAATCATCAATGGTAGGGGTTGTTAATGTTTCTTTGTGAAGAGGTTCTTTCTCCTTACAATTCACCATTGGCATTCCATTCTCATCTTCTTGCTTTCCACTATGCTAGAACACATGAGAGGTTGTTCTATGATCATATTGTTGAGATTCTTCTTGCTCTACCACAACATTCTTTAAGGCCACAATTTCTATGTCTGATGGTAATTCCTCATCATAAATTCCCACCACAGTCTTTAAGGCCACAATTTCTATGTCTACTAGTAATTCCTCATCATAAATTTCCTCTTTCACTAGAGAGTGCTTCATGGTTGACTCTTATTTTTCTTTAATTTATAACCCTTCTTCCCACTTTACAATATCTATGTTGCTTTCAACCACCTTTGAACATTCAACTTGTAGTATATCACCTTCATTTGATTTAGTGTGAAAGTGCACAATATGGCCTCTTCAAGTTTAATGAAGATCTCAAGCCCACAATAAAAAAACATCCATTGTATAGAAGGATTCTCTTATAGGATTCTTAAATCCTCTTCACTTGAATCATCTTCTTCAATGAGCTTTTCATCAATTGCATATAGCTTGTTTTCTCTATGTGGAGCTTCATTGCGTTCCAAACTATACATATACGCTCTAAGAACCACTATTTCATGGGACTTTATGAGTTGTTTATGTTTTCCCTTTGGTGCATTATTATTGTAGCTTCTCCATTCTAACATGTATTCTTTCTCACAATGTTATATTACACCTTGCAGAAGGTGGCCTATCAACCCAAGGTCAAATTTGAAAAATATAATAAGAAACATACGATCCATCGAGTTCAACTCATCTAATTTTTTTGGAAAAGGTACAAAATCTTAGACACCCTGGATGAGAAGCTCTATCCTCCTATTGAAGAAGATGATGTCCAATCTTCTCCTAATTGTAGCTCTTGCTTGTGTGAGCAATCGGAACTTTCCATGGCAATCTTGCTTGTGTGAGCAATCTTCTCCTAATTGTAGCTCTTGCATGGAAAAGTATATTGTGTACCTCCTTGAATTTATATACACCTCTTGGCGGAGCAGCTATTATGTTGCGTTTGAAAGAATTTCCGTGATATAATATAATAATATATTATATTATTTTACACTATTTATCCGTAAAGTAATATAATCATATGGGGCTATTTTCTATGACGACTCTCTTTTTCAATCGTAACGTATTTTCAGCTAGACGTAAAAGATGGTTTATTAGAGAAACCCATGCACTCTATTACACAATTCATCGCTACTTAAACACATTATATGACAATTCATCATAATAATAATATGGGGCTATTTTGTCGTGAAACATTCCTCAACCAGCCTTCCTTGGAATTCAAAATTCAAGGCCTACAAAGTCGTAGAAGTCCTTCCGAAAGTCTTTAGAGTTTGGTTTGGGCTTTCGAGTCCAGTAAAAGCTTGAAATTTCAGCACTCACCCCATGTGGTAGGACCACATCGTTTGAATTTGTAACCCTACCTTGGACCGCATTTAAAGGCCTAGAGAATACCTTGGTCTCTTCAAGTGAAATCCATTATTGAGAATACCTTGGACCGCATTTAACGGCCTAGAGAATACCTTGGCCTCCTTTCTTTTATTTGTAAAGATGGGTTTGCATTAAAGTTTAAAATTTGTAGGTTCAAAATTTGAGCAATGCTCTCAGATTTCTTTTATTTGCCGTAGGACCACCGTGAATCTTTGAGCTATTCTTTCACATTTCATTGTCGAATATCCTCCATTATTTATGATTGCTTTGACAACAAGCCTTACTAGAATAGGGTTATGATGACTTGTCTAACAAAGCAAAATTATTGAGTGGCGAGTATTGTGAAGGATATACTTTATTCCTTGCCATATGGATGATTCTCAAAAAGAAGAATGAGATGGAAGAAAATCATGTATTTGATTATATTACATGTAGTTGGTGTTCTAATCTTCGAAGTTCCCCGTGACAACGGTTGCTTGGGCACGTTCCACAAGCGGCTATAGCTACAGATCAATGGTCTTCTTTACACTGCGCTCTTGTGAGATGGCCATGCATGCAGGCATGGGCACTTCTTGGAGCGAGGGATCTTGAAGAAGGAGATCACCTCCAACACCCTCAGCCCACCCCGCAGGCTTGCGGAAGTGATACCCATATGATTACTTATCCAAATAATTTCTATAGAAGATGGATGAGCACATCGAGGAAATGTGGCCAAGCTTCAAGGAAGAGCCTAGACATTTAAGACTTGGATTGGGTATGGATGATGTTAATCCTTTTGGAATCAAGAGCACCTCATATAGTATATGGCCAGTGGTAGTGGTGAACTGTCAAGGCTAAAATGAGACATTCTGGGGATAATCAATGAAAAAGCAAGAGCACCTCATATAGTATATGGCCAGTGGTAGTGGTGAACTGTCAAGGCTAAAATGAGACATTCGGGGGATAATCAATGAAAAAGCAGTCACCTAGTAAAGGGAAAGTAAGAAAGACCACAAAGGATGACGAGGTGGGAGTTATGAGCACCTCTTTATCCTAGTGTCTAGAGGGTCTAGAAATGAGTAATTTGTTTATGATACTTAAGAAAATCTTAGGGCACAAATTTCAATTAAAGGAGAATTAAAGATGGCCAAACAACACTTGACAAGAAGGTATAAATGGAAGATGTTGTAAAGAGGCTTAAGATTGAAAGATATTATTATTTATCTTAGGCACTTTGAATCAAGTTTAAGTGAATATGCACCTACAAAGGACAAGTATACATCTTGGATGTTGACTTCAAGAAAATGTATAATGATGTATGTGATGAGTGGGCAAGGACTAAACTCAATAAGGCAAAGAAGTCAATTTATTTGCCTTAAATATTCAATTTCTTTACCTCTAATAGTTGTTTTTTAGGCGATCAATAAATTCAAGGAGGTACACAATACATTTTCCATGCAAGAGTCATGCCATGGGAGGTATGTGAGGTGGGTGAGTAATTCCAAGGATGGTTCTAAACATACGACTAGTTAGAGGCTTATGACACATTTTCATACCTCAAAATTTATAAAAGCATACAATACACCCCGCATGGTATTATTAAGTTATACCAATATATTTATAAAAATCTAATAGCCGCTTACATGTTTACTTAATGATTACATAGCCATGCTTACATGTTTATTTAATGATTTTTCCTTGGAGCACATAAAGTATACATAGGCCATGTGCATTGGCTGTATGCATACAACGTATGCATATGGCCTATGCAGAGGTCCTATGCATAGGAGATAGAGTATGTATGCCTCTTATGCATAGGCCATACGTATATGCCGTATGTCGCATGCATACGCCTTATGCATACGTCCTATGCATACGCCCTATGCATACGCCCTATACATAGGTCGTTATGCAAGGCCACATGCATAGCCTTATGCATATGGCCTATGCACACGGCATAGGTCTTATGCATAGGCCGTATGCCATATGCATATGCCATATGTAGAGGCCATATGCCGTATGCATATGCCATATGTAGAGGCCTTATGCATAGGCCGTATGCATAGCCGTATCATAGCCTTCTGCATACCGCCTATGCACACGGCATAGGTCTTATGCATAGGCCTTGTGCATAGGTCGTATGCATAGCCGTATCATAGCCTTATACATACCGCCTATAGGCTCTTGACCTAAACCTAATCCCCGGCACTGAAGGGTGCAAAAACACAAAGAGAAGAAGCATAAACAAAGAGGTCTTACCTCTACAAAGAGGGCTTACCTCTCCAATCTTGTAAAATAAAATAAAGCCAAGCTCATAAGATTGGAGAGAAGGAAATGAAATAAAGCATCATTGGTTGAAGCTTAATGGGAAGAAAAAAGGGCATTTGTAGGAAAGGAGGAGCCTGACTTGAGGAAGGTTTTCAACCATTTCAAAACCTTTTATGTCAATAAAAGGAAGATGGTTCATATAAGGGTCAATGCTCGAAAGGGTGAACAAATAGAGGCCTCAAATGATGGACCTGTAGAGGTCAAGGTAGGTCTCAAATGATGGGCCTGCAGAGGTCAAGGACGTAGATTTTGTAGAGAGCATGGTGAAGAACTCAAACTAAATCCATGTCGGAGTTGTAAAAAACGGTAACCATGTTACAAAACCATCAACAAAAGTGATCTCACATTTGAATGAGCAAATTTTGGATGATCACATAGAGTAACAGTAGGTCTCCAGGCCAAAATGTCGTCCTCACAACTAACAAGATTAACTTATCATTTGGAACATGTACCTCTATTAAGACCGCTAACAAATGGAATTGGAGGTCGACAAAGCCTTTGTAGGCCAAGAAGCTCAGGTAACAGTTGTCTAACAAAACCTCTGCCAATACAAGGAATTGATCGAGACGACTAAAGGTGATCTTTTAGTAAGCTAGTGGAAAGGGCATCCCCTCTCAATGACCTTCCAGTGGTTCCTTAGACCCTTGCATAGACCTTCACCTTGTTCTTTGCCTCGTTCTTTGCCTCACTATTACTCTCTATTTCAGTGTAAAATTAATCTCAGTGAGAAACTTACCCATGGGGATCTGGCACTAATACACCAGATTACCACACATGCTATGCCAATCCCACATGAGAGATCTTGTGCTAAGCTCAGGTAACAGTTGTCTAACAAAACCTCTTCCAATACAAGGAATTGATCGAGGCTAAAGGTGATCTTTTAGTAAGCTAGTGGAAAGGGCATCCCCTCTCAATGACCTTCCAGTGGTTCCTTTGGCCCCTGCATAGACCTTCACCTTGTTCTTTGCCTCGTTCTTTGCCTCACTATTACTCTCTATTTCAGTGTAAAATTAATCTCAGTGAGAAACTTACCCATGGGGATCTGGCGCCCAATTGTACCCAATTGTACTGAACTCTAGATCTTGGTTAGTTTTCTCATTCATTCAACTAACTTTAATGAAGGTGAAGAGCTCATCAATCTAATGAAACACACTAGCATTAATTCTTTTATTGCTCCCCTCCCTAAAACACAATAAAGCCTTTGATTGGATGTTCCGGCATGGGTGGGTAGAAGCTTGGGATACACACCAGCACCTTCTCCTCTATAATAGTTCCTAGAGGAAGACCTACATGCACTTCATGATTTCTTTATAACTAAAAACCACCACCACCTTCCGATGATATAGACATAAGAGAGACAAAGAAAAGGACAAAACCTACCCAGTGTTTAGTCCCATAGCATATCTAGTATACATGAACTTTTAGTCGAGGAGACCAGCTTTATGCAAGAGAGCTTGGGCAGTTGATTCAACCAAATCCATCTGGTCGAATGTGGCAAGAAACTCAAGGCTAGCCAACCCATGGCTTGTTTATTTGCCTAGAATATGCATCGTCAAATATATGATCACCCATGCTTACAAAGGATGGAAGCAAGGACATTTAGTACAGTCACAGGGCAACTATGAGGAAATCCATGTAGACACTGGTGGCTAGGTTCTAGTGGATGCTTACAAATGATGGAAGTGAGAGCATTTAGTAGAGTCAAGGGGAAGTTATGAGGAAATCCATGCGGACACTGATGGTGGCTAGGTTCTAGTGTCAACTTTGCCATCTGGCTTAGAGGGTGCCATTCCTTGCCATATACGAATATGCTGACATCTATAGGGCATCCCCATGCCACCTTTAGATTGACCCCTTGTACGTGTTGAGACTCTCAATAGACAAAGACACTTTATTCTCACCACAATGCATAGCTTGTTTATCAGCCCTATATTATTTTTTCTTGTGTGGTTTTTGCATGGATTTATTTTTTTCCCCATGCTCGGACGCTGAGAGGTTTTTTCTTGGAAAATGGACATCCTTTGCCCTTAGCCCCAATATCACTCTACATTATATTTTGGTGTATATTCTAACAAAGTTGCAAGATATTCTAGGGTTTATGAAAGGATATGGTTAGCATAAATCCATGTTTATACCACCTATAAAGTAGGGTCCCTCCAACTATTCTTTGCCGAGCAATTGATCAATAGTCTAATAAGTGACTAGTTGGTACATACAACATTATATATCTTGCAACAAAGAGGGTTTACAAAGTCTTGTGCCCATGAGCACAAGACATGACCCTAAACTAGATGGTGCCATCGGTTCTTTCAGAAGCATAACCAGCATAACCATTAACTACATGGGACTTGACAAGTTCTCCCTTGAACTTGAGATCACAACATGCTCAAGGCCCATCAAAAAAGAGGTTGTTAGTACTAGCATGGAAGCTAATGTCCATTTGGCACCCTAGGGTAAATGGTTAATGTGATATGCTACTTGGAGATTCACATAGGGTTTAGGGTTAAGGATCATGTGACTGTGCCCCATGTGACAACCTTTAAATAATATCTTACCAAGGAAAGAGTTTGTCAAGGCCCTTATCACCCTTCCTTTCCCTCTTTAATGGAAGCTGATCATGGTATGTGGAAATAATGAGACATTATGTTGTGACATGAAGTCCACCGGGGAGGGGGGGTTCACTCAAAAATATGTAAGGTTAGCACGTAAGTTCAATAGCAGGGGTTTTTTTCTCTTGTGGAGTTATAGAAAGTTTACTTACATAATGGGATTTTAACTAAAATGGTGAAAATATTGGTACCAAATGGGTACTTTTATTGTAAAAAGTGTTATAGAAGGAGTGTTTTTAAAATTAAAAAATTCATAAAAGTAGGGGGGGTTTCTTAATACCCCTTGAATGCATGTGCTACATAGGGGGTTAATAGAGTGACTCCCCCCCCCTCCGAGGACATGAATAACAACGTAAATTTATGAAGTTAATCCTTTACGTGATAATAATGAGGTATTATGTTGCGACATGAACATAGGCCCAATGGATAAGGTGAGTGATGCATGGCTAATTGTTGGCTAAGCCAACATCGCTTAATGATTGTTGCAAATTAGCCATCGAATCAGAGGATAACATGCTTGAGTTACCATAACCTAATTATCCTAAATCATAGGTATGTCGCATTTGTGAGCCAAACAAGCATGACAACCTGGGAAAGATGATAACCTTAGATGAGTTAAGTAGTGTGCTTCTAGATAAGATAAAGCTAAAGGAGGTGAAGGATATGCCCATGAACCAACATCTATATCCCCAATGAGAGTTGGTATGGTACTAAATCTGTTTACAAAATCACACGAGAATTAAGTGTCCTTAATCGATGCCTCACCCATTGATGTACTGCATGCATTGTATGCAACTTGGGAACCATGATACAAGTATGTGTAGGTACCCACATCAGAAAAAACAACTATAGGTATTTCAAGTACCTTAGTTTCCTTCTACATTCATCATTATACATTTTCTTGAAGTCAACATCCAAGATGTATACTTGTCCTTTGTAGGTGCATATTCACTTAAACTTGATTCAAAGTGCCTAAGATAAATAATAATATCTTTCAATCTTAAGCCTCTTTACAACATCTTCCATTTCTACCTTCTTGTCAAGTGTTGTTTGGCCATCTTTAATTCTCCTTTAATTAAAATTTGTGCCCTAAGATTTTCTTAAGTATCATAAACAAATTACTCATTTCTAGACCCTCTAGACACTAGGATAAAGAGGTGCTCATAACTCCCACCTCGTCATCCTTTGTGGTTTTTCTTACTTTCCCTTTACTAGGTGACTTTGCTTTTTCATTGATTATCCCCAGAATGTCTCATTTTAGCCTTGATAGTTCACCACTACCACTGGCCATATACTATATGAGGTGCTCTTGCTTTTTCATTGATTATCCCCAGAATGTCACATTTTAGCCTTGACAGTTCACCACTACCACTGGCCATATACTATATGAGGTGCTCTTGATTCCAAAAGGATTAACATCATCCATACCCAATCCAAGTCTTAAATGTCTAGGCTCTTCCTTGAAGCTTGGCCACATTTCCTCGATGTGCTCATCCATCTTCTATAGAAATTATTTGGATAAGTAATCATATGGGTATCACTTCCGCAAGCCTGCGGTGGACTGAGGGTGTTGGAGGTGATCTCCTTCTTCAAGATCCCTCGCTCCAAGAAGTGCCCATGCCTGCATGCATGGCCATCTCACAAGAGCGCAGTGTAAAGAAGACCATTGATCTGTAGCTATAGCCGCTCGTGGAACGTGCCCAAGCAAGCCGTTGTCATGAGGAACTTCGAAGATTAGAACACCAACTACATGTAATGTAATCAAATACATGATTTTCTTCCATCTCATTCTTCTTTTTGAGAATCATCCATATGGCAAGGAATAAAGCATATCCCTCACAAGACTCGCCACTCAATAATTTTGCTTTGTTAGACAAGTCATCATAACCCTATCCTAGTAAGGCTTGTTGTCAAAGCAACCATAAATAATGGAGGATATTCGACAATGAAATGTGAAAGAATAGCTCAAAGATTCACGGTGGTCTTACGGCAAATAAAAGAAATCTGAGAGCATTGCTCAAATTTTGAACTTTAATGCAAACCCATCTTTACAAATAAAAGAAAGAAGGCCAAGGTATTCTCCAGGCCGTTAAATGCGGTCCAAGGTATTCTCAATAATGGATTTCACTTGAAGAGACCAAGGTATTCTCTAGGCCTTTAAATGCGGTCCAAGGTAGGGTTACAATTTCAAACGATGTGGTCCTACCACATGGGGTGAGTCACGAGTGCTGAAATTTCAAGCTTTTACTGGACTAGAAAGCCCAAACCAAACTTTAAAGACTTTCGGAAGGACTTCCATGTCAAGTTCTACGACTTTGTAGGCCTTGAATTTTGAATTCCAAGGAAGGCTGGTACACGACAAAATAGCCCCATATTATTATTATGATGAATTATTGTCATATAATGTGTTTAAGTAGCGATGAATTGTGTAATAGAGCGCATGGGTTTCTCTAATAAACCATCTTTTACGTTAGGTGTTGAAAATACGTTACGATTGAAAAAGAGAGTCGTCATAGAAAATAGCCCCATATGATTATATTACTTTACGGATAAATAGTGTAAAATAATATAATATATTATTATATTATATCAAGGAAATTCTTTCAAACGCAACACAATAGCTGCTCCGCCAAGAGGTGTATATATACCGCAACTGATCAACCGGCGATGGCAAACGTAGTTGTAGAAGACGAGCGTGATTGAGTCAGAGAGAGAGAGAGAGAGAGAGAGAGCGTGAGTGTGAGTGTGTGTGTAAAAGAGAGATCACAGAGACACTAGTCTCGAGAGGGCACTAGTATACAGGAGAGGATGGCACACTACGCTGCTTCTGCTAGCTTGCAACTCTTGCTTCTTCAACCGTCTGGCAGGACGAGACTAGAGCTTCCTCAGTACCCAACATCCATGACGAGATTAGGCACGAGATCGTGTGCGGAGATGGCCGTGTTTAAGCAGCTGCTGAAGCGCCAGTGCGCTCCTTCGAACCTCCACAGTACATTACCTCGTACAACCAGGCGCGACGCAGTCCGCAGCTGCGTCTCAGCGCCGCCATTTAATGGGACGTTGCTGCCGCAGCAGTACAGAGAATGTAAGCGAGCTGTCGCTGTTTTTACGTGTAGAAAATTAGTTTGTTATTACAGTACTTATATAAGTGTGTCGAATACATCTGCTTGTCGTAATTGGCAGCAGCAGCTGCGCCCAGGCAGGAGGAGGAAGCTGCAACCAAAGATCGATTGAGGGTGCTAACTACGTGGGCAAGTCCATTCGGCATGCGCGTGTTACTAGCGCTGCACGAAAAGGGGCTGGAATTCGAGTATGTGGAGGAGGTGCTGAGGAGCTTCAGCCCTGAGGTGATCACATCGAACCCCGTCCACAAGAAGATACCGGTGTTGATCCACAACGGCAAGGCCTTGGCCGAGTCTCGTATCATCGTAGAGTACATTGACGAGCAATGGCCAACCTCCCATCCTGGTACGAGAGGCGATCTCATGCCGGCCTCAGCGTGGGATCGCGCGCAGGCTCGATTTTGGTCCGACTTTGTGGATACTCAGGTGAATGATCAATATTTTGGCTGGCTGCGATCAATATGATGTGTGCGAGTACGAGTATGAAGTGCTGTGTAGTGCTGCAGCAGCTGCTGCGTTGTGTAATTAAGGAATGCGTTGTGGTGGTACCGTGGCCGTGACATGCATCGCTGATCTGATCGTAAATGCATGATGATGACACAGTTTTGCCCGGACGCCCACGACATCCTGGTGAGCGATGGAGAGAAGCAGCGCATAGCAATCGACAAGACCATCCGGCACTTGTTTCACATAGAGGGTGCCCTGAAAATGGCCCATGATGCAGGAGCACGGGGGCAGGGGCATCTTTTCCACGGCGATCACATGGGCCTCATGGATATCACTTTCGTGGGTTTTCTGCAGTGGCTGAGGGTGTTGGAGGTGATCTCCACCTTCAAGATCCCTGGCCCCAACAAGTGCCCATGCCTCCATGCATGGATGGAGGCCGTCTCACAAGAGCTCAGCGTAAAGAAGACCATTCCGAAGCTGCAGCCGCTCGTGGAACGTGCCCGGGCAAGCCGTTGTCGCCGGGACTTCGAAGACTGGAACACCAACTACATGTAATTGTGTAATCAAATCCTCGTCTAAACCCTTTCTTTGAGCCTGATTGACACGTGAGCAATAACTTTAGAAAATAATGAGTTAAAAAAGCTCATTCATACTTTCAATAATAATATATGTGAGATTTCTTTCATCTTCAAAAGTTACCCATATACATCTGATGATTTCAAAACCAGTCAAACTGCACAGTATTCAGTCCATTGAGAGATGAAAGGATGGACATGATGTAATAGCCCTTTTATAATATAATATATACTTTCAAAAAAAATACATGTGAGATTACATTTAATATATGTACATTATATGAAAGTGAGAAAGTTATCATAAAGTAATAATTAAAAGCCAAACACTCGCTTACACACATTAAAGAACTTAGTCCAATATTTTCACAATAATCTTTGGCATGTACAAAATTACAAGTAAAGCTTATCACTTGCTCATTAAGAATGTCCTCTCTCCAAGCTTTTCAGAGGCTCTTATAACGAGTTTTGTTATGCAAGAGCTTTTCCCTATACAAGATTTAATTCTCATGTATAAAACATAAGCATGAGTTTTAAAATATCAATTTTATTACATGTTAAAGCCTCTTCATACACAAAATTATTTTCTCATGTTTGAAACATTACAATGAGTATAGAAGTAGTGATTTTCTGATAAAGCTTTTTTATACATGAATGAATTTCTTATGTGGGAAACATCAAGATGAGTTTAGAAGTAGTTAATTTTCTTATGTTTAGAACGAAGGTTTCAAAATGGCCAAAGACAACCATTGGGGACAAAAGAACAGAGTTGTACTCACACAATTTATTGACGCATGGCACGTGACGATTATTTATGATCAGAAATGGCAGTGATATTTTACGTGCACATTATCACATGCGTTCAAGGGGTATATGCATTTTTCATGAATAAAATGAACCCTTTTTCTTTATGGACTTACGGGTTTTTTTTTTCAAATGTGATTTAAAAAACCCCTTATATAACTATATTTTTGTAAATTTACCTATTAAATAACCCTTTCACTTGAACTCACATGGTATACTTACATATTTTTGGGTGAACCCCACAGGCCTTGATTGCACCCCAATTATTCGGAGTCCCGTGAATTGGATTAGTGGTTGTTGGTGAAGACTCTCTAATTCCTCTATAAGGAGATTCCTTGATTAGATGGTCAACTCTACATTTTACACAACTCAATCTTAGGTGTGTACTGACTTGAGTATTTTGTGAGTTCATTACATTGACTTTGTGAGGGCACTCAGCCACATGGTGAGGTCATTGGCAGTGATAGCATTCTAGCTGTGGGGCTCTCCTTATTGTGCATTAATTTCCTTGCCCTTCCATTTCATTGCAGTTTTGAATATTGGCACTAGTGTTTTCCCTTGCATTTAAAAAAACTCAGGGGCTGCCTCCCAAATGTCATTTAACTCCTCCATGCTTTGCCAACATTCCCGTGCATATTCCCTTTTTTATGGCAACTCTTCAATGATCATATGTTTAATTGACATTATGTGAGGTTCTGGTGTTTGTGGTTGTAGGACAGGTGGCAGTATATGCACTTTGGGTACTCTATACATTGTCCTTTCCTAGTTTTGCACATATGAGAAATTTTTCCCCAGAGCATGCCCTTGCCCAAGTTGTGTAGGTAAAGCTACGTATTGCCGTGTATAAGGAAACTAAGGTACTTGAGATACCTACAGTTGTTTTTTCTGATGTGGGTACCTACACATACTTGTATGATGGTTCCCAAGTTGCATACAATGCATGCAGTACATCAATGGGTGAGGCATAGATTGAGGACACTTAATTCTCGTGTGATTTTGTCGACATATTTAACACCATACTAACTCTCATTGGGGATATAGATGTTGGTTCATGGGCATATCCCCAAGTTGTCATGCGTGTTTGGCTCACAAATGTGACATACCTATCATAGCTGAAAGATCAAGCATAATTAGGTTGTGGTAACTCAAGCCTGTTATCCTCCAATTCGATGGCTAATTTGCAACAATCATCAAGCGATGTTGGCTTAGCCAACAATTAGCCATGCATCATTCACCCCATCCATTGGGCCTATGTTCATGTCGCAACATTATACCTCATTATTATCATGTAAAGGATCAACTTCATAAATCTACGTTGTTGTTCATGTCCTCGGAGGGGGGAGGGAGTCACTCTATTAACCCCCTATGTAGCACATGCATTCAAGGGGTATTAAAAAAATCCCCTACTTTTAAAGATTTTTTAATTTTAAAAACACTCTTTCTATAACACTTTTTACAGTAAAAGTACCCCTTTGGTACCAAGATTTTCACCATTTTAGTTAAAATCCCCTTATGTATGTAATTTTTCTATAACTCCACACAAGAGAAAAAAAACCCTTCTATTGAACTGACGTGCTACCTTACATATTTTTTAGTGACCCCCTTCCCCCTTCCCCGGTGGAGTTCATGTCACAACATAATGTCTCATTATTTCCACATACCATGATTAGCTTCATAAATATGCAAGTTGCAACTATTGTTGGATTGTGTATTCTCTTTTCTAAGCTCTAATCCATAACAAAAGCTAGTGCGTTTGTTTCTACAATGTGCCAAAGACTCATGAATGGAAGAAAGGAAAGTTACAACATATATGTGAATATTGTTTATTTCTCACCTTGAAACTTTCTCTTCTTTGGCATATATGTTGGGTTTAACATACCACGTCCCTATCCTCTAATCACTAGATTATTACCTTCTCACCCCCCCAATGTTAACTCACCTACCCATAATGTCAATAAATTTTTTGATTCTCATCCACATTGGACTCTCCCAATAACCCTCTCTCGACCCCCAAGGAGATAGTGCAAAGTCCTCTCAACGTTGTGCATCCATTATAGAATGTTCTATTAACATGAAGATATCATCTATATAGTTAATCGTTTGTTGAGGCCAAAGCTCATGTGCAAATAACTATTGGAGATCACTTCATCAATCAACGTGCCACTACAAGACAATGCTGCCATACACGCGTTTCATACACGCGATAAATTACGAACGCGTGTATGGTCGCGCCTGTATTTGAATAGAATCGGGCGCGTGTATTTTTGCATTTAAATTCGCGTGTATATTTGCATTAATAAACGCGTGTATAAAAGCGTCTATATACACGCAGTAATACACGCACCTATACACGATAATATTTACGGGGTAATACTCGCTATTATACACGGATAAATACACGCTACTATACACGGATTAATACACGAATGGCAGAGAAAAACTGAAAAAAAACTGAATTCCTTTACAAAATTAAAAACTATTTTCCTTAAACCATCTCATAGTACATTACAGTATAGATCATTACACAATCCCACTACATGCATTTACAACAATGAAATATATTCAAGAATAAATCATATTGCATATGAGATGATGGAAATGTCATCAATTTAGAACATACAGTGACGGATTGGTTAGGGTTCGATCTCATCTTCAATAAGATCCATCCTTGCCAAACGATCAACATCAATATCCATTTGATCAATTGGTAAGGCTACGATTAAATTTATTCCACTATCGATATTCTGTACTCCATTGATAATGGTATCGATGTCCTGATCATCCTCATCAACATCACCATCATCCTCAATGGTAGGGTCATTCTCATGATCATGAGAAATGGCATGCTCATCCTCATTATCACGATCATCTCTTATTTCTTGATCATCGATCACAACATCTTCAATGGCATATGCATGTTCGACGTCATCTTCATTGCGGCTTGTTACATCCTCCATATGCTCCATATCAGTGAATGTATTATACATCACTTTGGAACGTGGTGCAATAGGGATGACGTACCACCATTTGATGTCATGCACCATTGGTAGATAGATAACCTACTCAAATACACACAGTACAGTAATTAATTAGCATATCAAAAGTCAAGGGGTACGCGAGCTTAGATATATATGTACATGAAACACATTAGTAAAAAAATGCATACCTGCTCACATTGTTGTGGCAATACGAGCCTATCTTTCTTTGTTTGCCAGAACTTTGTAGAGTCAATAGTTACATATCCACTTGCATGGCGTTTTATCGTTGCATCAGGCCCTTTTTCCACCACGTTCATTTGCCATTTGACATCCAAAACATACACAAAGAAGCGACGAAAGTCGAGCCTAAATATGTCTTGGATTATGCCACAATAATCATCCATTTTTCCATTAGCTCCCTCAAAGCTACTAATGACACCGCAATCTTGTGTATTTCTCTTTTCATCAATTCTTTGTGTTCGAAAATGCTTGCCTTCACACCATATAGCATTGAACATAGTGCACTGGACCAAAATAGAAACAATATTTGTGTAAGCAATGTGAATAAATATTAAAAGAAAATCACTTACAACTAATGCAAAACATTAGTTCTATGTACCTTTGACATGCATCCTCGTGCATACTCCCATTCTTCCGCCGTGATATGCAGCCCCTCGTCACTCTCTGCTCTCTCCATTTCCTCATGCAACCAATCAACATGGATATCATTCGGAAGTGTTGCTAGATGCTTAGGGTACGCCTTCCGAGAGCCATGTTGCCTCCGAAAGAGAGCTCTTTCTGCTTGCCTTTTTGTCTTTGCATCCTCATATCTTGTAACCCATCTGCTCA
The DNA here is from genome assembly GCF_041138505.1 of Cibotium barometz. Classification (NCBI taxonomy): domain Eukaryota; kingdom Viridiplantae; phylum Streptophyta; class Polypodiopsida; order Cyatheales; family Cibotiaceae; genus Cibotium; species Cibotium barometz. The sequence continues at coordinate 4,291,675 of NC_141074.1, forward strand.
TCACATCACTATTAAGGATACAAGTGAAATTGAGATCATCAATCAACGTTTTGTCAATTACTTTACTCTGTCCTTTTCCTTGAGGCACAATAGAGGTCATCCTCAAGTCCTCTTCATTGCTCCATAGTCGTGGCAAAGAGCTGTCCACCTGACCAAGAAATTCTGAAATATATACAAGCGACTCTTGTATCAACCAACCCTCGGCCATGCTTCCTTCAGGCCTTGCACTTTGCCTCACAAAGTCTTTTAAGGTCTTCATGAAGCGCTCTAGGAAGAACATCCAACGTGCATGCACAGTACCACATAAAGCAATTTCGTCCACTAAATGCACAATGAGATGTAGTTGACTTGTGAGAATGGTTCGCGGAAAAGTCTCCTCTACCAAACAAACCACCTCCACTGCCATAACACGCGCATCATCCAACGTGGCTGGATCAATTGCTTTGGAACTAACATATCTGAAAAATAAATAAATAGTACGTTATACCTCATGCACGTTCATTTTGCAAGGTATAATGAAGGGTGATCTGAGCATGGGTTTTACATACCTCACAAGCTCGCCCATCTTATAAATACATTTTTTCAAACTCTTATTCGCACAATGGTCGATGCTAGTAGGTAGTATGAACTGCGCACATAAGAGCACATTTATGGTTTATGGCATTACAAAATTTAATTTCAACGTACGTACAAAACTTGGAAAACGCTTACTTGAAGCATCTTGTGCCAATCGTGGGACTTCAACCCATATAGTTGCTCAACGCCTCTTTTCTTAGTGGTTGTAAAGGCTCCCTTCAATGATCTCATGCATCCAGTGGGAGTACGCAAAGTGGTGATGGCCTGCTTTACCTGCTTCTCCTCTTTCTTTGATATAATCCATGGTGCAGGCGGAAGACGAACGTGCCCACCCACCTCTCGTGGCCAAGCTTGACGCATACGTCCTGCGACCCGCAAGTCCTCACGTACGCTAACATTGTCTCGTTTACCAGTAATATGTTCCCAAATACCAGATCCCACATTCTTGAAGATGTGCATGGGATCAAGAAGATGGTTGATCTTAAGATGGGTCCAATATGGCAGCCGGAAAAAAATGGAGTACCTGCACAAGGGATTGCTCTATGTGACCTTTAATCCAATTAGAGACTACACAAAACAAGATTGAAAAAACATCACTATACCTGTTCATGCCATCTGGAGGAAGAATAGTTGTAGACTCCCAAATACGCTTCCAATCTTTTGCACGAAGTGTTTGTGGAGGAATGTTACTCTTACTAGCAACATATTTAGGATGATCTGAGGGGAGAAATCGATGATGATTATCGAATATAGTCTTACACAAACCATCAGCATACTCATGTACTAACGAAGGGCCACAAACAGGACATGCATGTTTACCCGATGTTTTCAAACCTGTTAAAATATAAACAAAAGTTAGAATAATAAAGTCAAACCGTCTAATTAATATATATAGCCAATAGTAATAGAGTAGGGAGGTAATTAGACGTCTTACCAGAACAATCGCTGTATCCTGGAAAGTCATGCATTGTCCACATCAACACTGCTTTTAAGTCGAAGTGTCGAGAGGAGGGAGGCCTACTAATGTCCACCACCGCAACACCTCTCCATAGTTCCTCCAACTCATCAATCAGTGGTTCAAGATAAACATCCATATGCTTGACTTTATGTTTCCCTGGAATTAGAAGGGATAACATAAGATGTCCCTTCTTGATCGCCATTGATGGTGGAAGGTTATAATTCACCAGCACAACTGGCCACACGCTGTACGCGGTGCTTTTGAAACCAAATGGATTCACTCCATCCATACCCAGGCCAAGTCTCAAGTTTCTGGGCTCTGTTTTAAAGCTGGGCCACTCATCTTCAATATGCTTCCAAGCAGGAGTGTCTGCGGGAATTCTCCACATGCCATCATCCGATCGATGTGAGGAATGCCATGACATGAGCTCTGCTATAGATTTGCACTTGAACATGTGTTTGATGCGAGGAATTATAGGAAAGTGTCGCAAGACTTTACGAGGTACATCAAAACTCTTCATATCTGTTCTGTACCTTGCTTCACCACAAGTGGGACATGTCAGAGCCTCCTTATGCGTCCCACGAAAGAGAATGCAATCATTGACGCATGCATGTATTTTATCATAATCCAGTCCTCCAAGAGATGTCACATAGCGCCTCGCTATGTCTCTTGAGGTGGGCAGTCTATTTTCCTTTGGAAGCATATTTGACAATAGCCTGCATCCAATATCATCAATTATAATTAGTCTTAAATCCTAAACCTTAAACCACTAATTCAAATTTATAAGTTAGAATGCTTACTTCAACAATGCGTCAAGACTTGCATTGCTCCATCCATAAACTGTTTGTATATTAAGTAGTTCAAGGGAAGCACGTAAAACTGAGAATGTGCACCCTTCAAACACCGGTGTCGATGAAGCTTTATAAAGATGCTCTTGTTCCATATCATCGTCGTCCATACCTTTGGGATCATCCTTAAAAAGATTTCGCACCATATCATCAAGCACCTCCTCTTCCACAACTTCGTGAGGTGCAGGGCTATTGTCGTCCCTTTCCCACTCATCTCTGACATTAGATCCCGAAGCTCCAGCATCATCTCGTCGACGCTTTACGTGCTCTCGTCGCGCGTAGGGTACCATGTTAGGGTGTGGTACTGCATCCTGCTTCAATTTATCAAATTATATGTTACAACTCTATTAATTTAATTTGGATACCATGAGTCATTTGAATACCATCAATTTACATCTACTCACCTCCAAACCTGTTTGATTCCATTCTCCATACATGGAGATATGATTCAAGGTAATTCGACGTGCTCGTACAATGCATCCTTGACATCGATTACACATACATTTGATCCGTTGTCCCAACCACACATCGCGATTACGATGACGCATTGTCTCATCTTCCTCAGAACTGCTTGAAGAGGTTGATGACATCCTGTGTACAAATCAGAAAACACAAACTCATTATATATTTTTAATGAAAGCACAAAAACGCGTGTATTCACGCGGCTATCCCCTACAATTTGCGTGTATAAACGCGGCTAATTCCTAAAAAACGCGTGTATTCACGCGGCTAATATCTGCAAAACGCGTGTATAAACGCAGCTACAATCATGTACACGCGAATATACCTGCGTTTATATACGCGAATATAAACGCACACATAAACGCGGCGGCATATTTAAACTAAACATAGCCCGCCTTCCCCAAATATAGATTTTGAACTTAGAAATCAACAGTGCGCCTGTTTTCGCCTCTTCCAACAGCAAAGAGGGAGCAGAGAAAGGAGCACACACACGGGAGAAGGAGGGAGCAGAGAAGGAGCAGAGAGGACTCACTTTTTCAGAGGTGAGTCACTTTGTCCTGTGCCTTGTCTCTTTTGTCAGATTTGTTTACTTTGCTCTTTGCTCTTTGGGTTTGTCTTTTTGCACACGATTGGGTTGCTGCATCCTGACAGGGGCGACAATGGCTGGTCCTTTTGTAAGGACATTCTGTTTTTGTCGGGGGGTCGGTCTTTTCGAGAAATTTTTTTCGCAGGTCGCGTGTAAGAACGCGTGTAGGAGCGCGTGTAACCTGTCTGCAGAGTTTTTCCACGCGCATATACACGCGTTTTTTGCCGGGTATATACACGCGTTTTTTGCCGGGTGTATACACGCGTTTCTGCAGACAGAAAACTGCCGCGTTTCAGATTTCAGGGTTTGCAGGCATTTGACTTGTGTAATGACAATGTGTGAGTCAAGAGACAGCCCATGATGTACATGATGATGTTTGTTGCAGGTTCTTTATGGATATTCCAGGTTCTTCATCCGATCCATTTGCGTACAGCAATTGGTTGATGGAGATGATGAATCACTTTGGGCGCCAACCTGGTCCGGTTGAGCTTACAGAGTATATGTATGTCCATCCCCCTCCTTCCCTGCCTGGTGTCTATACCCCTGTCGCGAGTATCCAGGGCACTCCAGTGCCGTCTATTCCTCCGAGTCCGACGAGACGGCATGCAGCTTCTCCTCTTCCACGTCCACCGAGGAGACATACCTCGTCCCAGACACACTCACGTACACCCTCACAGCCACCATCACGTGCTCCCTCAGAGCCACCGTCACGTCAGGGCTCACAGCCACCGTCACGTAGACAATCCCCCAGTCGTGACTCCACCCGCAGCAGTAGGAAGAGTGGGAGTGGGGGAGGATGCGGCGGGTGCTTTGGTGGGGGAGGTGGGGGAGGTGGGGGAGGTAGTAGGGCACGGGGTGAGAGAGGAGATAGAGGGAGAAGAGTTAGAGGAGACAGTTCGGAAGAGGAGGAGATGAGAGAGATGGAGAGAGTGGTTTGCTATGATGTGACGGATAGGGGCGGGATAGTGATGGATGCGAGGGGGAGGGAGGTAATGGAATACATGCGTGGGGTAGTATCAAACTCATATAGAAATTGTTTTATTAAATTTAAAGATCAAAATAGCCGATTAGTTGGGGAGGTGATAGAGGCTGTACACAGTCGGTACCCCAATCCCCCACATGCTACATTCTCGGATGTATGGGGAAGGACGCGAATAAGGGAGATCTTAAGTAATAAAAGATCTCACCTTAAAAAACTCGCGTACGATGACCGGCTAAATGTAGCTGCGGGTGGCTATCCTGCCGAGAAACCTGCCACTGCGCACAAACGCGAGTGGAAGGAGGCAAAGAAACGAGCAGAGGGTGGCGTGAAGAGCAGGCAGCATGTGGAGGCACGACGGATCCAGATGGAGACCGTTGGATCTTCGCATTTCGGATCTGGCGGCGTCGAGTCATGGGAGGCAGAGTTCGTAAGTATCCTGTCACTTTATTTGATTGTTTACTTAATTCATTGATTCTATGAATTGTTTTAATCTTACAAATTGTGTTGATTATGATACAGCGACGGGTTACGGGGAGGAAGCCCACAACCCACGATACTGCGTATGCTCGCCGGCATAGCAGACGTGACACGTGGGCCATCTTCAGAGCCGAGGGACGTATTACGGACGCGCAGTTTGAGTTGGCCATGAGACCATACGGTCGACAGGTACTTGAAAATTCGTAACGAATGGTTTTGGTTTATTGAATTGCATATATATATATATATATATACTTATATACTATATATTACTTGAACAGGCACAAGCTGCTGATGATCCACCGGCCGCCGCTGCAGAGGGTGGACGTGAGCACTACTCCTCGGACATTCCGACCGATGCGAGCTCATCTGAGCATGAGGGGAGCACCGAGTCATCATCTGGGTCTGAGTAGTACTCAGATTTGTAGTATCACATTCCATATTTAGGATGTGATTGTATATATTTTTTTGTAAACTCAAGCCATGGGCTACTTCGAGATATGGACTCCCTTGTATACATGTATGAAATTTTGATAGTAATATTGAATTGATTGATCGATAGTATTACATTCATGGCTCTCTTGAATCGTGTAATGACAATGTATGCATTCATGTCGTTCTTGTCTTAATCTCCCTCGTGCATATGTTCTTCGTGGATGGTCTAATGCACCAAAAACCCTAAACCAGAGAGTGCTATTGGGTGCTGGAATGCTGGAACAGTATTCAGGCACCAAATAGCACTCTCTGGATTTTTTTTTTTGCTCTCTGTTCGCGTGTATAAACGCGTCAAAACTGCTAAAAATTGCGTGTATCTGCGCGGATACACTGGAAATAACGCGTGTATACACGCGTATAAACTGGCAGTAACGCGTGTATAAGCGCATCTAAATAAAATAAACGCGTGTACAGACGCAAGTAAAAACGCGGCTGGGACATTGGAACTGAACAGGATGCGGCTATACACCCGTGTATAACCGCGTCTAATAGAAGAAGACGCGTGTATACTGGCGTGTATTAATGCGTCTGAAAAAAAAAACGCGGCTACACACCCGTGTATACGCGCGTCTGAGAGGTACTTTACACGCGTTTTTACACGCATGTCTGTGGCCGCGAGAATACACGCGCTGATACACGGGCCCGCTACTTTTTTTCACAAGTCATTTTTAGCGGCTAAGAGCGCGGGTATGAGCCCAATCCCTTGTAGTGTGCCATCTCGATAAGGATATACCCAAGAAACCATGGATGCCATATACAATTAGAGCTCAACATCTAGAATGACACACGATGATGTTCACCTTATGGGAAAATTTAGCCAAACATTCAAGGTTAGCCAACAACAACCCTTGGTTATAGGATTTATTAGAAGTATACTTGGTCACCTACATTATTGTGCACAACTATAAGAGATGAAAGTAGAAGCATCATGTTCATACAAGAGGAGCGTCTATAAGTAGCTTATGATGGTGTGAACCTCCCACTAACTGATGTAGCCTACATGGCGTATCCAGTTCTTATGTATATAATAATATGCAAGAATATATGTGCATGAGATCCCATTCTCAAAATCATCCATTTGAGCCAAATATATAGAGCTAAGATTAGGAAATTTGGAGCCAAATATATCGAGCCAAGAGTAGGAAAGTTGGAAAGACTTCAAGTAGATGTGGATTGCCAAAGAAGTTGTGAATCAAAAGGATAGAGTAGTTATCATGTATTTCGTTTACGTTAGCACCATGCATATGTGGGAGATAGCTTGAGAGTAACCTTTTTTGTACAACATACCAAATTAGATATAAGTGTATACATATGATCATTATCATATATATAGCATCTATTGGCAATGTATACAATGAATTAGGGTTTCACATCTCTTATCTCTCTCTTGTCTATTGTGTACTTTCACGTCTCTTCTCTCTCTTGTTAGTAGTATGTTTTGCATGAATATCCATGTACTTAGCATTAAATTAAAACAAACTTCCACATTACATGTAACATCAAGGTAACCATAGAGATATTTAGTAATGCATTGGAGGAAGAGGGACTTGTCAACCACCATAAGAAGCAAGCATTTTCATAAGAAAGATACTGCTTGTATAGCTTCGTCCAAAGCACACCACTGTGTGAGAAGAGTATTACAAGCACCACAGCATAGCGAAAACATCTATAATAACTTGGGCATATGTATGGGTAAATTGGAATACTATGGAAAGAATGTCGATACACTAATTAAAATAACAACCATGTAAAACGGGGCATGGGTCCACCCTAGGGGCTACGGAAGTAAGCCCCCATTAAAGAGGGAAAGGAAGGGTGATAAGGGCCTTGACAAACTCTTTTCTTGGTAAGATATTATTTAAAGGTTGTCACATGGGGCATAGTCACATGATCCTTAACCCTAAACCCTATGTGAATCTCCAAGTAGCATGTCACATTAACCATTTACCCTAGGGTGCCAAATGGGCATTAGCTTCCATGCTAGTAGTGACAACCTCTTTTTTGATGGGCCTTGAGCATGTTGTGATCTCGAGTTCAAGGGAGAACTTGTCAAGTCCCATGTAGTTAATGGTTATGCTGGTTATGCTTCCGGAAGAACCGATGGCACCATCTAGTTTAGGGTCATGTCTTGTGCTCATGGGCACCAGACTTTGTAAACCCACTTTGCAAGATATATAATGTTTTATGTACCAACTAGTCACTTATTAGACTATCAATCAAGAACAGCTGGAGGGCCCCTACTTTATAAGTGGTATAAACAAGGAGTTTTGCTAACCATATCCTTTCCTAAACCCTACATTATCTTGCAACTTTGTTAGAATATACACCAAAATATAATGTAAAGTGATATTGGGGCTAAGGGCATAGGATGTCCATTTTCCAAGAAAAAACCTCTCAGCGTCCGAGCATGGGGAAAAAAATAAATCCATGCAAAAGCCATGCAAGAAAAAATAATATAGGGCTGATAAACAAGCTATGCATTGGGGTGAGAATAAAGTGTCTTTGTCTATTGAGAGTCTCAACACGTACAAGGGATCAATCTAAATGTGCCATGGGGATGCCCTATAGATGTCAGCATATTCGTAGATGGCAAGGAATGGCATCCTCTAGGACAGATAGCAAAGTTGTCCACTAGACCCTAGCCACCATCAGTGTCCGCATGGATTTCCTCATAACTTCCCCTTGACTCTACTAAATGCTCTCACTTCCATCATTTGTAAGCATCCACTAGAACCTAGCCACCATCAGTGTGTGCATCGATTTCCTCATAGTTGCCCTGTGACCTCTGATTTTATATTCACGTGATCACAAATTTTTTTTTTGTTAATAACATGTGTTAACATGTTATTAACATGTTCACATGTTAACATGTTCTCAAAAAAGCCGGTGGCAAGCGACCTGGTAATAGGAAAAAATCCCGCCGGGCTTTTGCTATACCCGGCGGGCCCGCCGGGGTAAAGCAAAGCTCGGCGGGTCCCTCCGGGGTCGTCATATAGCCCGGCGGGGTACAATTTTCTATATATATGGGCCCGGGGGGCCCTTTGGGATTTCATTGCTGACAGCATACACATGTAATGAAAACTTGTGTGTGTGTGTGTATGTGGGTGTGTTCGTGCGGGCAGCCGCCCATTGTCGCAATGCGCGGCAAGATGTGGGTGGTCCGCCACACGAGGGATGTGTGTGTGGGTGAGTTCGTGCGGGCAGCCGCCCATTGTCGCAATGCCTGGCAGGATTTGGGTGGCCCGCCACACGACTGGTGTGTGTGTAAGGCCATTCTTCGGAATGGTGCTTACCCTGGGGCACTTAGTCGGAAACGCGGCTAGTTTGTGTCCTATGGTAAGTATGGCATGCCGTAGCGGTACTAGTCGGTAACGCGGCAAGCATAGTATCGTTATGGCGATGTCACCTTCCCTTTCCTTCCCTTTGTCAAATGCGGACATATGGTCGGTAACGCGGCCAGTGTATGTTCGTATCCTATTGGTATTCCCATAGAATCGGGCGGCATTTTGTCGTTAACGCGGCAAGTTGGTGTCGTCCGCTAGTGCATAAAATGTTTTTTGCATACTGCGGCATTTGATCGTTAACGCGGTCGAAAAAGTGTCGTAAATTTGCTTGCGTATTTCGGCATATGATCGTTAACGCGGTCGAATAAATGTCGTAAATTTGTTTGATTTGACTTGTATTGTTTTTATTGTGTTTGATCCATGCGATACTTGGTTGCTAGCGCGGCATGAGTATTTCATGGATCAAAGTTTAAATGATATTGTCTAAACGTTTTATTTTATAATATCGTGATTCGTAACTCGAAAAATATGAATCTCTCTCTTCTTACCCCCCTCTCTCTCTCATGATACACTTCACAACTCTTTCTCTATCTCTCTCATGATTCACTTCACAACATGATAGATGTGTAGATAATGATTTTTTTTTATTTCTCTTAAAATATATATAATTCTTAATTATTTCTTTTTTCTCCCTCTATTTACTTAAAAATTAAAACAATACATTATTTTTCTCTTTAGAAACTCACAAAAACATTAAAAATGTCATCTAATGTTTCTTCTCTCTATCTGTCACAACTCTCTCTTCCTCTCCTCTCTCTCTCTCTCTCATGATACACTTCACAATTCTCTCTCTCTCTCTCTCTCGCAATGATACACTTCACAACTCTCTCTCTCTCTCTCTCATGATACACTTCACATCTCTCTCTTTCTATCACGATAGGTATGTAGATGAGGAGTGCTTTAGGATTACAAAACATTATTTTTCTCTCTTTAGGAACTTACAAAACTATAAAAAATGTCATTTAATTTTTCCTCTCTCTATCTGTCACACCTCTCTCTCTTCCTCCCCCCCTCTCTCTCTCTCTCTCATTCGATAATGTATACACTTCGTAAGTACTAATGCGCTTGTTGCGGTTGTCTCACATTCGATAATGTATTGCATGATGTTGAGTTCAATAATATTATTTGATATATTCTGTTTTTGTTTGATCATTGATAAGTAATGATACACTTGTTGCTGTTCTCTCACGTTTGATGATGTATTGGATGATGTTGAGTTCATTAAAATTATTTGATATTCCGTTTTTGTATGAACATTGACGATATTGATATACTTGTTGCTGTTCTCTCACTTTTGCTTGATGTTTATTTCAGTAATGTTTGATATTCTGTTTTTTTGTGTTTAGTGATATTTGCTAGAATTACGAAGACGATCAACATGCTTTCCCCCGAAGAGCGCAAAATCATTCTGCAAGCAATTCGCATTGAAGCGGTCATCACAGTGTCACAATGTACTGATGATGTCGTCAAAAAGATCAATGAGTCTGAGATACTCATGCGAGATCTCATAGACCAAATATGGAAAAATGCACAGCGTCGGCTTCGAAGCGGAGGCAACGCTGAGTTGCTTGATAGATAAAAGATAGCAGATTTCAACCATCAACACATTACACGAACCATTTTGGGGAGCATGCCTGTAGCATGCAGTGATCTTAGAGATGCTACCCCGCTTGAAGCCAATATGCAACGTCTACAGTTATGGGACGTTGTATGGAGCGAGCAAAGAGCCAAGAGCAAGCGCATGAAGGCGTTGGATGCAGAATCCCTCCCCAAAAGAGTGCGCATTGCCCAGGACGTCGCTGCAACGTCCAGTCAGGCAGATGCAAGTGGTACAGGTGTCATTAATCGTACCATCTACAATTCTATGTGCACACATCTTATTGGCATCCCGCACGAGGCTCTGTTCGAAGGGCAAACAATAGGCTCCGTTGTTTTTGGAACAGTAAAAGAGTATACAATTAAAGGCATATCATTTTTACTGGAGCACATCACTTTTTGCGGAAAGCACTACAAAGGAGAAGGCAGCGCGAAGTTCGAGAGCTTCCAGGCAGAGCAGGGTATGCAAGTGCTACATCCATCGATTGTCCGGTGCATTGCCTTCACAAAAGAGGCTCCTTGGATCACAATTTTTCCGTACTATAATGGCGGCGCTCTTGGTGATACTCTTCTGAAGGTTCCCTTCAGATTTAGTGAGCTCACCAGAGCAATTTTTCGTTTGGATCGAGGATGGAGACAACCCCCGCCTGATAATATCCCTTTAAGTCATCTAGAACTTTCAAAAATAAAACAAATAGTAATAAGCATGCCACATATTATGCATGCCCTGGTGGAAGGCCTAGCGGCAGCACATATGGCAGGTATTGTACATACCGACCTACATCCATTTAATGTAGTGTTGGATTATACAAAAGAGCTAAAGCCACGCATAGGTATTATCGATTGGGGGTTGCTGCTGAGAGCGCCCAAAAAACGGGTGTCTCTCAATTTTGTATTTGAAGCAGACAAGAACCCTGAGAAGGTGGCACAGGCAGTCTCCTACGCAGACAGAGAGCGAAATAAACGGCTGTGGATAGCCCCAGAGCTTTATGATCCATTTTTGGCAGATGCATACACTCCTGCATCTGATGTTTTTGCCTTGGGATATTTATTACAAACTTTATATGACTTTTGGCAGAAAGTGCAAGAGTTGTGGATGGATAATAGTTCCCATGACAAAGTTACCATGGATACTATTATTCATAGAGTCAAAAATTGGATGTTTCTGCCTAATCGCGATGAGCGAAAATCAAATTTGCAAGTAGTTGAATTTTTTAGATCACTAAATACTGACCCTACGAGGGCACAACGTCCTCTTGTAGAGCTATCGGTGGCATTCACCCCAACTTTGTAATGATACAGTATCAAGAGATTAAGTTTCAGGAATGGCATTTTGTTTCTCTTTTCAAAATTTGATGTGTCCAATGTTTCAAAATTTTGTTTCTCTCTTCATTGAGTCTTTGCAATATCTCTCTCCTCTTGTGGTGTTTAAGTTTATGTTTTCTCTTCAAAATTTGATGTGTGAGCATTGTTTGAAGTGTTTTTGGAGTCAAGTGGATATTTCTCATCGAGTCTTTGCAATACATATCTCCTCTCGTGGTGTTTGACTTCAAGATTTTGAGAGTAATGGTCAATTTATCTTATGTTGATCTTTACAGTTCATTAAAATCCTAAAGTCATTTACGTTCATGCAGATATGGAGCACGCGCAAGCGAACGAGCATCAGGAGTTAGCCAAGAAGGCATAGGAGCGAATGAAGGCCCTTGCACATGGCCTGACAGCCCGCGAAGCTACAAGAACAGCATGCAGGCTATCGAAATGGACAAATCCAACTTATGTCCAATGGAAAGACAAACAAACGCGTAACCACAGAGATGATAAAGGAAATATGGCCATGTCCAGATGGCGAGATTAAGAAGGGAAGATGGAAGATTTCTCGTTGCACTCACAATGATATCAAAACTAATGCCGAGCGCATTTTCTTGGAGGTGTACGGTCGTCCTCTCCATAACGCCGATGCTCCACTCTATTTTGCTAAAATGCTATATGCTCAATTTATCCTATAAACTCCAGTAGACTTTGCCTCCAGAGAGGCCACTGTCAACACCCACGACATACGTGAAGAGACAGTGACAACAAGAGAAGAACTTGCTCTCGTAGTGGAGGGCGCTGGACTGGAGTTAAACCAGGTCAAAGAAAGCTTAGGGGCACAGCTAGCAGAGAAGGAGAAAGAAGCTGACCGATTAACTCAAGCGTCAACTCCTCCCCCAGCCAATAGAGGGATTCAAGAGCAGCTAACAAAGATCAGCCAAGATGTGCAGAGCATCTCTTCACGTATTGCTCCTGTGCGCCAAGGAAACCACATCTCTCATTTTTTGATACATCCTGATCTTGTGGGAGTTTCTGCTGAGGCTACAAGTTCCTCCACCCCCCAATGTCCTGTATGTTACAAAGTATTCGATGGGTGGAGCGGCCAATATATACTACCATGTGGACACTACTACCACTTAATATGTTTAGTGAGACAAATGCAAAATACTTCCACATGTGCATTGTGCAATGTCCCAATAAATCAAGGTATTTATACAGTGTTCGGCATGGCTAGCGAATATAAACCACCAGGACCTTTAGATGCAACTCCTAGTGCAATTCGTAATTTATTTCAAGATGAGAGCTAAGAAAAACAAATCCTACTTTTGTATTGATAATTTCTCCAAATATGATCATTTGTACAAGTACTTTTTATTAAATTAATGAAGTGACTTCTTCCTCTATGTCAGTATCTTGCTCCAAAATTCTTTCACCGTTTACTCTCTCGTCTGCTAAATTAAGCTCATCTAAGTCAATGTCTAAATTGTCTTCTATCTCAAGGGTGGTGCACAACGTACGTCCAACATCAAAGTTCTCGTCTACTACATCATCACAATTGTACATCCATCTGGGCATATCTTCTTCATACTCTTCGCTTTCAATGTCTCGCAAGATCTTTTCATTGCAGTACATGGAAACAAGTTTATCTGCTCGATCTGCAAGAAGTCGATTGCGAATAGTACTATGAATATATTTATACATGCTCCATTTTCTTTCTGAGCAGCCTGAGTTTGAAGAGCACTGACTTAGAACCTTCATCGCAAGGTTGCGCAATAAAGCATAATGCTCACCACCATTCATCATCCACCACTTCCATGCAGGTTGCTCTTTAGCCATTTGTTGAACAAGGGAGTTGGAAAATAAACCCTCTTTCAACCGAAATGAGGTCATCTCCTTTATGCACTGTACACGATCATCATCATTATTATAGAAAGTGTTTACCACTTTATAAAAATCTTGCACCACCTCAACGTTGGACATCAAATCCATATTCCAATATTCAGGATCTAACATGTAAGCAGCACTGTGCAGTGGTGAATGCGCTCCCGGGCCCACCGGGAAAATTATATATCCCGGCGGGCCCGCCGGGAAAGGTAAAAGCCCCGAGGTGTTACTGGACTAGTGGGTTCCGGCAGGTCATTTCTCAGGTCATGTGAATATACATTGTGATCACACATTTTAATATGTTAACACTAGGTTTTGTTAACGTGATCACGAAATTGTGAAGACGTTAATGAAATCCCTGCAGGCTGTGACTGTACTAAATGCTCTTGCTTCCATCATTTGTAAGCATGGATGATCATATATATGTTGATGCATATTGTAGGCAAATAAACAAGCAATGGGTTGGCTAGCCTTGAGTTTCTTGCCACATTCGACTAGATGGATTTGGTTGAATCAACTGCCCAAGCTCTCTTGCATCAAGCAGGTCTCCTTGACTAAAAGATCATGTATACTAGATAAATAAGATGCTATGGGACTAAACACTGGGTAGGTTTTGTCCTCTTCTTTGTCTCTCTTATGTCTATATCGAGGAGAAGGTGCTGGTGTGTATCCCAAGCTTCTACCCACCCATGCCGAAACATCCAATCAAAGGCTTTATTGTGTTTTAGGGAGGGGAGCAATAAAATAATTAATGCTAGTGTGTTTCATTAGATTGAGGAGCCCTTCACCTTCATTAAAGTTAGTTGAATGAATGAGAAAACTACACCAAGGTCTAGAGTTCAATACAATTGGCAGAGATTTTGTTAGACAACTATTACCTGAGCTTCTTGGTCTACAAAGGCTTTGTCGACCTCCAATTCCATTTGTTAGCGGTCTTCATTGAGCTACAGATTCAATCTTGTTAGTTGTGAGGACGACATTTTGGCATGGAGACCTTCTGTTACTATGTGATCATCCAAAATTTGCTCATTCAATGTGAGATCACTTAGCTGATGGATTTGTAACATGGTTACTAATTTTTACAACTCCGGCATGGATTCCTTGAGAGCTTTCTCTTGGATTTCATAATTTTCATAGCTTATCTCATATATTTACTTGTCTTGTGCTAGTTGACCTTCCAAAACTACCATTTTTTCCTTTTAGCATGTTACACCACTTCTAGCAACACTCCCTTGATGTCCTTATAGTTCCAAGAAAAGAAGTCCTTGAATTATTTCAAAGAAGAATAACCAATGCCTCCTCCTCCTGTAGGGTTAGGTCCGTGGTGGGCGATGAAGATTAGTTTGAGTTCTTCACCATCATGCTCTCTACAAAATCTACCTCCTTGACCTCTGCAGGTCAATCATTTGAGACCTCCCTTGACCTCTACAAGTCCATCATTTGAGACCTCTATTTGTTCACGCTTTCAAGCATTGACCCTTACATGAACCACCTTCCTTCTATTGACATAAAAGGTTTTGAAATGGTTGAAAACCTTCCTCAAGTCAAGCTCCTCCTTATTCTCCTCCTTTCCTACAAATGCCCTTTTTTCTTCCCATTAAGCTTCAGCCAATGATGCTTTATTTCATTTCCTTCTCTCCAATCTTATGAGCTTGGCTTTATTTTATTTCACAAGGTTGGAGAGGTAAGCCCTCTTTGTAGAGGTTGTTTATGCTTCTTCTCTTTGTGTTTTTGCACCCTTCAGTGCACCGGGATTAGGTTTAGTCAAGAGCCTATAGGCGGTATGCATAATGCTATGATACGGCCTATGCATAAGGCGGTATGCATAACGCTATGATACGGCCTATGCATAAGGCCTCTACATATGGCATATGCATACATCATATGGCCTATGCATACTCACAGCCTATCCATAAGACCTATGCCGTGTGCATAGGCCATATGCATAAGGCTATGCATGTGGCCTTGCATACGGCCTATGCATAGGCCGTATGCATATAGCCTATGCATACGACCTATGCATAGGGCATATGCATAGGATGTATGCATAAGGCCTATGCATACGACATACGGCCTATATGTATGGCCTATGCATTAGGGATACATACTTTATCTCCTATGCATAGGCCTTATGCATACGTTGTATGCATACAGCCAATGCATATGGCCTATGTATATGCCAATGCATAAGCTGTATGCATAGGCCTTACGCATAGGCCTTATGCGTAGGCTGTATGCATAGGCCATATACATAGGCCATATGCATAGGCTATGCATGGCATATGGTTTAGACTATGCATACGCTATGGTTTATGCATAGAGATATGGGGCATTGTTATATCCTATCTAGAAAGTTGCTTATGGCGCAGGTTAGGAGTGGTTATCCGAGAGTATGTGGTTATAGTGGAGGGGTGCCCTCGATCTTCTCACTATACTTCTCTTGTAAAAGAGGAGAGGCCTTTCGCTTTAATAGGGGGAGCATGTGGAAAGCTATCATCTCAAAGGGGCATTGTCCACCCTGCTTATCTAAGTAGTAATGTGGGAAGTCATAACAATGGCCTAATATCACAGGTTGTATTTTTTGTCTAAGCCTGCGTTGTTGTTTTCTCTTGGTTGACTTGACATTGTCGAGTTAAGTGGCCTTATTCATTCAAACTCATGTTTATTGCACCCTTGGGTGCCAGGTTTAGTGTGGGATCCCACTGCCCCCTCTGCGCATCGGCGGATTCCTGATTGCTGGCAGCGGAAGCAGCTCCCTCTTGCGCGGGGTAGGGTTTCTTACTCGGGGCCTCGCCCTCGAATGTCTGGGCACAAGACTAAGTTGGTGGTCATTCTGAAAACCAAAACCGGAAAAACTTCCTGTGCCCGAAAAACGGAGACGATTCCACCATTTTGAATTTCTTTAACGAATTTTTCTAACGAGGTCAAGATACTCAACTAACCTTCATATGAATAAAGTAGATAGAAGGGAAACTATTACAGACTTAACTTGAAGGAATCAACACTTTTTTCCTAATTGAATTAGGCACAGCCGTTGATCTATTCATTTGAGAAGTCTTTAGGTTATTATTTAACTATTCGAGTTCTAAGCATATTCCTATTGATCAATTTTATTATTACTGATTCCAGCCTACTAACCCCATCCGGCCCATGGGTTAGCCACCGCCCAACTACTGGAATTGGTAGAACCAGACAAGTACTCACCCACCCATAATTGAATGCCTTTCTCAACTTTTGCTTTAGAATACAGATACGCACACACTCCTCTTTAAACTTTAATTTATAAAACAATCCATTGACAAAAAATTATTGGTTACAGATGTCATATCTCAAAATTTCCATTCAATCCTTGTTTCTCACAAAACAGTATCACTCTGGACTCTCCGTTTTGAGACCAGCAGGTCAGCAATGAGATCCACTAACAGATTACGATAATTTTCTCGCCATCATACATATATATATCTTCCACGACATACGTATGGGTGTTCTAAGCAGCACCGCGAGCCCGTGCATCGACTGGTCAAAACCCTCCAGGATCCTCCTTAGGTGTCTTGGCACTTCACTCAGGGACCGCTTCATCGGCCCTCGCCCATCGTTACCGGAAGCACACCATTTTACACCATACCTAGGCTGGTCAAGACCTGGGCAAGTTTTTGCTGCGTGAGCCGTCCTTTGAACGCTCCCCGCCAGCAATAGTAGCAACCGAACTTCCCTTAGAAACACATATACCAAATGCTCCCTCCAGCATTCTGGCGTAAGACAGTCCTTTAAGAAAACAGGGTTTCTATGCAAGTTTTCAGTTTTGATTTTCTTTTGAATACAATGAGTATATCTTAATTCCGTATCTCAAGACTTCTAGTTCATAGGTCTGGATTCCAAGCAGAATTTCTCGAATTCTCAATTCTTGATCCTCAGATCAAAATCAAAGGTCTCAACTTAGTTTCAGATTCGGTGGGTGATTTGAGTGTAGATTACTAAACTACTGGTCACATCGTCTTTTCTTGAAAAACTGACGAAGGAGTTACGTCTTGGTCATAGTCTGATTCAGGGTTTGAGTCTGGAAAGGTTCTCCTTGAACTATCTTTCTCGAAGGGTAATATTTCAATTACTACTTTACTGAATTTCATTCATTGAGTATTTTGCTTAACTGAATTCAAAACTAGACACGAATTCCTATGAGAAATAAATTAATCATTTATCTAAAATTCTGACTTCGATAGTTTTTCTGAATTTTCTCATTACCATCCTAGAGAATATGAAACGGTATAATTTTTCTTCATTGAGTATTTACTTATTCATTTTCCAATATTCATGGGATTTAAACATAGGATTAAAGAGAACTCTTATTTTGATATAAAAAATTTCTTTTATGCATCTATTTATGCATAAAAATCAATATTGATAAAAGTAACACTTTTATAATAAAAAAATCTTTTATGCATCATTTTATGCATAAAAATAAATATTGGTGAAAGTAACACTTTTATAATAAAAAAATTCTTTTATGCATCTTTTATGCATAAAAATCAATATTGGTGAAAGTAACACGTTTATAAAGAAATATTTTTTTATGCATCTATTTATGCATAAAAATCAATATTGATGAAAGTAACACTTTTATAATTAAAAAAATTCTTTTATGCATCATTTTATGCATAAAAATCAATATTGGTGAAAGTAACACTTTTATAATAAAAAAATTCTCTTATGCATCTATTTATGCATAAAAATAAAAATTGATGAAAGTAACAATTTTATAATAAAAAAATTATCCAATATACATGTTTCTATGTATAGAATTTAAATCTAATGAAAATCACTCTTTTATAATAATAAAAATAATCAATATGCATCTTTCTATGCATAGAGTTTAAATCTAATGAAAATCACTCTTTTATAATAATAAAACTAAACAATATGCATCTTTCTATGCATAGAGTTTAAATCTAATGAAAATCACTCTTTTATAATAATAAAAAATAATCAATATGCATCTTTCTATGCATAGAGTTTAAATCTAATGAAAATCACTCTTTTATAATAATAAAAATAGTCAATATGCCTCTTTCTATGCATAGAATTTAAATCTAATAGAAATAACACTTTTATAATAGAAATATTTCTACTATGCATTTTCTTATGCATAGAATGAAAATAACACTTTTAGAATACACAAACGATGGGGATTACTCTTTTTGAATAATAAAAGGTAATACTTATTTCACAAAATTTAAGAAACTTTTGCCATAACCTCCTTTGTACGGCTGACCATTTTTCAATTTTTGTTATTCTTAATTTACTTAAAAATTATCCCCAATTTGTTTAAAGCATTCTAAACTAATCAAATTTCACTTTTAAAACAGAAACAATATGAAAAGTTTAATTCAAACAATTTGATTACTTAGCTAGGATAAAGAAGGACTGAATTTAAGAATGAGAGAGGGGGAAAGCCTTTCCAGCAAGGCATAGCATCAGATTATCATTTTAAAGATAAAGAGAAATAGAAAACCATTAAAAGAATAAGAAAAAGTAGGATTTCTAACTTACATGAAATTCTGGGAGATTTCCTTTGGCTTGATGGTTTGAGGGATCTACGCTTTTTTGCAACAAGAGTGGCCACCAGTTCTCTTTTAGAAGAGGAAAAGGTCAAAAACTAATGAATTATTAAGAAATTCACAGTTTTTGGCTCTAGGAGGAGTAGAGTAATAGTGCATAAAATACTATTAAGCTTTAACAAAGGGGGAGGCTTCTATTTAAAGGAGAAAGTGAGCTTCTAACCAAGCAAACTAATTCTAGAATTTTCCAGATCAGTTTGGTCAATTTTTGACTATTTTTGGGTCACTTTAGCTTACTTTTTAGAACTAGACTTAAATTAGGAGAGAGGAGAGATGAAATATCTCTATTTTTAGGAATTTAAAACTCCACCACACATGTGAAATAGGGGCTCCTTCATGAGGGGGAATCCCCACTCTGAGGTGTCAAAAATTCCTTTTTTTAGTATTTCCTTTGGTCCTTAGTCCACTCTTCATGTTATGTGAGTATTTACTCATTTTTGGGGGGGATTTTCTTTATTTATTCTATTTATCTCCTCCACACATTTGGATGAATCTGATTGGCCCCTCAAAACCTTAATTTAAAATTTTCAGAAAATTTGGATCCCTAGGATAAGGCCTTTTGAACAGATTATAATTGATTTCTAATGCACCTTCTGAAAATCTTTTTGAACTTCTGTTTTCAGGGAATTTATTTTAATAAGAAGAGATATTTTTCCATCCAAAAATATCTAAAATTTGAATAACCTCTCTCTAGAATATTTTCTCTCTCTAAGCCAAAATAGTAGGTAGAAACAAGATCTTTTATATATCTGAAGAGGGATTTGATTACAGGGGACTGATACACTGGACATCTTGAGAGGCTGGGGAGGAATCTTACATTCTCTCCCACTTGGAAAATGTGAGATATTCTCATCTCGCAAACTGGGAGTAAATTCGTAACAGTTCTGCGTCTTTCTCCCAGGTGGCATCTTCCAAAGGATAGAACTTCCATTTGACTAATAATTCTCTGATCAGAATTCTGTTCCTGAGAACCTTTTCTTGAACATCAAGGATTTCTTTAGGTTGGAGTTCCATCTGCCCTTGGGTTGAAGAAGTTAAGATTTCATCATCAAGCACATAATTTGGGCTTGGTATATACTTTTTAAGGAGGCTGGCATGAAATACATTATGTACTTTGAGATTAGGAGGCAAAAGAAGCTCGTAGGCTAAGTCACCTACTTTCTTTGTAATCAGATATGGTCCACAATATCTAGAGGATAACTTCTTATACTTCCCAAGAGATAGAGAACTTCTTTTAGGGTGTACTCGAATGAAGACCATATCTGCTTCTTTGAATTTTTTGTTTGTCCTCTTCTTATCTGCATACTGCTTCTGTCTATCCTGGGTGGCTTTTATATCTTTGCGAATTGACTGCATCTGCTGCTCCATGTCATCAAGCATCTGTCTGGACATCTCAATCCTAATCAATGGGTCGGACCAAGTTAATGGAGTTAAGCAATCTTGTCCATACAAAGCTTTGAAAGGGCTCATCCCAATACTTATGTGATAAGAAGCATTGTAGGCGAACTCAAATAGGTGTAGATAGCTTTGCCACTTCTTGGGTTCCCTGCCACAACAACATGACCGAAGTATATCTTGGTTCACCCTTTCAGTTTGACCATCGGTCTCGGGGTGGAAAGCTGTGCTGAGATCCAAGAAAGTTCCTACTGCTTCAAAAAATGCAGTCCAGAATCTTGACATGAATTTGGGATCTCGATCACTTACTATTCTTCTGGTTAGGCCATGTAATCTGGAGATTTCTTTGAGAACACTCTGGCTTTGGCAAAGTCTTTTGCCATTGTTACTACTTTGGCCATTGAGACAGGTTTGGCATTCTTTACTCAGGTGTCCAATGGCTCGTTCATTTCTCGAATGAATCTTGCCATCAGCTGCTCTTTATCCAATTGCGGGGAATATTTGAGGAGAAGGGCAAAGGCTTGATGGTACTCTTCAATTATCCAGCTATCCTGCTTTAGTTCCAAGAACTCATTCATTTTAGTTTCAAGAAAGCCCAGAGGACAAAACCTCTTTCTAAGGTAAGCTTTAAGATCGGTCCAGGTCGTCTGGGTATTCCGATTGAGACAGTTGGTCTCGCAGTGATTCCTCCAAGCGACCCTGGCCATTTTCACAATCTTTAACCTGGCGAGAGCCATCTTACTTCTCTCATTGAAGCCAGTTACATCAAAGTATTCCTCCATTGTCTCAATCCACTTTTCCACTACTTCACCTAACTGCTCCTCCCCTTCACCCTTGAAGGGACCAGGTTGGGATATGTGCAGGCTTCTCGGACATCCGGATCTAACTCTTCGTCATCAATTAGAGGATCCGGTTGCCTTGCACAGGCCGCGCGCCTCATGACTCTGACAAAATGAGATTTTTGTCAACTTAACTTTGATAATAGATTTATGATTATTTAATTTTTGCGATTTATTCTTTAAACAGATAATTATTTCATCATACTTCATGAAACAAGACTTACTCTAATGATTTTATTAACCATTCACAATCATGAAAAAAATTTGGATTTTTTGTGTAAAACATCGTTTATTATCAAAAGTTTTCGATATATACATAGAGCATCACGGCTCCCAAAATCACTGCCTCAATCGTATAGGCATAAAGAAGCAAATCTATGAAGGAGACATGCCATGGTACATAACACGATTCATTACAGAAAGAGGTGCAATAATTCTACTTCTAGGGATAAAGCGGCTAAGGAGCCTAAAAATTTGGCATGAAATTTTGAGGTTTTTGGGTGAATGATCGAAGAGTTGCACATGCTAAACAAGCCCTAGCCTTATCAGAATCATGGCTAAGGAAATATTTTGCCTGAGCCTCTCACGCTGACTGGTACTAACATTAATACATTGTCCTCCATAGAACCACATATACCGACATCGCTCAAGAGGATCAGGAAAGTAAAGACTCTCAAAATGACGTGCGAGTCTCACTCTGCTTACTCAGGTCGTAGCAGAGTTGATGAGGTGCTCGAATGCAAAGGCTATCATATCCTGACTCTGGGAGAGTTCAGGAATGTGGAAATGATTTGGGGTATCCATCTATAAATTTCAAATTCAATTTATGAGTTTTCAATTTTTGAAGTTCATTCAACATAAATTTAACAAGTGAAAATATTATTTCCCAGATTTACTTTAAAATTTTAAGCAATTTCTGATGCTGTTACATAGATTTACACAGTGCTCTGATACCCAACTGTGGGATCCCACTGTCCCCTCCACGCACCAGATTCCTGATTACTGGCCCAGCGGAAGTAGCTCCCTCTTGCACAGGGCAGGGTTTCCCACTCGGGGCCTCGGCCTCGAATGTCCAGATGCGAGACTAAGCTGGTGGTTATTCCGAAAATCGAAACTGAAAAAATTTCCCATGCCCAGAAAACGGGGACGATTCCACCATTTTGAATTTCTTAACGAATTTTTCTAACGAGGTCAAGATACTGAACTAACCTTCATCTGAATAAACCAGATAGAAGGGAGACTATTACAGACGTAACTTGAAGGAATCAACACTTTATTTCTATTGATCAAATTTATTATTAAAACTCTATTGATTCCAGCCTAACCCCATCCGGCCCATGGGTGTCCAACCACTGGAATTGGTAGAACCAGACAAGTACTCACCCACCCATAATTGAATGCCTTTCTCAACTTTTGCTTTAGAATACAGATGCACACACACTCCTCTTTAAACTTTAATTTATAAAACAATCCATTGACAAACAATTATTGGTTACAGATGTCATAACTCAAAATTTCCATTCAATCCTTGTTTCTCACAAAACAGTATCACTCTGGACTCTCCGTTGAGACCAGCAGGTCAGCAACGAGATCCAGTAAACAGATTACAATAATTTTCTCGTCATCATACATATATATATCTTCCACAACATACGTATGGGTGTCCTTAGCACCGCGAGCCCGTGCATCGCCTAGTCAAAACCCTCCAGGATCCTCCTTAGGTGTCCTCGCACTTCACTCAGGGACCGCTTCATCGGCACTCGTCCATCGTACCAGAAGCACACCATTTTACACCATATCTAGGCTGGTCAAGACCTGGGCACGTTTTTGCTGCGTGAGCCATCCTTTGAATGCTCTCCGCCAGTTGTTGCAATCGAACTTCCATTAGAAAACACATATACCAAATGCTCCCTCCAGCATCTTGGCGTAAGACAGTCCTTTAAGAAAACAGGGTTTCTATGCAAGTTTTCAGTTTTGATTTTCTTTTGAATACAATGAGTATATCTTAATTCCGTATCTCAAGACTTCTAGTTCATTGGTCTGGATTCCCAAGCAGAATTTCTCGAATTCTGAATTCTTGATCCTCAGATCAAAATCAAAGGTCTCAACTTAGTTTCAGATTCGGTGGGTGATTTGAGTGTAGATTACTAAACTACTGGTCACATCGTCTTTTCTTGAAAAACTGACGAAGGAGTTACGTCTTGGTCATAGTCTGATTTAGGGTTTGAGTCTGGAAAGGTTCTCCTTGAACTATCTTTCTCAAAGGGTAATATTTCAATTACTACTTTATTGAATTTCATTCATTGAGTATTTTGCTTAACTGAATTCAAAACTAGACACGAATTCCTATGAGGAATAAAATTTATCTAAAAATTTGACTTCGATAGTTTTTCTGAATTTTCTCATTTCCATCCTAGAGAATATGAAATGGTATAATTTTCCTTCACTGAGTATTTACTTATTCATTTTCCAATATTCATGGGATTATTAAAGAGAACTCTTATTTTGATATAAAAAAAATTCTTTTATGCATAACAATCAATATTGATAAAAGTAACACATTTAAAATAAAAAAATCTTTTATACATCATTTTATGCATAAAAATCAATATTGGTGAAAGTAACACTTTTATAATAAAAAAATTCTTTTATGTATCATTTTATGCATAAAAATTAATATTGGTGAAAGTAACACTTTTTAAAAAAAAAAATCTTTTATGCATCTATTTATGCATAAAAATCAATATTGATGAAAGTAACACTTTTATAATAATAAAAAAATCTTTTATGCATAAAATTCAATATTGGTGAAAGTAGCACTTTTATAATAAAAAACCTTCTTTTATGCATCTATTTATGCATAAAAATCAATATTGATAAAAGTAACACTTTTATAATAAAAAAATTTATCCAATATACATCTAATGAAAATCACTCTTTTATAATTAAAAAAAATCAATATGCATCTTTCTATGCATAGAGTTTAAATCTAATGAAAGTCACTCTTTTATAATTTAAAAAATAATCAATATGTATCTTTCTATATGCATAGAGTTTAAATCTAATGAAAATCACTCTTTTATAATAATAAAAAATCAATATGCATTTTTCTATGCATAGAGTTTAAATCTAATGAAAATCACTCTTTTATAATTTAAAAAAAATCAATATGCCTCTTTCTATGCATAGAATTTAAATCTAATAGAAATAACACTTTTATAATAGAAATATTTCTACTTTGCATTTTCTTATGCATAGAATGAAAATAACACTTTTAGAATACACAAACGATGGAGATTACTTTTTTTGAACAATAAAAGGTAATACTTATCTCACAAAATTTAAGAAAATTTTACCATAACCTCCTTTGTATGGCTGACCATTTTTTAATTTTTCTTATTCTTAATTTACTTAAAAATTATCCCCAATTTGTTTAAAGCATTCTAAACTAATCAAATTTCACTTTTAAAAGAGAAACAATATGAAAAGTTTAATTCAAACAATTTGCTTACTTTCCTAGGATAAAGAAGGGCTGAATTTAAGAATGAGAGAGGGGGACAGCCTTTCTAGCAAGGCATAGCATCAGATTGTCATTTTAAAGATTAAAAAAAATTAGAAAACCATTAAAAGAATAAGAAAAAGTAGGATTTCTAACTTACATGAAATTCTGGGGGCTTTCCTTTGGCTTGATGGTTTGAGGGATCTACTCTTGTTTGCAACAAGAGTGGCCACCAGTTCTTTAGAAGAGGGAAAGGTCAAAACTAATGAATCATTAAGAAATTCACACTTTTTGGCTTTGGGAAGGAGTAGAGTAACAATGCATAAAACACTATTAAGCTTCAACAAAGGGGGAGGTTTCTATTTATAGGAGAAAGTGAGCTTCTAACCAAGCAAACGGATTCTAGAATTTTCCAGATCAGTTTGGTCAAATTTTGACCATTTTTTGGTCAGTTTAGCTTACTTTTTGGAACTAGACTTGAATTAGGAGAGAGGAGAGATGAAATATCTCAATTTTTGGGAATTTCGAACTCCACCACATGTGAAATAGGCGCCTCCTTCAATTTTATATATCTGAAGAGGGATTTGATTACAAGGGACTCATACTGGACATCTTGAGAGGCTGGGGAGGAATCTTACATTTAGGAAATGGACTTACACATAGAGATATGCGGCATTGTTATATGCCATGTAGAATGTTGGTCATGTCAAGTTAGGAGTGGTTTTCCGTAAGTAGGTGGTTATAGTGGAGGGGGAGACCTCTATCTTCTTAGTATCCTTCTCTTGTAAAAGAGGAGTTTCCTTTGGCTTTAATAGTGGGGAGCGTGTGGAAAGGCCTCAGAAGCTATCATCCGAAAGGGGCACTGTCCACCATGCTTTGTAGGAGGGTGGACAATACTGCTTGTCTAAGCAGTATTGTAGGAGGTCTTAACAATGTTCTAATATCACATATTGTATTCTTTGTCTAAGCTTTAAGTATGGCTCATGTTAGAGCAATTGTGTTTTTTTCCTATATATGTATGTAGCAACAATGTCGATTGCATGACTTATTGAGCATGGAACTTATTTATATTTCCCTTTGTTTTTATCTACTTAGAGGGTGAGGCTTGCAATTCTAGCTCCAAGAACCTTTTATCATAGACCTCTACTTTTCCCTTGGTAAGGGTTAGCCTCTCTTGGATCATATCAAGCCATCCCTATTGAATTTCGAGGTCATTTTTTAATGTCACATAGGCTTCTACGAGTTCTCTCTCGTTGTTTTGTAGCTGCCCTTGCATAACTTGAATATGATCTCTCCTATGCATCAATGTCCTCTTCTCTTAAAAAAAACTTGGCACTAATTATCATGAAATAATTATCCTCTTTTAATTCTTTGATCTTACAACAAACATGGCATTAAGTTTGCAATATCATGAGCATCTCGTCTACATTCTTCAATCTAGCTATAGACCAAATTCTCAACTTAAAATATTGACTCATGTTTAGTAAAAATTAAAAACAACCATGCTTAATACCTATCCACTCATTTTAATTTGTCATAACATGTGGCTTTGATGTTCTTTCCTGCATCTTTCTAGTCCTATGTAAAAGAAATCATTTAAGTTAATAATATTTCTCTCTTGATAGTAGTGAGTGTACTTTGTGAGGAAATATTACTTTGCAACATCAAGAGAATACACTTAAAATACGTTCGAAGGTATACAAAACTCTAATTTAACTTATTAACCTATCAACACAAGGTCAACTTTCAAAAATATAATAAGAAACATATGATCCATCGAGTTCAACTCATCTAAGTTTTTTAGAAAAGGTACAAAATCTTGGACACCCTGGATGAGAAGCTCTATCGTCCTATCAAAGAACACGACACCCAATCTTCTCCCAATTGTAGCTCTTGCTTGTGTGAGAAATTGAAACTTCTGACCCACCTCACATACCTCCCATGGCATGACTCCTACATGGAGAAGTATATTGTGTACCTCCTTGAATTTAATTAGCACCTTAAAAATGGCTATTTAAGGTAAAGAAATTGAATATTTAAGGCAAAGAAATTTACTTTTTTGCCTTATTGAGTTTAGTCATTGCCCACTCATCACATCCATCATTATACATTTTCTTCAAGAGATGTATAGTTGTCCTTGGTAATTGTATATTCACTTAAGCTTGAGTCAAAGTGCCTAAGACAAATAATAATATCTTTCAATCTTCAGCCTCTTTATAACATCTTCCATGTCTACCTTCTTATCAAGTGTTCTTTGACCCTCTTTCATTCTCCTTTAATTTAATTTTGTGCCCTAGGATTTTCTTAAGTATCATAAACACATTACTAATTTCTAGACCCTCTAGACACTAGGATAAAGAGGAGCTCATAACTCCCACCTCATCATCCTATGGTCTTTCTTACTTTCCCTTTACTAGGTGACTTTGCCTTTGCATTGATTATCCCCACAATGTCTCCTTTTAGCCTTGACAGCTCACCTTTAGAATATTTGATTAACATCTTCTATAGAAATTATTTGGATAAGTAATCATATGGATATCACTTCCACGGGCTTTCTGACTGTATGACACCCCCCTCTCTCCTCATGGAATATAAGCTAGGATTGGTATAAACTCCAAGTCGTGTAATTGTGGGTGGATCATGTATGCCATGCGGCTCCATGTGACTACCATGGGGCCAGTCACATATCTAGCCACTTCATCAAATTGGAGCATAAGAAATCCCCTTTTTCCACATCAATATGCCACCTCTACATGCCATGCGGCTCCATGTGACTACCATGGGGCCAGTCACATATCTAGCCACTTCATCAAATTGGAGCATAAGAAATCCCCTTTTTCCACATCAATATGCCACCTCTACATGCCATGTAACACCAAACTTTGCCACATCATTATTAATGGCATGGCATGCCACCTCCTTCATGGCCATGTCATACACTTTGACACATCATTACAAACATGTATCACTAGTCCATGTCATGAGATTACACGCCAACTTACCCATGTCACATCATCAAACCAAACTACAACAAACGAGTACCACATTACCAATTGCCATGTCAACATATCATGCATGAATACAATGGCATGTGAAGTGTTATGCCAAGCATAGCTTGCACATGTATGCATACATATGCATATATCATGTCAACAAGAGAATGTGTGTATATATGTATGGGTGATATCTAAGCTAATAGCTAATAGCATGTGTGTACGCATATGTAGATGTGATATCTCAATTCAAGCTAATAGCTTGAACTTGAGACCTCTTTTTGAAAACAAATATGTGCATCTCGTTGTTTTTTGCTCACCTTGAAACTCCAACCGGCAGGGGTAAACCCTTTTTCATTGGCATGTAAATTGGGTTTTCCCTTAAGACTAGTATTGCATGCATATCAATGCTTGCATCTAGTCTTCTAGTATCTTACCTTGGTGTAAACCTTCTTCTCATTCACATGTGAATTGGCTTTGCCCTTAAGACTAGTAATCTCATGCACATTGATGCTTGCATATATTCTTCTATACATAGGAATTATTATGTGTGCCATGTAGATTGTATACCAAATGCATTAGTTGATGGGAGATTCACACCATCATAGGCCATGCTAACATATCCTCCTTTTTAATGGACATGATTCTTTTGGTTCCATCTCTTATACATGTGTGCATAATTGCGTAAGTGATAGCTTATTTTTAATAATTCCTATAATTGAGGATTGGATAACCTTGCTTGGCCAAATTATCCCATGAATTACCTTCCCATGCCATGGGCACCATCCCCTCCCATTTTAGATGTTGGGCTCCAATTGGGTTTCTGATCGGGTATGTCATCCATGGCTTTTTTGTGTAGGCTTTAGGGTATATCCTTGTGGCTTGGTTGAATGAAGTAATCTCCAATATTTCTTTACACATCTATTTGGCTTCAACAAAGGACTGTCTTCATGCGTAGGCCCTTCAAGGTAAACATCCTTGTTGCTAAGTTGGATTTAGTAATCTCCAATAATTCTTTGCACTTAAACTTTGGCTTCAACAAAAGGATTATTTATTTGGATTATCTCTTCATATTTTGTTTGTGACAAGGCTTGGATAATGATTGTGTGGGATCTTGGATCATATCTTAAGGAGCTTTCTGTTGAGAGAATTCTATAATGGACTTACAATTGTTAGGACTCTACACTAGCTCCTTTAGGTCACAACACCCTACTCCTCTTGGTCACAAGGGTTAGTGGGAAAATCCAAATAAGGAGGAAAATAAAATATGTTACTATGTTGTTTTTTAGTGACATTATTGATGACAAGAGAGTTATGATTGAGGTCAAAAGGTCTTAATCTATTAGTTAGAGGTTAATTTTCCAGTGGGTATGTTAGTGGAGGCAAGAGAGTTAGGAGTGGGGTGAAAAGGTCTTAATCTAGTAGTTAGAGGGAAATTTACTGCTCGGTAGGTTAGTGGAGGCAAGAGAGTTAGGAGTGGGTTGAGAAGGTATTAATCTAGTAGTTAGAGGGAAATTTACTAGTGGGTATGTAAGTGGAGGTATATATCGTCTTCATGTGCCCCATCATTAGCCTTATTAAAAAAAGACTCTAATTAGGTCCATTCCCCTTGACCTATGAACCTTGACCTATGAATTGGAGGATACTTAGGGTAGGGTGGAGCTTCGTGAACGAGGCTCCGATGGGGGAAAGGGATGGGCGAATTGAGATTTTGAGTGCTAATGGTGCTCCAAGGCAAAATCATTAAATAGACATGTAAGCATGGCTATGTAATCATTAAGTAAAAATGTAAGCGGCTATTAGATTTTTATAAATATATTGGTATAACTTAATAATACCATGCGGGGTGTATTGTATGCTTTCATAAATTTTGAGGTATGAAAATGTGTCATAAGCCTCTAACCAGTCGTATGTTTAGAACCATCCTTGGAATTACTCACCCACCTCACACACCTCCCATGGCATGACTCTTGCATGGAAAATGTATTGTGTACCTCCTTGAATTTATTGATCGCCTAAAAAACAACTATTAAAGGTAAAGAAATTAAATATCTAAGGCAAATAAATTGACTTCTTTGCCTTATTGAGTTTAGTCCTTGCCCACTCATCACATACATCATTATACATTTTCTAGTCAACATCCAAGATGTATACTTGTCCTTTGTAGGTGCATATTCACTTAAACTTGATTCAAAGTGCTTGAGATAAATAATAATATCTTTCAATCTTAAGCCTCTTTACAACATCTTTCATTTCTACCTTCTTGTGAAGTGTTGTCCATCTTTAATTCTCCTTTAATTAAAATTTGTGCCCTAAGATTTTCTTAAGTATCATAAACAAATTACTCATTTCTAGACCCTCTAGACACTAGGATGAAGAGGTGCTCATAACTCCCACCTCGTCACCCTTTGTGGTCTTTTTTACTTTCCCTTTACTAGGTGACTGCTTTTTCATTGATTATCCCTAAAATGTCTCATTTTAGCCTTGACAGTTCACCACTACCACTGGCTATATACTATATGAGGTGCTCTTGATTCCAAAAGGATTAACATCACTATACCCAATCCAAGTCTTAAATGTCTAGGCTCTTCCTTGAAGCTTGGCCACATTTCCTCGATGTGCTCATCCATCTTCTATAGAAATTATTTGGACAAGTAATATGGATATCACTTCCGCAAGCCCACGGTGAGCTGAGGGTGTTGGAGGTGATCTCCTTCTTCAAGGTCCCTCGCTCCAAGAAGTGCCCATGCCTGCATGAATGGCCATCTCACAAGAGCGCAGTGTAAAGAAGACCATTGATCTGTAGCTATAGCCACTCGTGGAACGTGCCCAAGCAAGCCGTTGTCACGGGCGACTTCGAAGATTAGAACACCAACTACATGTAATGTAATCAAAGATATGATTTTCTTCCATCTCATTCTTCCTTTTGAGAATCATCCATATGGCGATGAATAAAGCATATCCTTCACAAGACTCACCACTCAATAATTTTGCTTTGTTAGATAATTCATCATAACCCTACCCCAGTAAGGCTTGTTGTCAAAGCAATCATAAATAATAGACGATATTGGACAATGAAATGTGAAATAATAGCTCAAAGATTCACGGCGGTCGTATGGCAAATCAAAGAAATGTGAGAGCAGTGCTCAAATTTTGAACCTACAAATTTTAGACTTTAATGCAAACCCATCTTTACATATGAAAGCAAGAAGGCCAAGGTATTCTCTAGTCCTTTAAATGCGGTCCAAGGTATTCTCAATAATGGTTGAAGAAACATGGGGTGAGTGCTAAAATTTCAAGCTTTTAGTGGACTCCAAAGCCCAAACCAAAATTTAAACACTTTCGAAAGGATTTCCATGTCAAGTTCTACGCCTTTGTAGGCCTTGAATTTTGAATTCCAAGGAAGGCTGGTTGAGGAATGTTTCACGACGACAAAATAGCCCCATATTATTATTATGATGAGTTGTCATTATTACTCACACAAATTTATTGATGCATGGCACGTAATGATTATTTATGATAAAAAATGGCAGTGATATTTTACGTGCACATTCTCACATGCGTTCAAGGGGTATCTGAATTTTTCATGAATAAAATGAACCCTTTTTCTTTATGGAATTACTGTTGTTTTTTTTCAAATGTGATTAAAAAAAACCCTTATGTAGCTGTATTTTTGTAAATTTGCCTATAAATAACCCCTTCATTTGAGCTCACATGGTATACTTACATATTTTTAGGTGAACCCCACACACCTTGATTGCACCCCAATCATTCGGACTCCCGTGGTTGGATTAGTGGTTGTTGGTGAAGACTCTCTAATTCCTCTATAATAAGGAGATTCCTTGATTAGATGGTCACATTTTACACAACTCAATCTTAGGTGTGTACTGACTTGAGTATTTTGTAAGTTCATTACATTGACTTTGTGAGGGCACTCAGCCACATGGTGAGGTCATTAGTAGTGATAGCATTGTAGTTGTGGGGCTCTCCTTATTGTGGCATTAATTTCCTTGCCCTTCCATTTCATTGCAGTCTTGAACATTGGCACTAGTGTTTTCCCTTACATTTAAAAAGACTCAGGGGGCTACCTCCGAAATGTCATTTAACTCCTCCATGCTTTGCCAACATTCCCATGCATATTCCCTTTTTTATGGCAACTCTTCAATGATCATATGTTTAATTGACATTATGTGAGGTTGTGGTGGTTGTGGTGGTAGGGTAGGTGGCAATATAGGCACTTTGGGTACTCTATACATTGTCCTTTCCTAGTTTTGCACATATGGGAAATTTTTCCCTAGAACATGCCCTTACCCAAGCTATATAGGTAAAGCTAAGTATTGCTGTGTAAGTAGAAGGAAACTAAGGTACTTGAGATACCTATAGTTGTTTTTTCTGATGTGGGTACCTACACATACTTGTATCATGGTTCCCAAGTTGCATACAATGCATGCAGTACATCAATGGGTGAGGCATCGATTAAGGACACTTAATTCTCGTGTGATTTT
This sequence comes from Cibotium barometz, assembly GCF_041138505.1. Lineage (NCBI taxonomy): Eukaryota > Viridiplantae > Streptophyta > Polypodiopsida > Cyatheales > Cibotiaceae > Cibotium > Cibotium barometz. The sequence goes on from NC_141074.1 coordinate 4,324,040, forward strand.
GTCGACAGATTTAGCACCATACCAACTCTCATTGGGGATATAGATGTTGGTGCATGGGCATATCCTTCACCTCCTTTAGCTTTATCTTATCTAGAAGCACACTACTTAACTCATCTAAGGTTATCATCTTTCCCAACTCTTGCTTCTTCAACCGTCTGGCAGGACGAGACTAGAGCTTCCTCAGTACCCAACATCCATGACGAGATTAGGCACGAGATCGTGTGCGGAGATGGCCGTGTTTAAGCAGCTGCTGAAGCGCCAGTGCGCTCCTTCGAACCTCCACAGTACATTACCTCGTACAACCAGGCGCGACGCAGTCCGCAGCTGCGTCTCAGCGCCGCCATTTAATGGGACGTTGCTGCCGCAGCAGTACAGAGAATGTAAGCGAGCTGTCGCTGTTTTTACGTGTAGAAAATTAGTTTGTTATTACAGTACTTATATAAGTGTGTCGAATACATCTGCTTGTTGTAAGCAGCCGCCCAGGCAGGACGAGGAAGCTGCAACCAAAGATCGATTGAGGGTGCTAACTACGTGGGCAAGCCCATTCAGCATGCGCGTGTTACTAGCGCTGCACGAAAAGGGGCTGGAATTCGAGTATGTGGAGGAGGTGCTGAGGAGCTTCAGCCCTGAGGTGATCACATCGAACCCCGTCCACAAGAAGATACCGGTCTTGATCCACAACGGCAAGGCCTTGGCCGAGTCTCGTATCATCGTAGAGTACATTGACGAGCAATGGCCAGCCTCCCATCCTGGTACGAGAGGCGATCTCATGCCGGCCTCAGCGTGGGTTCGCGCGCAGGCTCGATTTTGGTCCGACTTTGTGGATACTCAGGTGAATGATCAATATTTTGGCTGGCTGCGATCAATATGATGTGTGCGAGTACGAGTATGAATATATTATATATCTGTGTAGTGCTGCAGCAGCTGCTGCGTTGTGTAATTAAGGAATGCGTTGTGGTGGTACCGTGGCCGTGACATGCATCGCTGATCTGATCATAAATGCATGATGATGACACAGTTTTGCCCGGACGCCCACGACATCCTGGTGAGCGATGGAGAGAAGCAGCGCATAGCAATCGACAAGACCATCCGGCACTTGTTTCACATAGAGGGTGCCCTGAAAATGGCCCATGATGCAGGAGCACGGGGGCAGGGGCATCTTTTCCACGGCGATCACATGGGCCTCATGGATATCACTTTCGTGGGTTTTCTGCAGTGGCTGAGGGTGTTGGAGGTGATCTCCACCTTCAAGATCCCTGGCCCCAACAAGTGCCCATGCCTCCATGCATGGATGGAGGCCGTCTCACAAGAGCTCAGCGTAAAGAAGACCATTCCGAAGCTGCAGCCGCTCGTGGAACGTGCTCGTGGACCAACCACATGTAATTGTGTAATCAAATCCTCGTCTAAACCCTTTCTTTGAGCCTGATTGACACGTGAGCAATAACTTTAGAAAATAATGAGTTAAAAAAGCTCATTCATACTTTCAATAATAATATATGTGAGATTTCTTTCATCTTCAAAAGTTACCCATATACATCTGATGATTTCAAAACCAGACAAACTGCACAGTATTCAGTCCATTGAGAGATGAAAGGATGGACATGATGTAATAGCCCTTTTATAATATAATATATACTTTCCAAAAAAATAATACATGTGAGATTACATTTAATATATGTACATTATATGAAAGTGAGAAAGTTATCATAAAGTAATAATTAAAAGCCAAACACTCGCTTACACACATTAAAGAACTTAGTCCAATATTTTCACAATAATCTTTGGCATGTACAAAATTACAAGTAAAGCTTATCACTTGCTCATTAAGAATGTCCTCTCTCCAAGCTTTTCACAGGCTCTTATAACGAGTTTTGTTATGCAAGAGCTTTTCCCTATACAAGATTTAATTCTCATGTATAAAACATAAGCATGAGTTTTAAGATATCAATTTTATTACATGTTAAAGCCTCTTCATACACAAAATTATTTTCTCATGTTTGAAACATTACAATGAGTATAGAAGTAGTGATTTTTTGATAAAGCTTTTTTATACATGAATGAATTTCTTATGTGTGAAACATCAAGATGAGTTTAGAAGTAGTTAATTTTCTTATGTTTAGAACGAAGGTTTCAAAATGGCCAAAGACAACCATTGGGCACAAAAGAACAGAGTTGTACTCACACAAATTTATTGACGCATGGCACGTTGTCGTGACGTGTGCGGTACAGCCAGGAAAGTACAAAACTTCTAGCTGTGAGAGTGAATGTCAAATCCAACAAGGAATTTCACGCACAAAATTTCCCAAGGAGTATTGAACATCACTATTTCCAATGACAAATACATGTGCCAACTTGCCTCAATACATCCTTGAATTCCTCCAGATGAATGCACAGAATTGCATGAAATCCTTTGAACCATTCACATGTGTGCATAACAAAGCTTTCCAATTTTTCCAATATACATGTGGCCAGCTACATCCATTACATCCAGTGCCCTCAAAACCATTATTTCGAGATGTACTTTATCACCTGAAAACCTGCCTTAATGTCCTAACATCTCACAAGCAAAATATAGCATTTGGCATAGCTTTGACATACTCATAATTTCCAAAATCCATATGAGAAGAAAGTAAGGCAAATTACCCTCAACTTCAATGCATTTTTCACAATTCTTCGAGCTCCAAATTCCTTAGCTTTTTCCCCAAAATCCTTCTATTCATTTCCAAACTTCTTTTGATGTATGGGTTAAACGATTCTCTCAATTCGTATGGAATGAGAGTAACTTTTAAAGAAAATAAAATTAACAAAACACTTAACTGCGATTTACAAGCATGGATCTCTTAATTTGCTTCACCAACCATAAGCTACACGCCGATTATGCAAAGGTGAAATATTTGGAGCAGCTTCGCTGAGTGTTGATTTTGAAAATGGATTTTTCCATAGTTATATCATTATGTAGTACTAGAATTACTCTCTAATTCTAGCACCTACAAAGCACAAGCAATTTATATATGCAAGAGATTAAAAGCTCTGGTCCATTTGACGCTGTTCCTCAACGCTGCAGAAAATCCCTTCCACTCTGGTTCACCGCCGTCAGCTTCCGGTTGTTTTCTCTCTTTCCCGCGGCGAACTCGGCGCCCCCCCATATCACCTTTTTCCAGCTATACATGCCATAAAAAAAAGCTGCGCATTTCGCTGGTAGATTTTCTAGAAAAATCCAAAGTATACTTTGTTTTTTTTAACCTTAGCACTAAGGTTACAAAGCATAACCTTAGCATTAAGGTTAAAGTTCCCAATGCAAAGCATTTCATTTAATTCTATTCCCCGGCATTCAACAATTTCTTCGGCACTGCAATGTCTATTACTCTTGATGTCTCCGTAGTGTATAAATCATCATATTGGCCATGTGATTTATAGACTCCCCAATTGTTCATTCAAGTTTTTTCCCATATCTTCATAAATACATTCCTTTGTGCATTGAGATACCCTCATGCTTGCATTCCATAAGATTCACTGATTTGATCCAGTCGATACCATTTAGCAGAAGCATCACCCTCCACACTCATATACAAAAAACTCCTAATTCTGACTCAGCCTCAGCTTGTCTTATTAAACCTCATATACAATATGAACATATGTACATGGCATCATATAATGACTCGTCATGGCACTTAACCCCATGCATCTGGATGTGTAATTGATGAACTCACATGCACGGTTTCACATCATAGACGTGCTATGGCACGACATCCCCCCCCTCTAAACCTGCACATCCTCTGGTATGTGCCAAATCATCATCAAGATCTACATATAGCTGGATGTCGTCTTCATCTTCTGCAATTCCAGGAAGATTATCCTCTTCCTCTTCAATCATATCCATACTACCACTGTCAAGCTTCTCATCCTGAATCTCTTGTGAATCAAAAGGATCACCATCATGCCTTCTTTTAAATATCTTGATTCTTTTGCCAGCCACAAGATTCTTTACTTCTGTTCCATCAAGCTCACACAGAGTATACGTGGCATTTTCATGCACATGTTTGACAATGTAAGGGCCAAACCATCTTTTTGCAAATTTTCTTTGAACAGTGAATTGGTTGTCAAGGCTACTATCATACATTAGAACCCAATCACCTTCTTCAATAGGTTTTGGCCGGAGTCTGTGTCTACTATCAAATCTTTCTTTATTTTTCAGCCTTGCATCTTTCAAGCAAGCTTTAGCAAGCTCTACATCTCCAGGCCTCCTCTCTAACTGTCTTATTCGCAATGCAAGGAGGTCATCTCTGCTCAATCCTTCCACCCAGGGTAATACATTCCAAGTTAGAATTACTTCCTCAACTGGCATCACTGGCTTCTGACCATACATTAATTCTGCAGGCATGTATCCTGTCACTGAGCTATGAGTTGTACGGTCAGCCCACAAGGCATATGGTAGCAGCTTTGGCCACTCTCTCATCCTTTCTCTGCATGCCTTAGCCAAAGCTTTAATGATTGGGGGATGTCCTCGCTCACTTTTCCCATTGCCCTCAGGATTGTAAGCACATGTTAGAGACAGTTTGATACCAATTCTAGAGAAGAAATCCCTTGCTTCTTCAACATCTAGCTCACCTCTATCAGCTGTTATTTTCCCAACACGACCATATCGGCAGATCACATCTTCCAAGAGAAATTTGCATACTGTTTCCGTACTCTTTGTTCTAAGAGCACGCCCTTCTACCTGATTTGTCAAATCTTCTCTTGCAAGTGCTATATACCGCATCTGCCAAATTCCCAAAGGCATTGTAACTAGATCCACTACCCATTTGTAGTGCATGGCAGGTGGGTAGGTTGGTTGCAAGCCATCACGATGCCGCACATTTGAGTACATTTGGCATACTATGCATGTTTCCACATATTGGGAAATATCCTTGTACATTCCTCTCCACCAATATTTCTCCTTTATTTTGGTAAAGGTGGCCCACACACTTCTATGCCCAGCCCAGAGACTCTCATGGAATTCTTTCACAAGCTTTCCTTGAGTCTCTTTATCACATATGACTCTCTGTGGCATAGCATTCCTCTGTTTAGGATGCTTCCAGAGATACCCATCCTTTAGAAAGTAACCATATGCTTTTCTGCGGATCCTCTTAAATTCTGAGTCAGACCAATTTTCTTGCCTTGTTAGAGTGCTCAAATATTGACCAATAAGCAACCAATCTCCTTCATATATTTCCTCAATAAAAGACTCAAGTACATTTGATAGGCAAATATGATCCCCTTTTGCATATGCTGTAGTATAGAACTTTGTACCCACATCATCAATGTCACTAATCATCTCTTCCTCATCTTCATACCTGGCTCGTGATAGCATATCTGCAACTGGATTATCTTTTCCCGCAATATGCTCAAACTCAGGATTTAGTGACTTGATATAAGCAATCCACCTAAGCATAGCAATATCTGGAGTGGTACAACTTGCTATCATCCCAAGAAGTGGCAAGCAATCAGTCTCCACAAGTACAGATGCCCCAATAAGATATTCTTTTTCACATTTTAGAGCAGTGACTATCCCCCATAATTCTCTCTTGATCTGTGGATACTTTCGCTGCCGAAAGCTTAATACCTTTGCTCCAAATCTAATTACATACCTATGATCATCCTCATCATCTTGCCCTACTGCCCATCCTATCCCAGTAGGACTAGTATCAACTGTAACAATCACAGGCCTGCCACACTCATAATCTGCCTTTCTCAAAATGGGTGATGATTGGAGCAAATATTTCAGCTTCCGCATAGCTTTAATATGTACTGCACTCCACAAAAATTTTTGATTTTTCCTCAAAAGCTGATAAAGAGGATCTGCTACATGTGCATAATGTGGGATCCAAATAACATAAAAGATGCATGCTCCAAGAAATCTCCTCAGCTCTGTAACATTAATGCATATTTCCTTCATTCTTTGTATTGCACCTATCTTGGCTGGACAAGGACGGCGTCCACTAGTACTACAAAGATGTCCCACTATTAGCACTTCACCAACCCCAAACACTGATTTCAGCCCAGATAAAGTAAGATTTACTTCTTCAAGCCTGGATAGAATCATGCCACAATCCTTTATATGATTTGCCACAAACTTGCGGCACCCCTTTGAATCCAAATCCTCATCTTTATCTTTCTCATCACAGCCCTTTATTGGCACATCATCCAAAAATGGCATAGTTTTTTGTGGTATGAAGTCTCGTAAGACTTTATTCATTCCATTCATCATATGTGCCACCAAGTTAGTGGCTCCCTGTGGTAAGGTACACATCCTTACTAATCCCAAAGGAGTTCTCATTGTGGTCAAGTCCCTGCTTTGTATATCAAGCTGGAACTGATCATATCCCGAATACAGATCACCCATAGAGTATATAGCTTTCCCTGCAAATGCTTCTGCAAACTCATCCACAATTGGGCCTGCTCCCACATTCCTAATTGTGACTTTGTTTACAGGTTGCATGTCTTGAATAAAGCGCAATGTCCCATTTTTCTTTGGTACAGTAAACCATCTGTTGGAATATGGGGCACATGAAGGCTCCAAGATTCCCATCCTGATCTTTTCCTTTAGTAATTCCATCAACTTTGGCAAGAGAGCCTTTGGTACTGGAATTCCGCAGGTTCCAGGGCACATGTGGAACAGTAAAGATCACCATTGGTGCTGTTACACTTGGATCAACACAATCTATCTCATGCGGCTGAAAGGCAAAAGCTTTCCCATGTTTTACAAGCATCTCCTCAAAGCATTCCCTTTCAACTGGCAACAGAAAATCCTTCTCTCCAATCTTCAGCTCTTTCAGAGTTTCTTGAGTAAATTTATGCCCAATTTTCTTCGGATCTCTAAGATTTGGCTGCATAGAAGCTTCATCTATCTTCTCCTTGCTTCCTGGTGGCAAGGGCAAGGCAACTGGCTTCACCTTCTTTGCAACCGTTTTGTACTTTGTATCAACATGAGCATCCATCTCACAATTCATGTTTTTACATTCCACCCCCTCAAATTCCTGGATTATATCATACATCTCCACAGATGACACCTTTATCATTTCATTTCCACCCTGTAAGCATGCTCTTCCCATATCAAAAAGCACATCCATAGTATCTATAAATGACACCTCATCAAGCACCCCTGAAATAAACTCATTCTTCTCCAAAAGACCACACTGCTCAAAACTTTTTTGTTCATTTTGTATATGTTTTTGCATGCCACGCTTTAAATCCTCGCTTTTTACAAAAACCAGTGACCCATAGCTGGAGAATCCCTGAAAATTTGCTGAAAAACTATTTACATTGATTGAGTCCTGCAAGAACTCATTTCCCCTTGTACCATTGGAATCCCGCTTTACAATGGCACCTGGCCAAAATCCCTCATCTCCCTGTAATTCATGAACTCTCTGTTTATCTTTGGGAGTGACTGTGCCCGAAGAGATTCACGATTCCTTTCATGATTAATGCAAACTGTCAAAAACTGAACAGCTTTTTTGCCATCTTTACTCCTTATTCTTGCATAAGCTGAACCATCATCTAAAACCTTTGTTTCCATCCTTACAGCTGTAATGTAGGGTTGCCCAAGGATAAGGGGATACGATGACATCTCCTGAACAAAGAAATTCTGATCATCCTTCACATCCCCTATAGTTACCCTTACATTTGGACATGCTGCATAAAGCTCGCCAGATGAATTATTAGCTGCTTTAATCATCCACCCATGATCCACATCCATTGGCCACTTACATTTGTTGTAGAGATTTTTAGCCATAAGATTTATTTCAGACCCATGATCAATTAGAGCGACATATGGCTCTTCCAAATCACCTATCTTGACAAGGGTTTCAGTGTGGTTGCTCTTGCCCAATGGCTCCTGGAGTAATGACTCTTTGTAAGAACTTCTTTTTCATCATCCTCTTCCACAAAGCGCACTTGTCGTGCCCCATCAGCAGAGTGATTACATTCCACCACATTTTCTCTCTCTTCCTTTTTCTGTACCTGTACTCCATGAGTCTTGGAAGTGCTTGCCTCCCCTTGTGATGGAATAGATTCAATTATGGACTGCCTTTTTCTTCGTATAATATCAATTATTTCATCATGAAATTCTTTCTTTGCAATTCCCAAGACTTCCCCTAGTGTGAATTCCACCCTGCTGTTTAGAATCCTTTCTTCAAGTACCTTTTTGAGATCTGTTGCAACTTCAATATCAGATTGAAGCTTGTAGAGTGGACTTTTCCCTTTACCCTTCTCCTTCATTTTTGCTGGCACTTCTTCCATTGAAACATCATGTGGAGGTCTGCTATGCTGTGGAGGCATATGTGATGGCCCAGGATCCTTCTTTTCACTTCCACGTATAACTCTTTTTGATGGCCCTCCTTCCTCATTTTCCCTTTTTCGCTTCTCCTCTACCTGTGCCTCATTATTTTGACATTTGGCAATATAGGCATGAATGGATAAAGAATCCACAGGCTCCTCCCATCCAGTCTCAAGACGTATACAATCACCTGCCTCATGCAAAGCTTGTTTTGACACTTTCTTTGATGCAATTAATTCCATTGTTGATGGCCAAAAATTCTCATTCTCATAATCCTCATCATTCTCAAATCCTTGCTTTAGTTGTCCAACCTTTAATCCATAGGTTGCTGCCTCAACCATAGAAATGGCATGACTAGCAGCCATATCCTCTACCAGCTTTTTCATCCCTCCTTTCCCAAAGTTTGTACTCAATGGAAGACCAGTCTCTGTAAGATGGATTTTCCCATCTTTGAAGAACACAAGTTGATTTTTAAGAGCTTCTTTATAGCTGGTACAATCCTTCTTTGCATGCTCTGGGTCATCACACCATATGCATCTATATGTAAACCCTTCTTTGATTTGAGGCCTTTGCATAGAAGCCTGCCCCAATGGTAGACCTTTTTCTTCAATCCTGGACATCTTCAATTTTAAATCACGCATACCCTTGATAAGCTCATCCATCGGGCCATCTATCTTAGGAATTGTAGCAGCTGGCTTGGATAAATTCTCAGGGGTAACAGCAGCTATGGGGGTTGCAGAGCCCATCACCATTTTATCCCTCCTCCGCTGCCGCTTTGCTAACATAGTGACTGCATCCTCAACATCATTCCAATCACTCTTTAATCCTTGCTCTGTATTCTTATCCTCAAGGAGGATTTCCAATTTCTCCTGGAGATCTTTCCCAGCTGCTTGCAAGAAGAGCTCTGTCTTTTCTCTGTCCAAAGTTGCACGCTCTATTCTTGACAACTGGGCATAACGCTTCTCAAACTCCCTTAGCAATTCTGTGGCAGAAATTCCCATTTTAGGTTTTGTGACCCATTCTAAGAAAGTTCGTTTGGTCACTCGCTCAGAATCCTCCATGAAGTATTCATCCTTTAAGGCAAGCTTGAACTCTTCCCAATTTCTGCCACCCTGTGCTGTCTGCAATCCTTTTATGCGCTCTCTTATTTCAGGAATGCATACCAGCTCGAAACTTCGAACCATATCCTTCTCAGTCACCCTATTTAGCTCCATCTCCTTTATATAATTGCGCAGATACTTTGTAATGTCCTTCCCATCAAATTGATCCACCTTTTTCACAATTGATTGTAAGGCTTTGGTCGTGGAAATCTGTCCCCTCTCAGCAGCTTGTTGTTGTTGCATGTACATGGTAAACATTTGAAACATCTGCATAACTCCAGGGTCAAAATGAACCCCCTGACCCTCAGAATTCTCAGCCATAGCTTCCCTGTATATTTCACCACACTCTCACCCCAGCAGTTTCACGTCGGGTTCACCAAAGCTGTCGTGACGTGTGCGGTACAGCCAGGAAAGTACGAAACTTCTAGCTGTGAGAGTGAATGTCAAATCCAACAAGGAATTTCACGCACAAAATTTCCCAAGGAGTATTGAACATCACTATTTCCAATGACAAATACATGTGTCAACTTGCCTCAATACATCCTTGAATTCCTCCAGATGAATGCACAGAATTGCATGAAATCCTTTGAACCATTCACATGTGTGCATAACAAAGCTTTCCAATTTTTCCAATATACATGTGGCCAGCTACATCCATTACATCCAGTGCCCTCAAAACCATTATTTCGAGATGTACTTTATCACCTGAAAACCTGCCTTAATGTCCTAACATCTCACAAGCAAAATATAGCATTTGGCATAGCTTTGACATACTCATAATTTCCAAAATCCATATGAGAAGAAAGTAAGGCAAATTACCCTCAACTTCAATGCATTTTTCACAATTCTTCGAGCTCCAAATTCCTTAGCTTTTTCCCCAAAATCCTTCTATTCATTTCCAAACTTCTTTTGATGTATGGGTTAAACGATTCTCTCAATTCGTATGGAATGAGAGTAACTTTTAAAGAAAATAAAATTAACAAAACACTTAACTGCGATTTACAAGCGTGGATCTCTTAATTTGCTTCACCAACCATAAGCTACACGCCGATTATGCGAAGGTGAAATATCTGGAGCAGCTTCGCTGAGTGTTGATTTTGAAAATGGATTTTTCCATAGTTATATCATTATGTAGTACTAGAATTACTCTCTAATTCTAGCACCTACAAAGCACAAGCAATTTATATATGCAAGAGATTAAAAGCTCTGGTCCATTTGACGCTGTTCCTCAACGCTGCAGAAAATCCCTTCCACTCTGGTTCACCGCCGTCAGCTTCCGGTTGTTTTCTCTCTTTCCCGCGGCGAACTCGGCGCCCCCCCATATCACCTTTTTCCAGCTATACATGCCATAAAAAAAAGCTGCGCATTTCGCTGGTAGATTTTCTAGAAAAATCCAAAGTATACTTTGTTTTTTTTAACCTTAGCACTAAGGTTACAAAGCATAACCTTAGCATTAAGGTTAAAGTTCCCAATGCAAAGCATTTCATTTAATTCTATTCCTCGGCATTCAACAATTTCTTCGGCACTGCAATGTCTATTACTCTTGATGTCTCCGTAGTGTATAAATCATCATATTGGCCATGTGATTTATAGACTCCCCAATTGTTCATTCAAGTTTTTTCCCATATCTTCATAAATACATTCCTTTGTGCATTGAGATACCCTCATGCTTGCATTCCATAAGATTCACTGATTTGATCCAGTCGATACCATTTAGCAGAAGCATCACCCTCCACACTCATATACAAAAAACTCCTAATTCTGCCCTAGAGCATACCCTTGCCCAAGTTGTGTAGGTAAAGCTGAGTATTGTCGTGTAGAAGGAAACTAAGGTACTTGAGATACTTGTAGTTGTTTTTTCTGATGTGGGTACCTACACATACTTGTATCATGGTTCCCAAGTTGCATACAATGCATGCAGTACATCAATGGGTGAGGCATCGATTGAGGACACTTAATTCTCGTGTGATTTTGGCACCATACCAATTCTCATTGGGGATATAGATGTTGGTTCATGGGCATATCCTTCACCTCCTTTAGCTTTATCTTATCTAGAAGCACACTACTTAACTCATCTAAGGTCATTGTCTTCCCCAGGTTGTCATGCTTGTTTGGCTCACAAATGTGACATACCTATCATAGGTGAAAGATTAAGCATAATTAGGTTGTGGAAACTCAAGCATGTTATCCTCCAATTTGATGGCTAATTTGCAACAATCATCAAGCGATGTTGGCTTAGCGAACAATTAGCCATGCATCATTCACCCCATCCATTGGGCCTATGTTCATGTCGCAACATTATACCTCATTATTATCACGTAAAGGATCAACTTCATAAATCTACGTTGTTGTTCATGTCCTCGGAGGGGGGAGGGAGTCACTCTATTAACCCCCTATGTAGCACATGCATTCAAGGGGTATTAAAAAAATCCCCTACTTTTAAAGATTTTTTAATTTTAAAAACACTCTTTCTATAACACTTTTTACAATAAAAGTACCCCTTTGGTACCAAGATTTTCACCATTTTAGTTAAAATCCCCTTATGTATGTAATTTTTCTATAACTCCACAAGAGAAAAAAAACCCTTCTATTGAACTGACGTGCTACCTTACATATTTTTTAGTGACCCCCTCCCCCTTCCCCGGTGGAGTTCATGTCACAACATAATGTCTCATTATTTCCACATACCATGATTAGCTTCATAAATATGCAAGTTGCAACTATTGTTGGATTGTGTATTCTCTTTTCTAAGCTCTAATCCATAACAAAAGCTACTGCCTTTGTTTCTACAATGTGCCAAAGACTCATGAATGGAAGAAAGGAAAGTTACAACATATATGTGAATATTGTTTATTTCTCACCTTGAAACTTTCTCTTCTTTGGCATATATGTTGGGTTTAACATACCATGTCACTTTCCTCTAATCACTAGATTATTACCTTCTCACCCCCCCAATGTTAACTCACCTACCCATAATGTCAATAAATTTTTTTATTCTCATCCACATTGGACTCTCCCAATAACCCTCTCTCGACCCCCAAGGAGATAGTGCAAAGTCCTCTCAACGTTGTGCATCCATTATAGAATGTTCTATTAACATGAAGATATCATCTATATAGTTAATCGTTTGTTGAGGCCAAAGCTCATGTGCAAATAATTATTGGAGATCACTTCATCAATCAACGTGCCATCTCGATAAGGATATACCCAAGAAACCATGGATGCCATATACAATTAGAGCTCAACATCTAGAATGACACACGATGATGTTCACCTTAGGAGAAAATTTAGCCAAACATTCAAGGTTAGCCAACAACCACCCTTGGTTATAGGATTTATTAGAAGTATACTTGGTCACCTACATTATTGTGCACAACTATAAGAGATGAAAGTAGAAGCATCATGTTCATACAAGAGGAGCGTCTGTAAGTAGCCTATGATGGTGTGAACCTCCCACTAACTGATGTAGCCTACATGGCGTATCCAGTTCTTATGTATATAATAATATGCAAGAATATATGTGCATGAGATCCCATTCTCAAAATCATCCATTTGAGACAAATATATAGAGCTAAGATTAGGAAATTTGGAGCCAAATATATCGAGCCAAGAGTAGGAAAGTTGGAAAGACTTCAAGTAGATGTGGATTGCCAAAGAAGTTGTGAATCAAAAGGATAGAGTAGTTATCATGTATTTCGTTTACGTTAGCACCATGCACATGTGGGAGATAGCTTGAGAGTAACCTTTTTTGTACAACATACCAAATTAGATATTAGTGTATACATATGATCATTATCATATATATAGCATCTATTGGCAGTGTATACAATGAATTAGGGTTTCACATCTCTTATCTCTCTCTTGTCTATTGTGTACTTTCACGTCTCTTCTCTCTCTTGTTAGTAGTATGTTTTGCATTAATATCCATGTACTTAGCATTAAATTAAAACAAACTTCCACATTACATGTAACATCAAGGTAACCATAGAGATATTTAGTAATGCATTGGAGGAAGAGGGACTTGTCAACCACCGTAAGAAGCAAGCATTTTCATAAGAAAGATACTGCCTGTATAGCTTCGTCCAAAGCACACCACTGTGTGAGAAGAGTATTACAAGCTATACTGCCTGTATAGCTTTGTCCAAAGCACACCACTATGTGAGAAAAGTATTACAAGCACCACAGCATAGCGAAAACATCTATAATAACTTGGGCACATGTATGGGTAAATTGGAATACTATGGAAAGAATGTCGATACACTAATTAAAATAACAACCATGTAAAATGGGGCATGGTGGGTCCACCCTAGGGGCTACGGAAGCCCATGGTAAGCCCCCATTAAAGAGGGAAAGGAAGGGTGATAAGGGCCTTGACAAACTCTTTTCTTGGTAAGATATTATTTAAAGGTTGTCACATGGGGCATAGTCACATGATCCTTAACCCTAAACCCTATGTGATTCTCCAAGTAGCATGTCACATTAACCATTTACCCTAGGGTGCCAAATGGGCATTAGCTTCCATGCTAGTACTGACAACCTCTTTTTTGATGGGCCTTGAGCATGTTGTGATCTCGAGTTCAAGGGAGAACTTGTCAAGTCCCATGTAGTTAATGGTTATGCTGGTTATGCTTCCGGAAGGACCGATGGCACCATCTAGTTTAGGGTCATGTCTTGTGCTCATGGGCACAAGACTTTGTAAACCCTCTTTGCAAGATATATATTGTTTTATGTACCAACTAGTCACTTATTAGACTATCAATCAAGAACAGCTGGAGGGTCCCTACTTTATAAGTGGTATAAACAAGGAGTTTTGCTAACCATATCCTTTCCTAAACCCTACATTATCTTGCAACTTTGTTAGAATATACACCAAAATATAATGTAAAGTGATATTGGGGCTAAGGGCATAGGATGTCCATTTTCCAAGAAAAAACCTCTCAGCGTCCGAGCATGGGGAAAAAAATAAATCCATGCAAAAGCCACGCAAGAAAAAATAATATAGGGCTGATAAACAAGCTATGCATTGGGGTGAGAATAAAGTGTCTTTGTCTATTGAGAGTCTCAACACGTACAAGGGATCAATCTAAAGGTGCCATGCGGATGCCCTATAGATGTCAGCATATTCGTATATGGCAAGGAATGGCACCCTCTAGGACAGATAGCAAAGTTGTCCACTAGACCCTAGCCACCATCAGTGTCCGCATGGATTTCCTCATAACTTCCCCTTGACTCTACTAAATGCTCTCACTTCCATCATTTGTAAGCATCCACTAGAACCTAGCCACCATCAGTGTGTGCATGGATTTCCTCATAGTTGCCCTGTGATGACTGTACTAAATGCTCTTGCTTCCATCATTTGTAAGCATGGATGATCATATATATGATGATGCATATTCTAGGCAAATAAACAAGCAATGCGTTGGCTAGCCTTGAGTTTCTTGCCACATTCGACTAGATGGATTTGGTTGAATCAACTACCCAAGCTCTCTTGCATCAAGCTGGTCTCCTTGACTAAAAGATCATGTATACTAGATAAATAAGATGCTATGGGACTAAACATTGGGTAGGTTTTGTCCTCTTCTTTGTCTCTCTTATGTCTATATCATCGAAAGGTGGTGGTGGTTTTAGTATCCCAAGCTTCTACCCACCCATGCCGGAACATCCAATCAAAGACTTTATTGTGTTTTAGGGAGGGGAGCAATAAAAGAATTAATGCTAGTGTGTTTCATTAGATTGAGGAGCCCTTCACCTTCATTAAAGTTAGTTGAATGAATGAGAAAACTACACCAAGATCTAGAGTTCAATACAATTGGGTGTAGGGGATATATATATATAGCTTGACCCTCGGTTAGCACAAGATCTCTCATGTGGGATCGGCAAAGCATGTTTGGTAATCTATTGTATTAGTGCCAAATCCCCATGGGTAAGTTTCTCATTGAGATTAATTTTACACTGAAATAGAGAGTAATAGTGAGGCAAAGAACGAGGCAAAGAACAACGCAAAGGTCTATGCAAGGGCCTAAGGAAACACTGGAAGGTCATTTGAGAGAGGATGCCCTTTCCACTAGCTTACTAAAAGATCACCTTTAGCCTCGATCAATTCCTTGTATTGGCAGAGGTTTTGTTAGACAACTATTACCTGAGCTTCTTGGTCTACAAAGGCTTTGTCGACCTCCAATTCCATTTGTTAGCGGTCTTCATTGAGCTACAGATTCCAAATGATAAATTAATCTTGTTAGTTGTGAGGACGACGTTTTGGCGTGGAGACCTACTGTTACTATGTGATCATCCAAAATTTGCTCATTCAATGTGAGATCACTTAGCTGATGGATTTGTAACATGGTTACTGTTTTTTACAACTCCGGCATGGATTCCTTGAGAGCTTTCTCTTGGATTTCATAATTTTCATAGCTTATCTCATATATTTATTTGTCTTGTGCTAGTTGACCTTCCAAAACTACCATTTTTTCCTTTTAGCATGTTACACCACTTCTGGCAACACTCCCTTGATGTCCTTATAGTTCCAAGAAAAGAAGTCCTTGAATTATTTCAAAGAAGAATAATCAATGCCTCCTCCTCCTATAGGGTTAGGTCCGTGGGCGATGAAGATTAGTTTGAGTTCTTCACCATCATGCTCTCCACAAAATCTACCTCCTTGACGTCTGCAGGTCAATCATTTGAGACCTCCCTTGACCTCTGTAGGTCCATCATTTGAGACCTCTATTTGTTCACGCTTTCAAGCATTGACCCTTACATGAACCACCTTCCTTTTATTGACATAAAAGGTTTTGAAATGGTTGAAAACCTTCCTCAAGTCAAGCTCCTCCTTATTCTCCTCCTTTCCTACAAATGCCCTTTTTTCTTCCCATTAAGCTTCAGCCAATGATGCTTTATTTCATTTCCTTCTCTCCAATCTTATGAGCTTGACTTTATTTTATTTCACAAGGTTGGAGAGGTAAGCCCTCTTTGTAGAGGTAAGACCTCTTTGTTTATGCTTCTTCTCTTTGTGTTTTTGCACCCTTCAGTGCACCGGGATTAGGTTTAGTCAAGAGCCTATAGGCGGTATGCATAAGGCTATGATACGGCTATGCATACGGCCTATGCATAAGGCCTCTACATATGGCATATGCATACATCATATGGCCTATGCATAAGGCCTATGCATACACACAGCCTATCCATAAGACTTATGCCGTGTGCATAGGCCATATGCAT
The DNA here is from genome assembly GCF_041138505.1 of Cibotium barometz. NCBI lineage: Eukaryota > Viridiplantae > Streptophyta > Polypodiopsida > Cyatheales > Cibotiaceae > Cibotium > Cibotium barometz. Next base: position 4,340,669 of record NC_141074.1, read on the forward strand.
AAGGCTATGCATGTGGCCTTGCATACGGCCTATGCATAGGCCGTATGCATATAGCCTATGCATACGACCCTATGCATAGGGCATATGCATAGGATGTATGCATAAGGCCTATGCATACGACATACGGCCTATACATATGGCCTATGCATGAGGGATACATACTTTATCTCCTATGCATAGGCCTTATGCATACGTTGTATGTATACAGCCAATGCATATGGCCTATGTATATGCCAATGCATAAGCTGTATGCATAGGCCTTATGCATAGGCCTTATGCGTAGGCTGTATGCATAGGCCGTATGCATAGGCTATGCATGGCATATGGTTTAGACTATGCATACGCTATGGTTTATGCATAGAGATATGGGGCATTGTTATATCCTGTCTAGAAAGTTGCTTATGGTGGTAGGTTAGGAGTTATCCGAGAGTATGTGGTTATAGTGGAGGGGTGCCCTCGATCTTCTCACTATACTTCTCTTGTAAAAGATGAGAGGCCTTTCGCTTTAATAGAGGGAGCATGTGGAAAGTCCTCAGAAGCTATCATCTGAAAGGGGCATTGTCTGGCCTGCTTATCTAAGTAGTAATGTGGGAAGTCATAACAATGACCTAATATCACAGGTTGTATTTTTTGTCTATGCCTGCGTTGTTGTTTTCTCTTGGTTGGCTTGACATTGTCGAGTTAAGTGGCCTTATTCATTCAAAATCATGTTTATTGCACCCTTGGGTGCCAGGTTTAGTGTGGGATCCCACTGCCCCCTCTGCGCATCGGCGGATTCCTGATTGCTGACAGCGGAAGCAGCTCCCTCTTGCGCGGGGTAGGGTTTCCTACTCGGGGCCTCGCCCTCGAATGTCTGGGCACAAGACTAAGTTGGTGGTCATTCTGAAAACCGAAACTGGGAAAACTTCCTATGTCCGAAAAACGGAGACGATTCCACCATTTTGAATTTCTTTAACGAATTTTTCTAACGAGGTCAAGATACTCAACTAACCTTCATATGAATAAAGTAGATAGAAGGGAAACTATTACAGACTTAACTTGAAGGAATCAACACTTTTTTCCTGATTGAATTAGGCACAGTCGTTGATCTATTCATTTGAGAAGTCTTTAGGTTATTATTTAACTATTCGAGTTCTAAGTGTATTCCTATTGATCAATTTTATTATTAAAACTCTACTGATTCCAGCCTACTAACCCCATCCGGCCCATGGGTTAGCCACCGCCCAACTACTGGAATTGGTAGAACCAGACAAGTACTCACCCACCCATAATTGAATGCCTTTCTCAACTTTTGCTTTAGAATACAAATGCGCACACACTCCTCTTTAAACTTTAATTTATAAAACAATCCATTGACAAACAATTATTGGTTATAGATGTCATATCTCAAAATTTCCATTAAATCCTTGTTTCTCACAAAACAGTATCACTCTGGACTCTCCGTTTTGAGACCAGCAGGTCAGGAATGAGATCCACTAACAGATTACGATAATTTTCTCGCCATCATACATATATATATCTTCCACAACATACGTATGGGTGTTCTAAGCAGCACCGCGAGCCCGTGCATCGACTGGTCAAAACCCTCGAGGATCCTCCTTAGGTGTCTTGGCACTTCACTGAGGGACCGCTTCGTCGGCCCTCGCCCATCGTACCGGAAGCACACCATTTTACACCATACCTAGGCTGGTCAAGACCTGGGCAGGTTTTTGCCGCGTGAGCCGTCCTTTGAACGCTCCCCGCCAGCAATAGTAGCAACTGAACTTCCCTTAGAAAACACATCTACCAAATGCTCCCTCCAGCATTCTGGCGTAAGACAGTCCTTTAAGAAAACAGGGTTTCTATGCAAGTTTTCAGTTTTGATTTTCTTTTGAATACAATGAGTATATCTTAATTCCGTATCTCAAGACTTCTAGTTCACATGTCTGGATTCTAAGCACAATTTCTCGAATTCTCAATTCTTGATCCTCAAATCCAAATCAAAGGTCTCAACTTAGTTTCACATTCGGTGGGTGATTTGAGTGTAGATTAGTAAACTACTGGTCACATCGTCTTTTCTTGAAAAACTGACGAAGGAGTTACGTCTTGGTCATAGTCTGATTCAGGGTTTGAGTCTGGAAAGGTTCTCCCTGAACTATCTTTCTCGAAGGGTAATATTTCAATTACTATTTTACTGAATTTCATTCATTGAGTATTTTGCTTAACTGAATTCAAAACTAGACACGAATTCCTATGAGGAATAAATTAATCATTTATCTAAAATTCCGACTTCGATAGTTTTTCTGAATTTTCTCATTACCATCCTAGAGAATATGAAACAATATAATTTTCTTCCACTGAGTATTTACTTATTCATTTTTTAATATTCATGGGATTTAAACATAGGATTAAAGAGAACTCTTATTTTGATATAAAAAAATTCTTTTATGCATCTATTTATGCATAAAAATCAATATTGATAAAAGTAACACTTTTATAATAAAAAAATTCTTTTATGCATCACTTTATGCATAAAAATCAATATTGGTGAAAGTAACACTTTTATAATAAAAAATTCTTTTATGCATCTTTTATGCATAAAAATCAATATTGATGAAAGTAACACTTTTATAAAAAAATATTTTTTTATGCATCTATTTATGCATAAAAATCAATATTGATGAAAGTAACACTTTTATAATAAAAAAAATTTCTTTTATGTATCATTTCATGCATAAAAATCAATATTGGTGAAAGTAACACTTTTATAATAAAAATTTCTTTTATGCATCTATTTATGCATAAAAATCAAAATTGATGAAAGTAAAAATTTTATAATAAAAAAATTATCCAATATACATGTTTCTATGTATAGAATTTAAATCTAATGAAAGTCACTCTTTTATAATAATAAAAATAATCAATATGCATCTTTCTATGCATAGAGTTTAAATCTAATGAAAATTACTTTTTTATAATAATAAAAATAAACAATATGCATCTTTCTATGCATAGAGTTTAAATCTAATGAAAATCACTCTTTTATAATAATAAAAAATAATCAATATGCATCTTTCTATGCATAGAGTTTAAATCTACTGAAAATCACTGTTTTATAATAAAAAAAATAATCAATATGCCTCTTTCTATGCATAGAATTTAAATCTAATAGAAATAACACTTTTATAATAGAAATATTTGTACTATGCATTTTCTTATGCATAGAATGAAAATAACACTTTTAGAATACACAAACGATGGGGATTACTCTTTTTGAATAATAAAAGGTAATACTTATTTCACAAAATTTAAGAAACTTTTGCCATAACCTCCTTTGTACGGTTGACCATTTTTCAATTTTTCTTATTCTTAATTTACTTAAAAATTATCCCCAATTTGTTTAAAGCATTCTAAACTAATCAAATTCCACTTTTAAAAGAGAAACAATATGAAAAGTTTAATTCAAACAATTTGATTACTTAACTAGGATAAAGAAGGACTGAATTTAAGAATGAGAGAGGGGGAAAGCCTTTCCAGCAAGGCATATCATCAGATTATCGTTTTAAAGATAAAAAGAAATAGAAAACCATTAAAAGAATAAGAAAAAGTAGGATTTCTAACTACATGAAATTCTGGGAGATTTCCTTTGGCTTGATGGTTTGAGGGATCTACGCTTGTTTGCAACAAGAGTGGCCACCAGTTCTTTTTTAGAAGAGGAAAAGGTCAAAAACTAATGAATTATTAAGAAATTCACAGTTTTTGGCTCTGGGAGGAGTATAGTAACAGTGCATAAAACACTATTAAGCTTTAACAAATGGGGAGGCTTCTATTTATAGGAGAAAGTGAGCTTCTAACCAAGCAAACTGATTCTAGAATTTTCCAGATCAATTTGGTCAATTTGTGACTATTTTTGGGTCACTTTAGCTTACTTTTTGGAACTAGACTTGAATTAGGAGAGAGGAGAGATGAAATATCTCAATTTTTAGGAATTTAAAACTCCACCACACATGTGAAATAGGGGCTCCTTCATGAGGGGGAATCCCCACTCTGAGGTGTCAAAAATTCATTTTTTTAGTATTTCCTTTGGTCCTTAGTCCACTCTTCATGTTATGTGAGTATTTACTCATTTTTGGGAGGGATTTTCTTTATTTCTTCTATTTATCTCCTCCACACATTTGGATGAATCTGATTGGCCCCTCAAAACCTTAATTTAAAATTTTCAGAAAATCTGGACCTCTAGGATAAGGCCTTTTGAACAGATTATAATTGATTTTTAATGCACCTTCTGAAAATCTTTTTGAACTTCTGTTTTCAGGGAATTTATTTTAATAAGAAGAGATATTTTTCCATCCAAAAATATCTAAAATTTGAATAACCTCTCTCTAGAACATTTTCTCTCTCCAAGCCAAAATAGGTAGAAACAAGATCTTTTATATATCTGAAGAGGGATTTGATTTACAGGGGACTGATACACTGGACATCTTGAGAGGCTGGGGAGGAATCTTACATTCTCTCCCACTTGAAAAATGTGAGATGTTCTCATCTCGCAAACTGGGGGTAAATTCGTCGTAACAGTTCTGCGTCTTTCTCCCAGCCTCCAGGTGGCATCTTCAAAAGGATAGAACTTCCATTTGACTAATAATTCTCTCAAAGTTCTATTCTTGAGAACCTTTTCTCGAACATCAAGGATTTCTTTAGGTTGGAGTTCCATCTGCCGCCCTTGGGTTGAAGAAGTTAAGATTTCATCATCAAGCACATGATTTGGGCTTGGTATATACTTTTCAAGGAGGCTGACATGAAATACATTATGTACTTTTCAAGGAGGCTGACATGAAATACATTATGTACTTTGAGATGAGGAGGCAGAAGAAGCTCGTAGGCTAAGTCACCTACTTTCTTTGTAATCAGATATGGTCTACAATATCTAGGGGATAACTTCTTATACTTCCCAAGAGATAGAGAACTTCTTTTAGGGTGTACTCGAATGAAGACCATATCTGCTTCTTTGAATTTTTTGTTTGTCCTCTTCTTATCTGCATACTGCTTCTGTCTATCCTCGGTGGCTTTTATATCTTTGTGAATTACATCTGCTACTCCATGTCATCAAGCATCTGTCTGGACATCTCAATCCTAATCAATGGGTCAGACCAAGTTAATGGAGTTAAGCAATCTTGTCCATACAAAGCTTTGAAAGGGCTCATCCCAATACTTCTGTGATAAGAAGCATTGTAGGCGAGAACTCGAATAGGTGCAAATAGCTTTGCCACTTCTTGGGTTCCCTGCCACAACAACATGACCGAAGTATATCTTGGTTCACCCTTTCAGTTTGACCATCGGTCTCGGGGTGGTAAGCTATGCTGAGATCCAAGAAAGTTCCTACTGCTTCAAAAAATGCAGTCCAGAATCCTAACATGAATTTGGGATCTCGATCACTTACTATTCTTCTGGTTAGGCCATGTAATCTGGAGATTTCTTTTAGAACACTCTGGCCACATCCACTTCTGCAGTGTAGGTTTCTTTTACTGGAATCAGATGGGCAACTTTGGTTAGTCTATCATCTACCACGAAGATTGAGTTGTAACCTGATTGCACTGAGGGTAATCTAGTAATAAAATCCATACTGATGCATTTCCACTTCATCTGGGGGATGTCTAATGGATGTAACTTCCCAGGCATTTTTACTCTCTCGGCCTTGACTTTCTGACAGGTCAGACATTGACGTACATGATTAAGCACATCCTTTTTTAGACCAAGCCAAAAGAAGCTTTTCATCACAGACATGTAGGTTTTGATGAAACCTGGATGTCCTACAAAATAAGGCTGTCATGGGCTTCATTCAAAATTTAACCCTTAGTTCCCTCATCATTGGGAACGCATAGCCTGCGATTATAATACATAATTCCATCATCCAAACTGTACCCTTGAACTTGGTTCAACTCTTGTGGAGTTTTGCTTTCCTGCATAAATAGGGTAGCAATAGGGCCAAAGAATCTATCCTGCATGATCTTCTCACTTGCTTCAATAATCAAAGGATTTGACACTACAATAATTGCAACCAAAGAGGCTTTTCTGCTGCTGCTGGAGGGCATCTGCTACCACATTTTCTTTGCCTGGGCGGTACTTGATTTCAAAATCAAATTCCTGTAGGGTCTGCATCCACCGTCTTTGGCGCATGTTGAGATCCACTTTAAGCTCTGATGATCTTTCTCATCAAAGTGAATCTTTGACCCAGTAGGTAATGTCTCCACAACTTCAGGGCATATACTACTGAAAGTAGTTCCAGGTCATGGATAGCATAATTCCTCTCATGCGTTCTGAGTTTTTGGGATTCATAGGCTAGTGCATGACCTTCTTGCATGAGTGCACCTCCCAGGGCAAAACCACTGGCATCAGTTACTACGTCAAAGGGTAGAGAGAAATCTGGCAGCTTTAGAACGAGATTGGTTACCAAGGCAGTCTTTAGCTTATCAAAAGCACTCTGGCACCTGGCAGACCATTGAAAAGGGATATTCTTCTTGAGAAGATTAGTCAGGGGGAAGCTATGAGAGCATACTTTGGTATAAAAATTCTATACCAACCAGTCAATCCCAAGAATCCTCTGACTTCTTTCACTATCTTTGGTTTAGGCCAATCTATGACTACTTGGACTTTTGCAGAATCTGGAGAAATTCCATCTTTTGATACCAAAAAGCCCAAGTATTCAACATGGTCGGCAGAGAAAGTGCATTTGCTCTTTTTTGCAAAGAGTTGGTGCTTCCTTAGAATCTCAAGAACTTTTCTAACATGAGCTTCATGGTCAGCTGCATTCTTTGAGTAAATCAAAATATCATCAAAGAAAACAAGAACAAAATCATCCTGAGAATGTCCTGCATTAATCGATTGAATGTAGCTGGGGCATTTTTCAATCCAAACGGCATGACAATGAATTCATAATGCCCATAAACGAGTATTGATGGCTGTCTTCAGGATATCTTGCTCATTAATCCTGATCTGATAATACCCTGATTTGAGATCTATATTTGTGAAGATCTGGGCTCCACTTAGCCTGTCCAGAAGCTTATAAATTCTGGGGATAGGATACTTATTCTTACTGTCAGCTGATTGAGACCTCTATAGTCCACACAGAAAGAGAAATGGCGCACCCCAAGGTGAAACACTGGGTCTTAGCGTTCCATCTTTCTTTTTTTGAAAGAGAAATGGCGCACCCCAAGGTGAAACACTGGGTCTTACAAACCCTTGTTCTAACAGCTGTCTAAGCTGTTCCTAGAGTTCTATGGCTTCAGGAACTAGCATTTTGTACGTGCGCATTTGTACATGCGCAGGGCTACTGGCTGAGCTGCTCCGGGGGTCAATTCTATCACATAATCTACTTCCCGAATTGGAGGCATCTTTCTGTTGGGAATAAATCATCATAATCACTTAACCATTCAGGTTTTTTAGCTTTTAACTTTGAGTCTACAGGATTCATTTTGACAACATAAATAAGTTGCTTCTTTCTAAGTCCTTTTAGTAACTTAGAATCCTTTACTAACTGCAAACTTGGGGATCCTGAAATTCCAGTTCTTTGAACTTTATTTTTGTGAAGGTCTCGAAAGGAAATGGTTCCATTATGACAGTGAATGTCAGCTTGTTTTTTATGGAGCCAATCCATTCCAAGGATCCCGTCGCTCGCAAACTCCCAAAGGTATAACTCTGAACTGATATTCTATCAAATTCCCATCTAGATTTAACTGAATACAATCTATCTCAAGGTGAGTGAAAAGAATCTTCCCACTTGCCAATTCAACTTGCATAGGTTTACGTGATTTTTGATCTAAGACTAGCTTACGCAAGCATCCAAGGGAAATGAAAGAATGGGTATTGCCTGAATCAATCAAAATCTTAAAAGGCTTACCCTTATACCTAGCTAGAGTATGAATGACAAAGAATTGATGGTTTGGCCCTTGGTTTTCAATTGCTGCATAAATTTATCCTCTTTCTTCTTCCACTACTTCTGCTATTGTGACTGCTCTGGCTGCTGTAGACTGAGACGGAACTCTTTCTCTTTGGTTTTCCCAGTTATGGGAAGGAGTTCTAAGGCTACTCTGGACAGAGGCAGACAGTTGAGCTGGAGTTCTCTTGGGATTGCCCTGATTTTGATGAGATGGACCCTGATTTGACTAATAGGAAGGGGCTGGTCTCTACACTCTCGGTCCTTGACTTCCCTGTCTCCATGACATGGTAGGAGTTGGGTAGTCTTTCAGCGCTGGTGACTAAAACCCTCGCATCCAAAACACCGGTTCTCACTTCTAAGCTCATCCCTCTGAATTCTTGAAAGAGGTGGGGCTCATGAGAAAGTGTTTTGGGGGGAGGGTCTTCCTTCACTTCTGAATCTTCCAGCATCCTCATTCTAAATTGGGCCTTGCTGCCTCTTTGGGGGAGGAAAGTTTGAAGTACTTCTTGGGGTTTGGAATCTTTTAAAGTTAGAGGGTGCAGGCTTTGGTGGGACCTTAACAACAAAGGCTTTGGCAAAGTCTTTTGCCATTCTTACTGCTTCGGCCATTGAGACAGGTTTGGCATTCTTTACTCAGCAAAGGCTTGATGGTACTCTTCAATTATCCGGCTATCCTGCTTTAGTTCCAAGAACTCATTCATTTTAGTTTCAAGGAAGCCCGGAGGACAAAACCTCTTTCTAAGGTAAGCATTAAGATCGGTCCAGGACTGGGTATTCTGATTGAGACGGTTAGTCTCGCAGTGATTCCTCCAAGCGACCCTGGCCATTTTCACAATCTTTAACCTGACGAGAGCCATCTTGCTTCTCTCATTGAAGCCAGTTACATCAAAGTATTCCTCCATTGTCTCAATCCACTTTTTCACTACTTCACCTAACTGCTCCTCCCCTTCACCCTTGAAGGGACCAGGTTGGGATATGTGCAGGGCTTTTCGGACATCCGGATCTAACTCTTCGTGATCAATTAGAGGATCTGGTTGCCTTGCACGGGCTGTGCGCCTCATGACTCTGACAAAATGAGATTTTTGTCAACTTAACTTTGACAATAGATTTATGATTATTTAATTTTTGTGATTTATTCTTTAAACAGATAATTATTTCATCATACTTCATGAAACAAGACTTACTCTAATGATTTTATTAACCATTCACAATCATGAAAAAAATTTAGAATTTTTTTATAAAACATCGTTTATTATGAAAAGTTTTCGATATATACATAGAGCATCACGGCTCCCAAAATCACTGCCTCAATCGTATAGGCATAAAGAAGCAAATCTATGAAGGAGACATGCCATGGTACACAACACGATTCATTACAGAAAGAGGTGCAATAATTCTACTTCTAGGGATAAAGCAGCTAAGAAGCCTAAAAATTTGGCATGAAATTTTGAGGTTCTTGGGTGAATGATCAAAGAGTTGCACATGCTGAACAAGCCCTAGCCTTATCAGAATCATGGCTAAGGAAATATTTTGCCTGAGCCTCTTACGCTGATTGGTACTAACATTAATACATTGTCCTCCAGAGAACCACATATACCGACATCGCTCAAGAGGATCAGGAAAGTAAAGACTCTCAAAATGACGTGCGAGTCTCACTCTGCTTGCTCAGGTCGTAGCAGAGTTGATGAGGTGCTCGAATGCAAAGGCTATCATATCCTGACTCTGGGAGAGTTCAGGAATGTGGAAATGATTTGGGGTATCCATCTATAGATTTCAAATTCAATTTATGAGTTTTCAATCATTCAACATAAATTTAACAAGTGAAATTATTTGTTCCCAGATTTACTTTAAAATTTTAAGCAATTTCTGATGCTGTTACGTAGATTTACACAGTGCTCTGATACCCAACTGTGGGATCCCACTGTCCCCTCCACGCACCGGCGGATTCCTAATTGCTGGACAGCGGAAGCAGCTCCCTCTTGTGCAGGGCAAGGTTTCCCACTCGGGGCCTCGCCCTCGAATGTCCAGACGCGAGACTAAGCTGGTGATTATTCCAAAAATCGAAACCGGAAAAATTTCCCATGCCCAAAAAACGGGGACGATTCCACCATTTTGAATTTCTTAACGAATTTTTCTAACGAGGTCAAGATACTAAACTAACCTTCATCTGAATAAACCAGATAGAAGGGAAACTATTACAGACGTAACTTGAAGGAATCAACACTTTATTTCTATTGATCAATTTTATTATTAAAACTCTATTGATTCCAGCCTATCCCCATCCGGCCCATGGGTGTCCAACAACTGGAGTTGGTAGAACCAGACAAGTACTCACCCACCCATAATTGAATGCCTTTCTTAACTTTTGCTTTAGAATACAGATACACACACACTCCTCTTTAAACTTTAATTTATAAAACAATCCATTGACAAACAATTATTGGTTACAGATGTCATATCTCAAAATTTCCATTCAATCCTTGTTTCTCACAAAACAGTATCACTCTGGACTCTCCGTTGAGACCAGAGGTCAGCAACGAGATCCAGTAACAGATTACAATAATTTTCTTGCCATCATACATATATATATCTTCCACGACATACGTATGGGTGTCCTAAGCACCGCGAGCCCATGCATCGCCTGGTCAAAACCCTCCAGGATCCTCCTTAGGTGTCCTGGCACTTCACTCAGGGACCGCTTCGTCGGCACTCGCCCATCGTACCGGAAGCACACCATTTTACACCATATCCAGGCTGGTCAAGACCTGGGCAGGTTTTTGCTGCATGAGCCATCCTTTGAACACTCTCCCGCCAGCTCTTGCAATCGAACTTCCATTAGAAAACACATATACCAAATGCTCCCTCCAACATCTTGGCGTAAGACAGACCTTTAAGAAAACAGGGTTTCTATGCAAGTTTTCAGTTTTGATTTTCTTTTGAATACAATGAGTATATCTTTATTCCGTATCTCAAGACTTCTAGTTCACAGGTCTGGATTCCCAAGCAGAATTTCTCGAATTCTGAATTCTTGATCCTCAGATCAAAATCAAAGGTCTCAACTTAGTTTCACATTAGGTGGGTGATTTGAGTGTAGACTGAGTATTTACTTATTCATTTTTCAATATTCAAGCGATTATTAAAGAGAACTCTTATTTTGATATAAAAAAATTCTTTTATGCATCTACTTATGCATAACAATCAATATTGATAAAAGTAACACTTTTAAAATAAAAAAATTCTTTTATACATCATTTTATGCATAAAAATCAATATTGGTGAAAGTAACACTTTTATAATAAAAAAATTCTTTTATGCATCATTTTATGCATAAAAATCAATATTGGTGAAAGTAACACTTTTTAAAAAAAAATCTTTTATGCATCTATTTATGCATAAAAATCAATATTGATGAAAGTAACACTTTTATAATAATAAAAAATTCTTTTATGCATAAAAATCAATATTGGTGAAAGTAGCACTTTTATAATAAAAAACCTTCTTTTATGCATCTATTTATGCATGAAAATCAAGATTGATAAAAATAACACTTTTATAATAAACAAATTATCCAATATACATCTAATGAAAATCACTCTTTTATAATTAAAAAAAATCAATATGCATCTTTCTATGCATAGAGTTTAAATCTAATGAAAATCACTCTTTTATAATTAAAAAAATAATCAATATGAATCTTTCTATATGCATAGAGTTTAAATCTAATGAAAATCACTCTTTTTTAATTAAAAAAATCAATATGCATCTTTCTATGCATAGAGTTTAAATCTAACTCTTTTATAATTTAAAAAAATCAATATGCCTCTTTCTATGCATAGAATTTAAATCTAATAGAAATAACACTTTTATAATAGAAATATTTCTACTTTGCATTTTCTTATGCATAGAACGAAAATAACACTTTTAGAATACACAAACGATGGAGATTACTTTTTTTGAACAATAAAAGGTAATACTTATCTCACAAAATTTAAGAAAATTTTACCATAACCTCCTTTGTATGGCTGACCATTTTTTAATTTTTCTTATTCTTAATTTACTTAAAAATTATCCCCAATTTGTTTAAAGCATTCTAAACTAATCAAATTCCACTTTTAAAAGAGAAACAATATGAAAAGTTTAATTCAAACAATTTGATTACTTTCCTAGGATAAAGAAGAGCTAAATTTAAGAATGAGAGAGGGGGAAAGCCTTTCTAGCAACGCATAGCATCAGATTATCATTTTAAAGATTAAAAAAATTTAGAAAACCATTAAAAGAATAAGAAAAAGTAGGATTTCTAACTTACATGAAATTTTGGGAGCTTTCCTTTGGCTTGATGGTTTGACGGATCTACTCTTGTTTGCAACAAGAGTGGCCACCAGTTCTTTAGAAGAGGGAAAGGTCAAAAACTAATGAGTTATTAAGAAATTCACACTTTTTGGCTTTGGGGAGGATTAGAGTAACAATGCATAAAACACTATTAAGCTTCAACAAAGGGGGAGGTTTCTATTTATAGAAGAAAGTGAGCTTCTAACCAAGCAAACGGATTCTAGAATTTTCCAGATCAGTTTGGTCAAAATTTGACCATTTTTGGGTCAGTTTAGCTTACTTTTTGGAACTAGACTTGAATTAGGAGAGAGGAGAGATGAAATATCTCAATTTTTGGGAATTTCAGACTCCACCACACATGTGAAATAGGCGCCTCCTTCGTGAGAGGGAATTCCCACTCTGAGGTGTCAAAATTTCATTTTTTTAGTATTTCCTTTGGTCCTTAGTCCACTCTTCATCTTATGTGAGTGTTTACTCATTTTTGGGAGGGATTTTCTTTATTTTTTATATTTATCTCCTCCACACATTTGGATGAATCTGATTGGCCCCTCAAAACCTTAAATTACAATTTTGCGAAAATCTGGACCCCTAGGATAAGGTCTTTTGAACAGATTATAATTGATTTCTAATGCACCTTCTGAAAATCTTTTTGAACTTCTATTTCAGGGGAATTTATTTTAATAAAAAGAGATATTTTTCCATCCAAAAATATCTAAAATTTGAATAATCTCTCTCTAGAATATTTTCTCTCTCTAAGCCAAAATAGGTAGAAACAAGATCTTTTATATATCTGAAGAGGGATTTGATTACAGGGGACTGATACTGGACATCTTGAGAGGCTGGGGAGGAATCTTACATTTAGGAAATGGACTTACACATAGAGATATGCGGCATTGTTATATGCCATGTAGAATGTTGGTCATGTCAAGTTACGAGTGGTTTTCCGCAAGTAGGTGGTTAGGGGCGGCGACGGGGCAGAGTACCACACCACCAGTGCCCCCACCACCAGTGCCCCCACCAGTGTCGATGCGCACGTGTACTGGGACTTTGGGTGTCACATGTGACATCACACCTGAGACGGGGGTATCCTTCAGGTCAGAGCCGGCATCACCTTCAGACGACGGATGAGAGATCTTTGCATGTCATATCTATAGCGAGCTCATATACCATGGCAGTAAGTATTATTTAACATAAAGAATATGAATTACAGTTTTTTATTTGAATTACTAAGTGACTTTATTTTGCAATGCAGTGATCAACTCGAGGAGATGACAAGAAATATGTCATCAACACACTGGGAGACGGAGTTTGGGGCAGGATGGAGTCGGAAGTGGTTGCTGAAACAAATGTGTAAACTCTTGAGTCATCGACGCGACAATGCACGGTAAGTAGAGAGAGAGAAATGAAACAAAATGAAATGCTATATTTACGTCTTCAAAAGGACAAAATGAAATGCTATATTTACGTCTTCAAAAGGACAAAATGACCTATCAGACCAAAAAGTTACCACCAGAGAGCTCTGATACCAATGGGCAGCATGGGGTGTGTTGCAGTTAAGGGTACTGCGGGTAGTCACTGAGGGTGCTGCTAGAACTACTGCCACGAAATGCTAGAAGACTGCTGGCTTCGACGGTCTACTACTAGGCCAAGTCGATCCAGGGAACCTTGCTTGATTGCGGGTAGTGAAGGTTGAGATGCTGATACTGGGGTTAAAACACGAGATAGAAGCCTTGGTAGAGGAGGGGAATCGAATCCTTGGTAGAGGAGGGGAATCGAATCTCGATACGAACTTTCTTTCATTGAACTTGGAGCTAAAATTACCCTGTACACAACTAGAGTAAGAAAAACGAGTCTGAGGGGAAGCGAACCCCGACACTAGCCATATGAGGCTATCACCACGAGACTCCCCACCACCCACCCTTGTTAGTAAGTTTATATAAAAAAAAACAAGACTTCACAAAATGAATGATTTTGAGATTAAATCTTACCGAACATATGCTGATCCGTGAGTTGATATGTAAGACTACTGGTCCTCATCATCATCTCTGAGATAAACCGTCAATAAAATTTCATCTTCATTATCCTTGTTGACTTCTTCGAACTCCTCGATCGTTAAATTTGTGTTCACGTTCATTTCCTCCGTAGGCTCGACATCCATTGTTTCCTCCTCTTCGGTGTCTGTAATGTCAGAGTCTGGATCGTTGTCATTCTCATCACCTACAATGTCATCATGATCGACGGATAGAAGAATTCTACACCTCTCTGAGGTCGATCTGTCTAGATTTGAGGATGTAATCAAATCATCCTGATCCACTGTCTCAGAGTCAACGCTATCAAACAAGTGTCGACGTCTAGGTTGTTGGACATGCACAACTTGCCACCATGGATGAGCATCTGTATTCTTGTAAAAGAATGCTTGTTCAACATGAGTTGGCAAAATGTAAGGCTCTTTTGTTGCACGCAATAACTTCGAGGAGTCGACGGACCAAAATCCGGACGGTTCTCTTTTCATTGTGGCATTATTGCCTTTATACCCGGCACGGAACCAATCCACCTTCAAAACCACCTGTCAAAATACACGAATAAAAACTTTAGAATTATGTTTAGCTTTAAGAAATCTATATGTTATTGTTGCATGAAGAGAGATCTCATTTACCTGCTTGAAGATACGATATGATACTTCATAAATGCCGACTATGGTTCCCACGTAACCAAGTTCACTGTCGATAAGATTTGTGTCTCTTGAACTTGCACGTGATAATTGCTTAAAAGAGGCAACAACGCAAGAATCCTGAGTTAGACGTAAGTCGTCAATAGATTTTATCCGAAGATGTCCATAAGCCCACATGTTGGTATACATTCGAGCCTACACCAGTTTCAGCCCTCCTTCTACTATTCAGCCCCTCAACTTCTGCACACATAGAAAAACACCCAAAAATAGGCTGCCAGCCCCTCCATAAGCATGTGTACCCCTTCAACACTTAGCCCAACTAGTAGCAAGTAGAACCCCCACCTCGGGGGGGTCACTCGTATAAATATGTAAGTATCACGTGGGTTCAACAGAAGGACATTTTAAATATTTAAAACTTACAGAAATATATTTACAGAGGGGATTTATTTATTGTATTTTAAAAACAAATTTACAGATTTGAATAGGAAAGGATACATTATATTCACTAAAAAATTCACAGATAAGGGACTTTTTAAATAGGCCTTGAACGCACGTGATATAGAGGATTTACATATAGTGACCCCCCCGAGACCCCCACGTGCAGTTCAGCTTTTGTGCGCCACCTGCAAACAGCCCGACAACCTGATATTCGACTCTCTGTTCAGTCCACGTGTAGTCCAGTCATGTGCGATCCAAGCTGACAGTCGCCACAGAGAGAGAGAGAGGTTCAGTCGGCCCTGTATGTACTGCAGCGCTGCCTCTTTCCAGAGAGAGAAAACGCACACCCTCCTCTCCTGTAGCCCTGAAGCACACCTGCAGCTCTACCCACCTCCTGTCCTGCAGCCCTGCATAGCTTTTCACCACAAAGAGAGGGAGAGACCCACACAGCAGCCTTCTCCAAGAGAAAAGCGCACACTCCAGATTAAGTAGGCACCTCCCAGAAAGCATGAGAAAGAAAAAAAAAACACATCCTCCAAAAGTGGAGTAGCTTGCCAAAATAGCTTTTGGGCCACCCAAGGTTTTAAAACCTTTATAACTTTGATTTTTTCCCACCAAAGGTTGTAAAACCTTTTTAAATTAAAGTCTCTTTGCCCCCTTCACACTTTGGGCTGTCCACACATGGGCTTCCTTTTTAACTCCAATCTGATGCCATTCACACTGTCCACCACGTCCCCGTGCACACCTGCATACTGTCTAGAGAAAAACACAGGGTCGTGACACACAACACAACTAAGCTTGGGTGCCATCAAGTTTGGCGTTCTAGAATGTTGCATTGGATCGTCTCAAACAATGGCATGATTAACATAGAGGACGAGCACAATCAACAAGAACATTGGAATACTTGTGTATGTTTCATTTTTGGTGAGTATGGGGATTTCATGGAGCTCAACATAGTCCCCACTACACCCATGCAATGGTTACTAACGTGGGAGCATCAAATTGATCAAAGCAGTCAGTTGTTTTACCCATGGACGGTACCAGCTCACGTAAACCCAATAGAAAACCCAACACAAAGAGATACTGGTTAGGTCGCATGCGGAATCATGCAGTCAAAAACAAGCTCACTGGAGGCTAGGGAATGCACAGGAAAATACAGGCTATGGCTCATTGCCTGGATCAATACATACATACACCCGCGGCAAACCACAACAGCATACTATCAGCCCCCACTCTTCGCTGCTGCTGCTGGTTCTGCTCCACTTTCCCACCCGCCCCTGGTCAGGCCCCCAAGGCAGCAACATAACTCTCCCTCTCTCTCTCTCTCTCTTTTCCGTTGCCCATCTCTCCTGCTACTCACATATGCACCTGTGCACCTATTGCCCACCTGCGCACCTTAGTTGTAGAGTAGGGTTGTAACCCACCTCCAAGCAGGTAAGGGCTTGCACCTCATGGGGGTGGGGTTCGTGAAGAGCAGCCTCTCAAACAGTCTAGCAGTTTGACATGGCCAGCAAGAAAACCTTCTCCGAAACCCTTAAGAGGGTTGGGAACATGTGGAGGTATTGGAGGACGAGGAGATTGCGAATGTTACTTATGTCCCGAAATGTGAGATTCTACAAAGAAAGCTGTGCAGAGCTATCCCTCTTTCATCGACATTGGAGATCCCTCAGTGTGGCAATCAAAGGAAAACATGTGGTTTTGAGGTATGCATATATGAAAGATAAAATTAAAGGTCACTTAAGGGAACGAAGGTGTGGATGGCGGATGAACTCACAGCCACACAACTAAAAAACAGGAAACAAGAACTCAATAAAGTATACGAAGCAAGGAAACAAGAAAAATGGGCAGTCTACCATAGAGGTAGAGCTGTTATCTTGCAGATTTCAGGACAACCAAACATGGTAGTAATGAAGAGTAGCTGCTAGAGAAATCCTTCATGTTATCTAGGATTCTCCTACGGTCATGTAGGGAATTTAAACTATTTTTAGTTTTATCTCTATTTTCATTTTGTTGCCCCCGAAGTGGAATGTAATCACATGGATGTATCTGATTAGTCCTATAGGTTAGATGTGGCCTCTAAAGGATGTTAATATAGTTTTCTTTCTTTCTTCTCTCTCTCTCTCTCTCTCTCTCTCTCTCTCTATATATATATATATATATACAAACACACTCTCTCTCTCTCTCCCTCTATATATATATAGAGAGAGAGAGAGATAGCGTCTCTCTCTCTCTCTCTCTCTCTCTCTATATATATATATATATATATATAGAGAGAGAGAGAGAGAGAGAGAGAGAGAGAGAGAGAGAGATGAATGCTCTCAGTTGTCACACACATACATACATACAAACACTCAGGTTCATACCTCTCCGTGCTCTCCCGCTGGGTAGTCGAAGAGAAATGAGGTTCTCGGTGAGCGCGGGAGTATAAGAATGCGTAGCATCGCTTAAGCGATAGCAAAAAAAAATCGCATAAGCGAGGATTTTTTTTTAAAAAATTTAACGTCGCTTATGTGACGCTAGTCAGCCTGCAAGCGTCGTAAAAAACGTCGTTCAAAAGCATCGCATAAGCGATTCAAAAAAAGCATTACATAAGCGACATATTTTTTTTATATAATTCTTTTACATCGCTTAAGCGACATTGGATCGCTTAAGCGATGCATTCGTCATCGTGTAAGAGACGGTGTATATTTTTAACACCCTCGCTACAGCCCCCCAATGGCTAGTAGTGACACGAGACTTAAGTGTCCTCAGTTGAGGCCTCACCCATTGGTATACTGCATGCATTGTATATGCAACTTGGGAACCATGTTACGAGTATGTGTAGACCTATACCCACATTAGAAAAAACAACTACAGGTACACAACAATACTTAGCTTTACCTACACCACCTGGGCAAGGGCATGCTCTAGGGGAAAATTTCTCATATGCGCAAAACTAAGAAAGGACAATGTATAGAGTACCCCACGTGCCTATACTACCACCACAACCACCAGAACCTCACATAATGTCAATTATACATATTATCATTGAAGAGTTGCTATAAGAAAGAGAATATGCATGGGAACCTTGGCAAACCATGGAGGAGTTAAATGACATTTGGGAGGTAAGCCCATAGTTTTTTTAAATGCGAGGAAAAACACTAGTGCGAGTGTTCCAGACTGCCATGAAATGGAAGGGAAAGGAAATTAATGCCACAATAAGGAGAGTCCCACAGCTACAATGCTATCACTACCAACAATGACCTCACCATGTAGCTCTGAGTGCCCTCACAAAGTCAATGTAATGAACTCACGAAATACTCAAGTCAATACACACCTAATATTGAGTTGTGTAAAATGTAGAGTTGACCACCTAATCAAGGAATCTCCTTATAGAGGCATTCACCAACAACCACTAATCCAACCACGGGACTCTAAATGATTGGGGTGCAATCAAGGCCCGCGGGGTTCACCTAAAAATATGTAAGTATACCATGTGAGGGGTTATTTAATAGGTAAGTATACCATGTAAGTCTAAAGTGGAGGGGTTATTTAATAGGTAAATTTATAAAAATATATTTACATAAGGGGTTTTTTTAATAACTTTTGAAAAAAAAACGTAAGTCCATAAAGAAAAAGGGTTCATTTTATTCATGAAAAAATCAGATACCACTTGAATGCATGTGATACATATGATACTTAATGTCATGACTTGTGTGCAAGCACTAATGACCCCTAAAAATAATGGAGAATCTTTAGCTAAATCTTCTACTCGTATGTCAGGAAGAAGAAAGAAAAAAATGGTGGAGTGAGGAGATTCTATAGTGGTGATTCAAAAGATGGTTTGGATGAGGGAACACTCGGCACTGAACTACCGAGTTAAGTCAAGGTAATATGCTAAACAAGAAAAAAAAGAAGTGGTGACAAGTAAGGAAGCTGAGCTAGCTGATGAACCAAAGATACTAAGAGGGGGTAGGTAAGTACAACATCATATTAGTGAATTTGGGAATTTCCCAATTTCCATTTTTTAATACTTAAAAAAGGGGACATGGATAACATGTTTGTAAGTTTCTCAAAACCCTATCATATGACCTATCGTTGGAAAGCGCTTGAAAAATGGAATCTAAAGAGCTATAAAGCGCTCATTTTGGATTAGTGGTGTTCAAGTTATGGTTAATCCAAACTTTTGACCACGTGTCCCAAACTTGTGGGAAATTCCAATATTCCCCAATATGGTGTTGTACCCAAATGCCCACAAGGAAATAGACAAATTAGAGGCTGCACAAGCCCTAGTCCATGAAAGCCAAAAGAGGTTTGAGGAACGATTGAAATGGTCTATCCTGGATGAAACTTCATGGGGGAAACAAAATAGTTGAAGGTGCCAGAACTTGTGTCAAAACATAATAGATCGACTTGAAAGGAGGAGGAAAGAACGATTTGTTCTTAAAGATGTATGAGGAAGGAGGAGAATATCCTCTACATGACTCAATAAAAATTTCCCTAGAATCATATAATAGTGATATTGGTCAAGACCAAAGGACTAGAGATGTGGCAGGGCTACCAACATTTCTCTCTATAGAGATGAAAATGCCAATTGGAACCTCGCTGAGAGACTTTGGACTGATTTAAAGGATTGGGTGGAAGCCAATCTGCCCCCACAACCAATAGTAAATTACCCTTTCCTCTTCATGAAGATGTAGAATTGGTTAAAGGATGGGATGACTTGCCATAACTAGTTCAAATATCTATTAATGATATGGGAAAGTATTATGAGAGTGACGACACAAATGTAACACTCCTAGTGGTGCATAAGGGTTATCAAGCTCTTACAATCGTTGATGGTGGAGAAAGAGTAAAGAAATGTTGGGAAAAATGTGAAAACTAGCCTTAGAGTGAATTAACCTCATTGTAAAAATGACTGACGGTACCATGTCGTGGCCTATGGGAGTTTTATAGAACTTGAAGATGAAACTCCTCATTCCACTACTGTAAATGTTTGCGGTCTAGAAATTTATTGGGCACTCAGATTTGTATGATTAGTGATTCTTGGTAGATCTTTTATGAAGAGTGCTCGGATGGTTCACGACTGGTTCAGGACTCGGTCACCACCATGGATCACATTTATTTATGAAAGGACTAACAACTCTTGAAAGTAGACGTATGAACATGAAAGACACATCCCATAGATGGAGGGTTATTCGGTAATGATTCCGAAACCATGAAAAGAACAACCTCGGTATAACTATGTGGCTACCCAACCATGAACAACTAGAAGTGTCATATAGGAAGAGAACATCTTATATGCCCCTCTTTTGAATGATGATTTTTTTAGGAATTGGATACATGTACCAGCCACCATGATATATGTCATGGGAAAGTCCAGAAAAAAGGTTTTGGAACTAGATCAGAATGATGAAATTTCAGTCTCACCACGGTGTGCATGATGAGGACATCTGTGATGCGAGTCATGGAAAAACTCTTCAAAGGAGCAAGATTTTAATTCTAATTATGGAAAGGAAGCTTCAGATTCAGCCACAAGGTTGAAGTTCCAGAGATGGATGAAGAAGAAGCGTTATTAGGCTAACCATAGTGACATCCTTAGAAGAGGACCGACATATGGTTCATGGCTAAGATACATCAAAGCCATTGAAATTCACAAGGAATTATCTAAGAATTGGGGAGAAGAGTAAGCCACATTCATAAAGAATTCATCTTCCCATTAGGACTAAAAATCTCTACATCTTCCCATTAGGGCTAAAAACGTTAAAAAAGGGCCACATTTTAATCACTTGTATTGGATTTGGATTAAGCTTCGAAGAACCAATAGAAATGTGACATTCTACCATAAATATGACATTGGGTGTCATATCCACTTTTTACTAACCTCACTAGTTTTGGCTGTTTTAGTGGGTTATCACCACTTTAATGTGATATGGTGCGGCTATTTCAACGTCACTTTAGTGGGTTCCAACTTCAAGGGCCTGTCCTCACATGCCAAATGTCAATACTTTAAAAAGTGAAAATTTAAAATTTAGGTTTCCCTCAAAATGAGTAAATGCATTTGAAATTCCCTAATCTACCATGATTGCACCTCTTTCTAGTCATCTTTTTGGATCATCCTCTCCTCTATTCATTGTCTAACAATGTTGAGACAACAGTCTAAATTGAGGCACACTCCTAATGCCATTTCATTATGCATTCTTCATAATGTTAAAGATGATCAGGGTGTGTAGAAAGGTATAAACTTCAAATTAAACGATTCGGTGACTATGCAACCATCATGCAAAGGTCCAAGGCAAAGAAGAGGCTTAGTGCAATACCATTGAAAGGGGCGTAACTTAGAATTCAAGATAGCAAAAGATGGATGGAAGGCAAAGGTGCAACATGTGTACACAACAAGAGACATGCACATGCATCCTTCTACTTCAACATCTGCATGGCAAGATCATTATAAGACATTTTTTTAAATTGTCTTTATGTTCTTTATGATTCTATGGTTTATTCACATGTGTTGTATATGTGATAGATGTTTATCCATCAACTTGAGTGGCAACCTGTGGAGTCATTACCGCCGGGACTTTCGAAGCCATGCATGCTGATCTTGGGAAAGTATTATTTTCCAATCAATCATATATTTTTTTCATTAATAAATATATTTTTTTATACAATGCTAAGTGTATCATCCTTATAAGACCAAAAGCTTATGAAAGACTGGAGAGTTTGGCTATACCAAGCCTAGGGACTTTCTAGACAAAGGTACTCTATTAGCATTTAAGTCCAAGATTGTCTTGGATATTCAGAATTTTATGAAAGCAAGAAGGATTTCTAAGAGGAGTAGGCTATCATGGTTTATACCTCTCCATGAATTTTTGGCATGTTTTCGAGAAGCAAACATGAAGAGGACAAAAGCAATGTGGCTATCTACACATATATATGAGTTTGACTTGGATAATGAAGTTGGAGCTGAATGGAAAGTGAATGAAGTCATCCATAGGGGTGATCTTATAAAATATAATGCGTGCATTGAATCTATGGTGATGGCATACAACATCTCTTGACAATCTTTATGCATTAGCTTAAAGTACAAATGATGGAAAAAGAGTAGAGGGACTTGGATGCCATTGGATTCAGAGGAACAATTTGTGCAGTATGACCTAACAGTCAACTTGAGTGATGATGACAATAGAGTCATCCCTATAAATACAAAATAGACATTGAGGGATGTGCGTACGTCCTTGGAATTCCCATTAGATGCCTTACCATTAGACTACAAATTTGAGGTAGATAGTATTATGGTGGAAAGAAGGTCCGAAAATACTTTTAGTTGTATGAAATATTTGCCCCCTCTAATCTTGAAGTTTTTTTAATGCAATATAATTTTGCACCCATGTATCTTGTCTTGTCGATTAATTTTGTAAAATAGTTATTCAACATTATTCAAACAAGACAACCAATGTAAAATGAGAAACTAAACTCAATATTAATTTCTTATATATATTTATTACAATGGTATCATTCCAAGTTGGTTGGTTACAATGTATGAGAACAAAAAAACTATCTACTTTGGCAAGTCAGTGTCCATATAAGCTTTGGCTTCTTCGCCTTCCTTGGTCGGCTTGGACTTTGATTTCTTGAATGTTTTCTTTGACTTGGCCTCTTTTTCCTTAGAGTGTTTCTATTCTTGAGAAGCCTTTCCCTTTACTGCGTGTATCGTTTTCTTCTTCCCAAATTTCAATGGAGATATTGTGGGAAGTCCTTTCTTTCTTTTTCAATGGCTTCTTTGCCATCATAGGTGGGATTGCTGGTGGTGGTGGTGAATCTAGATCTGTTGTGGGAAGATCCACACGATTGTCGAGCATTAATTTGATTTCCTTTGCTCTCACCCACCAAATGTATGTGTCTGTATAACATGAAGTTGTGAACTATAAAACATTATGACAAAAATCTTAGTATATATTAATAGGATATGGAATTTTAAGGAAAATATTAAAAATTTTCACAACTCTTTTTGATGTGTCTATTGAAAATACTCATAGCTACTCTTTTTGATATGTCTACTGGAAATTTTGTGTCTACTGGAAATTTTGATTGCATGTATCTCCATGTGTTTGCTTACCACTCTCCATCCACATGAGCTTCCATTAGTTTGTAATGGAACCTATAGCAATGATAGTCCTTGTTTAGACTTTTAATTAAAGCTTTATTACAAACTTAAAAGTTATCATTTATATTATTATAAGTTATAGGAAAGATTAAAAACTGATGTGGAGTTTTATTGTTGGAGGAGTGGAGGATGGAGTGTTTCTAATGTGCTTAATATGCATTTAGATGTCCTGTAAAATAACAAACCACATAAATTATTCAATCTAATACAAATTGAATCTTAAACACAATCTCTATTAAAATAAAAAATTTACAATTTGGCTTCTCCATGCATACCAAACATGGAATTCAAGAAACATGTCTTTCTTTTCTTAATATCAATTAATTATAATTACACTCCAATGGCTCCTACAAAATAGAGAAAAGAAAAAAATTTGATAGAGATGTATTAAAGGACATAAAACAAAGTAAAACATACTTAAAATAAAATACTTACATTTCATTATAAGGTATAATTACATATTGCACCTTTTCAAAGTCGCATCTCCTCAACCATTCTTCCAGCGTACTAAAAATGGTGCTTGTTTCTCTTAAATAAAGAGAGACTATGTGATCTAACATAAAAATAAGATAATAGGCCTCTGAGGGTAGGGTGGCCAAAAGAAGCCTACAAAAACAAATAAGAGGATAAATTAGGCATTTATCTTGGAAAAAAAAATAGTAGATAAATTTTTATAAAAATATAGCTTACATACTTGAGAGATATCATGATCACAACATCATTTATTTCTCGATTTATCTCTGACAACATATATGTATCTAAAGGCGCTATATCAAGGTACTCAGCACCATCAACAGAATCTTTCACCTGAAAAACAAGTTGTCCAGGTACATTCTTTAAATCCTAAAGATTATTCTCTTCAAGGTCCATCAACTCATCTCACAACAACAACATAAAGCAAGCATAGACGCACAAGTTACGGGGGCATCTATAATCGCGTCTATAAATGCGTCCAGTTCCTTTGAAACTAGATGCTCTTATAGACGCGCAAGGTACGTGGGCATCTATAATCGTGTCTATAAATGCATCTATAATCGCGTCTAGTTCTTTTGAAACTAGACACGAGTTTTGACCCACTTATAGACGCAGTTGGAATTGTGGACCTTGCAAAGAAAACAGAATCTTCAATCCCCAAAAATATCATTTGCTGAACTATGTGCACAAGATTTTGATAATATGCATGATTTTTTGGTGCATTTATATACAAATGAATCTCCAGAAAGCATATTTGCAAGGAAAGAGAGAAAAAATAGGTAAATAGAGTAATGTGGTGAAAGGGATGGATACATGCAAAGGCTTAGGTATATCAAGTAATTCCATGAAAAACAATCCAAACGACAATGATTCAATCCCCACATCTTTTCATCAAAGTGAAGCTTTTAAAAAAAATCTTGAACCTTCACGGTTGGATACATGTAAAGGCTCTGGCATATCAAGTAATTCCATGAAAAGCAGTCCAAAGGTGAATGATTGAGTAATGTCACGAAAAGCAACATATCACAATAAATCTATACATGTAATCTCAAAAAGGCATGAATCTTTACAAGTAATCTAAAAAACATAATAGTAACATATCACAATAAATCTATATCGGGCTATCTATGTCTCATTTGTCTAATTGTAGTTTTGATAATAATAAACATATTGGGATGCCATTGACTGATGTGGAGGACACATCAATAAGGTGATTTTCGAGACTCGCGTGCATTGTGAGTCTTGTCGATTCAAAGTGTCGATTCAAAGTGCATAAATCCATCTCATATTACCCCTGTCTCATTTCTCTAATTACAGCTATGAATTACTAATAAAACAATCAATCAACCACCAATAGCAAACAACCAAAAGGAAGACCATAGCCATAATAAAAGTACAATGAAAGAACT
Source organism: Cibotium barometz (assembly GCF_041138505.1). Lineage (NCBI taxonomy): Eukaryota > Viridiplantae > Streptophyta > Polypodiopsida > Cyatheales > Cibotiaceae > Cibotium > Cibotium barometz. Next base: position 4,366,045 of record NC_141074.1, read on the forward strand.
AGAGTTCAACCTCGTCTTCAATGAGGTCAGCCCTTGCTAAAGTATCTATCTCAATGTCCATGCCTATATCCAAATCTACAAAGAGATAAATATTCCCACTATTAGAATCATCACTATGAGAGGCAATATCATCATCTCCAATAGCACGATCATCATCTCCAATGGCACGATCATCATCAATGTTTTCCAAGCTATCTCCCTCCATAGTTGAGTTGACATGCTCCTCATATGCTCAATGTCGGTGAATGTACTATAAATGGCTCTTGAACATGGTGAGATTGTGATTATATGCCACCATCTCTTATTTTCAATTATTGGTTTGACACACAACCTATTCAAGCACAAAGATACATCATATAAAGAAATTACATCTCTACTATCTGTAAATGAAGATATTGTAATTACCAATAATTATATGTACCTGTTCACAATGTTGTGGTAACACTAGAGTCCCATCCTTTCCTTGCCAAGACTTTGTAGAGTCAATGGTCACAGAGCCACTTGCATGATGCCTAATTGTTGCATTAGGACCTCTTTCCACCACATCCTTAAACCACTTGACATCCAAAATATATACAAAGAAGCTCCGAAAGTCAAACTTAATGATATTTTGGATCAATCCACAATAATCATCCATGGCTCCATGGGCTCCCTCAAAGCTTGCAATTACCCCACAATCTTGGGTGTTCCTCTTCTCATCAATCCTTTGTGTGCAAAAATGTTTACCCTCGGACCACAAAGCATTAAACATTGTGCACTATACTAAGACAAAAAAGTTTATAAATACCTCAAAATAAATTTTTGCAAGTTTAACATACTAAAAAATGATTGAGAACACAAGTTTGTTTACCTTTTGGAAGTATCCTCGGGCATACTCCCACTCCTCCAATGTGATATGCACGTTTTCGTCTTGCGCCACTCTCTCCATCTCCTCATATAGCCAATCTACATCAAGATCCTTGTGAAGTGATCGTAGGTGCTCCGAGTATGGCACACTACATCCATGGTGCTTATGGAATGCCGACCTTTCACTTTGTCTTCTTGCCTTTTCATCCTCATACTTTGCCACCCATCTTCTCATCACATCACTATTAAGCACACAAAAGATATTAAGCTTACTATGCATCTCTGTATCCATGACTTTGGTCTTTCCCTTTCCTTGAGGAACATGAGAGGTCATCCTCAATCTTCTTCATTGCTCCATAGGCGAGGGGGAGAGGGATTCAGTCGACAAGGTATTCTGAGATATAAACAAGCGATTCTTGTATCAACCAAACCCTCAGCCATACTACCTTTTGGCTTTGCATTTTTCCTTACAAAATCCTTCAAGGTCTTCATGAAATGCTCAAGAAAGAACATACATCAAGCATGCACAGTGCCACATATGGCAATCTAATCAATTAAATGAACCATAAGATGTAGTTGGCTGGTGAGAATTGACTGTGGGAATGTCTCCTCCACCAAACAAACCACCTCCATCGCCATGACCCTTGCATAGTCAAGTGTACATGGATCGATTTCCTTTGAGCTCACATATCTACAATGCGAAACAATAAACAAATCATTTTAAGGAAAACGTGTGTAGAAAATTGACTATGAGGGTTTGGGGTACAAACCCTCACAAGCTCCCCCATCTTATAAATCGTATCTCGCACTTCGTGGGATGCACAATTGGAAATGCTTGTAGGAAGAATAAACTATAAACATTTATACACCATGATTAGATACATCATGATTGAACAAGTTAAATATGTACAACTTCAATGTTTCACTTACTTGAAGCATCTTGTGTCAATCGTGGGACTTCAAGCCATATATTGCTCAACACCTCTCTTCTTTGTCTTTGTGAAGGCACCTTTTAAACACCTCATGCACCCCGTTGGAGTATGGAATGTAGTAATGGCATCTTTCACCAACTTCTCCTCCTTATTTGTCAATATCCAAGGTGCTTGAGGTAGAATTGTCTTCCTATTTGGTCTCTCTCGTGGCCAAGCTCTTTGCATTGTCTCTATGCTTTGTAGATCCTCTCTTATAATCAAGGAGTTCCGTGTTTCTCTCAAGTTCTCCCAAATTTTAGAGGCAACATTCTTGAAGATGTGCATTGGATCAAGAAGATGCTTCATTTTGAGGCTCGTCCAATATGGTAGGCAAAAGAAGATAGAGTACCTTATCAAATAACAACAAATATTAAGAGGATTATCTTTTTAAATAAAAGCTTGTATTAGAATTATATGTCAAAGATATATTACCTATTCATGCCGGGGGAGGAGGACATTCCACTCCATTCCATAATGCCTTCCAATTTCCCATGCTTAGTGGATGTGGAGAGACTCCCATCCAAGAACGAACAAATTTGGGATGATGATGAGGGAGAAATTGATGATGATTCTCATATATCACTTTCTTCAAGCTCTCTGGCCTAGATGCCACCAATGATGGACCACAAATAGGACATGCATGGTATCGAGATGTGGGGAGACCTAAACAACATACACATTTAAGCATGTCAAAAAATAGTACAATGATAATAAAGAATCATCATGAATAGAAACCCATTGACTCACCTAAACACTCGCATAACCAAGAAAGTCGTGCATTGTCCACATCAAGATGGCCTTCAAGAGAAAGTCTCATGAAGATGGAGGCCGACATATGTCATGCACATTGATACCTCTCCAAAGTATCTCAAGCTCATCAATCAAGGACTCAAGATATATATCCATTTTCTTTAACTTATGTTTCCTAGGAATGAGAAGGGATAACATGACATGTCCTTTCTTTATTGCCATGGATGGAGGAATGTTATAATCCACCACTACTACTGGCCATATACTATATGAGGTGCTCTTGATTCCAAAAGGATTAACACCATCCAATCCAAGTCTTACATGTCTATGCTCTTCCTTGAAGCTTGGCCACATTTCCCCGATGTGCTTCCATGCAGGAGTGTCTGTTGTTGCAATTCTTATCTTTTCATCATTGGATCGATGAGAGGAATGCCATGACAAGAGCTCTGCAATATATTTGCACTTGAACTTGTGTTGGATGCGAGCTGGAATGATGGGAAAATGTCGCAACACCTTACGCGGCACATGTAGACCTTTAAGGTCCTCTCGATATCTTGGCTCGCCCCACAAATAGGACACTCTTGAGCCGCCGCATGTATCCCACGGAAGAGAACACAATCATTGATACATGCATGGATGCGAGTATAATCCAAGACTCTAAGAGATGTCACAAAGCACCTTGCTTGGTCTCTTGAGGTTGGCAATCTATTCTCCTTTGGAAGCATCTTCAATAAAATCCCATCGACAAAATAATCAAATACATTAATATAAAAAATAATTTCTTCTTATATATCTGTAATGGAAGTAGACAATTTATGAAAGTAGAAAACTCACTTGAGAAGTGCATTCAAACTTGCATTGCTCCATCCATAGATTGTTTGCAAGTTGAGCAACTTGACAAAAGCACTTAGAATGGAATATGTGCATCCCTCAAAAAGTGGGGTTGAAGCCACATTATAAAGGTGATCATTTTCCATGGCTTTTTCATTTTCACTAAACTCATTGGAAAATAGAGCACATACCATATCTTCTAAAACCTCTTCCTCCACCATCTCACGAGGAAAGAGTGGCGGTCTTGTATCTCCATGATTCCAATCCTCCACCACTTCTACGTTTTGTGAAGCCTCTACCATTTCTCTACGCGCTTGGCCTCTTGATGCCGCCTATGAGTGAACATAAAAGGGTGCGGCGCATTATCCTACACACGAGTATTTCAATGTGAGTCTCCATTGAATACTAATTCTTAATTAAATTCTTACAATATAAGCAAAGTATACTTACCATTGACCCTGTCGGTTCCCATTTTCCATACATTGAAATGTGATTCATCGTAATGCTATGTTGTTGATGCATACATCCTCGACAACGATCACACATACATTTTATTTTTTGTTGCAACCAACGATCCCGATTTTGAACACGAAGGGACTCATCATCACTAGAAGAACTAATTAATGAAGACATCTTGCATATTCAAACAAAAAAATATATTTTTTATCTTTCTATGACTCATTGATAGACATGCTTTTAAACCCGATTTTAGACATGTTTGTAGACTCATTTGATAGACACGCTTTTAAACGCGATTTTAGACACGCTTTTAGACGCTAAAATAGACTCATTTGATAGACACGCTTTTAGACGCTAAAATAGATGCGCACTGTGTGATGAAAAAGATCGAAAATTAAACCCGAGAGCATTTTGAAAGTATGTAGAAAGGGCAAAATGCAGTTCTTTGCGAAAACCTACCTGCCCTATTTATAACCCTCTCTCACTCTCTTAAGCTTCATCACCAGGCTACAAATCTGCTTTACAAAGGACTGTGGAGTAAGAGATGGAAGGTACATACCTTGGTTGTGGGGGTGAGTCTCTTTTTGTAAGATTCCTCCCCCAACCCCCTTTTTGATGTCTAGTATCTTCCCCTGTAATCAACCCTCTTCAGAAATATAAAGACCCTGTTTGCTAACTATTTTAGCCTAGAGAGAGGAAAATTATTCTAGAGAGAGAATATTCAGATTTTGAATATTTTTGGATAGAAAAATATCTCTTATAATTCAGATGAGTTCCCCTGAAACAGAAATTCAAAAAGAATTTTCCAATGTGCAATTGGAATTAATTGGAAATAGGTATAAAGAACCTTAGTCTAAGGGTCTAGATTTTCAGAAATCTTTAGACTATGGTCCAATTAAGGTTCCTATGGGCCAATAGCATCAATCCATGTGTAGGGAAGAGATAAATCCAAATTTGTAAAAAGAAGATACCCAAAAATGAGTAAATGCTCACATAAGGTGAAGAGTTAAAAATGTACAAGGTTTATTAGTAAAAAAACTATGAGCAATATTAAAAATATGAGATATTTTGGGTATCCAAAAATGAGTAAATGCTCACATAAGATGAAGAGTTGAAAATGTACAAGGTTTATTAGTAAAAAGCTATGAGCAATATTAAAATGATTCCATTATGACACATATGTAAGGAAGGGGAATTCTTTAAAGGAGGTGCATATTTCACATAAGATGAAGAATTGAAAATGTACAAGGTTTATTAGTAAAAAACTACGAGAAATATTAAAATGATTCCATTATGACACATATGTAAGGAAGGGGAATTCTTTAAAGGAGGTGCATATTTCACATAAGATGAAGAGTTGAAAATGTACAAGGTTTATTAGTAAAAAAACTATGAGCAATATTAAAATGATTCCATTATGACACATATGTAAGGAAGGGGAGTTCTTTAAAGGAGGTGCATATTTCACATGCTTGAATGAGTTTTAAACTCATAAAAATTGAGATATTTCATCTCTCCTCTCTCCTCATTCAAGTCTAGTTCCAAAAAGTTAGCTTAACTGACCTAAAAATGGTCAAATATTGACCAAACTGATTTAGAAAATTCTAGAATCAGTTTGTTTGGTTAGGAGCTCAATTTTTCCTATAAATAGAAGCCTCCCCCTTGTTGAAAAATAGATAGTGTTTATGCATCGTTACTCTACTCCACCTAAGCCAAGAACTGTGAATTCATTTAATAATTCACTAGTTTTTGGAGCTTCCCTCTTTCTTCAATCCCCATTAGTGGCTCCATCAACATACTTAACCAATTGATTGGTTGGGAACCTCTACCGTGAACAAAGAATCAAGCAAGTTATAAGGTAATTAGTGAATATTGATCTTTCTATAATTTCTCAATGTTTCTCTCTTCTCAATCCCTCTCAAGCTTGAGAAGTTTAATTGGTATGGTTTTTTTAAATGCTATTGAAGTTTGAATAGTAGTGAAGAGTTACATAATTTAATAAATGCTATTGAAGTTAATTTTCATTTATGTTTAAATTCTAATGATTTTTATGTAAATTCTCTCTCTCACTCAAGAAATGGTCATACTCATGACCCGTTCTCAATCCAAATCAAGCTTTTCATAAAGCTTTTCCTTAACCCAAGATTAAGCTATGCTTGAGGTCATATTAATGGCTTTTTTATATGCTTTTAGTTTATGTATATTGATGATTCAATCCATTATGGATTAATAATCCAATTAGAGATAATTTTAATTATTTCCTTAATGATAAGCATTATCCCTTAGAAAAATTGAGATTTATCAGTCATAGCAGCGGAGCTATGGCAAAATTTTTATAAAAATTATGCATAAAATAATTTCATTCAAAGCATAAAAAGAGGACTTCCTACCATATTCTAGGAATCATCATCCTAGATTAATTGAAAGAATTTCATTACAATCATGGAGAAATTGAATTTTAATATCATGCATAAAGGATAAGTTTTTATATCAAAAGTGTTATTTTTACCATTTTTATTTCATGCATAGAAGTATGCATAGTGGATAAATTTTTATAGCAAAAGTGTTATTTTTATCATTTTTAATTTTCATGCATAGAAGTATGCATAAAGGAAATTTTTTTATATCAAAAGTGTTACTTTTATCATTTTTAATTTTCATGCATAGAAGTATGCATAAAGGAATTTTTTTTATATCAAAAGTGTTACTTTTATCATTTTTAATTTTCATGCATAGAAGTATGCATAAAGGAAAAAAAATTTATATCAAAAGTGTTTCTTTTATCATTTTTAATTTTCATGCATAGAAGTATGCATAAAGGAAAAATTTTTATATCAAAAGTGTTACTTTTATCATTTTTAATTTTCATGCATAGAAGTATGCATAAAAGAAAATTTTTATATCAAAAGTGTTACTTTTATCATTTTTAATTTTCATGCATAGAAGTATGCATAAAAGAAAATTTTTTTTTATATCAAAAGTGTTACTTTTATCATTTTTAATTTTCATGCATAGAAGTATGCATAAAGGAAAAAAAATTTATATCAAAAGTGTTACTTTTATCATTTTTAATTTTCATGCATAGAAGTATGCATAAAGGAAAAATTTTTATATCAAAAGTGTTACTTTTATCATTTTTAATTTTCATGCATAGAAGTATGCATAAAGGAAAAATTTTTATATCAAAAGTGTTACTTTTATCATTTTTAATTTTCATGCATAGAAGTATGCATAAAAGAAAATTTTTATATCAAAAGTGTTACTTTTATCATTTTTAATTTTCATGCATAGAAGTATGCATAAAAGAAAAAAAAATTTATATCAAAAGTGTTACTTTTATCATTTTTAATTTTCATGCTTAAAAGTATGCATAAAAGAAAATTTTTATATCAAAAGTATTACTTTTATCATTTTTAATTTTCATGCATAGAAGTATGCATAAAGGAAAATTTTTTATATCAAAAGTGCTACTTTTATCATTTTTAATTTTCATGCATAGAAGTATGCATAAAGGAAAAATTTTTATATCAAAAGTGTTACTTTTATCATATTGGATTTCATGCATATAGGTATGCATAAAAGATATTCTTTTTATACTAAAAGTGTGATTTTCCTCACAAATGGATTTTATGCTTAACTTAGATGCATAAGAGAAATTCTTTTATTATAAAAGTGTAATTCCCTACCAAATTGAAATTATGCATAAGAAGATGCATAAAAGATTGATTTTAATTTCGAAAGTGTTAGTCTCCTTAAATGGAATTTATGTATAAATAATTGTGTAGAGAAATCTTATATCAAATATAAGAATTCTCTTTTTAAAAAAAAGATATGAAATGTGATAAGATGTGATAAGAGGTGTATGAGATGTGATAAGAATTGATAAGATGCGTATGGAAAGTGATAGGATGTGATAAGAGGTGTATGAGATGTGATAAGAATTGATAAGATGCATATGAAAAGTGATAGGATGTGATAAGAGGTGTATGAGATGTGATAAGAATTGATAAGATGCGTATGGAAAGTGATAGGATGTGATAAGAGGTGTATGAGATGTAAAAAGATGTGATAAGATGTGTATGAGATGTGATAAGATTTGATAAGATGCGTATGGAAAGTGATAGGATGTGATAAGAGGTGTATGAGATGTAAAAAGATGTGATAAGATGTGTATGAGATGTAATAGAATGTGTTAAGATGAGTTAGGATGTGTTAAGATGTATATGGGATGTGTTAGGACGAGAATGGATGTAATATGGTTGTATGAATGAGATGTGGATGTATACATGTAGATGTATATGTATGAATGTGAATGTTGATGTGGATGTGGATGTATGGATGTAGATACGGATGTGTATGTATGTATGTGGAAGTGTATGTATGAATAAGGATGTAAAAATGGACGTATGTATATAGATGTGGATGTATGGATGTATGTGTGTAGATGTGGATGTATGTATGTAGATGTGGATGTATGGATGTGATTGTGAATGAAGAGGTGGATGTGAATGTATGGATGTAGATACAGATGTGGATGTATGTATGTAGATGTGGATGTATGGATGTGATTGTGAATGAAGAGGTGGATGTGAATGTATGGATGTAGATACGGATGTGGATGTATGTATGTGAATGTGGATGTATGAATGAGGATGTGAAAATGGATGTATGCATGTGAATGTGGATGTATGAATATGAATGTGGATGTGTGGACGTGGAAATGGAGGTATGGATGTATGAATGTAGATATGGATGTATGCATGTAGATGCGTATGTATGAATGTGAAATTGGATGTATGATGTGGACGTACGAACATGGATATGTATGTAGAATAATGAATATGAAGATGTATGTGAGGTAATGTAGTCTATATGAGTGAATGGATGAGAACGAGTACACACTGAATGGAATGTGGAATAAGTAATGTGGTCCGAGAGTGGATAATATGGAAAGACAAGAGTTCGTTATAGAAACTGTATTTGTGACTGTTTGTAAATGACTGTTTTATGTCAAGAATGCTGGAGAAGCATTTTGACCGTCTTGAGGATTAAGGTCATGAAGACTGAACTGATAAAGTTGCAACTGCTGACGGAGAGTCAATGGAGGACGTCTCGCGTAGCAAGGTCGATCGAGGTCTTGACCAGCCTCGACTCGATTTAAATGGTGAGCTTCCGGTAGTATGGTGGATGAGGGACCAAGGAAGCGGCCTATGAGTGAAGCGCTAGGTCACCTGCGAAGGATCCTAGAGGGTGCTGACCATACGGTGCTCGGGCTCTGGGTCGCCGAAGATACCCACACGTGCGTCGTGGAAGATATTGGAATAAGGAGTAAGAGTTGTTTTCTGAAACCGGGCATGGATCTGGTTGATTGACCTTGCTGGTCCTCAACAGATGAGTCCATGGCTCTTTTATATGGATCTGTGGGTTGATCTTGCTGATCTTCCACGGAGACTCCATTCTATTATATGAATATATTGCCGGTTACTATGAGCTAGGAACCATGGAAAAGGCCCCTGAGAGAACAGGTGGTGAGCGTTTTGGTTGCCAATGATGCCATAGGTATACCGATGAAAGAATGACTGGAAATAAGGATTCAACCAGAGACTTTGAGGATTGTCATCAGTGACATAATGGTTTTATTAAAGGATTGTTTTAAAGCTAGTTGATGCTAAGAAAAAGGCAATTTCATACTGGGTGTGTAAGTGGTATGACTAGTTTTATGTTTGCATGAACTTCCGGCTAGGGGGCCTTGGAACTCTTTTCCTTGGTACCCGGGACAAAATCTAACCAAATTCCAAATTGGATCCCATCACTACAGTGGTTGGGCGGTTGGCTAACCCATGGGATCGGATGGGGTTAGGCTGGACTGATGGATCCGTAAATCGAGATTTAATTTCTATTATTACGATAGATGAAGTAAATCCCGGATAGAAATTGTTCTATGGATAGGAATCAACGGCTGTGCCTCTTGATGGGGAAAAAAGCGTTGATCCCAATGATCCAAGTGCAAGTTCTTCCTTGATTTGACCAAGTACCGTTAAAGGTGCAGTCAGATCAGTTTGATCAGTAATGATCTTGACTACGTTAGAGTAAAGAGTTATCCTGGTGGAATCGCCCGTGCTTTCCGGGTAAAGGAAGTTTTTCCGGTTTCGGTTTTGGACAAACCGACGGATTAGTCTCTTGTCCGGATATCCGTGGGCGAGGCCCCGAGTGTGGGACCCCTGTCCCGCGCGAGAAGTGCTACTTCCGCTGCTAGTACCCCGAATCCGTTGCTCGGTGGGAACAGGGATCTCACAGTTGGTATCAGAGCAGGTTTTGAAAGCTAATAAAGATAAATAAATTCTTATCTGAAATTGGTAATAAGAATTCAGAAACAGCATTTTCATAATGTATTTTCATTCCGTAAGCTTCTTTAATGAAGAAATTTTAATCAAAGAAATTGTTTTTATAGATGGAAGTTTCCCATTTATCTGGTATTCCCGACCTCACCCAGTCTCAAGATATGATTGCATTTGCCTTCGAGCATCTCATCTCTTCCGCTTCAACACGAACAAGCCGAGCAAGACTCGCACGCCATTTCGAGGAATTATATTTTCCTAACCCAGTGGAGAGACAACAGCATAAGTGGGTTGCAGGGCTATATATCCACGCCTCTTATAACCGGCGTGCAATGCTGAGGCAGAACCTCTCATTGGCCATGATTTTGATAAAGCTGAAAATGACGCGTGGTGTCATTCTATATCTTTCAACGCCTCAAAATTTCAGACGTGCTTGCCGAGTTTATAGACTCCTTAGTCGATTTATCCCTAAGGAGAAAATAATAGCTCCCTTCGCAGTTAGAGAACTTATGTAACAGGGCATGACTATGGCCCAGTACGGTCCTCTTATATGTCTTTCGAGGAGATTTTGAACTCAGAGCCGAGTTGCTCTATGTATATATTGCAACTTTTATATAAATAAAGAAACGTTTTCCGGTTAAAAAATTCCTGTTGAATAAATGATTGTTTATGGCGAACGATCTACTGCTGATAAAGAAAAAAAAATCTGTTATCGGACATATGCCATAGATCTCCATTAAGATCTTGTCTTGTATAAGAAATTGTTTTCTGAACTCTTAAGTCTTAGGATCTCATGAATAATATCAAAATAAAAATTTAATAATATATAAATTTTGGCAAAATCATGAGACGAGGAAACCGTGGGGTCGTCAGCCAGACCCTGTCTCTGAAGATGACGAGCTTGACCTTAATGTTCGCAAGGCTCTTCATAGGTCTCAGCCAGGACCCTTCAAAGGAGAAGGGGAGAACTTGGGTGAGGCTCTCGAGAAATGGGTGGAAGCCTTGGAAGAGTATTTTGATGTCACAGGATACAATCATCAGAGCAATTGGCTAATAAAGATCAACTGAGAAGCCAAATATGTCAAAAATTTATCAAGAAACACAAAAAAGTTGTAATTGTGTGATATAATTCATACAATTTGATATTCAAACTGAAAAATTTATAATTTAGTAATTGGGTTTTCAGATGCCGCAATTGTATGGAACCCTGACTTGCTTGAGGCCTAGACATGATGGTATCTATCTTATAGTTCCAAGTATCATGACTACCCGTATATACCGAGAGTATAACTGCAGCTCTTTACTGACAGTATATACGAGTAAATCTAAGACTTGAAATTATAAGCGTTAATGCTATCCAGATGATGATTTCGAATGTGGTTGATATGATTTTTAATTCTGTTTGAGAATTGATGAATTGAATTGGATTCTGATTGAAAAATGACGATTTTCGAAATTTAGTTGAAATGTAATAAGCTGAGCGAAACCACAATGAGGATGAATGGGACGAGTCCCAGTGATGATATTCATAACTGGAATGATGATAATGATTTCAGCAAATCACTATGAGATTAGTGGATTGTGCTGTCAGATTGCTACTGTTAACACTTGAGACTGTAGATTAAGTTAAGGGATGACAAATTGAGAACTTGCTTAACTAAAATTCCTGTGGAGGAATGTTCAGAAGGAAAATTTTCAGTCTAATGGACCATTATCGTGTTAAAGATATGAATGATATGATCTAAATGAATTGTTATTTAATGATGAGTTCTATATAAGGGATAATTATCCCCGTATTCTGTTGGGTTGACCAGAATATAAGGAACCTCAGAATAAATTGGATCTTAAGAAAAAGAGTTGTCCTCTACCTTGCGAGATGAGGACATCTCGCACTTTTCAAGTGGGGTAGAATGTAAGATTCTCCCCCAGCCTTCGAGGTATACAGGAGTAAGAATCTCCCTTTCTGATCTTATAATTATTCTCTCTCTAAAATAAAAGAAAGATTTTGTTTAAAAAAGGAAGAACCTTTTCCCTGAATACTTCTCAAGAGTCCCACCTGTTTTAAGATTCAGAACAATGAGTTCAGAAGTGAGAATCGATGTTTTGGATATCAAGGTTTTGGTCTTCATTCGAGTACGGCCCAAAAGAAGTTCTTTATCTCTTGGGAAGTATAAGAAGTTATCTCCCAGATATTGTGGACCAAAGAAAGTAGGTGATTTAGCTTACGAACTTCTTTTATCTCCTCATCTCAAAGTTCTAAATGCCTTCTATAGAAAAATATGCCAAACCCAAATCATGGAAAGACGGTAAACTCCCTGCTCGCTCTGCTCCTAGCCTCTTTGCTGGTTGTCAGCGTTAGAGCTGCAGTTGGCAAACCTCCTCACGATGATCATCAACGGCCTCCCCTACTGTATGCAGATATCCTGCCCTTCATTGCCTCCTCCAAAATCAAAAATCCTCTCTTCGTCATGCTCCGTGGGAACACCCCGACTAGCTCCACTACAAGCCCCCCAATATTCCGGCCACGAGTAAGCCATAATCACTGTTTGATTGGAACACATTTCCGTGTGGCTTTTTGACAAACAGGAGCCGCGCAATTCTATTGGGGAGGCCTCCTTGCGAGTGTACCTCTGCTACTGATATTGACTATTAAATTAAATCCACTCTAAGCTGAATTGCATTCTAGGGTCAGCTAGAATAAATTTAATCTTTGTGCAGTAGGCCGACGCGTTCACGACGTTTGTTACGTGCGCTTTGGCCTTGATAAAATTATTCTCATATTATAGCTTGGTCTTGTAATGGAGGAATCTTGCTAAATAAAATTATACCTCATTATCGTTTGGTCTTGTAATGGAGGAATCTTGATGAATAAAAATATTATACTCAGTATCGTTTGGTCTTGTAATGGAGGAATCTTGATGCATAAAATTATACCTCATTATAGTTTGGTCTTGTAATGGAGGAATCTTGATAAATAAAATTATACCTCATTATAGTTTGGTTACTATCTTAATTTTGCATTGAAGTATTATCCGTACCCAGCTACAAAGCTGCAACCTACATTTGTAGGATAAGGTGGACTTATTAAAAGGAGTATCCAGGATAATGGTGTTGCACTTCTATTAAGGTGCACAAAGCTTCAGTAACATAAACAAAAGTGCTTTTGAGTTTTTTTCCTTAAAAGTCATTATTTATTTGGTGAGAACAGACTTGGCAAATGAGGATGACCTACAAGTGCCTGATGATTATGTGTTCAAGTGTAACGGCCATAAGGTATGTTATTCAATCTAACCTCGAAAAAGTATTTATTCCAAAACTACACCATAATCATTATTACTTATATACATTACTTTGATTTTTGGAAATAGGTACCAAGGAGAAAAGAAAGGACCATTCAATGTAAAGACATTATATGGAAGCAAGTTTTCGTGGTGCAAACGACTATCACATAGAGATAAATGGAGAAAAGAAAGGACCATTCAATGTAAAGACATTACAAGGAAGCAAGTTTTCATGGTGCAAACGACCATCACATAGAGATAAATGGAGATTAGTTACATCAATCATGAAAACATTTTGTATTTCTTAGAGCAATAGAAACTAAGACAAATATTCTACATTTTCTTATTGGATGTTTAAAACATTGATAGCATGTTCTCATTTTTTCCTATGCAGCGTGCTAATGTGTGTGGGATGATTCTTGTTGTTGGGGCGGTGAGGCTTCAGTGGCAAGTTACCGTTGGCTTCTAAGTTACGCTAGCTCCTTCCTTTATATAAGTCGTAACTTTTACTTGTCGTTCACAGTAATCTTACTCCCATCGATCTCCTTTCTTTCTTAATCTCCTTCATGGCTTGGCAACAAGAATTAGTTTTATCCATAATGATTCCTCACCTTCAAGACGCAAGTGAGTCTGTGAAGAAGGATTTTATAGAATAGTATGAGCGCTCACTTTTTCCTCACCTAGGAACTTCTGTAGCGCAGACCAAATGGCGGACCTATCAAGACATAACTAGGGTAACACCCTGGGGTCAGCAGCACTTTCGTAACAATGTCCGCTTGGCCATGGTTATCGAAGCCTTGGGTTTGGGTCCTCGATACTACTGCGTCATGAGATCAAGACATCTTGGGTTTTCTGAGCGAGTCTTCTTACTGGCGTGTTTTCTTCCTCATGAGAAGATATGCCTTTACCCCGTTTTTGGCTTACCTCTCAGAGGTCCTTTTGTTAGAACACCTCATACCACTGAGATAGGCGCAGCAATAACCCACAGAATCATTCCCATAGATGAGTTACCTTATACTTGTGCAGCTTGTGAGGACTGCTTTTGTGACCATATGATGGACGGGCTTATGGAAGTGTAAAGAGTTCCTCTATCTTTACTGTATAAGTTCCGAGAATGAATAAAGTTTAAATCTTGTTCGTATTTTGAATCTTGCTCTCTTTAAGACTTATCTTGGTGGTTAATCTTGATTAAAATTTTTCTCTAAGTCTCATGTTCGTGAATCTTGATTAAAATTTTTCTCTAAGTCTCATGTTCGTGAATCTTGCGAAATTATCACAAGTTGCGAGATGAGGACATCTCGCGTTTTTTAAGTGGGGTAGAATGTAAGATTCCTCCCCCAACCCCCTTTTTGATGTCTAGTATCTTCCCCTGTAATCAACCCTCTTCAGAAATATAAAGACCCTGTTGCTAACTATTTTAGCCTAGAGAGAGGAAAATTATTCTAGAGAGAGAATATTCAGATTTTGAATATTTTTGGATAGAAAAATATCTCTTATAATTCAGATGAGTTCCCCTGAAACAGAAATTCAAAAAGAATTTTCCAATGTGCAATTGGAATTAATTGGAAATAGGTATAAAGAACCTTAGTCTAAGGGTCTAGATTTTCAGAAATCTTTAGACTATGGTCCAATTAAGGTTCCTATGGGTCAATAGCATCAATCCATGTGTAGGGAAGAGATAAATCCAAATTTGTAAAAAGAAGATACCCAAAAATGAGTAAATGCTCACATAAGGTGAAGAGTTGAAAATGTACAAGGTTTATTAGTAAAAAACTATGAGCAATATTAAAAATATGAGATATTTTGGGTATCCAAAAATGAGTAAATGCTCACATAAGATGAAGAGTTGAAAATGTACAAGGTTTATTAGTAAAAAACTATGAGCAATATTAAAACGATTCCATTATGACACATATGTAAGGAAGGGGAATTCTTTAAAGGAGGTGCATATTTCACATAAGATGAAGAATTGAAAATGTACAAGGTTTATTAGTAAAAAAACTATGAGCAATATTAAAATGATTCCATTATGGCACATATGTAAGGAAGGGGAGTTCTTTAACGGAGGTGCATATTTCACATGCTTGAATGAGTTTTAAACTCATAAAAATTGAGATATTTCATCTCTCCTCTCCTCATTCAAGTCTAGTTCCAAAAAGTTAGCTTAACTGACCTAAAAATGGTCAAATATTGACCAAACTGATTTAGAAAATTCTAGAATCAGTTTGTTTGGTTAGGAGCTCAATTTTTCCTATAAATAGAAGCCTCCCCCTTGTTGAAAAATAGATAGTGTTTATGCATCGTTACTCTACTCCACCTAAGCCAAGAACTGTGAATTCATTTAATAATTCACTAGTTTTTGGAGCTTCCCTCTTTCTTCAATCCCCATTAGTGGCTCCATCAACATACTTAACCAATTGATTGGTTGGGGGCCTCTACCGTGAACAAAGAATCAAGCAAGTTGTAAGGTAATTAGTGAATATTGATCTTTCTATAATTTCTCAATGTTTCTCTCTTCTCAACCCCTCTCAAGCTTGAGAAGTTTAATTGGTATGGTTTTTTTAAATGCTATTGAAGTTTGAATAGTAGTGAAGAGTTACATAATTTAATAAATGCTATTGAAGTTAATTTTCATTTATGTTTAAATTCTAATGATTTTTATGTAAATTCTCTCTCTCACTCAAGAAATGGTCATACTCATGACCCGTTCTCAATCCAAATCAAGCTTTTCATAAAGCTTTTCCTTAACCCAAGATTAAGCTATGCTTGAGGTCATATTAATGGCTTTTTTATATGCTTTTAGTTTATGTATATTGATGATTCAATCCATTATGGATTAATAATCCAATTAGAGATCATTTTAATTATTTCCTTAATGATAAGCATTATCCCTTAGAAAAATTGAGATTTATCAGTCATAGCAGCGGAGCTATGGCAAAATTTTTATAAAAATTATGCATAAAATAATTTCATTCAAAGCATAAAAAGAGGACTTCCTACCATATTCTAGGAATTATCATCCTAGATTAATTGAAAGAATTTCATTACAATCATGGAGAAATTGAATTTTAATATCATGCATAAAGGATAAGTTTTTATATCAAAAGTGTTATTTTTATCATTTTTATTTCATGCATAGAAGTATGCATAGTGGATAAATTTTTATATCAAAAGTGTTATTTTTATCATTTTAAATTTTCATGCATAGAAGTATGCATAAAGGAAATTTTTTTATATCAAAAGTGTTACTTTTATCATTTTTAATTTTCATGCATAGAAGTATGCATAAAGGAAATTTTTTTATATCAAAAGTGTTACTTTTATCATTTTTAATTTTCATGCATAGAAGTATGCATAAAGGAAAAAAAAATTATATCAAAAGTGTTACTTTTATCATTTTTAATTTTCATGCATAGAAGTATGCATAAAGGAAAAATTTTTATATCAAAAGTGTTACTTTTATCATTTTTAATTTTCATGCATAGAAGTATGCATAAAAGAAAATTTTTATATCAAAAGTGTTACTTTTATCATTTTTAATTTTCATGCATAGAAGTATGCATAAAAGAAATTTTTTTTTATATCAAAAGTGTTACTTTTATCATTTTTAATTTTCATGCATAGAAGTATGCATAAAGGAAAAAAAATTTATATCAAAAGTGTTACTTTTATCATTTTTAGTTTTCATGCATAGAAGTATGCATAAAGGAAAAATTTTTATATCAAAAGTGTTACTTTTATCATTTTTAATTTTCATGCATAGAAGTATGCATAAAGGAAAAATTTTTATATCAAAAGTGTTACTTTTATCATTTTTAATTTTCATGCATAGAAGTATGCATAAAAGAAAATTTTTATATCAAAAGTGTTACTTTTATCATTTTTAATTTTCATGCATAGAAGTATGCATAAAAGAAAAAAAAATTTATATCAAAAGTGTTACTTTTATCATTTTTAATTTTCATGCATAAAAGTATGCATAAAAGGAATATTTTATATCAAAAGTGTTACTTTTATCATTTTTAATTTTCATGCATAGAAGTATGCATAAAGGAAAATTTTTTATATCAAAAGTGCTACTTTTATCATTTTTAATTTTCATGCATAGAAGTATGCATAAAGGAAACATTTTTATATCAAAAGTGTTACTTTTATCATATTGGATTTCATGCATATAGGTATGCATAAAAGATATTCTTTTTATACTAAAAGTGTGATTTTTCTCATAAATGGATTTTATGCTTAACTTAGATGCATAAGAGAAATTCTTTTATTCTAAAAGTGTAATTCCCTACCAAATTGAAATTATGCATAAGAAGATGCATAAAAGATTGATTTTAATTTCGAAAGTGTTAGTCTCCTTAAATGGAATTTATGTATAAATAATTGTGTAGAGAAATCTTATATCAAATATAAGAATTCTCTTTTTAAAAAAAAGATATGAAATGTGATAAGATGTGATAAGAGGTGTATGAGATGTGATAAGAATTGATAAGATGCGTATGGAAAGTGATAGGATGTGATAAGAGGTGTATGAGATGTGATAAGAATTGATAAGATGCGTGTGGAAAGTGATAGGATGTGATAAGTGGTGTATGAGATGTAAAAAGATGTGATAAGATGTGTATGAGATGTGATAAGATTTGATAAAATGCGTATGGAAAGTGATAGGATGTGATAAGAGGTGTATGAGATGTAAAAAGATGTGATAAGATGTGTATGAGATGTGATAGAATGTGTTAAGATGAGTTAGGATGTGTTAAGATGTATATGGGATGTGTTAGGACGAGAATGGATGTAATATGGTTGTATGAATGTGATGTGGATGTATACATGTAGATGTATATGTATGAATGTGAATGTTGATGTGGATGTGGATGTATGGATGTAGATACGGATGTGTATGTATGTATGTGGATGTGTATGTATGAATAAGGATGTAAAAATGGACGTATGTATATAGATGTGGATGTATGGATGTATGTATGTAGATGTGGATGTATGGATGTGATTGTGAATGAAGAGGTGGATGTGAATGTATGGATGTAGATACAGATGTGGATGTATGTATGTAGATGTGGATGTATGGATGTGATTGTGAATGAAGAGGTGGATGTGAATGTATGGATGTAGATACGGATGTGGATGTATGTATGTGAATGTGGATGTATGAATGAGGATGTGAAAATGGATGTATGCATGTGAATGTGGATGTATGAATATGAATGTGGATGTGTGGATGTGGAAATGGAGGTATGGATGTATGAATGTAGATGTGGATGTATGCATGTAGATGCGTATGTATGAATGTGAAATTGGATGTATGATGTGGACGTACGAACATGGATATGTATGTAGAATAATGAATATGAAGATGTATGTGAGATAATGTAGTCTATATGAGTGAATGGATGAGAACGAGTACACACTGAATGGAATGTGGAATAAGTAATGTGGTCCGAGAGTGGATAATATGGAAAGACAAGAGTTCGTTATAGAAACTGTATTTGTGACTGTTTGTAAATGACTGTTTTATGTCAAGAATGCTGGAGAAGCATTTTGACCGTCTTGAGGATTAAGGTCATGAAGACTGAATTGATAAAGTTGCAACTGCTGACGGAGAGTCAATGGAGGACGTCTCGCGTAGCAAGGTCGATCGAGGTCTTGACCAGCCTCGACTCGATTTAAATGGTGAGCTTCCGGTAGTACGGTGGATGAGGGACCAAGGAAGCAGCCTATGAGTGAAGCGCTAGGTCACCTGCGAAGGATCCTAGAGGGTGCTGACCATACGGTGCTCGGGCTCTGGGTCGCCGAAGATACCCACACGTGCGTCGTGGAAGATATTGGAATAAGGAGTAAGAGTTGTTTTCTGAAACCGGGCATGGATCTGGTTGATTGACCTTGCTGGTCCTCAACAGATGAGTCCATGGCTCTTTTATATGGATCTGTGGGTTGATCTTGCTGATCTTCCACGGAGACTCCATTCTATTATATGAATATATTGCCGGTTACTATGAGCTAGGAACCATGGAAAAGGCCCCTGAGAGAACAGGTGGTGAGCGTTTTGGTTGCCAATGATGCCATAGGTATACCGATGAAAGAATGACTGGAAATAAGGATTCAACCAGAGACTTTGAGGATTGTCATCAGTGACATAATGGTTTTATTAAAGGATTGTTTTAAAGCTAGTTGATGCTAAGAAAAAGGCAATTTCATATTGGGTGTGTAAGTGGTATGACTAGTTTTATGTTTGCATGAACTTCCGGCTAGGGGGCTTTCGAACTCTTTTCCTTGGTACCCAGGACGAAATCTAACCAAATTCCAAATTGGATCCCATCACTACAGTGGTTGGGCGGTTGGCTAACCCATGGGATCGGATGGGGTTAGGCTGGACTGATGGATCCGTAAATCGAGATTTAATTTCTATTATTACGATAGATGAAGTAAATCCCGAATAGAAATTGTTCTATGGATAGGAATCAACGGCTGTGCCTCTTGATGGGGAAAAAAGCGTTGATCCCAATGATCCAAGTGCAAGTTCTTCCTTGATTTGACCAAGTACCGTTAAAGGTGCAGTCAGATCAGTTTGATCAGTAATGATCTTGACTACGTTAGAGTAAAGAGTTATCCTGGTGGAATCGCCCGTGCTTTCCGGGTAAAGGAAGTTTTTCCGGTTTCGGTTTTGGACAAACTGACGGATTAGTCTCTTGTCCGGATATCCGTGGGCGAGGCCCCGAGTGTGGGACCCCTGTCCCGCGCGAGAAGTGCTACTTCCGCTGCTAGTACCCCGAATCCGTTGCTCGGTGGGAATAGGGATCTCACACTTTCTCTTCTTCTTCTTCTTGCTCCTTTTCTTCTTCTTCTTGCTCCTTTTCTTCTTCTTCTTGCTCTTGCTCTTGCTCTTGCTCTTCTTCTTGAACCCTATTTTTCTTTTGTAATAGACAATCAAGTGTTTATATAGCTCACTTTTTTTGTTTTTGGCTATTTTACAAATTTTGATATACTTGACCTCAAAAATCATAAATAACCAAGGTAGGCCTCTTTTTACACTCATTTTATTTAAGGTGGTGGTTATTGCATTGTCTATGTATTAATTCCCCTGGTCATTTGACTTAAAGAGCCGAGACTAGTTGTTTATATTTTAAAAAAAAATTCTTGGTTTGTTTATTTTTTTGTTTTGGAGAATGAGATGATTCTCGGGGTTGATTGACTTAAATATCTGGGAAATTTTCATTTAATAATATTTTCTTAATATTTGATTTTTTTGTGTTTTGATGAATGAGATGATTCTCGGGGTCAATTGACTTAAAGACCTGGAAAGTCTTCATTTCATAATATTTTTTTAATATTTTCTTTGTTTGTATATATGTGGCATGGGTCCTCCTCCTCTTATCCCACAGACCCCTCATGCATAGTTTTATGCTTAAGGCCTCATGCTTATTAAGGCCTTATGCATAGTGCTTTTTGCATAAGCCTTATGATGGCATAATGCTTTATGCATGAGGCCTCATGCATAAAGAATTATGCTTAAAGCTTTATTATGCATAAGGCCTCATGCATAAAGCATTATGCTTAAAGCTTTATGCATAAGGCCTCATGCATGCTTTATGCATAAGCTTTAGCATAGCTTGCATAGCGACGTAGTTTGCATAAGGCTTGCATAATTCTTTATGCATAAGCTTTAGCATAGCTTGCATAAGCTTATGCATGCTTTTATGCATAAGATTTAGCATAGCTTGCATAGCGGCGTAGTTTGCATAAGGCTTGCATATCGGCATAGCTTGCATAAGCTTTTATATGTATGCATTACTAATCCTTTCCTCACTCTTTTGTTGGTTTTGTAGGTCCTCTAATTCTCTCTTTCAACATCACGAAAAAGAGGTAAGTGCTTTCCTCTCTTTCCTCTATTATTATTGCACCCTTGGGTGCTAGGGATTTGTTTTGTAGGTTTGCGTATAAGCTTTATGCATAATGCTCATGCATGCTTTGTGCATAATGTTTTTTGTATAATCCCTCATGCATAGGCGTTATGCATAAGGCCTCATGCATAGTTTTATGTTTAAGGCCTCATGCTGAAGGCCTTATGCATAGTGCTTTATGCATAAGCCTTATGCATAATGTTTATGCATAAGATTTATGCATAAGGCCTGATGCATAAATCATTATGCATAAAGATTTATTATGCATAAAGCATTATGCTTAAAGCTTTATGTATAAGGCCTCATGCATGCTTTATGCATAAGCTTTAGCATAGCTTGCATAAGGCTTAGGGCTTACAAAGGGGCTTGCATAGCATCATAGCTTGTATAAGCTTTTGTCTGTATACATTACTAATCTTTTCCTCACCCTTTTGTTGGTTTTGTAGGTCCTCTAATCCTCCCTTTCAACATCTCAAAAAAGAGGTAAGTGCTTTCATATCTTTCGTCTCCATTGTTGATGGCCAAAAATCCTCATTCTCATAATCTTCATCAGTCTCAAATCCCTGCTTTGATTGACCAACCTTTAATCCATAGGTTGCTGCCTCAACCATAGAAATGGCATGACTAGCAGCCATATCCTCAACCAGCTTTTTCATCCCTCCTTTCCCAAAGTTTGTACTCAATGGAAGACCAGTCTCTGTAAGATGGATTTTCCCATCTTTGAAAAACACAAGTTGATTTTTAAGAGCTTCTTTATAGCTAGCACAATCTTTCTTTGCATGTTCTCGGTCATCACACCATATGCATCTGTATGTAAGCCCTTCTTTACTTTGAGGCCTTTGCATAGAAGCCTGCCCTAATGGTAGCCCCTTTTCTTCAATCCTGGACATCTTCAATTTTAGGTCACACATACCCTTAATAAGCTCATCCATCGGCCCTTCTACCTTTGGGATTGTAGCAGCTGGTTTTGGTAGATTCTCAGGGGTAACAGCAGTTATAGGGGTTGCAGAGCTCATCACCATTTTATCCCTCCTTCGTTGCCGCTTTGCTAGCATAGTGACCGCATCCTCAACATCATTCAATCACTCTTTAGTCCCTGCTCTGTACACATACCACCTCAAAACTTCGAACCATATCCTCCTCAGTCACCCTGTTTAGCTCCATTTCCTTTATGTAATTGCGCAGGTACTTTGTGATATCCTTTCCATCAAATTGATCCACCTTTTTCACAATTGATTGTAGTGCTCTCAACAGCTTGCTGCTGTTGCATGTACATGGTAAACATCTGAAACATCTGCATAACTCCGGGGTCAAAATGAACCCCCTGACCCTCAGAATTCTCCGCCATAGCTTCCCTGTATATTTCACCACACTCTCACCCCAGCAGTTTCACGTCGGGTTCACCAAAGAGCTGTCGTGACATGGACAGTGTCGCTGGGAAAGTACGAGACTTCTAGCTATGAGAGTAGGTACCAAATTTAACAAGGAAACTCACACACAAAATCCTCCAGGGAGCATAGGACATATCCATTTTTTTTAATGACATATACATGTGTCAATTCACCTCAATACATCCTTGAATTCATCGTGATGATTGCACAAAATTGTGTACCAAGTGCTTGTCCCTTTCCAAGCATAGATTCACTGGCTCCTTTTTCCAAATCCTTCAAGCCAATCACATGTAGGCATAACATAACCTTCAAATATTTCCAGCATACATGTATCCATTTTCATTCCATACATCCAGTGTCACCAAACCCATCATCTCATGATGTTCTTTATCACCTGAAAACCTGCCTATAAATTCCAACAATTCACAAACACAAGGCGATATATGGCATAACTATAACATGCTCACATGATTTTTAAGAAATTCCATGGCTTGCATTTCAGATCCACTAGGGTAAAACAAATCAAATTTACCAAAATCCTTGCTGCATTTTCTGATATTTTGATTCCACGTATTTTGATGCATTAATATCATAACTCCTCACACCAAGTCATTCTTGATTTACAAAACCTTTAAGGTTTTATGGACCTTACGATCGTGGGTAGGTAGAGTGGTGAAATTAAATAAAAGTAAATCAACACTTATCTGAAGGTAGGAAGGCGAATTTCACATGATTTTTTTATTAACTCCATACGGCTCTTCGCTGCAGGCCGTGAAAGGCTGGAAACATATATATATTTGAAAACCCCTTCACTAGATAGCACTCAATTAGCTCATCAATTCAAGCTCCTACACATGACATGAACAATCGCCGCCAGCTTGCAACTGAAAACTCTGGTCAAAGGCGTCTCTGCTCTCTTTTTTTTTTCTGCAGACTCCCCTCAGATATGCGCACCTCTCCACTTCTCTGGTTTTTTCTTCTTTTCCCGCAAGGGAATCGGCGCCCCACCACCTTTTGTAGCTGAAAACACGTTTTTTCCATTTTTAAATTCCACGCTGCGCCTACCATTTTATGCATCTATTTTGGAGTGATAACCATAAAAAAAATCAAACTCCTTCACACCACAACTTTGCTAAGGGTGTTTCCCACGCCACATCAAAAGAAGCTTCATTTGGCATCCTTATTACACATATGACCTTGCCATCAGAAGCATATGATCATGACCACGACCATTATATACCATAAAAGTTTTCTGTCTCAGTGTTAATATCAACTCAACCATGATAGACACGGCTTATGACCATTTCACCATCTCATGGAATCAGTAAAAGCAGTTAAACCCACAAGCATAATCCAGTCCTATCAAGGCACAGGGTTTCTGCTATCTCCAAAATTCTCCATAAGCATAAAAACTCCACGATTCACACCACACTGTCAGAGGCTTCGAGACCTGGCTCAGCCTCAGCTTGTCTTATTGAACCTCATTTACAATATGAACATATGTACTCAGGCATCATATAATGACTCGTCATGGCATTTAACCCCATGCATCTGGATTGCATTTGATGGCCTCACATGCATGGTTTCACACCATAGACGTGCCATGGCACGACAACGCGTTTATTTACACGCAGTAATACACGCATCAATACACGCTGCCATACACGGATTAATACACGCATGGTAAAGAAAAACTGAAGAAAAATTGAAGAAAAACTGAATTCCTTTACAAAATTAAGAACTATTTTCTTTAAACCATCTCATAGTACATTACAGTACACATCATTACACAATCCCACTACATGCATTTACAACAATGAAATATATTCAAAAATAAATCATGCATATGAGATGATAATTAAAAGACAACACATACAATAGAAATGTCATCAATTTAGAACAATACAGTGACGGATTGGTTAGGGTTCGATCTCATCTTCAATAAGATCCATCCTTGCCAAATGATCAACATCAATATCCATTTGATCAATTTGTAAGGCTACGATTAAATTTATTCTACTATCGATATTCTGTACTCCATTGATAATGGTATCGATGTCCTGATCATCCTCATCAACATCACCATCATCCTCAATGGTAGGGTCATTCTCATGATCATGAGAAATGGCACGGTCATCCTCATTATCATGATCATCTCTTATTTCTTGATTATCGATCACAACATCTTCATTGGCATGTTCGACATTATCTTCATTGCGGCTTGTTACATCCTCCATATGCTCCATATCAGTGAATGTATTATACATCACTTTGGAATGTGGTGCAATAGGGATGACGTACCACCATTTAATGTCATGCACCATTGGTAGATAGATAACCTACTCAAATACACATAGTACAGTAATTAATTAGCATATCAAAAGTCAAGGGATACGCGAGCTTAGATATATATGTACATGAAACACATTAGTAAAAAAATGCATACTTGCTCACATTGTTGTGGCAATACGAGCCTATCTTTCTTTGTTTGCCAAAACTTTGTAGAGTCAATAGTTACATAGCCACTTGCATGGCGTTTTATCGTTGCATCAGGCCCTTTTTCCACCACGTTCATTTGCCATTTGATATCCAAAACATACACAAAGAAGCGACGAAAGTCAAGCCTAAATATGTCTTGGATTATGCCACAATAATCATCCATTTTTCCATTAGCTCCCTCAAAGCTACTAATGACACCGCAATCTTGTGTATTTCTCTTTTCATCAATTCTTTGTGTTCGAAAATGCTTGCCTTCACACCATATAGCATTGAATATGCATAGTGCACTGGACCAAAATAGAAGCAATATTTGTGTAAGCAATGTGAATAAATATTAAAAGCAAATCACTTACAACTAATGCAAAACATTAGTTCTATGTACCTTTAACATGCATCCTCGTGCATACTCCCATTCTTCCGCCGTGATATGCAGCCCCTCGTCCCTCTCTGCTCTCTCCATTTCCTCATGCAACCAATCAACATGGATATCATTCGGAAGTGTTGCTAGATGCTTAGGGTACGCCTTTCGAGAGCCATGTTGCCTCCGAAAGAGAGCTCTTTCTGCTTGCCTTTTTGTCTTTGCATCCTCATATCTTGTAACCCATCTGCTCATCACATCACTATTAAGGATACAAGTGAAATTGAGATCATCAATCAATGTTTTGTCAATTACTTTACTCTGTCCTTGAGGCACAATAGAGGTCATCCTCAAGTCCTCTTCATTGCTCCATAGTCTTTTCCTTGAGGCACAATAGAGGTCATCCTCAAGTCCTCTTCATTGCTCCATAGTCATGGCGGCAGAGAGCTGTCCACCTGACCAAGAAATTCTGAAATATATACAAGAGACTCTTGTATCAACCAACCCTCAGCCATGCTTCCTTCAGGCCTTGCACTTTGCCTCACAAAGTCTTTTAAGGTCTTCATGAAGCGCTCTAGGAAGAACATCCAACGTATGTAGTATGAACTGCGCACATAAGAGCACATGTATGTATGGTTTATGGCATTACAAAATTTAATTTCAACGTACAAGACTTGGAAAACACTTACTTGGAGCATCTTGTGCCAATCGTGGGACTTCAACCCATATAGTTGCTCAACGCCTCTTTTCTGAGTGGTTGTAAAGGCTCCCTTCAATGATCTCATGCATCGACGAGTGGGAGTACGCAACAGTGGTGATGGCCTGCTTTACCTGCTTCTCCTCTTTCTTTGATATAATCCATGGTGCAGGCGGAAGACGAACGTGCTCCCCACCTCTTGTGGTGGCCAAGCTTGACGCATACATCCTGCGACCCGCAAGTCCTCACGTACGCTAACATTGTCTCGTTTACCAATAATATGCTCCCAAATATCAGATCCCACATTCTTGAAGATGTGCATGGGATCAAGAAGATGGTTGATCTTAAGATGGGTCCAATATGGCAGCCGAAAAAAATGGAGTACCTACACAAGGGATTGCTCTATGTGACCTTTAATCCAATTAGAGACTACACAAAACAAGATTGAAAAAGCATTACTATACCTGTTCATGCCATCTGGAGGAAGAATAGTTGTAGACTCCCAAATACGCTTCCAATATTTTGCATGAAGTGTTTGTGGAGGAATGTTACTCTTACTAGCAACATATTTAGGATGATCTAAGGGGAGAAATCGATGATGATTATCGAATATGGTCTTACACAAACCGTCAGCATACTCATGTACTAACGAAGGGCCACAAACAGGACATGCATGTTTACCCGATGTTTTCAAACCTGTTAAAATATAAATAAAAGTTAGAATACTAAAGTCAATATGTATAATTAATATATATAGCCAATAGTATTAGAGTAGGGAGGTAATTAGAATTCTTACCAAAATGTTCAATCGCTGTATCCTGGAAAGTCATGCATTATCCACATCAACACTGCTTTTAAGTCAAAGTGTCCAGAGGAGGGAGGCCTACTAATGTCCACCACCGCAACACCTCTCCATAGTTCCTCCAACTCATCAATCAATTTGTAAGTTAGAATGCTTACTTCAATAATGCGTCAAGACTTGCATTGCTCCATCCATAAACTGTTTGTATATTGAGTAGTTCAAGTGAAGCACGTAAAATAGAGAATGTGCACCCTTCAAACACCGGTGTCGATGAAGCCTTGTAAAGATGCTCTTGTTCCATATCATCGTCGTCCATACCTTTGAGATCATCCTTAAAAAGATTCCGCACCATATCATCAAGCACTTCCTCTTCCACAACTTCGTGGGGTGCAGGGCTATTGTCATCCCTTTCCCACTCATCTCTGACAATAGATCCCGAAGCTCGAGCATCATCTCCTCGACGCTTTGCGTGCTCTCGTCGCGCGTAGGGCACCATGTTAGGGTGTGGTACTGCATCCTGCTTCAATTAGAGTTCATATATTACAACTCTATTAATTTAATTTGGATACCATGAGTCATTTGAATACCATCAATTTACATCTACTCACCTCTAAACCTGTTTGATTCCATTCTCCATACATGGAGATGTGATTCAAGGTAATTCGACGTGCTCGTACAATGCATCCTTGACATCGATTACACATACATTTGATCCGTTGTCCCAACCACACATCGCGATTACGATGATGCATTGTCTCATCTTCTCCAGAAATGCTTGAAGAGGTTGATGACATCCTATGTACAAACCAGAAAACACAAAATCATAATATGTTTTTAATAAAAGTATAAAAATCGCATGTATTGACGCGGCTATTTCCTAAAATTGCGTGTATGAACACGGCTATTTCCTAAAATGTGAATGGATGGATGCGAATGGATGGATGGATGTGATGTGAATAGAAGTGATGAGATGTGAGGTGAATAGATGTGATGAGATGTGATGTGAATAAGATAGATGTGAATGGATGGATGGATGTGATGTGAATAGAGGTGATGAGATGTGAGGTGAATAGATGTGAGGAGATGTGATGTGAATCAAATAGATGTGAGGAGATGTGATGTGAATCAGATAGATGTGAATGGATGGATGGATGTGATGTGAATAGAGGTGATCAAATGTGAGGTGAATAGATATGATATGTGATGTGAATCAGATAGATTTGAATGGATGGATGGATGTGAGGATGTGATGTGAATAGAGGTGATGAGATGTGAGGTGAATAGATGTGATGAGATGTGATGTGAATCAGATAGATGTGAATGGATGAATAGATGTGATGTGAACAGAGGTGATAAGATGTGAGGTGAATAGATGTAACGAGATGTGATGAGAATCAGATAGATGTGAATGGATGGATGGATGTGATGTGAATAGAGGTGATGAGATTTGAGGTGAATAGATGTGATGAGATGTGATGTGAATGAGATAGATGTGAATGGATGAATGGATGTGATGTGAATAGAGGTGATGAGATGTGAGATGAATAGATGTAACGAGATGTGATGAGAATCAAATAAGTGTGAATGAATGGATGAATGGATGTGATGTGAATAGAGGTGATGAGATGTGAGGTGAATAGATGTGAAGAGATGTGATGTGAATCAGATAGATGTGAATGGATGGCTGGATGTGATGTGAATAGAGGTGATGAGATGTGAGGTGAATAGATGTAACGAGGTGTAATGAGAATCAGATAAGTGTGAATGAATGGATGGGTGGTTGTGATGTGAATAGAGGTGATGAGATGTGAGGTGAGTAGATGTGATGAGATGAGATGTGAATGAATGGATGAGATGTGATGTCATGTGAATCAGGATGTAAATGAATGATATGGGATATGAGTGGATAATATGTGATGAAAATAAATGTAAATGTATAAGTGAAGAATGGATGTGAATGAGTATGTGAAAGAATGGATATAGATGTGTATGTGAAAGAATGTGATGTGATGGAAAGAGATGTGATGTGTCATAAATATATGTGGATATGAATGTGATGAATATGAATGAATGTGAATGTGATGGATATGAATGAATGTGAATATGATGGATATGAATGAATGTGATGTGATGGGATATGAATCGGGATAGATGTGAATGAATGAGATGTGATATGAGTGAATGTGATGTGGTCTGAATGGATGAGATGTGAATGAATGTAATGTGATGAGATGTGGACATGGGTAGATGCGAGTGGATGAGATCTGATGCGGATAAATAAGAAAAGATGTGATGAAATGGAAAATGATGTGATGAGAATGGGAATACATATGAAATAAATGAGAATTGATGTGGAACAATGTGGAAAGATGAGAGTTAGCTATAAAAACTATATTTGTGACCTGTTTTTAAATGATTGTTTTATGTCAAGAATGCTGGGGAAGCATTTTGACCATCTTGTGAATGAGGTCGTGGAGACCTAATCTGATAAAGTTGCAACAGCTGACAAAGATTCAATGGAGGACGTCTCGTGTAGTAAGGTCGGCCGAGGTCTTGACCAGCCTCAATTTGATTAAAATGGTGAGCTTTCGGTTCAGTGGATGAGGGACCAAGGAAGCGGCCTATGAGTGAAGCACTAGGTCACCTACGAAGGATCCTAGAGGGGCTAACCATACGGTGCTCGGGATCTGGGTCACCGACAATACCCACATGTGCATCGTGGAAGATGTTGGAACAAGGAGTAAGAGTTGTTTTTTACATTCGGGCATGGATATGGTTGATTGACCTTGATGGTCCTCAACGGATGAGTCCATGGCTCTTTTATATGGATGTGTTGATTGATCTTGCTGATCTTCAATGAGGATCCCATTTTTGATATGTGAATATATTGACGGTTACTATGAGCTAGGAACTATCGAAAAGGCCCCAAAGTGGATAAGTGGTGAGCGTTCTGGTTGCCAATGATGCCATAGGTACACCGATGAAGGAATGATTGGAAATAAGGATTCAACCAGAGATTTTGAGGATTATGATCAGTGACACAATGGTTTCATTAAATGATTGTTTTTAAAGATAGCTGATTCTGTGAAAAAGGCAATTTCATATTGGGTGTGTAAGTGGTGTGACTAGTTTTAAGTTTACATGAATATCCGGCTAGGGGGGCTGGGAACTCTTTTCCCAAGTACCCAGGAAAAAACCTAACCAAATTCTTAATTGGATCCCATCACTCTAGTGGTTGGACGGTTGGCTAACCCACGGGACTGGATGGGGTTAGGCTGGACTGATGGATCCCTAAATTGAGACTCAATACTGTTATGGTACAATAGATGAAGTAAATCCTGGACAAAAATTGTTCTATGGAAAAGAATCAATGGATGTGCCTCTCTCAATGAGAAAAAAAGTGTTGGTCTCTATGATCCAAGTGCAATCTTTTCCTTGATCTGACTATGGGACTTACGGGTTCAGTCAGATCAGTTCAGTTAGTTAAGGCTTTTGACTACGTTAGAGAAAATTTATCTTGTAGGAATCGACCGTGCTTTTCGGGCAAGGGAAGTTTTTCCAGGTTCGGGTTCGGTTTTGGAAGAACCGATGGATTAGTCTCTTGTCCGGATATCCATGGGCGAGGCCGCGAGTGTGGGACCCTACCCTATGCAAGAAGTGCTACTTTCGCCGCTAGCACCCTTGAATTCGTTGCGCGGTGGGGACAGGGATCTTACATTAACCCTCTTCTTTGCCCTCTAATTGCTCCTAATTGGTGAGGATTTTAAGCATGGAGATTGGATAGGTGGATTAGCAACATTTAGGCTAATCCAAAGATGTGATTATCTCTAAATAATTTTACTAATTAGGTCTCTAATTAATCCACTCAAAAGATTTAAAAATAGACAAAAGAGACCAAATTAGTGCTAATTCTTGCTAATTAAGGCCTAATTGGAGTAGACTAAACATAGATTTGGGTCAAGGCAAGTGTTTAGAACACTAATGTCACTTCAATTAGTCTAATTACAAGCAATTAGGCTCAATTTTTTAGTTTTTTCTCTATAAGTCTACTAATCACACTAACTAGTGGATTAGTAATAATTAGTGAAAATTAAGAGATAGTTTAAGGTTTTTGGATTTTTTGATGGATTAGTATTATATCTAACTATGCTAACCTACCTATGTAAAGGAATTAAGCAAAAGGAATAAGATTAAGCTAAAAATTAACCAAAAGTGTCTAGGTTTAAGCAAAAATTCTCTAATCACCCAAATGTCAAGTTTTTCACTCAAACAAGTAGTAATCCTACTCTAAACACAAAGATATGCAAGAATCACAACCAAAACATCAAAATATATCAAAAAATCAAAAAAATCGAATGCCAAAGAGCTTACTTAGCACCTCGCTATGGAGGCTCTGTTGGATTCGAATCAAAGATGGCATAGACAAGCAGAGGATTGGCGCTCCCCAGCAGCGGCACCAAAGATGTTAAGAAAACCCTACCCTAATGTGTCATGGGAAGCTACGTATTCGTCGAGCTCAAGCATGGCTCAAGAGCTCCACCGTAGCCGCTGGTCACCGTCGTCTTCCCGCACTTCTCATCACACTGACGCGGTTGCTCTAATCCTACGGGTGATGCAAGCTCTCTCATGAAGATCGTGTGGGATCTCCGTGGAAGAGGATCGCGTTGGTTAGCCTAATCACGAGAGAGAGAGAGAGAGAGAGAGAGAGAGAGAGAGAGAGAGAATTCCAATTTGAGATTGGTTCCAAAAACCCTTTTTCCATAATTTCCAGTTTCATAATAAGGATCCTTGATCTCTATCAGGGTAATCTACCCATCATTCAGTCTGATTGTCCAACTAGATTCTTGGTGAGTTCGGTCAAGAAAAACTAGTTTAGTTCCGATAGTCTATTCTTTGTGATTAGAAACTGGAATTGGTCACACGAAGTTTTTACTTGATTCAGAACGAGAGATGGACAAGTAGGTTTACTGTCCGTCCCTCTCATAGTCTAACCAAATTCATTCGGTTTAGTTCTACAAGGATAAATATCCATTTAGTGATTTTACCAATTAAAATATCCAAAGATATTCCTTCTATCACATAATTTCTCAACCTTAATTCATTAGGTAGAATTATGGTGGCAATTCATCTTTTGATACTAAAATTTAATTCAAATCCATCTTTTCTTAATTATCATAAAAATTCTTCTTTTTGACTAAATATCATATCTTTTTTTAATAAACTTGAAATCCCTCTTTTTCTCATTTTGATGCATGCAATCCAATTATCATGGGAATTCCTCTTTTCCCATAAATTAAATCTATTTAAAATTCTTCTTAAAAATTACATGAAAATATCCATTATTTCCATTAAGCTAAAAATTCCACTTTTCTCATTTAAATATTTGAATTCCAATATGGTGGGAATTCCTCTTTCATCATGTAAACTTATCTATGGAAAAAGATAAATTTAACTAAATTTTCTCTTAAATTTTAAATAAAAATCTCCATTAATTCCTTTACACTAGGAATTACACTTTTCTCATTTAAATATTTGAATTCCAATATGGTAGAAATTCCTCTTTCATCATTTAAACTTATCTATGCAAAAAGAAAAATTTAACTAAATTTTCTCTTAAAATTTAAATAAAAATCTCCATTAATTCCTTTACTCTAGGAATTACACTTTCCTCATTTAAACATTTGAATTCCAATATGGTGGGAATTCCTCTTTCATCATTTAAACTTATCTATGCAAAAAGATAAATTTAACTAAATTTTCTCTTAAAATTTAAATAAAATATACATTATTTAAGCATCCCAATTTTTCTCTTACTTCATTGGAATACATGGATTTCCATTGTCATGGGGATTACTCTTTTAACATAAAAATGAATTACTAGAAATTTCTCTTTTTCCTAATTAACTATTTATGCATAAACATAAAAATCAAATTTTCCATGATTATAATGAGAATCATTCAATTAATCTAGGATGATTAATCCCCGAATATGGTAGGAAGTCCTCTTTTCATATCATAAATGAAAATGATTTATGTGTTAATTTTTCAAAAAATTTACCATAGCTTCGCTGCTATTACTGATAATTCTCAATTATTTTGAAAACATAAAGTTTAGTAATATCATATGATAGAATAACCATTAATTGGATCAATATCCAATTATGGACTTGTTTCCTAATTTTTTCATGAATTAAATAGCATCAAAACATTAAAAAACTACTTTTTTTTCCTCAATTTGACAAGCATAGAAACTACTTTTAGATTAGAGATTTGCTTCATGAGAAGCTTCATTTGAATATAGAATAGGTCATAGGAATGACCATTCTTTGGGGGGGAGAGAGAGAAATGCTTTAAAAAAATATTATAATTTAAGCATAAATGGAAATTTATGTGTTTTATCACTACATTTCATTAAAGAACTTCAATTGTATTAAAAAGCCATTCAATTGAATGCTTATCAAGCTTGAGAAGGGAAACATTTGGAGATTTAAGAAAAAGAAGACAATAATCCACACTTTACCTCCTGAATTACTTGATTCTTTGATCACAGTAGAGGCCCCCAACCAATCAATTGGTTTGGTATGTTGTTGGACCCTCCAAGGAAGATTGAAGAGAGAGAGAATCTCTAATCTCTTCAATTTGTAGAGGGTTTCTAGAGGATAATAGAAAATAAGCTTAACTTAGAGTAATACCGGCATAGTTTAGTTCACAGATGAGAATACAAAGGAGTGAGGGTCTATTTATAGGTGAGGGAGGCCACTAACTGAGTCCAACTGAGTTCTAGAATTTTCCAGCTTCAGTTTGGCTGAATTTCGACAAGTTTTAGACTAGTTTAGCTCCCTTTTTTATTTGGTTTGATCTAAGAGAGAGGAGAGATAAAAATATCCTATTATTTTTAAGTTTAAAACTCATCCACACATGTGAAATAGGTGCCTCCTTTAAGGGCCCCCTTCTCCTTACCAATGTATCAAAAATGAATGATTACTCAAAAATATCTCATTTTTTTATTAATACTTCATAATTTTTAACTAATAAATTTAGTACTTAGTCAACTCTTCATCTTATGTGGGCATTTACTCATTTTTGGGTATTTTATTTTATTCTTTGGATTTATCTTATCCCAACACTTGGATTAATCTTATTGGTCCATAGGAATCTTAATTGGACCATAATTCAATTTTTTTTAAAAATCTTGACCCTTAGACTAAGGTCTTCTAAATCATTTTTAATTAATTCCAATTGCACCTTGAAAAATCTATTTTGATTTTCTGTTTCAAGGAAAGATTTTTTTGATATTTGTAGAATTTATTTATCCAAAAATATCTCAATATTTATTTACCACTCTCTAGAAATTTTTATCTCACTAGGCCAAACAAGGAAAAATAATATTTTCTTGTATACAGAAACATAGAATGATTACAAGGGATTGAAGTAGAGGCTTACTTGATATTCAAGCTCAGGAGGAATCTTACATCCAATCCATTAGTGAAGATTAGTCAATTCCAAGAGTTTTTTAATGTTTTTGAGAGATTAAGCTACCCTAAATGATTGCTATTACACCTATGCAAACAAATCTAACAAAAAACATAAAAATTAAGCAAAAATTGACGATTTTCACTCTATGTTAAACTAAAAAAGAGACCTGATAATCACTAAAAATGCATTTTATTGTGTGTTTTGATGCAATGGAAGCAAACAAAACCTAATACACTCTATGTGCAAGCCCTAGAAACATTGAAAATCAAATTAACAACAACAAAAACAACGATTTAAGCTAAAAATTAAGCCAAAAAGTATTATTTACAAAACAAAAGAAAATAGAGTTATTCTTCACCAAATCACACATAAAGCACCACATTTTTTTCATGGTAAACCATTAATAAAGATAAATGGCAATGGGTAATAGGTAGATTAGAGAAATACGATGGAAAAAGCCAAGGGGTAATTCCCCGACAGCAGCGCCAAAAATGTTATGGCTCGCCCAAACCCTCGTCAAAACACATCTAACAAGAAGATCACTTGGCGAACTACAACTATCATGGTGGGGATCTTTCCGACCGAGCTCGTAACCCTTAAGGTCTCCAAGATCAACAACTCCTTGAGAAGCAATTACACACACCTCCCACAAGTGTTGTCACACCGTCGTGTTGCACTTGTACTTATCCCTCCTCTCACCTCACTTCACTCACACACACTCACTTGCATGGATTAGAGAGATATTAGCAAGAGCAAGACTCTATTGCACAATGGGAGAGTAAGATAATGGCAGTAGCTCTTGTTAACCCTAGAAATGGGTCAACACATATTAAGTCTTGCCATTTATTCAATAAGTTATATAATAAGAATGCATATTTCATTGGGCCAATATTTCCACAAATTAAGAATAATCTTAGTGCCATGTCATGTGTTTGCTATTCCATAAGGGTATATAATGGACTAAGGCCATTCTTCCATGCACATTGTTTTAATGTGGTGTCACTATAGAATTTTTTTGCGAGAATATAGTGTCACTCAAGTTTTAATGTTGTAATTGATATGAACATTATAAAGGTTTGAAGTAAGCAAGAACCTTTGATATTCATGAGGAAAGAGCATTAGTATTAACAAGCTTCACCAATATTCCTACAAATGAAAATGCTACTAAAGTTGTGGAGGAGTTAGTTTTACAGGCAACAATGAGAGTTAAACAAGATAAAACATGTCTAGGAAAGTAATGTTAATCGTGGTGCTGGATTTGAATGGATAACTATTGAAGTATGGTATTCAACCATCACCCACTGCATCAATCGACTATGTATGCTCCAAACAGATATCTTATACTACAACCTGGATGTATAAAATTTTTGCATACCCTTTTTAGAAAGATTTAATGTTTGAATCTCATTAACCAGAGGATAATGTTCTTCAAATGGTGAGAGGTTTGCTAAAATAAAGCTAGAAAAATACTTCCTTTTTTGTCATTTGGGGTTAAAAGGCTTGCTACACTTATGAGAAGAAGAAACTATTTAGGCCAGATAACCCAGGTGTCGAGGCAATATTTAAGCCATTGGAGAGAATGTCCAAAGTCTTTGAATGTGATCCTAGGAAGACAATTCTTGTTGATGACTCACCATATAAAGACTATGTTACTCCCGCTAATAACTGCATCTTCCCCCATCCAATATGCTGAGGATGTGCATAGTGTCATTGGCTGTAACCATTATAGCCAGCTCCCAATGTCAAATGACCACGAATTATTTAACCTAGTTAGTGATGTTGTTGACAATTGGAAGAAAGAGTATAATGTGGAATGGTCACAAGAGGTTTTAAACACAGGTAGACTTCCTCTTATGAAGCAATTACATGGCCATTTCTAAGGATAATACACAAGCATTGGTTAATACAAGTGGTAGGAGAGGTTATAATATAGGGCATTTCTAAGAAGTAGTGTACTTGGAAGTTTAGAAGTGCATGCAAAGAAATATATATATGTGAACCCTCTTTGACAATGTTTGTAAGGTAACATTTTTTAGCTTTTCTCTTGCTTGGAATCCATCTGATCATTTTACTTGATCTTTGATACTATCTTGTGCTTGGACATGTTTTCTAGAGGGAGAAAATCTGTGTACTCCTAATATGAGAAGACAGTTTTCAATGTAACTTTTTAGTCTCTTAATAAATTTATTAAAGTTCATGACAACCTTAAACCTTTGTGGCAAGATTTTTCCTAAACATTATTGTACTTTTTGTTGCATTTTGTTGGAATGGATCCTAAGTCAGAGTTCATCCTACTCTAAGGGGGCTCCTTTGATTTGAATATAAGAGTTATTTGCAAAAGATTCAATGTAATATAATAGAAACACGTATCCTATTTTATAAACTCTTCAAGAAATTGTTATTATTATCTAGTTGCATCCAATGTAAGAATGACAATATTATTTTTACATTTTTTATTTCAAAGCCACAACAAGGAGAGAATTTTACCTTGAATAAAAATTGTTCACATCCACCCAATGTGTTATTGCTAGAGTGGATTCAAAAACCACCCCCACGTCCACAACCAAAAACTTTAGGATGTCAACAACAATTGTCTCGCAACGTCCACTACAAGCACATCTCTCAAAAAAATAAGCTAAGGAGACTACTCATCTTGGATATAAAAGGCATACTACTCAAGTCAGTTAAAATGCAACATGGTGATTTGATGCTAGATGGGGCTAAGATATTCGCATTACTAAAGTTAGTTGAAATGCAACATGGTGATTTGATGCTAGATTGCGCTAAGTATGTGTGCATTACTCAAGTCAGTTGAAATGCAATATGTTGATTTGATGCTAGATTGAGTTAAGTATATGCGCATTATAGAGGTGAAAGATGAGGTATACTATGTGGTGCATCTAGACATAGAGGTTTTCTTTGAATTTTGTTTTCAATGGTTTGAGGTATGGGTATGGACCTGCTTCAAGGTATCTAAGACTCAAAATATCATTAAAACATGCTTCCCTGCACATTACCAAAAATTCAAAGTGTTGATGGGTAAGAAGCAATGTCAAAGTACAAATATCATGATTAGCTTATAGACAAGCTTACCACAAGAATTTGACTCATACTTGAAGACTTGGATGCAAGCAATACTCTCATTTTTAATGATTGGCTACAAACGGGCTTACCACAAGAATTTGGAAGGTCTTTAAAGACTTGGATACAAGAAATACTCTCATTTTTAATGACACTACATACAAGGTCATGTGGAATATTCCATGAACTTATTTTATTTTTCCAAAGATGGGCAACTAGAGATCTGAGCAACTTCAAAGCTTCTTCTAAAAAAGAACGACTATCCCATGGCTTTTGGGGTGGCTTTATGCTGCTAAAGACAAGAGGACTTCCACATGTAACACCATTTTGAGCACTGTTCATGATCAAGAGACAAAAGTATATAATGGATGTTTACTTGTCAAAAAGACAAAGAGATGCTTGATGAAGATTTGTACATATACATAAGGAGTGTATGTCCTACATCTTTATAATTGTGTGCCCATTTGAGACCATGTACAACTTTCAACACAAATAAGATTTTGATTGAGTGATGATCAAGTTCTGCGTGTCTTGTTTTGCTATTGTCCCTATTTTCTATCTCATTATTATACTTGTCTCATCTAATGCTTATTTTAAACAATGTTTTATACCATGAGTTTCGATGGTTTTCATTTGTCAACACTTGTTATTTGCATGTAGTACTTTAATGTTTGAAAATCCTATTTTTATGTCTCATATTTTATTTTTCAAGTGCTTGTTTTAAATCAAATCTTGTTTGGTAATGTCCCCCTTACTAGCCTAAGCGGCAAGTTTTATAAAAACATTTTTGAATTGAACTTCAAGTCTAGTCTTTTTTTATACATTATTCTATGGATTAAGCAGCCTCATTTCCAATTTCATGTTGGGAATAAGGAAAAACCTCCAAAAACTCAAAAATGGGCCAATCT
This sequence comes from Cibotium barometz, assembly GCF_041138505.1. Lineage (NCBI taxonomy): Eukaryota > Viridiplantae > Streptophyta > Polypodiopsida > Cyatheales > Cibotiaceae > Cibotium > Cibotium barometz. The sequence continues at coordinate 4,404,652 of NC_141074.1, forward strand.
AGAAATGGGATTTTTCCACTTTATCTGATATGGTATTTACATATCATTGCATCATAACATATCAAATATTTCCTAGCACCATGACTCTGATCCTTAGAATAAGAAGCTATGTGCACTACTGAGCCTGAACTCTATGGGACCACTATGTCATCCACAATGAGGAGCCCCCAAGTCTCACATCCAAATCCTGCAATCATGCAAACTCTATGGGACCACTATGTCATCCACAATGAGGAGCCCCCAAGTCTCACATCCAAATCCTGCAATCATGCAAAATCACATAGAGTTGATTGTGAAACAATACCAATCTTAAGGCACAAATTCTCTAGCTAACCAACACACATGAGTTCAGAGGCTACTTACACTCAAGTCTAGGTCCCCAAACACTCACTGCTGCCACAATGGAAGCCACCTCTTGTCCATGGCATATCTGATTGGCTGGGGGCTCTTGAAGTAGGCGAGTAATTTTGATGGGGATTTTTGCCCTCCTTTGATTATTCTCCAACTCCTTTATACACAAGACAATATCCAATTTGATGTAGGACCACTTAGAGCTTCCTTCGTCCATTGTGGTCACTAGCTCTGTTGCACCTTGGATTTGATAAAGTATTATTGTCCCCTCAAGTACTCTACTCAAAATAGTGTGCCTTGGTACTTTAGGTACTCTCTATGAAACCCTAATCACTTTGATAATGATGTGCCCTAGTACTCTAGGTACTCTCTATGACACCCTAATGTATATATACATATATATCTATAAGTGTATGTATGTATACATACATATATACACATACATACATACATACATATATATATATATATACATGTATGTATGTATGTATGTATATATATACATACATACATACATATATACATGTATGTATGTATGTATATATATACATACATACATACATACATATATATATATATATGCATATATATAGATACAAATATATATATATATATATATACATACATACATATATACATACATATATATATAAACATGTTACACACGCATCCATCCAAACAGATAAACAAAGAGCTAGCCCGTGTGTGTCTTGCAGGTGTCATAGGATCCACCACGTGTTATAGATGTCACCCAAAATATCTTATGATTTATGTAGTGATGGAATCTAGTCCCTTGATATGTATTGGGATTGTTACCCTAGTATCATCCCTAAGTAAAGGGATCAAACCCTATCTCCATCTATAAGTATGGAAGACAGTTGGCTTTTAGATACTATCAAGACAACTGGCCTTATAGTAATTCCAATAACCTAGTAGATATTCAATCTATCTCCTATCATGTAAGTAGAAACTAGCATGTATTTGTTTCAATATTTCGTGTATCTCAACAAAGTACCCTAACTCATAAACAAATGATTTAGACAAATGATTGTCATATTAGTATCCTACTAGGAAAAATTTAGAAAAGAGACCATGAGGCATGCATGCGAGGCAGTATTAAAATCCAAAAATGTCATGTTATGGGCATTCGTGGTGTTATAACCCATAAAAGCATCCATTTTATCATACTAGAATAGGAGCTATATCATCAACAGTATATGAAATCATTTATGTAAAGTCGTATGAAAATAAAACTTCAAAATGCCATTTAGACAATATCATTGCAGTAAGCTGTTATTAAACCATATTGCCAAACATTGCACCAGAAGTAAAATATACGTAACCTTGTATCATCAATAATCACACAATATGTGTGCATAGGGAATTAGGGCATCCTATGTTAAGATTAGGATCCCAATTTTGCCCATCGTCAAGTGAAATTTTAATCTCATAATAGTCGTTAATTGCTCGGCCGTAGGTGTAACCTATAGGACGGAGAGAGCATCACAACAGAGCAAGCCTGGTGAGTCACCATCAAAAATCCATAGTTATGCAAGACCAAAGATAAAAGAGATTATTAAAACTTATTTGTATTTAAAAAATCCATAGTTATGCAGGACCAAAGATAAAAGAGATTATTAAAACTTATTTGTATTAAAAAAACTTATTTGTATTAAAAGAGATTATTAAAACTTATTTGTATTAAAAAAAATCTAGGGCATCGTATATCATTCCCAGTTAAGCGCAGCCCCCTGTATCATCAATAGTCCAACACTCCATGTGTGAGGGGGTTTAGGGCATCCATAACATCAAGATATGCCCATATTAGCAGAGTAGGTACATTTCAAGATAAAGAAAGGCTGAATTCTTAATGGAGAGAAGGGGATGCCCTTTTCACCAAGGCATAACATCCATATTCACATTAAAAAAGCAAGAAATCAGAAAACCATAGATAAAAAAGTAAAATTATTAACTTACATAGAGTTTTGTGAGCTTTTCTTTGGCTTGAGGGATTGAGGGTTCTACTCTTGTTTGGATCAAGAGTGGCCACCAATTCTTTGTAGAGGATTTAGTTAAAAATAATTGAATTATCAAGTGAATTCAATGTTTTTGGCTCTGGGGAGGAGTAGAGTAACAGTGTATAAACACTATTAACCTTTTACAAAGGGGGAGGCTTCTATTTATAGGAAAAAATGAGCCTCTAACCAAGCAAACTAATTCTAGAATTTTCCAGATCAGTTTGGTCAATTTTTAACCATTTTTAGTGTCAGTTTAGCTTACTTTTTGGATCTAATTGAAACAGGAGAGAGGAGAGATAAAAATATCTCATTATTTATGAGTTTAAAACTCCTCCACACATGTGAAATAGGCGCCTCCTCCACACATGTGAAATAGGCGCCTCCTTCATAAGGAAAAATCCCCACACTGAGGTGTCAAAAATGCATCATTACCTCTAAATATCTCTTCTTTTTCAACTAATAAATCTTGTCCTTAGTCAACTCTTATGTGAGTATTTACTCATTTTTGGGGAATTTTCTTTTATTCTTCAATTTATCCCTCCCTACATTTGGATTAATCTTATTGGTCCATATAAACCTTAATTGGAGCATAATTCAAAAAATTCTAAAAATCTGGACCCTTAGGCTAAGGTCCTTTATACTTATTTTTAATTAATTCCAATTGCACATTGGAAAGTTCTTTTTGAATTTTTGTTTTAGGGGAAACCATTTTAGACACTAGGAGGATTTTTATATCAAAAAATATATCTCAATTTTGAATTACCTCCCTCTAGACATTTTGTTGCCATATATATAGGCAGGGATGTGTGTGAACACACTTAGGACCGCCGGGGCACTTTTTCCCCTCTTTAGGAGGTTTTTTCTCCCGGCTTGTATATACGCCCATCATTCTAGGGCTAACTTATCTTTTGTACATTGACATAATCTAATACATTGTGTGTTGTGTGTATTCTTGCTTCTTCTTCTCCAAGCTTTGTTTGCTTCATTACAGGTAGCATTTGCATTAGTTTCAGTCAGTGGCCATGGCTGATAACAACAATGATGTATTTCGCATGTTATCTGCTGATGACAAATTGGATGGAGATAGCAACTTCCCACTTTGGGCATACATGATGCAGCATGTTTTGGTTGCAAAAGGAGTGTGGAACATTGTGCAGGGTATGGATGTACGTCTAGGTTCTGTGGATGTAGGATCTGTTGAGGATGTTGCAGGTTCTAGCAGCTCTACTGTTGCTACTGTTTTACCCACTGCTGAACAAGCTCGTTGGGATGGTAAAGATGCGCAGGCTCATGCCTTGATTGCACTTTCTGTCAAACGTAACATCACCCCACATATTCGTTCAGCTAAAACAACAAAACAGGCTTGGGATATTCTAGCTGGTTTGTATGCAGGTCGTAACGAGGCAAAAATCTCTTACCTGCGTAAAGAGCTAGAATTGAAGATTATGGAGGAAGATGATGAATGTTTTTCTTGCTGAGATTAAAGATCTCAAAGAACAGTTGATTTTTGCAGGTGAGATTATTCCTGATCATTCTCTTGTGCATACTGTTCTTGATGCTTTACTTGAGACATATCAAACTTTTGCTTCCACGTGGAGACTTCTTATTGAGGACAGACTTGATGCTGTCAAGTATGATACTTTAGTCAACAAGCTCTTGCAAGAAGCGCAGTCCAGGCAAAACAGGGCCAGGTAGCGTGCAGTTGATCAAGCATTTATTACTGCCCACCCAGCAGAGCAGAGAAGAAGTGGTAAGGCAGCCCCTTCCACTGTTTCTTCTTCTATTAGTAGGTCTGCAACTTCTTCTCCTTCCACAGGTAGTTACAATAAGTCTGAGAAGGCTCTTGATAAAGGCAAGAAAAAGATCAAGTGCAACTATTGTAAGGCAAATGATCATGTCATTAAGAATTGCCCTAAGCTAAAGGCTAAAGAGGCAAAGAAGAAAGAGTCAAATGCAGCCACAATAGCGGATGCTTCTACAAATGCAGATTCTACAAATGTTGTGCAGGATACAGAATGGGCGTTTAGCGTGTATTGCCAGTATGATCCATCTGTACATGATGCATGTTTGGCAGTTTCTGTTGACTCTAATGTATGGTATTTTGATAGTGGTGCTACAAAGCACATTAGCTCGCATCGTGATATGTTCACTTGTCTTGAGGTTGTCTCTAATGGGAATACTGTCACATGTGCCAATAATGCTTCTTACCCAGTGAAGGGCGTTGGTAAAATTATGCTTACCACTGCAAATGGCAGCGCTTTCACACTTTCAGATGCTTTGTATGTGCCAGGGATAAAGAAGAATCTATTGTCTGTCTCTGCGCTTGCTAGACTTGGACTTGTAGTCAAATTTGTGGATGACAGATGTACTGTTTGACTTCTGGTGATACGATTATTGCATCGGGCACCTTGTTTCGTGGGCTGTATAGGCTCAATTCTTATGACAAGTGTGTGGAAGATTCAGCAAATGCAGTTTCTGATGAAAAGGCAGTTTCAGATGCAAAACTATGGCATGCTCGTTTTGGTCATCTGAACTTTGCTAGTTTGCTGCGTTTGCAGAAATTTGATATGGTTGCTTCATTGCCCCCTCTTGAGGCACCATTGAAACATGTTTGTGAAGGCTGTATTTTGGGCAAAATGCAGCGTTCTACGTTTCCAAAGGATGGTTCTGTGCGGGTTCTATGCGGGCCACTCGCAAATTGCAACTTGTATATAGTGATGTATGTGGGCCTATGCAAACTCCGTCATTTGGTAAACACTTGTACTTCATGACTTTCATTGATGATTACTCAAGGCATGCATGGGTATATCCACTGAAGGCAAAGTCCGAAGTGTTTTTGTGCTTCAAACAGTTTTTTCTTATCATTAGGGAAAATTTGGACTCAAAAAGGGGCCTTGTAAGAGATCCCTTGGGATGGTGATGTGGACAAAGCAAGCCAATAAATCCACATATAATATTGGAGGGCACGTGCGTCGTTTTTGAGTTCTTTATTCCATTAACTGACATGTAGGGTGTTTTTTAATTCAAAACAATGCATCTTGAGTATAGTTTTTTATTCCCACTATGGTGCCTTATTTTATTGAAAAAAGACACCACTCTCTTTCTTCATTACACTTTTGAATGTAACGAAGCCAACTCTGCTAACCGAACTTAGTCCCTGCAACCCATCATCTTGCATTGTCTCCCTCATTGTCTTCCCGATTGCACAACCACTACCACTCCAAATCCGAGTTTTTTTGAGCGGGAGGTTTTTGATTTTCTCTTCTTCTCAAGGCGGCAAGTTTTGAAAAAGGATGGAAAAGTATTTGTTTTTCATGCGCCATACCTGCATGTGCATGAATAACAATTCCATTTCTTACCTTTTTCAAGTGAGGGTTGTGCTTACAAGTACTCTGTACATTTGGGTTCATCCAGGATACCAACAAGTTTGTTTGATGGACAAGGAGGTATTATTTAGTGATGTTGTCTTTTGGTTTTAATGAAGCAATCTTCTTCACGGGAGATAAGTGTAATATCTAAGGTTTTTTTTGGTTAAAGTGTGAGTTCATTATGCTTTTTGGTGTTGTTAAAGCACAGAACAATGCAATGGAACCTGTGCAGCAAAAGAGGAAAAAGGTGGACATCCACTTCCAAGTAGAACCCGATTATGCTCCCTGCTGTAAAAGAAATTGGTCTAGGCCAGCATGTGAAGCCCGCATTACTGAGCTTCGAAATGAAGGAAAGAAAAACATGGACCTTTGGTTGGATGGTAGTATTTACCCACCAGATCCAACCTCCTCTCAATCTCCATCATTCTTTGGGTTGACAAGTTTCTTCAAGTTTGTGTGTGAGGGTGAAAATGGATTGCTTGGGTATTGCAAAAGACTGTTTGGCCAATGTCAAAGTATCTTTGAAAGACATTTGAGTGATAGAGATGCCAGGATAAAAATGCTTGAAGGTGCGAATTTTTACTTGGCATCGATCACAACAGCTTTGCAAGCTTCAAACGAGGACAAGGCAAAAGTTTGTGCTGGGTTACAAAAAGAGTTTGATCATTTGCAGCAGACTATTTGTAAGATGCAGGACACTATAAAGGAGAAGAATGAAATTTTGGCAGTTCGAGAAATCAACAATTTCACATTGGAGAGTGAGAATGCACACCTTCGAAAACAACTTGAAAAGTTCAACAGAAAATTGCAATATTTGAAAGACACGCCATTAGGTGCTCGATTACGCAAGAGAAAGATCAAACCATTGGAAGAACTCAATGTTGGAGGTGGCCAATGGAAGCGTCGTGTAAAAGCTTGCAGGTATTGGGATCTATAATTTCTTTGAGCTTAAATTTCTTTGAGCACTCACTTTCATTTTCATCTTTAGTTCCTTTCTTGGAGATGAGGGATTGGGTGTGGGGGTGGTATAGTTAGATGAATGGTGGACTGAAATAGCTATCGTTGTTGCTTCAGGATGGTAACAGATGTTGTGGGTCCAAAAGAGCAAGGTTCTGATATATTTGGCAAAGTTCTGACAAGAGACATCATGGAGTCAGCAATACAGCATCCTAAGTTTGCAAGACTTCGATCAGACATAGCAAAGCAATCCTTGCAAGAGGTGAGTGAAGCATTCACGCCTGCAGATGCACAAGGTATATGTGACATGGCTGGTATAAGCACAAAGTCTTACAGGATGTTGTTTAATAAAGTAAAAGAGGGTTTCAATTGCAAGCTTGGAAAAAAGACAGTAATTCCCATTCCAAAACCATTTCACGTAAACAAAGCTCGAAATATTCTCAACTTGGGAATGGTCGAACTTGTTGGAGAGCCTTGTCACGTGTCTAGCACATTGACAGTGACTAAAAAGAGCGGGGAACAGAAAATTATAGAGCTTACAGAGTTCAACAATTTCATCATGGATGTTCGTAAATTACAAATGGCTATGGTGAAATTTTATGACATCAGTGTACATGAGTGCAATGGAAGGCTGAAATTTGTTTTGAAACTTGATGAGAGTGAGGTGATCAAAGGACAGAAGCTGGAAAGGGTTAGCATTACTTTAATGAATAGAGCTTTGGATGCAAGTATCAGTAATGCTGATGAGAAGCACTTTAGTGTACAATCCGAAAATGAGATTTGGTGGCTGGCTGCATTTGAGGTGACGTGCTATCCATTTTTAAATAAAGAATATTATGTTGCTATCCTCTTGTTATGATGTTGTAGACAATCTAATAGTTGTTGTTAACAGGTTCCAACAGAGACCCATGAAATTCTGAAGTGGTACTTCAACCAGACTGAGCTTCCTTCCACTATCCAGCAGCAGTCGAATGGCGAAAAGCTTTATGTAGAAGGATATGGTGAATATGAGGTTGAATGGCACCTGGCTGCAGATCTTAAAACCTTGAAATGCATGTTTGGTATTTCCCAAGGAGCAATGGCCAAGTATCCTTGCCTGTATTGTATGCCCGAACGAGGTGTCTCCAAAGGAGGAAAAGAGAGAGAATGGAAATGCCCAAATGCAATCAGTAATAGGCGTGAACCCCCAAATCGTGATGCTCCAGGAGTGGATCCTACTTGGGATCCAATTCTTCCTATCCCTTTGATCAGAGTTCATATTTGTGTTTTGCATGCGCTGGTTAGAATAATTGAGAAACTAGTCTACATGTACATCGAATTTTCATGGAATATGAAACCAGCAGTAGAGAGTGAAAGAACTATTAAAAAAATAGAGCAAGTGCTTTCAGATGCAGGTTTACATTGTGGTCAAGTGAAGATTGAGAAGGACTTGAGAAGATCAGGGAAGACCGGAAATGTTCCTAGCAAACCATGTTTTGGAGGTGCAAAAGCCAGAAAGTTCTTATCTAATCATACCCAGAGAGGTCATCTGGGTACAGATTTTGAGGTGTGGAGGAAGCTTCATGCAGCTGTACCTGACCGAGGCTCTTCAGGACAAGCAAGGGTGGCAAAGGCCAAAGCGTGGTTGGCGCTTGATCGCCTAGCACCTTTGTTGCAAAAAGCAAGGTTTGAAGATGGGGATGTTGAGAAATTTGAGGCAGTTGTGACAGAGTTCTACACTAGCTATGAAAAGGCATGGGGTGCGACAAACTTGACACAATACATGGTTATTACTTGAAAACCTACAGCTTTGAGTATTTTTTGTTGTTCAAAAAATATTGTACGATACTAAATGTCTTGTTGTTGTTGAGCATTTGTAGCACATTTTGCATGCACATGGAACCTTCTTTGCGGAAGAGTTTGGAAGCCTTGGGATTTGGTCTACCCAAGGCATGGAAAGATCTCATTGGCAAGCACGTTGTGCCTATCAAAGGGCCACTCAACATGGAGGAGGAATAAAGAAAAGTAATCCCATGAAGCAACTATGTCAGTGGTGGTATAGGCGGATTCAAGTGAGGGCTCGTGTGAAGATCAAACATGCTGAATCAGCTGTGTCATGTGCAATAAGAAAGGTTCAGGCTGAACGGAGACGTTCAATATATGTCTCCTCACAGGGAAAGCAGAATCATGCTGAATGGCTAAGACAACGACAAAGACAGGGCAGAGTGTGGAAGAAAATTGATCATTGAAATATATATTGTAAAACAGTGATGTAACTGAGAAAGATTTTAAAAGAACAAGAGCTTTCATCTATGTCCCATATAAATGTTTCCAATATATATACATTTCATAGTTTGCAATGGTAAACAAGAAGAGTATTGAGAAATATGATGAAACTTCTGAGAAACTGGAACAATCTAAATTTGTTAATCTTGATCAGAGACTTCCCCCAGCCGAGCCTTTTTTGTTGACGTTTCTGCATCATCTTCTTCATCCTCTATTAATGGCACAAGAGGGACCATTGGTCTTGCTGTTCTAAGAAGATGCTTCTTCCCGCAATCACTCAACAGATTGGGATCTGTGATTCCACATGCCAACCCGTAAGCAGCATATGTTAAATAATATTTACATCTTAACGAATATACTCCAGGTCCCTCTCCAAAAATTCGAACAGCTGCTTGCCGCTCCAGAAGTATTGCCTTGTTTGCATTCAGCCTTACGTGGTAGCCACCTAAATACCTGGATAAAGTCTTTATCGCCATCAGAGGAAAACTGGCGTTGTCCTTCGAGTAGCTAGCGTGGAATATCACAATTTGAGGGAATTTTAGGCGGTGTATATATGTTCCTAGTGTCGAATCGTGGCCCAATCCCGCCATACGCTTGCCTGAAGCACGTTTGAGGAATGTGTCTTCATATATTTCCAACTGAAAAAATAAAGGAGCATTAGCCAGAAACAACATCACCAAACATTTCAGGACAAAGTTGATAAAGCCAAATCCAGAACAAAAAAAAACTAACCTCTTGGTTCTCATCTGCTTCAAGCAAGGCGTCTTGCCATAAATTAGTGCTCGAACTAGGAACGTTTTCCGCTGACTTGTTTGGCACATCCCTACACCCTCCCATGTTGGTGATATTCAATCTGTCCCTTACTTCTTGTAGCTCTTCCTCTGTGGCATCTTTTCCTTCATATCTAAGGGCATCAGCATAGATCATATTTAGTGTTGCTGCAGCAGAAAGGAACTCAGTGTCTTTTATATGGCTATCCACTAGTAGGTACTTGTCTATACCATCATCATCTACAAAATTGTCATCGACCTCCAGATTCTGGGCTATGAAAGCTATGCACTGATCTTCCCTTAAGTTAAATACACGTTGTATGTCTGTCAGCAATATATACTCTGAATCTCCTACTTGGTAGGAGGGGAGTAATGGCGTTGGAATGGGGGAGGAGTCATCTGATTCAATCACAAGCTGACCTACATCACTGTTTTGTTCTCTAACTGCCTCAATATCAACCACCGAACTAAGCTTCCTCTCTTCTTCAACATTGAACTCCTCAATGACATGAGGAGTGTCCTCCTCTTCAGCAGCATCCTCAGCGGTGGGACTTGCCTGACGAGAAATCGTGTCTTCACTTTCAATTTTTGCAAGCGGCTCTGTACCTTCTTCATCTGTTAATTGCACGTTCATGTGCAAGAAGCATAAGAAGGCGTAGGAGTATTCCATCAAGCGGCACTTTCTTTTGTGAAAAGGGCAAAGCAAGGCTCTCTTCTTGTCACATGGCACCTTGTGCCAATCCCTGTTTAACCTCTGCTTCTTATCCGGCGAAACCTTGAGATTAAAATGAATGTGACTTTTCCCATCAATCATCATTGGTTCTTCATTTGTGAGCTCGTCAAACTCTTGCTTTGCCTCTTCGAAGTATCCATGATGGCTAGACAATGTTTCCTCCAGAGAAAAATCGCTATTGAACATCAACGAAATTGCAGGGTGCAAATCATGATGTCGACATTTGTACAGGAAGTCATATAATAGAGTTGCAGGAGTTTCTTTGATCTCTTCGTCCACATCAAATTCGACTTGAACTTGCGACATGGCTGAATTCAAGTCTGTAGAAAAGACATGGAAAATATTAGTGCAGGCAATGAATCAAGAGACAGTCGATCTTAAACAACAAATCTCTGTGGTGTAAATGGATTCAACATAACGCGAGAGGAGATGCCAGAGGAATGCAGGTATTCCTCCTCGCATTGTAGTGAATCTATTTTCCCTAACGCAAATAAAATCACAGCTAAGTCAAGGACCTCTTCTCGCATTATGGTGAATCGATTCACCATAATGCGAGGAGGAGTATTGTGCTTCCTATGGGACCTTCGCTCGCGTTGTGGTGAATTGATTCACCGCAATATGACGACTTTATCATCCTTTGGAAACGCCTCTAACGTTATGGTGAATTAAAAATAAAGATAGTTCTCCAGTACCCATACTGAGAGAGGAGGTGTCAAACGAATTAAAATACTCTTCTTCGCAGTCAATTCACCATAAGGCGAGGAGTCATAGGTTTTCAATTCACCTTAACGCGATGAAAAGACAAAGCAAGTAGTTCTCCTCGACTGAAACCAAAACAACGAAATAACAAAAGAAGAAAATGTAAATGGATTCAACATAACGCGAGAGGAGATGCCAGAGGAATCCAGGTATTCCTCCTCGCGTTGTAGTGAATCTATTTTCCCTAACGCAAATAAAATTGCAGCTAAGTCAAGGACCTCTTCTCGCGTTATGGTGAATCGATTCACCATAATGCGAGGAGGAGTATTGTGCTTCCTATGGGACCTTCGCTCGCTTTGTGGTGAATTGATTCACCGCAATATGACGACTTTATCATCCTTTGGCAACGCCTCTAACGTTATGTTGATCTAAAAATAAAGATAGTTCTCCAGTACCCATACTGAGAGAGGAGGTGTCGAACGAATTAAAATACTCTACTTCGCAGTCAATTCACCATAACGCGAGGAGTCATAGGTTTTCAATTCACCTTAACGCGATGAAAAGACAAAGCAAGAAGTTCTCCACGACTGAAACCAAAACAACGAAATAACAAAAGAAGAAAAAAGCACAAAGGAGATAAAAATACCAGGAAAACGAATTGTACACAATCGTCGCAGGAGATGGAGATGAAGGAGGTTGGAGGTTTGTCTTTGACGTTGGATACAGGAGGATGATTGATGAAGGAGGGTTGGAGGAGATAGTCAGTCGTTGATGGAGATGAAGGCCGTTGGTGGGATAAATGAGAGGCAATAAATGAGATGAGTATCCTAGAAAATCCGTCTTTAATGCTACGCAACACGTCAGCGCCGCGTTTTCAACCGCCATTCCATGACTGCCACGTGGCATCCCGCCGTGTACCTAGCAAAAGAGGCAATAAATGAGATGAGTATCCTACAAAATCCGCTTTTAATGCTACGCGACACGTCAGCGCTGCGTTTTCACCCGCCATTCCATGAATGCCACGTGGCATCCCGCCGTGTACCTAGCACGTGTACAAGGTATAAAGTTTAATCAAAGCCCTTTTTAATGCTATACGACACGTTAGCGCCGCCTAGTCGCCCTGGCAGCCCGCCAGCACGTGTGTTCGCTCTAAAGACTAATCAAAGCCGTTAATCACGCCATCTTTTCGTCCTCTTATCGATTTTGCCTTGTCCGTCCTCCTGCTTGCCTCCAGCTGACTTCCGACTACCGCCACAGTACTGAGCCGACTTTCCAACACCTGCACGACAGTCTCCATCCATTCACAAGCAAGAAATGTAAGTTTTTGTATAATACTTGATTGTTTTGTAAGTTTCTTGTATATTGCTTGTTTGTTTTGTTTTTTCTTCGACTGTTTGCCCTGTGCCATTGTTTATTCTTCGACTGTTTGCCTTCTGCCGTGGTGACTCGATTCACCTTAAAGCACACGACGGGCCATTAGAATCTCAATAAGCTCCATGCCTTATGGTGGATCGAATCACCAAGGGAGAAGGCAAACGTAAGAGATTCGCGAAAATCGATTCACTATAACGCGAGGAGGATTGTTTTGCTTTGACTGGCCCTTAGACTCGCGTTATGGTGAATTCACCATAACGCATGACCAAAGGGCAAAGGATTCACGATAATCCACCTCTTATTGGTGTCAATTAAATCACCTCCTACACGACAGTCTCCATCCATTCCCACTCATAGAATGTGATGAAAGTGTATTACTTGATTGTTTTGTGTTTCTTGTATAATACTTGATTGTTTCGTTTTTCCTTCGACTGTTTGCCCCTGCCGTTGTTTTCTCTTCGACTGTTTGCCCTCCGTCATGGTGATTCGATTCAGCGTAAAGCAGACGACGAGTCATTAGAATCTCAATACTATTCTATGTGTTATGGTGAATCGACTCACCAAACTGCTAGACGGAAAGGTAAGAGATTCGGGAGAACCCTCCTCCCGTTGTAGTAGATCGATTCACTATAACGCGAGGAGGATTGTTTTGATTTGACTGGCTCTTAGTCTCGCGTTATAGTGAATCAAATCACTTTATGGCAAGATCGAAGCTCAAAGAATGCACGATAATCCGCCTCTTATTGTTGTCAATGAATTCGCCATAATGCGAGAAAAATTATTGTGTTTTTGTGGACCTTCATCTCTCGTTATGGTGAATGGATTCACCATAACGCGAGGAAGTGCATATTGCTTTCTTGGCCCCCCTCTCTCGCTTTATTGTGAATTGTTAATCGTGTACTACTGAATAGCAAAGTTTTCTGCTTTTTCTTGCGTTTTCAGATGGCTCGTGTAAGGCATACAGCTAGACCCATTGATAATGCAGCTCCCTCATCTACTGGGAAGAAGATGGGCGTTCTGAAAGCCTCAAGATCAAGAAAATCAAGCAGTCCTTCCCGATTGTCCAAAACGCAGCCTAGACTCAGGCGTTTCGCAGAGCATTCGGCAGCCCTGCGAGAAATCAAAAAGTTTATGAAGCACCCGACAGCTGCTATTCCCAGATTGCCTTTCCAGAGGCTTGCCAGGAGAATTTGTGAGCAGAATGGAATTTTGTTTAGGTGGAAGGCATCGGCCTTGTTTTGCTTGCAAGAGGCCACAGAAGATTGGATGATCGAATTTTTTTTGGATAGTTACGTTCTTGCTGCCCACGCACACAGGGTGACAGTAATGGACAAAGATTTTTTCAGCCTTATAGCCCTTCGTTTCAGATACGATAAGTCACTTAGACCAGTTACGTTTATTGATGAACGAATGTTACAAATTTTGGATGTCCGGCCTGTACAAAAAGTGAGAATTGAAGAGGTGACCGAGGGAGGTCCAGATCATGAGCATCAGACTCGGGCAAATTTAATGACAAGCGCTCAAAGGGAACATCAAGCTGCAATGCTTGCATTGCAAGCAAAAAGGGAAAATGTTCGAGCACTCCACGCCATGAATCGGGAGGCGCTGCAATTTTTGTTGCCGGAGTTCTATGTACCCTTTAATATTAGAGGGCATAGATGTTATTTCCCGATTCATGCTGAAGAAATCAACATTTTGTTTGATCCCAAAACTGAAGTCAACGACAAAGTGCTCAGATGTATTTTAAGGTATACGCTTTTCTCTGTCCTCCCACAATTTTTCATTCTTGGCTCTTAAAGTTGATGCCTCACTCTTGATATGTTTCCTTGTGAAGTTTTGTTATTTCGCTATTGCCCGAGGATGTACAGCAACGAGTGTTCCAGATTGATTCACTGGTCTCAACACTGTTGGTAGTAGAGGCAGTTCCGTACCTCGATGTGCTGAACTGGTTTCGGGAGGTCCAGCTGGACGATGCCCGAGTATTTTTTTTGGCATATCATGAAAAGTGAGTTTGTCTCTCTCTCTCTCTCTCTCTCTCTCTCTCTCTCTCTCTCTCTCTCTCTCTCTCTCTCTCGCATGATGTTTATAGGAATCACCGTACACGAGTTATGTAGTGCTTCCTTTGGATTGAAACTAATAGAATTCTATTGTGCAGTTCCCATTGGAGTCTTCTACTAGTCGACGTGCAAGAAAATGTCATTTACCTTGCAAATTCGACATCTGGTGTCCATGGAAATGTTTTGCTGTAAGTAAAAATCATTAAGATACATATTATTTTGAGTTAGAAGTCCGGATTGATCAGGATAATGATTGGTCTCTGTTTACAGTGGAGTCAGGAAACTAATGGCAGCTTACGAGAGCCTCAGCATGGACATCGACACCCTGGATCGATCGACCATCCGTAGGGTTAGTGTCCCCAAACAAGAAGATGGCTACAGCTGTGGGTGGAGGGTTGCACTTAATGCAATGTTGCTGCTACGAAGCATTTTTCAGCTCCCTTCAGAGGATGTAAGCATTTTCAGCTCCCATACGCATTTGTGCGCTTGTTTATCTTCTTATATATTGTCATGTTGATCTTATTTATGCCTTGATGAATTGTGATGGCAGTTTCCATCAATGTCTCGCTACGTGGACCTAGACGTCCAAACGTTTAGGGAGGAAACGATTGCGAAATTGATCGAGGTCGCTGAAGTTATGCCTCCAGACGGGCCAGTGGACTTCATCCCGCCCAATCCACGAGGGGGGATAGGCCCGTCTGAGCCTCTTTCATGGGCTCCATACTTAGGAGAAGAGCCCTGGCTCCATCCTGAAGCCGATACCTATGGGTTCCAGCCATAAATAGTTTTTTCCTTCTTCCAACAAATGTACGTTCGTAAATATGCAGCTATACATGTATTGGAGGGAGAACATCAAATGTAAATACACTTATCATTTGAAAATCAGAGGATCAAATTTGCTACTATGTTCCTTCACTGCTTGCTTTCTTACTTTAAGCCTTTTTTTGTGTACATAAAAATTCAATTGGGGAATTCTTGCCTTCATTACATTGTTTTAAACAATAAAGCATTACAAAAGCAATGTTCTGAATAGATAAGTTTATTGCATATGGAAAATACATTGTCACCGTATACATGGTCACATCATATATCTTCTAGTGCCTCCAATTCATGTGGGGCTGCAACATCTTTACAAATGATCTGATGCTCTCTTCTTTTACTTAGCTTCCGACCATCGAGCTTGAAGCAAAATTGATCTGGAGGATTCTGAATAGCTACTTCTAATTCCTTCCTAACATATTCGAGAGTCCAATTCTCTTCCACTTCCAATGTCAAAGATGGGTGACCCTGTCGAATCATAACTATATCTATCAAGCAAGAGTGGCTGCCATCTCTTGTATCTTGGTCTATGCTTTCCCAGTTGTTGTTGATCCATCGCCACCTTCTATAAGTAAATGACATGCACAGATGTTGCCTGGCAATATAGTATCTGATTCCAAAATATCATTAGGATAATTTTCCGAGAATAATCAAATAAGCGTTGTAACTGTTTCACAAAAATACATTTTAATGTTTTAACACTCACCGAAATGCAATGTCGGAGGTGTTCAATCGACATTCGATCAAATCATCTCCCTTTGATGATTTCACTCTCCAACCTTTGTCAAACAAATGATCAAGCCAGACTTCATCTACATCTTTGCACACAAAAGTTGTTCTAGTTTTTCTCAATTGTTTACAATCAGAAAATAAATGAACAAAGCATGCAATTGGAACAAACAAACTTAAGTGCACATTTCTTGCACCAATGCTAGGCTTCATAGCACATTTAATATCATTAAACATTTTGGTCCTGTATGACTCTATCACTTCTGTGTCAAGCAATGGCCACTCCGGACTATCAAGTGCGGGCAACGGAATACGTTCCAACTTTCCATGTCGACTCGATTGAGTGGGCAAGGTATAAAATGAGTCATAGAAATATGTTCTACTTCTTGCGAGATCACTTGGTGCACGACCTTCATATTGAAGTTCCCCCACCTCACCATGTACGACATTCAAGAACCCCGTCAAGCATTGTGCAGGCTCCCACTCCTGAAGGTTGGATGGGTACAAATCTGTGCAAGGCAGAAAAATGTATATCAATCACCTTATTTGCAACGTTGAAATACAAAACACAAGCACTTACAATGTGGTCTGTGTCTTGGAAGTCCTTCCAATGGTCCCACGTTAATCTCTTTTTGCATGAATACATGCTGGATCAACACTTCTTTGACAGTTTTCCCTCCTGGTGCCATCTTAAAGTCAAGGATCCTTCCTTTCCAATGTTTGGCCAAGTCTTCAGATGCCTTTCCCTTCACTCGGTAGTGGCCTTGTTTTCCTGGCTGCATAGTGACCCAAGAGTACTTCCTGTATACTTGGGGAATCCATTCTTCGTTCTCGTCTTTTATGTTATACAACACAACAGATGAGATACTGCTCCTTGCTCGTTTCAGTCCACTTTCGGGTGCCATGATAGAATAACAGACGTATGAGAAAGAAGAAGTAGCAGAAAGTGGATGACTGGGCTAACCGCTTTTGTGGATCAAGGAGGGAGGATGAAATGAGGGACGGTGTGTTCTTTTTGGGCGCCAAAGATGTTTCAAGATTCAAAAGTGGAACCAAGTTGAGGGAATAACCGGGAGAATGTGTATCTAGCTATTCCAAGCATTCAAGCTTCATTAGTTGTAGGGGTGGTGGAAAGAATTTTTTAGTGCTCCACGTCTAACACAGGAATGTGGAAAACATTCTTTTATTGTGTTAGTTTCTGACAAAAAAACGGTTTTAAATATTTTAAGACAAGGTGATGGTTTTTTTTAATATTTCATGAAGATAAGAGTTTCTCCACGTTTTGGGTGGGTTTGTACAGAGGTCCCACCACCGGTGAATCTCGTTCGTAGATTACATGTCACTCAATCTATGTGTCTATTATTATATTATTGTTGAAACAGCCCTCTTTTGAGTCCAGAATTTTCCTAATGGGTTGAAAATGTATCCAATTGTACTGTGGGGCACCCTTCGTTCTGATCGAGGGGGGGAGTACTTGTCTAAAGAGTTTGATGCATTTCTGGCTAGTCGTGGGATAAAACACCAATGTACAGTGCCATATACCCCTCAGCAAAATGGTGTTGCTGAGAGGAAAAACAGGTCACTTATGGAGATGGCACGATGTATGGTCAAGAGACAAGCTTTGCCACATGCGTTTTGGCTTGAGACTGTCAAGTGTGCTGCATATGTACTCAACACGTGTCCCACTAAGGTCTTGCAGTCTATTACTCCATATGAAGCTTGGCATGG
This sequence comes from Cibotium barometz, assembly GCF_041138505.1. Classification (NCBI taxonomy): domain Eukaryota; kingdom Viridiplantae; phylum Streptophyta; class Polypodiopsida; order Cyatheales; family Cibotiaceae; genus Cibotium; species Cibotium barometz. The sequence continues at coordinate 4,422,520 of NC_141074.1, forward strand.
GAGGAAGCCTTCTATTGGTCACTTGCATGTCTTTGGTTGCTTGGCCTATGCTTTAGTGCCTGTGCAACAACGCAGAAAATTGGATGATAAGGCTGTTGTGAAGCTGAGTACAGGGTAGCTTTCACAGCTATGGTTGAGCGTGTGTGGCTCAGATGGCTTATGGGGCTGACTTGGGTGTTGGACTGGAGTCTGCCACCTCTATCTTCACTGACAGTCAGAGCGCATTGGCAGTTGCGAGAAACCCAGTTTTTCATGCTCGCACAAAGCACATTGAGGTGCATTATCACTATGTCAAGGAGAGACTCTCAGCAGGAGAGATCAGCTTGGCCTATGTGCCAACACAGGACAACCTCGCCGATCTTTTCACAAAGGCGCTTCCTCGTGAGAAGTTCGACGCTTTCCGCAAAGCTTTGGGCTTGCTCCCCTTTGTGGATTGATCTACTTCGGGCATGGCACTCCCCTATACATGAGTGCCAGCTCTCGTTCACACCATCACTTCCCTATACATGAGTGCCAGCTCTCGTTCACACCATCACTCCCAGGGGAGATTTGTTGCCATATATATAGGCAGTGATGTGTGTGAACACACTTAGGACCGCTGGGGCACTTTTTTCCTCTTTAGGAGGTTTTTTCCCCCGGCTTGTATATACGCCCATCATTCTAGGGCTAACTTATTGTTTGTACATTGACACAATCTAATATATAGATGTCAACATATTCGTATATGGCAAGGAATGGCACCCTCTAAGCCAGATGGCAAAGTTGACCACTAGAACCTAGCCACCATCAATGTCCACATGGATTTCCTCATAACTTCCCCTTGACTCTACTAAATGCTCTCACTTCCATCATTTGTAAGCATCCACTAGAACCTAGCCACCATCAGTGTCTGCATGGATTTCCTCATAGTTGCCCCGTGACTATACTAAATGCTCTTGCTTCCATCATTTGTAAGCATGGGTGATCATATATTTGACGATGCATATTCTAGGCAAATAAACAAGCCATGGGTTGGCTAGCCTTGAGTTTCTTGCCACATTCGACCATATGGATTTGGTTGAATCAACTACCCAAGCTCTCTTGCATAAAGCTGGTCTCCTCGACTAAAAGATCATGTAAACTAGATAAATAAGATGCTATGGGACTAAACATTGGGTAGGTTTTGTCCTCTTCTTTGTCTCTCTTATGTCTATATCATCGGAAGGTGGTGGTGGTTTTTAGTTATAAAGAAATCATGAAGTGCATGGAGGTCTTCCTCTAGGAACTATTATGGAGGAGAAGGTGCTGGTGTGTATCCCAAGGTTCTACCCACCCATGCCGGAACATCCAATAAAAGGCTTTATTGTGTTTTAGGGAGGGGAGCAATAAAAGAATTATTGTTAGAGTGTTTCATTAGATTGATAAGCTCTTCACCTTCATTAAAGTTAGTTGAATGAATGAGAAAACTAACCAAGATCTAGAGTTCAGTACAATTGGGTGTAGGGGATATATATATATATATATACCTTGACCCTCGCTTAGCACAAGATCTTTCATGTGGGATCGGCATAGCATGTGTGGTAATCTGGTGTATTATTGCCAGATCCCCATGGGTAAGTTTCTCACTAAGATTAGTTTTACACTGAAATAGAGAGTAATAGTGAGGTAAAGAACGAGGTAAAGAACAAGGTGAAGGTCTATGCAGGGGCCTAAGGAACCACTAGAAGGTCATTGAGAGGGACTAAAAGATCACCTTTAGCCTCGATCAATTCCTTGTATTGGCAGAGGTTTTGTTAGACAACTGTTACATGAGCTTCTTGGTCTACAAAGGCTTTGTCGACCTCCAATTCCATTTGTTAGTGGTCTTCATAGAGGTGCATGTTCCAAATGATAAGTTAATCTTGTTAGTTGTGAGGATGACATTTTGGCCTGGAGACCTACTGTTACTCTATGTGATCATCCAAAATTTGCTCATTCAAATGTGAGATCACTTTTGCTGATGGATTTGTAACATGGTTACCATTTTTTACAACTCCGGCATGGATTCCTTGAGAGATTTCTCTTGGATTTCATAATTTTCATAGCTTATCTCATATATTTATTTGTCTTGTGCTAGTTGACCTTGTGTGCTAGTTGATCTTCCAAAACTACCATTTTTTCCTTTTAGCATGCTACACCACTTCTTGTAACGCTCCCTTGATGTCCTTATAGTTCCAAGAAAAGCACTCCTTGAATTATTTCAAAGAGTAATCAATGCCTCCTTCTGCCGCCTGTAGGGTTAGGTCCATGGGAGATGAAGATTAGTTTGAGTTCTTCACCATGCTCTCTACAAAATCTATCTCCTTCACCTCTGCAGGTCCATCATTTGAGACCTGCCTTGACCTCTGTAGGTCCATCATTTGAGACCTCTGTTTGTTCACCCTTTCAAGCATTGACCCTTATATGAACCATCTTCCTTTTATTGACATAAAAGTTTTTGAAATGGTTGAAAACCTTCCTCAAGTCAAGCTCCTCCTTATTCTCCTCCTTTCCTACAAATGCCCTTTTTTCTTCCCATTAAGCTTCAGCCAATGATGCTTTATTTCATTTCCTTCTCTCCAATCTTATGAGCTTGGCTTCATAGGCCATATGCATAGGCTATGCATGGCGTATGGTTTAGACTATGCATACACTATGGTTTATGCATAGAGATATGGGGCATTGTTATATCTTGTCTAGAAAGTTGCTTATGTCAGGTTAGGAGTGGTTATCCGAGAGTAGGTGGTTATAGTGGAGGGGTGCCCTCGATCTTCTCACTAAGAGGAGGTGCCTTTCGCTTTAATAGTGGGTGGGGAGCATGTGGAAAGTCAGAAGCTATCATCCGAAAGGGGCATTGTCCACATTACTGCTTGTCTAAGCAGTAATGTGGGAGGTCATAACAATGGCCTAATATCACAGGTTGTATTTTTTGTCTAAGCTTGCGTTGTTGTTTTCTCTTGGTTGGCTTGACATTGTCGAGTTAACTCGCCTTATTCATTCAAACTCATGTTTATTGCACCCTTGGGTGCTAGGTTTAGGAAATGGACTTACACATAGAGATATAAGGCATTGTTATATGCCATGTAGAATGTTGGTCATGTCAAGTTAGGAGTGGTTTTCCGTGAGTAGGTGGTTATAGTGGAGAGGGAGACCTTGATCTTCTTAGTATCCTTCTCTTGTAAAAGAGGAGTTTCCTTTGGCTTTAATAGTGGGGAGCATGTCGAAAGGCCTCAGAAGCTATCATCCGAAAGGGACACTATCCACCCTGCTTGTCTAAGCAGTATTGTAGGAGGTCTTAGCAATGTTCTAATATCACATGTATTCTTTGTCTAAGCTTTAAGTATGGCTCATGTTAGAGCAATTGTGTTTCTTTCCCTATACATGTATGTATAGCAGCAATGTCGATCGAATGACTTATTGAGCATGGAACTTATTTATATTTCCCTTTGTTTTTGTCTACTTAGAGGGTGAGGCTTGCAATTCTAGCTCCAAGAACCTTTTATCATAGACCTCTACTTTTCCCTTGGTAAGGGTTAGCCTCTCTTGGATCATATCAAGCCATCCCTATTGAATTTCGAGGTCATTTTTGAGCGTCACATACGCTTCTACGAGTTCTCTCTTTTTGTTTTGTAGCTGCCCTTGCATAACTTGAATATGAGCTCTCCTACGCATCAATGTCCTCTTCTCTTAAAGCAAACTTGGCACTAATTACCATGAAATAATTATCCTCTTTTAATTCTTTGATCTTACAATAAACATGGCATTAAGTTTGCAATATCATGAGCATCTCGTCTACATTCTTCAATCTAGCTATAGACCAAATTCTCAAGTTAAAATATTGACTCATGTTTAATAAAAACTAAAAACAACCATGCTTAATACCTATCCACTCATTGTAATTTGTCATAACGTGTGGCTTTGATGTTCTTTCCTGCATCTTTCTAGTCCTACGTAAAAGAAATCATTTAAGTAAATAATATTTCTTTCTTGATAGTGAGTGTACTCTGTGAGGAAATATTGCCTGCAACATCAAGAGAATACACTTAAAATACATTGGAAGGTATACAAAACTCTAGTTTAACTTATTAACCTATCAACACAAGGTCAACTTTCTAAAATATAATAAGAAACATATGATCCATCGAGTTCAACTCATCTAAGTTTTTTAGAAAAGGTACAAAATCTTGGACACCTTGGATGAGAAGCTCTATCGTCCTATATCGAAGAACACGACACCCAATCTTCTCCCAATTGTAGCTCTTGCTTGTGAGAGAAATTGAAACTTCTCACCCACCTCACCTCGGGGGAGTCACTATATGTAGAATACCCCTATTGCGTGCGTTCAAGGCCTATATTTTAAATCCCTTATCTGTGAATTTTTTTATCTATATAATATCCCCTTTTCTTTATGAATATGTAAATTTTTTTAAAAAAAAATTAAATCATACCCTTATGTAAATAAATTTCTGTAAGTTTCATAAATTAAAAATATGCTTCTGTTGAACGCACGTGATATTCACATTTTTTTGTGAGTGACCCCCCCGAGCACCTCACATACCTCCCATGGCATGACTCTTACATGGAGAAGTATATTGTGTACCTCCTTTAATTTAATTAGAACCTTAAAAATGGCTATTTAAGGTAAAGAAATTGAATATTTAAGGCAAAGAAATTGACTTTTTTGCCTTATTGAGTTTAATCATTGCCCACTCATCACATACATCATTATACATTTTCTTGAAGTCAAAATACGAGATGTATAGTTGTCCTAATTGTATATTCACTTAAACTTGAGTCAAAGTGCCTAAGATAAATAATAATATCTTTCAATCTTCAGCCTCTTTATAACATCTTCCATGTCTACCTTCTTGTCAAGTGTTCTTTGACCCTCTTTCATTCTCCTTTAATTTAATTTTGTGCCCTAGGATTTTCTTAAGTATCATAAACACATTACTAATTTCTAGACCCTCTAGACACTAGGATAAAGAGGAGCTCATAACTCCCACCTCATCATCCTTTGTGGTCTTTCTTACTTTCCCTTTACTAGGTGACTTGGCCTTTCATTGATTATCCCCACAATGTCTCCTTTTAGCCTTGACAGCTCACCTTTAGAATATTTTAATAATATCTTCTATAGAAATTATTTGGATAAGTAATCATATGGATATCACTTTCACTGGCTTTTTGCATGTATGACACCCCCCTCTCTCCTCATGGAATATAAGCTAGGATTGGTATAAACTCCAAGTCGCCTAATTTTGGGTGGATCATGTATGCCATGGGGCTCCATGACTACCATGGGGCCAATCACATATCTAGCCACTTCATCAAATTGGAGCATAAGAAATTCCCATTTCCCACATCAATATGCCATCTCTACATGCCATGTAACACAAAACTTTGCCACATCATTATTAATGGCATGGCATGCCACCTCCTTCATGGCCATGTCATACACTTTGACACATCATTACAAACATGTGTCACTAGTCCATGTCATGAGATTACATGCCAACTTACCCATGTCACATCATCAAACCAAACTACAACAAACCAGCACCACATTACCAATTGCCATGTCAACATATCATGCATGAATACAATGGAATGTGAAGTGTTATGCCAAGCATAGCTTGCACATGTATGCATACATATGCATATATCATGTCAACAAGAGCATGTGTGTATATATGTATAGGTGATATCTAAGCTAATAGCTACTAATAGCATGTGTGTATGCATGTAGATGTGATATCTCAATTCCAGCTGATAGCTTGAGCTTGAGACCTCTTTTTGAAAACAAATATGTGCATCTCGTTGTTTTTTGCTCACCTTGAAACTCCAACCGGGGGTAAACCCTTTTTCATTGGCATGTAAATTGGGTTTTCCCTTAAGACTAGTATTGCATGCATATCAATGCTTGCATCTATTCTTCTATTATCTTACCTTGAGAGGTAAACCTTCTTTTCATTCACATGTAAATTGGCTTTGCCCTTAAGACTAGTAATCTCATGCACATTGATGCTTGCATATATTCTTCTATACATAGGAAATATTATGTGTGCCATGTAGATTGTATACCAAATGCATTAGTTGATGGGAGGTTTACACCATCATAGACCATGCTGACATGGACATGATGCTTTTGGTTCCATCTCTTATACCTGTGTGCATAATTACGTAAGTGATAGCTTATTTTCAATAACTGCTATAATTGAGGATTGGATAACCTTGCTTGGCCAAATTATCCCATGAATTACCTTCCCATGCCATGGCAATCATCCCCTCCCATTTTAGATGTTGGGCTCTGATTGGGTTTCTACTCGGGTATGGCATTCATGGCTTTTTTGTGTAGGCTTTAGGGTATATCCTTGTGGCTTGGTTGAATGAAGTAATCTCCAGTAGTGCTTTACACATCTGTTTGGCTTCAACAAAGGACTGTCTTGCGTAGGCCCCTCAAGGTAAACATCCTTTTTGCTAGGTTGGATTTAGTAATCTCCAATAATTCTTTGCACTTAAACTTTGGCTTCAACAAAAGGATAAGCTATTTGGATTATCTCTTCATATTTTGTTTGTGACAAGGCTTGTATAATGATTGTGTGGGATCCTGGATCATATCTTAAGGAGCTTCTGTTGAGATAATTCTATAATGGACTTACCATTGTTAGGACTATACACTAGCTCCTTCAGGTCACAACACCCTACTCCTCTTGGTCACAAGGGTTAGTGGGAAAATCCAAATAAGGAGGAAAATAAAATATGTTACTATGTTGTTTTCTAGTGACATTGTTGATGACAAAAGAGTTAGGATTGAGGTGAAAAGGTCTTAATCTAGTAATTAGAGGGTAATTTTCCAGAGGGTATGTTAGTGGAGGCAAGAGAGTTAGGAGTGGGGTGAAAAGGTATTAATCTAGTAGTTAGAGGGAAATTTACTGCTGGGTAGGTTAGTGGAGGCAAGAGAGTTAGGAGTGGGTTGAGAAGGTATTAATAGAGGGAAATTTACTAGTGGGTTTGTAAGTGGAGGCATATATCGTCTTCATGTGCCCCATCATTAGCCTTCTTAAAAAAAGACTCTAATCAGGTCCATTCCCCTTGACCTATGACTTCGAGGATACTTTATGTGCTCCAAGGTAAAATCATTAAATAAACATGTAAGCATGACTATGTAATCATTAAGTAAACATGTAAGGGGCTATTAGATTTTTATAAATATATTGGTATAACTTAATAATACCGTGTATTGTATGCTTTCATAAATTTTGAGGTATGAAAATGTGTCATAAGCCTCTAACTTGTAAATGTTTAGAACCATCCTTGGAATTAGTGACCCACCTCACATACCTCCCATGGCATGACTCTTGCATGGAAAATGTATTGTGTACCTCCTTGAATTTATTGATCGCCTAAAAAACAACTATTAAAGGTAAAGAAATTGAATATTTAAGGCAAATAAATTGACTTCTTTGCCTTATTGAGTTTAGTCCTTGCCCAATCATCACATACATCATTATACATTTTCTTGAAGTCAACATCCAAGATGTATACTTGTCCTTTGTAGGTGCATATTCACTTAAACTTTGATTCAAAGTGCCTAAGATAAATAATAATATCTTTCAATCTTAAGCCTCTTTACAACATCTTCCATTTCTACCTTCTTGTCAAGTGTTGTTTGGCCATCTTTAATTCTCCTTTAATTAAAATTTGTGCCCCAAGATTTTCTTAAGTATCATAAACAAATTACTCATTTCTAGACCCTCTAGACACTACAGTAAAGAGTTGCTCATAACTCCCACCTCGTCATCCTTTGTGGTCTTTCTTACTTTCCCTTTAATAGGTGACTTTGCTTTTTCATTGATTATCCCCAGAATGTCTCATTTTAGCCTTGACAGTTCACCACTACCACTGGCCATATACTATATGAGGTGCTCTTGATTCCAAAAGAATTAACATCATCCATACCCAATCCAAGTCTTAAATGTCTAGGCTCTTCCTTGAAGCTTGGCCACATTTCCTCGATGTGCTCATCCATCTTCTATAGAAATTATTTGGATAAGTAATCATATGGATATCACTTCCACAAGCCTGCGGTGGGTTGAGGGTGTTGGAGGTGATCTCCTTCTTCAAGATCCCTGGCTCCAAGAACTGCCCATGCCTACATGCATGGCCATCTCACACGAGCGTAGAGTAAAGAAGACCATTGATCTGTAGCTATAGCCACTCATGGAACGTGCCCAAGCAAGCCGTTATCACGGCGGGCAACTTCGAAGATTAGAACACCAACTACATGTAATGTAATCAAATACATGATTTTCTTCCGTCTCATTCTTCTTTTTGAGAATCATCCATATGGCAAGGAATAAAGCATATCCTTCACAAGACTCGCCACTCAATAGTTTTGCTTTGTTAGATAAGTCATCATAACCCTATCCTATTAAGGCTTGTTGTCAAAGCAATCATAAATAATAGAGGATATTGGACAATGAAATGTGAAAGAATAGCTCAAAGATTCACGGTGGTCCTACGGCAAATAAAAGAAATGTGAGAGCATTGCTCAAATTTTGAACCTACAAATTTTAAAATTTAATGCAAACCCATCTTTACAAATAAAAGAAAGAAGGCCAAGGTATTCTCCAGGCCTTTAAATGCGGTCCAAGGTGTTCTCAATAATGGATTTCACTTGAAGAGACCAAGGTATTCTCTAGGCCTTTAAATGCGGTCCAAGGTAGGGTTACAAATTCAAACGATGTGGTCCTACCACACGTTCAAGAAACATGGGGTGAGTGCTGAAATTTCAAGCTTTTAGTGGACTCCAAAGCCCAACCAAACTTTAAAGACTTTCGGAAGGATTTCCATGTCAAGCTGTACGCCTTTGTAGGCCTTGAATTTTGAATTCCAAGGAAGGCTGGTTGAGGAATGTTTCACGACAAAATAGCCCCACATTATTATTATGATGAGTTGTCATATAATGTGTTTAAGTAGCGATGAATTGTGTAATAGAGTGCATGGGTTTCTCTAATAAACCATCTTTTACGTCTAGCTCAGTTAGGTGTTGAAAATACGTTACGATTGAAAAAGAGAGTCGTCATAGAAAATAGCCCCATATTATTATATTACTTTACGGATAAATTGTGTAAAATAATATAATATATTATTATATTATATTACGGAAATTCTTTCAAACGCAACACAATAGCTGCTCCGCCAAGAGGTGTATATATACCGCAACTGATCAACTAGCGATGGCAAACTCAGTTGTAGTAGAGTGTGAGTGAGCGAGAGAGAGAGAGAGAGAGTGAGTGTGAGTGTGTGTGTAAAAGAGAGATCACAGAGACACTAGTCTCGAGAGGGCACTAGTATATAGGAGAGGATGGCACACTACGCTGCTTCTGCTAGCTTGCAACTCTTGCTTCTTCAACCGTCTGGCAGGACGAGACTAGAGCTTCCTCAGTACCCAACATCCATGACGAGATTAGGCACGAGATCGTGTGCGGAGATGGCCGTGGTTAAGCAGCTGCTGAAGCGCCAGTGCGCTCCTTCGAACCTCCACAGTACGTTACCTCGTACAACCAGGCGCGACGCAGTCCGCAGCTGCGTCTCAGCGCCGCCATTTAATGGGACGTTGCTGCCGCAGCAGTAAAGAGAATGTAAGCGAGCTGTCGCTGTTTTTACGTGTAGAAAATTAGTTTGTTATTACAGTACTTATATAAGTGTGTCGAATACATTTGCTTGTCGTAATTGGCAGCAGCAGCTGCGCCCAGGCAGGACGAGGAAGCTGCAACCAAAGATCGATTGAGGGTGCTAACTACGTGGGCAAGCCAAACACTATATGAAAGTGAGAAAGTTATCATAAAGTAATAATTAAAAGCCAAACACTCGCTTCCACACATTAAAGAACTTAGTCCAATATTTTCACAATAACCTTCTGTATGCAATAGCGGCGGATGGACTCAATTGGCTTATCCATGACAGAATAAGCAAAGGTGATCTGAAAGGTATTTTACTTGGTAATGGAGAACAGGTGTGCACGGAAATGTTCGCAGATGACTCCAATGCTCTTGTGGAAAATGAAGAGAACAGCATAGACACCTTTTGGGAACGTCTGCAAACCTACTGCAAGGCCTCTGGCTCAGTGATCAACCACAACAAAACAGGGATCAGAACCAGCATTCAGCCCCCGCCTAACTGGCTCCTACAAGAAGGATGCAAGGTTATCCAGGATGGTGAAATTATTAGGATTCTTGGAATACCTATGGGATTCAGAGTGTCACTAAGGAAAAGATGGCAATGGGTCATGCAAAAACTTGAAGTCAAGCTAAAAAAATGGCAAAATAGACAACTGAATATGGCAGCCAGGAAAATGGTGCTTAACCACTGCATCATTCCAACTGCAATCTACTTCTTGAGCTGTTGGAGACCTCCTGAAGAAGATGTGAAGATGTTCTTGTCCCTTTGCAGGAACTTTCTCTGGGGAGGAGACCCGTGGGTAAAGAAAGTGGCCAAAGTGAAATGGGAAATCTGCTGCCTCCCCACTGAGCTTGGAGGATTGGGAATTCTAGACATAGTAGAATTAGCTGACAGACTGGCAGCCAAATGGATTCTGAGAGGATTAATGCACCAGGACAAGAGTTGGGCGTGGCTTCTCAACAGGAAAAATCACATGTTTGCTCTTAGAGGCCAACATAGATGGAAAAACCTCCCCCATCTAACCATTATTGGAAGCAAGCACGGGATAAACCCAAAAGGATCGGAACTGGTGGTTTCGATATGGAAGGCCTGGGGGAAGGTGAAAGGGCAGTTGGAGTTAGCCACGGCCCTCAAAGATTTGCTGGGTTTGCATCCTCTCGACTCCATATGGTGGCCTGCCCTTGATCTGCCACCAACGGATACTCAAGATTTGGAAGAGGCTCTGAAGCTGCACAACATGGGCATTAAGATATGGGCAGACCTGTGGGACAAAGAAAAGAAAACTTGGCTAGCAAGAGCGGATCTCATAGCTAAACACAACCTCTCAGACCCACAGCTGGACACTGTTGGGAGAAGACTGATGCTATGGCAGAGGGAAGACTGGTGGCTAATGACAATAGAGGTCCCCCCCAAGTTAAAAGCCTTCCAGTGGAAATCCCAAAGGTACATCTGGCCTATCCCTCCCATAGTCTCCTCCCCTCCTGTCCATCGGTTTCTTAACCAAAGATGGAGTATCCTCAAAGACAGAAGACAATGGTATTTTCTCTTTAAGTCCTTATGGGGGAAACATGTGGAACCTAAGAAAGCCTGCCTAGCTTGGCTTATCATGTACAGAGCCATCTGGACTCAGAAAAAGGCTCTTGCTATCGGGAAGGGCAATGGTACTTGCAGCAGATGCAACAAAGAAGAAGATGATGTCCACATATTTCTTTTGTGCCCTGCCATAGAGCTAATGGTTAAGAAACTTAATGAATATGTGGCTAGTTGGGGGCAAACATCTCTGTCATGGAAACATCTGCTCATTGGTGATTCAATAGGATGCTCTACGGAGCTGTGGACTGTAATTAGAACAGAGATTCTCTGGTTCTTTTGGCTTGAAAGACTAGCGGCCTTATACAATGGCAGTACTCGGAATACTAACACCCTCAAAAGTCAGCTCACCTCCGCTGGAGAGAGATTCTACCTGAAGAAGCTCACTGCCATTGAGACCAAAATTTCAAGAGCTAAAGTCCAGATTGAAAGGTCGGCCATGAACATTCAGGCGAAGTTGAAGCTACTACAGCTACAAGAAAAGAGAGAGCAACTCGTCAAGATTGATCTCTCCTATGTTCTAAAGCTCCAGTACCTATAGGAAGCCATCTTGTAACTCAGTACTTTGGTAATCTGTAATCCCCCATGAATCCCGGTATGTAACTCAGTACTTTGGTAATTTGTAACTCCCCCATGATTCCATGTATCAGGAGCTTGGCCATTGCTAATTCTCCGACTCTTGTAACCTGTATTGTCTTTTTTCAGTAATGAAAATGCCTTTTATTGGAAAAAAAAAAATCTTTGGCATGTACAAAATTACAAGTAAAGCTTATCCTCTCTCCAAGCTTTTCACAGGCGGTAAAGTTGATGATTCTCTTATAATGAGTTTTGTTACGCAAGAGCTTTTTCCTATACAAGATTTAATTAGATTTAATTTTCATGTATAGAACATAAGGATGAGTTTCAAAATATCAATTTTATTACATGTTAAAGCCTCTTCATACACAAAATTAATTTCTCATGTTTGAAACGTTACAATGAGTATAGAAGTAGTGATTTTCTCACAAAACTTTTTTATACATGAATCAATTTCTTATGTGTGAAACATCAAGATGAGTTAAGAAGTAGTTAGTTTTCTTATGATCAGAACGAAGGTTTCAAAATGGCCAAAGACAACCATTGGGGACAAAAGAAGAGTGTCGTACTCACATAAATTTATTGAGGCATGGCGCGTGATGATTATTTATGATAAAAAATGGCAGTGGTATTTTACGTGCACATTATCACATGCGTTCAAGGGGTATCTGAATTTTTCATGAGTAAAATGAACCCTTTTTCTTTATAGACTTACGGTTTTTTTTTTAAATGTAATTAAAAAACCCCTTCTGTAACTGTATTTTTTTAAATTTACCTATTAAGTAACCCCTTCATTTGAACTCACCTGGTATACTTACATATTTTTCGGTGAACCCCACAGGCCTTGATTGCACCCCAATCATTCGGAGTCTCGTGGTTGGATTAGTGGTTGTTGGTGAAGACTCTCTAAATCCTCTATAAGGAGATTCCTTGATTAGATGGTCAAATCTACATTTTACACAACTCAATCTTAGGTGTGTACTGACTTGAGTATTTTGTGAGTTTATTACATTGACTTTGTGAGGGCACTCAGCCACATGGTGAGGTCATTGGTAGTGATAGCATTGTAGCTATGGGGATCTCCTTATATAGCATTAATTTCCTTGCCCTTCCATTTCATTGTAGTCTGGAACATTGGCATAGTGTTTTCCCTTGCATTTAAAAAACCTCAAGGGGGGCTACCTCCCAAATGTCATTAATTGACATTATGTGAGGTTCTGGTGGTTGTGGTGGTAGGACAGGTGGCAGTATAGGCACTTTGGGTACTCTATACATTGTCCTTTCCTAGTTTTGCACATATGATAAATTTTTCCCTAGAGCATACCCTTGTCCAAGTTGTGTAGGTAAAGCTAAGTATTGTCGTGTAGAAGGAAACTAAGGTACTTGAGATACATGTAGTTGTTTTTTCTGATGTGGGTACCTACACATACTTGTATCATGGTTCCCAAGTTGCATACAATGCATGCAGTACATCAATGGGTGAGGCATCAATTGAGGACACTTGATTCTCATATGATTTTGTCGACATATTTAGCACCATACCAACTCTCATTGGGGATATAGATGTTGGTTCATGGGCATATTCTTCACGTCCTTTAGCTTTATCTTATCTCGAAGCACACTGCTTAACTCATCTAAGGTCATCGTCTTTCCCAAGTTGTCATGCTTGTTTGGCTCACAAATGTGACATACCTATCATAGGTGAAAGATTTAGCATAATTAGGTTGTGGTAACTCAAGCATGTTATCCTCCAATTCGATGGCTAATTTGCAACTATCATCAGGCGATGTTGGCTTAGCCAACAATTAGCCATGCATCATTCACCCCATCCATTGGGCCTATGTTCATGTCGCAACATAATACCTCATTATTATCATGTAAAGGATCTTCATAAATCTACATTGTTGTTCATGTGCTCGGAGGGGGGGGGGGAGTCACTCTATTAACCCCCTATGTAGCACGTGCATTCAAGGGGTATTGAAAAAACCCCCTACTTTTACAGATTTTTTAATTTTAAAAACACTACTTCTATAACACTTTTTACAATAAAAGTACCTCTTTGGTACGAAGATTTTCACCATTTCAGTTAAAATCCCCTTATGTATGTAAATTTTCTATAACTCCACAAGAGAAAAAAACCCCTTCTATTGAACTCACGTGCTACCTTACATATTTATTGAACTCCACAACAGAAAAAAACCCCTTCTATTGAACTCACATGCTACCTTACATATTTATTAGTGACCCCCCCTCCCCCCCGGGTAAAGTTCATGTCACAACATAATGTCTCATTATTTCCACATACCATGATCAGCTCATAAATCTGCAAGTTGCAACTATTACTGGATTGTGTATTCTCTTTTCTAAGCTCTAATCCACAACAAAGCTACTGCCTTTGTTTCTACAATGTGCCAAAGACTCATGAATGGAAGAAAAAAAAGTTAAAACATATATGTGAATATTGTTTATTGCTCACCTTGAAAGTTTCTCTTCTTTGGCATAGATGTTGGGTTTAACATACCATGTCACTATCCTCTAATCACTAGATTATTACCTTCTCACCCCCCAATGTTAACTCACGTACCCATAATGTCAATAAATGTTTTGATTTTCATCCACATTGGACTCTCCCAATAACCCTCTCGACCCCCAAGGAGATAGTTCAAAGTCCTCTCAATAATGTGCATCTATTATAGAATGTTCTATTAACATGAAGATATCATCTATATAGTTAATCATTTGTTGAAGCCAAAGCTCACGTGCAAATAATTATTGGAGATCACTTCATCAATCAACCTGCCATCTCGATAAGGATATACCCAAGAAACCATGGGTGCCATATACAATTAGAGCTCAACATCTAGAATGACACACGATTATGTTCATGGCAAGAGAAGACACCTTATGGGAAAATGTAGCCAAACATTCAAGGCTAGCCAAAAACCACCCTTGGTTATAGGATTTATTAGAAGTATACTTGGTCACCTACATTATCGTGCACAACTATAAGAGATGAAAGTAGAAACATCATGTTCATACAAGCGGAGCGTATGTAAGTAGCCTGTGATGGTGTGAACCTCCCACTAACTGATGCAGTTTGGCATTCAGCCTACATGGCGTATCCAGTTCTTATGTATAGAATAATATGTTAGAATATATGTGCATGATATCCCATTCTCAAAATCATCCATTTGAACCAAATATATAGAGCTAAGACTAGGAAATTTGGAGCCAAATATATAGAGCCAAAACTAGGAAAGTTGGAAAGAATTCAAGTAGATGTGGATTGCGAAAGGAGTTGTCAATCAAAAGGATAGAGTAGTTCTCATGTATTTCGTTTACGTTAGCACCATGCACATGTGGGACATAACTTGAGAGTAACCTTTTGCATACAGCATACCAAATTAGATATTAGTATATACATATGATCATTATCATATATATAGAATCTATTGGCAATGTATACAATGAATTAGGGTTTCACATCTCTTATCTCTCTCTTGTCTATTTTGTACTTTCACGTCTCTTCTCTCTCTTGTTAGTAGTATGTTTTGCACGAATATCCATGTACTTAGCATTAAATTAAAACAAACTTCCACATTACATGTAACATCAAGGTAACCATAGAGATCTTTAGTAATGCATTGGAGGAAGAGGGACTCATCAACCATCATAAGAAGCAAGCATTTTCATAAGAAAAGGGATCTATAATAACTTGAGCATATGTATGGGTAAATTGGAATTCTAGAAGAATCGATGGCACCATCTAGTTTAGGGTCATGTGTTGTGCTCATGGGCACAAGTTTTTGTAAACCCTCTTTGCAAGATATATAATGTTGTATGTACCAACTAGTCACTTATTAGACTATGGATCAGCTGCTCGGCAAAGAACAGCTAGAGGGACCCTATTTTATAAGTGGTATAAACATGGAGTTATGCTAACCATATCCTGTCCTAAACCCTAGATTATCTTGCAACTTTATTAGAATATACACCAAAATATAATGTAAAGTGATATTGGGGCTAAGGGTAGAGCATGTCCATTTTCCAAGAAGAAACCTCTCAGCGTCGGAGCCTGGGAAAAAAATAAATCCATGCAAAAGCCACATAAGAAAAAATAATATAGGGCTGATAAACAAGCTATGCATTGTGGTGAGAATAAAAGGTCTTTGTCTATTGAGAGTCTCAACATGTACAAGGGGTCAATTTAAAGGTGCCATGGGGATGCCCTTTAGATGTCAGCATATTCGTATATGGCAAGGAATGGCACCCTCTAGGCCAGATACCAAAGTTGTCCACTAGAACCTAGCCACCATAAATGTCCGCATGGATTTCCTCATAACTTCCCCTTGACTCTAGTAAATGCTCTCACTTCCATCATTTGTAAGCATCCACTAAAACCTAGCCACCATCAGTGTCTACATGGATTTCCTCATAATTGCCCCGTGACTATACTAAATGCTCTTGCTTCCATCATTTGTAAGCATGGGTGATCATATACATGATGATGCATATTCTGGGCAAATAAACAAGCCATGGGTTGGCTAGCCTTGATTTTCTTGCCACATTCAACCAGATGGATTTGGTTGAATCAACTGCCCAAGCTCTCTTGCTTCAAGCACCTCCTCGAGTAGGAGGTGCTTGCGGCTGCATAATCTTCACACGTGGCTCAATAGAGATAAGGTGTTGGATTATGATTGAAGCGACAATCTTTCATGGGGGCACATGCAAGTGTGTGAGAGTATCGGTGTCTCTTTATATGTACTCGTAAGTCGTGACTCGTGAGTCTATGTGAAAGAGAGAGAGAGGAAAGTCGCACACCTGTGAACCACCTTTGAAAATTGGTTAAGGCCGAGGTACCTTGTAGCTTTGAAAATTTGAATTCCAAGATAGGTTTGAAAATTTCCTCTCTTGTTTGTCGCCAGAATGAGAATTATATTGAAAACAAAAATAAAAATTGGAAAAACTCAGCCTCTAGATTTTTTTTTACCTTTTTTAATCTAGAATCATTGAAGTACCTTTGAGACCCCAAGCCAATAAACACCCACCGTGGAAATTTTGGCCTCCCTTTTTTGACTTCTAGTCATCTTCTAGAAAGATCCTTCCTAGTGTAGACGTTTGACCTCTTCACCTCTAAAAAGGTGGTTCCTTAACCATTGCTCTTCTAGAACGAGATGGCTTTAAAGTGACGAATTGACCATTGCTCTTCTAGAAAGATGCTTCTTAGTAGACTTGGTCATTGACGAGCTGCCTCTAAAGATAAGAATTCGTTTCTCTTTTTGAAAAATGCATATGAAACAATTGATCATTGACGAGCTACCTTTAAAGTTAAGAATTCGTTTTTCTTTTTGGAAAATGCATATGAAACAATCTTTCAAAGTATTGCTTGTTGATGTTCATTTGAAATTACATGTTAAAGCCTCTTCATACACAAAAATTTTATTTCTCATGTTTGAAACATTACAAAGCATTTTTATACATGAATTAATTTCGTAAGTGTGAAACATCAAGATGAAGTAGTTAGTTTTCTTACGT
Source organism: Cibotium barometz (assembly GCF_041138505.1). Classification (NCBI taxonomy): domain Eukaryota; kingdom Viridiplantae; phylum Streptophyta; class Polypodiopsida; order Cyatheales; family Cibotiaceae; genus Cibotium; species Cibotium barometz. Next base: position 4,439,902 of record NC_141074.1, read on the forward strand.
TCACAAGGAAGGTTTCAGAGTGGCCGAAGATTACTTCCATCCTTCAATAACCATGTATCAACACCCATTTAATAACCCCTTCATTTGAATCAAACTAATATAGAGTATACTTTGCAAGTAAAGAGGACAAGCTACCAATTTAAATGATTTCTCGTTTCATGATGACATTTGGGGAGACACTTGAGTTCTTCCTTGCCATGCCTATTAGTATATCAAATTAATAATGTGCTAGTAATTAATGTGCCCGGACTACACTTTGTTGTGCCATGGAAAGTGAGTCGCATTTGGCATAGCGAAGGTGTTACCAGCAACCATATGAGTTTCTAGTAGCCCATCTTTCAATCTCATCGTCTATTGTCTTTGTCCTCGTCAATGGGTACAATTTCAAGCTATAAATAAACCTGAAAGCATCAATAGAGGACCCCTCTAGTCATATATATTCTGTAAACAAACGTGAAAGCACCCTAAGAGGACCCATATGTTGGACTATATATAGCTCACCCTAGCTTGACCTCGATCTCACCTATATATACCTATTCACTATCAATAATATACATCACTTTAGGAGCGATGTCGCATGTACCTCTCTTTCTCTTTTGCTGTTTATTGTATTTGTCAACATGGTATTAGAGCAAGTTACCCTTTCAACAACGAAGAAGATTGGTTTGAACAATTTGGACGTTTCCTTTTGTAGTAATTTATGGATTTTGTAGGTTTCTTTTAGCAATAATCTATATTTATCTATGTAAGTATCTATGATTTTGCATGAAACGTCAACTTTGTGCTCGTTGTGTATTGAAACAAGTTGCAAGATTTTGAGTCCCTAAGTTTGCCAGAAATTTTTGAGGGCTTTTTGATCCGAGTGTCTGTGGAAATTCTCATCTTTTCATCATTGGATCGATGAGAGGAATGCCATCATGACATGAGGTCTGCAATATATTTGCACTTGAACATGTGTTGGATGCAAGTTGGAATGATGGGAAAATGTCGCAACACCTTACGTGGCACATGTAGACCTTTAAGGTCCTCTCGATATCTTGGCTCGCTCCACAAATAGGACACTCTTGAGCCACCCCATGTATCCCACGGAAGAGAACAGAATCATTGATACATGCATGGATGCGAGTATAATCCAAGACTCTAAGAGATGTCACAAAGCGCCTTGCTTGGTCTCTTGAGGTTGGCAATCTATTCTCCTTTGGAAGCATCTTTAACAAAAGCCTATCGACAAAATAATCACACATTAATATAAAAAATAGATTCTTCTTATATATCTGTAATGGAAGTAGACAATTTATGAAAGTAGAAAACTCACTTGAGAAGTGCATTCAAACTTGCATTGCTCCATCCATAGATTGTTTACAAGTTGAGCAACTTGACAGAAGCGCGTAAAATGGAAGGGCATCTTTGGCTATACTCCCACCCCCGAGCAGTTGGCAACCTATGCAGCAGGCACCCTTTTACCATTAGGTCCGCCCACAGCTCAATAGAGTCCCTTGCCACGCACTTCACCTGCCTTTACATTCACCCCTCATCCATCATCCCCCCTAGTTAGTGCTATAGCATCTCCTACACCTCCACCTTCAGGAGCTGTGACACCTCATAGTTATCATGGCTCTCATGAGAGTGCCAGTCGTCCTCATAGGGATGGTAGTCGTGGAGATAGTGGTGGTGGTCGTACCTCATGCCACACAGAGTGGAGGTAGAGGAGATAGAGGATGCCTAGGGCAGTGCTTTGGGGGTGGGGATAGTTCTTGAGTCACCACCACATCATGGTGATGTATCATATTATGATATCACAGATGTGGGTGGCATAGTTCATGACTCTCGTTGTGAGATCCCTGTTCCCACCGAGCAACGGATTCAGGATACTGGCAGCGGAAGTAACACATCATGCGCGGGTAGGGGTCTCACACTCGGGGCCTCGCCCACGGATATCCGGACAAGAGACTAATCCGTCGGTTTGTCCAAAACCGAAACCGGAAAAACTTCCTTTACCCGGAAAGCATGGGCGATTCCACCAGGATAACTCTTTACTCTAACGTAGTCAAGATCATTACGGATCAACTGATCTGACTGCACCTTTAACGGTACTTGGTCAAATCAAGGAAGAAACTTGCACTTGGATCATTGGGATCAACGCTTTTTTCCCCATCAAGAGGCACAGCCGTTGATTCCTATCCATAGAACAATTTCTATCCGGGATTTACTTCATCTATCGTAATAATAGAAATTAAATCTCGATTTACGGATCCATCAGTCCAGCCTAACCCCATCCGATCCCATGGGTTAGCCAACCGCCCAACCACTGTAGTGATGGGATCCAATTTGGAATTTGGTTAGGTTTGTCCCGGGTACCAAGGAAAAGAGTTCCAAGGCCCCCTAGCCGGAAGTTCATGCAAACATAAAACTAGCCACACCACTTACACACCCAATATGAAATTGCCTTTTTCTTAGCATCAGCTAACTTTAAAACAATCCTTTAATGAAACCATAGTACCACTGATCACAATCTTCCAATTTATCCGGTTGATTCATAATTTCCCATCATTCCTTCATCAGAGTATCTATGGCATCATTGGCAACTAGAACGCTCACCACCTGTCCACACAGGGGCCTTTTCAATAGTTCCTAGCCCATAATACTCGACAATATAATCACTTATAAAAATCAAGATGGACTCTCATTGAAGATCAGCAAGATCAACCAACAGATCCATATAAAGAGCCATGGACTCATCCATTGAAGACCAGCAAGGTCAATCAACCAGATCCATGCCCGGTTTCACAAAACAACTCTTACTCCTTGTTCCAATATCTTCCTCGACGCACGCGTGGGTATCCTAGGCGACCCAGAGCCCGAGCACCGTATGGTCAGCACCCTCTAGGATCCTTCGCAGGTGACCTAGCGCTTCACTCATAGGCCGCTTCCTTGGTCCCTCATCCACCGTACCGGAAGCTCACCATTTTAATCGAACCGAGGCTGGTCAAGACCTCGGCCGACTTTGCTACGCGAGACGTCCTCCATTGACTCTCCGTCAGCAGTTGCAACTTTAACAGTTAGGTCTTCATGACCTTAATCCACAAGATGGTCAAAATGCTTCCCCAGCATTCTTGACATAAAACAGTCATTTACAAACAGTCACAAAATATAGTTTCTAAATCGAACTCTCATTTTTCCACATTATCCCTCATTAATCCACATTACTTATTCCACATTCCATTTATATGTGTACTCATCCAATCATATCATTTTCCATCTCTTCACTTCAGATTCCTTCACATCACATATCATATATTCACATCCATATCCACATCCATACATCCACATCCACATCCACATTCACATCCATACATCCACATCTACATGCTTATCTCCATTTTCACATCCTCATTTATACATCCACATCCCATATCCACATTCATACATACACATCCATATCCACATCCATATCCGCATTCATACATACACATCCATATCCACATCCACATGCATACATTCATTATCACGTCCTCATTCATACATCCACATCCACATACATACATACATACATCCACATTCTCATTCACATCTATACATCCATATCTACATGCACATTCACATCCATACATCCACATCTATATCCTCATTCACATCCATACATCCACATTCATGCATCCACATCTACATGCCTACATCCATACATACACATCCACATTTACATCCATGCATCCACATCCACATCCTCATTCACATCCATACATCCACATTCATACATCCACATCCACATCCACATTCACATCCATACATCCACATCTACATGCTTATCTCCATTTTCACATCCTCATTTATACATCCACATCCCATATCCACATTCATACATACACATCCATATCCACATCCACATGCATACATACATCCACATCCACATTCCCATTCACATATATACATCCATATCTACATGCACATTCACATCCATACATCCACATCTATATCCTCATTCACATCCATACATCCACATTCATGCATCCACATCTACATGCTTATCTCCATTTTCACATCCTCATTTATACATCCACATTCATACATACACATCCATATCCACATCCACATGCATACATACATCCACATCCACATTCCCATTCACATATATACATCCATATCTACATGCACATTCACATCCATACATCCACATCTATATCCTCATTCACATCCATACATCCATATTCATGCATCCACATCTACATGCTTATCTCCATTTTCACATCCTCATTTATACATCCACATCCCATATCCACATTCATACATACACATCCATATCCACATCCACATGCATACATACATCCACATCCACATTCCCATTCACATATATACATCCATATCTACATGCACATTCACATCCATACATCCACATCTATATCCTCATTCACATCCATACATCCATATTCATGCATCCACATCTACATGCTTATCTCCATTTTCACATCCTCATTTATACATCCACATCCACATCCACATTCACATCCATACATCCACATCCACATCCATACATCCACATTCATACATCCACATCCACATCCACATGCATCTTATCATATCTTATCACTTCCCATATCTTTTATGCATACCTCTATGCATGAAATTCAATTATGCTAAAAGTAACACTCTTATAATAAAATATTCAACTTTTATGCACACCTCTATGCATGAAATCCAATATGATAAAAGTAACACTTTTGATATAAAAAAATTATCCTTTATGCATACTTCTATGCATGAAAATTAAAAATGATAAAAGTAACACTTTTGATATAAAAAATTTTCCTTTATGCATCCTTCTATGCATGAAAATTAAAAATGATAAAAATAACACTTTTAATATAAAAAAAATTATCCTTTATGCATACTTCTATGCATGAAAATTAAAAATGATAAAAGTATCACTTTTGATATAAAAAATTTTCCTTTATGCATACTTCTATGCATGAAAAATTAAAAAATGATAAAAGTAACACTTTTGATATAAAAATTTTTCCTTTATGCATACTTCTATGCATGAAAATTAAAAATGATAAAAGTAACACTTTTGATATAAAAAAATTATCCTTTATGCATGATATTAAAATTCAATTTCTCCATGATTATAATGAAATTCTTTCAATTAATCTAGGATGATAATTCCTAGAATATGGTAGGAAGTCCTCTTTTTATGCTTTGAATGAAATTATTTTATGCATAATTTTTATAAAAATTTTGCCATAGCTCCGCTGCTATGACTGATAAATCTCAATTTTTTCTAAGGGATAAAGCTTATCATTAAGGAAATAATTAAAATGATCTCTAATTGGATCATTAATCTATAGTGGATTGAATCATCAATATGCATAAACTAAAAGCATAGAAAAAAGCCATTAAATTGGCCTCAAGCATAGCTTAATCTTGGGTTAAGGAAAAGCTTTATGAAAAGCTTGATTTGGATTGAGAACGGTTCATGAGTATGACCATTTCTTGAGTGAGAGAGAGAATTTACATAAAAATCATTAGAATTTAAACATAAATGAAAATTAACTTCAATAGCATTTATTAACTTATGTAACTCTTCACTACTATTCAAACTTCAATAGTATTTAAAAAAAACCATACCAATTAAACTTCTCAAGCTTGAGAGGGGTTGAGAAGAGAGAAACATTGAGAAATTATAGAAAGATCAATATTCACTAATTACCTTACAACTTGCTTGATTCTTTGTTCACGGTAGAGGCCCCCAACCAATCAATTGGTTAAGTATGTTGATGGAGCCACTAATGGGGATTGAAGAAAGAGGGAAGCTCCAAAAACTAGTGAATTATTAAATGAATTCACAGTTCTTGGCTTAGGTGGAGTAGAGTAACGATGCATAAACACTAACTATTTTTCAACAAGGGGGAGGCTTCTATTTATAGGAAAAATTGAGCTCCTAACCAAACAAACTGATTCTAGAATTTTCTAAATCAGTTTGGTCAATATTTGACCATTTTTAGGTCAGCTAAGCTAACTTTTTGGAACTAGACTTGAATGAGGAGAGAGGAGAGATGAAATATCTCAATTTTTATGAGTTTAAAACTCATTCAAGCATGTGAAATATGCACCTCCTTTAAAGAACTCCCCTTCCTTACATATGTGTCATAATGGAATCATTTTAATATTGCTCATAGTTTTTTACTAATAAACCTTGTACATTTTCAACTCTTCATCTTATGTGAAATATGCACCTCCTTTAAAGAACTCCCCTTCCTTACATATGTGTCATAATGGAATCATTTTAATATTGCTCATAGTTTTTTATTAATAAACCTTGTACATTTTCAACTCTTCATCTTATGTGAGCATTTAAGGGACTCCCCTTCCTTACATATGTGTCATAATAAAATCATTATACCCAAAATATCTCATATTTTTAATATTGCACATAGTTTTTTACTAATAAACCTTGTACATTTTCAACTCTTCACCTCATGTGAGCATTTACTCATTTTTGGGTATTTTCTTTTTACAAGTTGGATTTATCTCCTCCCTACACATGGATTGATGCTATTGGTCCATAGGAACCTTAAATGGACCATAGTCTAAAGATTTCTGAAAATCTAGACCCTTAGGCTAAGGTTCTTTATACCTATTTTCAATTAATTCCAATTGCACATTGGAAAATTCTTTTTTGAATTTCTGTTTCAGGGGAACTCATTTGAATTAGAAGAGATATTTTTCTATCCAAAAATATTCAAAATCTGAATATTCTCTCTCTAGAATATTTTTCTCTCTCTAGGCTAAAACAGATAGAAACAAGGTCTTTATATTTCTGAAGAGCGATTGATTACAGGGAAAGATACTAGACATCAAAAAGGGGGTGGGAGAGGAATCTTACATTCTACCCCACTTAAAAAACGCGAGATGTCCTCATCTCGCAACTTGGAATAATTTCGCAAGATGCACGAATATGAGACTTAGAGAAAAATTTTAATCACGATTACCCACCAAGAAAAGTCTTAAAGAGAGCAAGATTCAAAATAAGAACAAGATTTAAACTTTATTCATTCTCGGAACTTATACAGTAAAGATAGAGAAACTCTTTACACTTCCATAAGCCCGTCCATCATATGGTCACAAAAGCAGTCCTCACAAGCTGCACAAGTATAGGGTAACTCATCTATGGGAATGATTCTGCTGGTTATTGCCGCACCTATCTCAGTGGTATGAGGTGATCTAACAAAAGGACCTCTGAGAGGCAAGCCAAAAACGGGGTAAAGGCATATCTTCTCATGAGGAAGAAAACATGCCAGTAAGAAGACCCGCTCAGAAAACCCAAGATGCCTTGATCTCATGATGCAGTAGTATCGGGGACCCAAACCCAAAGCTTCAATAACCATGGCCAAGCGGACATTTCTACGAAAGTGCTGCTGACCCCAGGGTGTTACCCTAGTTATGTTTTGATAGGTCCGCCATTTGGTCTGCGCTACAGAAGTTCCTAGGTGAGGAAAAAGTGAGCGCTCATACTGTTCTATAAAGTCTTTCTTCACAGACTCTCTTGCGTCTTGAAGGTGAGAAATCATCAGGGATAAAACTAATTCCTGTTGCCAAGCCATGAAGGAGATTAAGAAAGAAAGGAGATTGATGGGAGTAAGATTACTGTGAGCGACAAGTAAAAGTTACGACTTATATAAAGGAAGCCATGAAGGAGATTAAGAAAGAAAGGAGATTGATGGGAGTAAGATTACTGTGAGCGACAAGTAAAAGTTACGACTTATATAAAGGAAGGAGCTAGCGTAACTTAGAAGCCAACGGTATCTTGCCACTGAAGTTTTACCGTCTTTCCATGATTTGGGTTTGGCACATATTTCTATGAAATACATTAAGAACTTTGAGATGAGGAGATAAAAGAAGCTCGTAAGCTAAGTCGCTTACTTTCTTTGAATTCAGATAAGGCTCACAATATCTGGGGGATAACTTCTTAAACTCCCCAATAGATAAAGAACTTCTTTTGGGCCGTACTCGAATGAAGACCAAAACCTTGGTATCCAAAACACCGATTTTTACTTTTGAACTCATTGTTCTGAATCCTTAAAACAGGTGGAACTCCTGAGAAGTATTCTAGGGAAAGGGTCTTTCTTTCTTAAACAGAATCGTTCTTTTATTTTAGAGATCAAAAATGGAGATTCTTACTCCTGTATACCTCGAAGGTTGGGGAGGAATCTCTCCATGATTATAATGAAATTCTTTCAATTAATCTAGGATGATAATTCCTAGAATATGGTAGGAAGTCCTCTTTTTATGCTTTGAATGAAATTATTTTATGCATAATTTTTATAAAAATTTTGCCATAGCTCCGCTGCTATGACTGATAAATCTCAATTTTTTCTAAGGGATAAAGCTTATCATTAAGGAAATAATTAAAATGATGTCTAATTGGATCATTAATCTATAGTGGATTGAATCATCAATATGCATAAACTAAAAGCATAGAAAAAAGCCATTAAATTGGCCTCAAGCATAGCTTAATCTTGGGTTAAGGAAAAGCTTTATGAAAAGCTTGATTTGGATTGAGAACGGTTCATGAGTATGACCATTTCTTGAGTGAGAGAGAGAATTTACATAAAAATCATTAGAATTTAAACATAAATGAAAATTAACTTCAATAGCATTTATTAACTTATGTAACTCTTCACTACTATTCAAACTTCAATAGTATTTAAAAAAAACCATACCAATTAAACTTCTCAAGCTTGAGAGGGGTTGAGAAGAGAGAAACATTGAGAAATTATAGAAAGATCAATATTCACTAATTACCTTACAACTTGCTTGATTCTTTGTTCACGGTAGAGGCCCCCAACCAATCAATTGGTTAAGTATGTTGATGGAGCCACTAATGGGGATTGAAGAAAGAGGGAAGCTCCAAAAACTAGTGAATTATTAAATGAATTCACAGTTCTTGGCTTAGGTGGAGTAGAGTAACGATGCATAAACACTAACTATTTTTCAACAAGGGGGAGGCTTCTATTTATAGGAAAAATTGAGCTCCTAACCAAACAAACTGATTCTAGAATTTTCTAAATCAGTTTGGTCAATATTTGACCATTTTTAGGTCAGTTAAGCTAACTTTTTGGAACTAGACTTGAATGAGGAGAGAGGAGAGATGAAATATCTCAATTTTTATGAGTTTAAAACTCATTCAAGCATGTGAAATATGCACCTCCTTTAAAGAACTCCCCTTCCTTACATATGTGTCATAATGGAATCATTTTAATATTGCTCATAGTTTTTTACTAATAAACCTTGTACATTTTCAACTCTTCATCTTATGTGAAATATGCACCTCCTTTAAAGAACTCCCCTTCCTTACATATGTGTCATAATGGAATCATTTTAATATTGCTCATAGTTTTTTATTAATAAACCTTGTACATTTTCAACTCTTCATCTTATGTGAGCATTTAAGGGACTCCCCTTCCTTACATATGTGTCATAATAAAATCATTATACCCAAAATATCTCATATTTTTAATATTGCACATAGTTTTTTACTAATAAACCTTGTACATTTTCAACTCTTCACCTCATGTGAGCATTTACTCATTTTTGGGTATTTTCTTTTTACAAGTTGGATTTATCTCCTCCCTACACATGGATTGATGCTATTGGTCCATAGGAACCTTAATTGGACCATAGTCTAAAGATTTCTGAAAATCTAGACCCTTAGGCTAAGGTTCTTTATACCTATTTTCAATTAATTCCAATTGCACATTGGAAAATTCTTTTTTGAATTTCTGTTTCAGGGGAACTCATCTGAATTAGAAGAGATATTTTTCTATCCAAAAATATTCAAAATCTGAATATTCTCTCTCTAGAATATTTTTCTCTCTCTAGGCTAAAACAGATAGAAACAAGGTCTTTATATTTCTGAAGAGGGATTGATTACAGGGAAAGATACTAGACATCAAAAAGGGGGTGGGAGAGGAATCTTACATTCTACCCCACTTAAAAAACGCGAGATGTCCTCATCTCGCAACTTGGAATAATTTCGCAAGATGCACGAATATGAGACTTAGAGAAAAATTTTAATCACGATTACCCACCAAGAAAAGTCTTAAAGAGAGCAAGATTCAAAATAAGAACAAGATTTAAACTTTATTCATTCTCGGAACTTATACAGTAAAGATAGAGAAACTCTTTACACTTCCATAAGCCCGTCCATCATATGGTCACAAAAGCAGTCCTCACAAGCTGCACAAGTATAGGGTAACTCATCTATGGGAATGATTCTGCTGGTTATTGCCGCACCTATCTCAGTGGTATGAGGTGATCTAACAAAAGGACCTCTGAGAGGCAAGCCAAAAACGGGGTAAAGGCATATCTTCTCATGAGGAAGAAAACATGCCAGTAAGAAGACCCGCTCAGAAAAACCCAAGATGCCTTGATCTCATGACGCAGTAGTATCGGGGACCCAAACCCAAAGCTTCAATAACCATGGCCAAGCGGACATTGTTACGAAAGTGCTGCTGACCCCAGGGTGTTACCCTAGTTATGTTTTGATAGGTCCGCCATTTGGTCTGCGCTACAAAAGTTCCTAGGTGAGGAAAAAGTGAGCGCTCATACTGTTCTATAAAGTCTTTCTTCACAGACTCTCTTGCGTCTTGAAGGTGAGAAATCATCAGGGATAAAACTAATTCCTGTTGCCAAGCCATGAAGGAGATTAAGAAAGAAAGGAGATTGATGGGAGTAAGATTACTGTGAGCGACAAGTAAAAGTTACGACTTATATAAAGGAAGCCATGAAGGAGATTAAGAAAGAAAGGAGATTGATGGGAGTAAGATTACTGTGAGCGACAAGTAAAAGTTACGACTTATATAAAGGAAGGAGCTAGCGTAACTTAGAAGCCAACGGTATCTTGCCACTGAAGTTTTACCGTCTTTCCATGATTTGGGTTTGGCACATATTTCTATGAAATACATTAAGAACTTTGAGATGAGGAGATAAAAGAAGCTCGTAAGCTAAGTCGCTTACTTTCTTTGAATTCAGATAAGGCTCACAATATCTGGGGGATAACTTCTTAAACTCCCCAATAGATAAAGAACTTCTTTTGGGCCGTACTCGAATGAAGACCAAAACCTTGGTATCCAAAACACCGATTTTTACTTTTGAACTCATTGTTCTGAATCCTTAAAACAGGTGGAACTCCTGAGAAGTATTCTAGGGAAAGGGTCTTTCTTTCTTAAACAGAATCGTTCTTTTATTTTAGAGATCAAAAATGGAGATTCTTACTCCTGTATACCTCGAAGGTTGGGGAGGAATCTCTCCATGATTATAATGAAATTCTTTCAATTAATCTAGGATGATAATTCCTAGAATATGGTAGGAAGTCCTCTTTTTATGCTTTGAATGAAATTATTTTATGCATAATTTTTATAAAAATTTTGCCATAGCTCCGCTGCTATGACTGATAAATCTCAATTTTTTCTAAGGGATAAAGCTTATCATTAAGGAAATAATTAAAATGATCTCTAATTGGATCATTAATCTATAGTGGATTGAATCATCAATATGCATAAACTAAAAGCATAGAAAAAAGCCATTAAATTGGCCTCAAGCATAGCTTAATCTTGGGTTAAGGAAAAGCTTTATGAAAAGCTTGATTTGGATTGAGAACGGTTCATGAGTATGACCATTTCTTGAGTGAGAGAGAGAATTTACATAAAAATCATTAGAATTTAAACATAAATGAAAATTAACTTCAATAGCATTTATTAACTTATGTAACTCTTCACTACTATTCAAACTTCAATAGTATTTAAAAAAAACCATACCAATTAAACTTCTCAAGCTTGAGAGGGGTTGAGAAGAGAGAAACATTGAGAAATTATAGAAAGATCAATATTCACTAATTACCTTACAACTTGCTTGATTCTTTGTTCACGGTAGAGGCCCCCAACCAATCAATTGGTTAAGTATGTTGATGGAGCCACTAATGGGGATTGAAGAAAGAGGGAAGCTCCAAAAACTAGTGAATTATTAAATGAATTCACAGTTCTTGGCTTAGGTGGAGTAGAGTAACGATGCATAAACACTAACTATTTTTCAACAAGGGGGAGGCTTCTATTTATAGGAAAAATTGAGCTCCTAACCAAACAAACTGATTCTAGAATTTTCTAAATCAGTTTGGTCAATATTTGACCATTTTTAGGTCAGTTAAGCTAACTTTTTGGAACTAGACTTGAATGAGGAGAGAGGAGAGATGAAATATCTCAATTTTTATGAGTTTAAAACTCATTCAAGCATGTGAAATATGCACCTCCTTTAAAGAACTCCCCTTCCTTACATATGTGTCATAATGGAATCATTTTAATATTGCTCATAGTTTTTTACTAATAAACCTTGTACATTTTCAACTCTTCATCTTATGTGAAATATGCACCTCCTTTAAAGAACTCCCCTTCCTTACATATGTGTCATAATGGAATCATTTTAATATTGCTCATAGTTTTTTATTAATAAACCTTGTACATTTTCAACTCTTCATCTTATGTGAGCATTTAAGGGACTCCCCTTCCTTACATATGTGTCATAATAAAATCATTATACCCAAAATATCTCATATTTTTAATATTGCACATAGTTTTTTACTAATAAACCTTGTACATTTTCAACTCTTCACCTCATGTGAGCATTTACTCATTTTTGGGTATTTTCTTTTTACAAGTTGGATTTATCTCCTCCCTACACATGGATTGATGCTATTGGTCCATAGGAACCTTAATTGGACCATAGTCTAAAGATTTCTGAAAATCTAGACCCTTAGGCTAAGGTTCTTTATACCTATTTTCAATTAATTCCAATTGCACATTGGAAAATTCTTTTTTGAATTTCTGTTTCAGGGGAACTCATCTGAATTAGAAGAGATATTTTTCTATCCAAAAATATTCAAAATCTGAATATTCTCTCTCTAGAATATTTTTCTCTCTCTAGGCTAAAACAGATAGAAACAAGGTCTTTATATTTCTGAAGAGGGATTGATTACAGGGAAAGATACTAGACATCAAAAAGGGGGTGGGAGAGGAATCTTACATTCTACCCCACTTAAAAAACGCGAGATGTCCTCATCTCGCAACTTGGAATAATTTCGCAAGATGCACGAATATGAGACTTAGAGAAAAATTTTAATCACGATTACCCACCAAGAAAAGTCTTAAAGAGAGCAAGATTCAAAATAAGAACAAGATTTAAACTTTATTCATTCTCGGAACTTATACAGTAAAGATAGAGAAACTCTTTACACTTCCATAAGCCCGTCCATCATATGGTCACAAAAGCAGTCCTCACAAGCTGCACAAGTATAGGGTAACTCATCTATGGGAATGATTCTGCTGGTTATTGCCGCACCTATCTCAGTGGTATGAGGTGATCTAACAAAAGGACCTCTGAGAGGCAAGCCAAAAACGGGGTAAAGGCATATCTTCTCATGAGGAAGAAAACATGCCAGTAAGAAGACCCGCTCAGAAAACCCAAGATGCCTTGATCTCATGACGCAGTAGTATCGGGGACCCAAACCCAAAGCTTCAATAACCATGGCCAAGCGGACATTGTTACGAAAGTGCTGCTGACCCCAGGGTGTTACCCTAGTTATGTTTTGATAGGTCCGCCATTTGGTCTGCGCTACAAAAGTTCCTAGGTGAGGAAAAAGTGAGCGCTCATACTGTTCTATAAAGTCTTTCTTCACAGACTCTCTTGCGTCTTGAAGGTGAGAAATCATCAGGGATAAAACTAATTCCTGTTGCCAAGCCATGAAGGAGATTAAGAAAGAAAGGAGATTGATGGGAGTAAGATTACTGTGAGCGACAAGTAAAAGTTACGACTTATATAAAGGAAGCCATGAAGGAGATTAAGAAAGAAAGGAGATTGATGGGAGTAAGATTACTGTGAGCGACAAGTAAAAGTTACGACTTATATAAAGGAAGGAGCTAGCGTAACTTAGAAGCCAACGGTATCTTGCCACTGAAGTTTTACCGTCTTTCCATGATTTGGGTTTGGCACATATTTCTATGAAATACATTAAGAACTTTGAGATGAGGAGATAAAAGAAGCTCGTAAGCTAAGTCGCTTACTTTCTTTGAATTCAGATAAGGCTCACAATATCTGGGGGATAACTTCTTAAACTCCCCAATAGATAAAGAACTTCTTTTGGGCCGTACTCGAATGAAGACCAAAACCTTGGTATCCAAAACACCGATTTTTACTTCTGAACTCATTGTTCTGAATCCTTAAAACAGGTGGAACTCCTGAGAAGTATTCTAGGGAAAGGGTCTTTCTTTCTTAAACAGAATCGTTCTTTTATTTTAGAGATCAAAAATGGAGATTCTTACTCCTGTATACCTCGAAGGTTGGGGAGGAATCTTACATTCTACCCCACTTAAAAAGTACGAGATGTCCTCATCTCGCCAAGTAGAGGACAACTCTTTTTCTTAAGATCTAATTTATTCTAGGGTTCCTTATATTCTGGTCAACCCAACAGAATACGGGGATAAATATCCCTTATATAGAACTCATCATTAAATAACAATTCATTTTAGATCATATCATTCATATCCTTAACACGATAATGGTCCATCAGATCGAAATTTTTTTTCTTTCTGAACATTCCTCCACGGGAATTTCAGTCAAGCAAGTTTTCAATTTGTCATCCCTTAACTTGATATACCGAGTCAAGTGTTAACAGTAGCGCTTTGACAGCATAATCCACTAATCTCATAGTGATTTGTTGAAATCATTATCATCATTCCAGTTATGAATATCATCACAGGGACTCGTCCCATTCATCCTCATGTGGTTTCGCTCAGCTTATTACATTTCAACTAAATTTCGGAAATCATCATTTTTCAATCAGAATCCAATTCAATTTCATCAGTTCTCAAACAGAATTAAAAATCATATCAACCACATTCGAATTCATCATCTGGATAGCATTAATGCTTAAAATTTCAAGTCTTAGATTTACTCGTATATACTGTCAGTAAAGAGCTGCAGTATACTCTCGGTATATACGGGTAGTCACGGCCCTTGGAATTATAAGGTAATTACCATCATGTCTAGGCCTCAAGCAAGTCAGGGATTCTATATAATTGCGGTACTTCCATCTGAAGACCCAATTACCAATTTACAAATTTTAGTTTGAATATCAAATTGTATGACTTATATCACACAATTACAACCTTTTTGTGTTTCTTGATAAATGTTTGACATATTTGTCTTCTCAGTTGATCTTTATTAACCAAATGCTCTGATACCAACTGTGAGATCCCTGTTCCCACCGAGCAACGGATTCAGGATACTGGCAGCGGAAGTAACACATCATGCGCGGGTAGGGGTCTCACACTCGGGGCCTCGCCCACGGATATCCGGACAAGAGACTAATCCGTCGGTTTGTCCAAAACCGAAACCGGAAAAACTTCCTTTACCCGGAAAGCATGGGCGATTCCACCAGGATAACTCTTTACTCTAACGTAGTCAAGATCATTACGGATCAACTGATCTGACTGCACCTTTAACGGTACTTGGTCAAATCAAGGAAGAAACTTGCACTTGGATCATTGGGATCAACGCTTTTTTCCCCATCAAGAGGCACAGCCGTTGATTCCTATCCATAGAACAATTTCTATCCGGGATTTACTTCATCTATCGTAATAATAGAAATTAAATCTCGATTTACGGATCCATCAGTCCAGCCTAACCCCATCCGATCCCATGGGTTAGCCAACCGCCCAACCACTGTAGTGATGGGATCCAATTTGGAATTTGGTTAGGTTTGTCCCGGGTACCAAGGAAAAGAGTTCCAAGGCCCCCTAGCCGGAAGTTCATGCAAACATAAAACTAGCCACACCACTTACACACCCAATATGAAATTGCCTTTTTCTTAGCATCAGCTAACTTTAAAACAATCCTTTAATGAAACCATAGTACCACTGATCACAATCTTCCAATTTATCCGGTTGATTCATAATTTCCCATCATTCCTTCATCAGAGTATCTATGGCATCATTGGCAACTAGAACGCTCACCACCTGTCCACACAGGGGCCTTTTCAATAGTTCCTAGCCCATAATACTCGACAATATAATCACTTATAAAAATCAAGATGGACTCTCATTGAAGATCAGCAAGATCAACCAACAGATCCATATAAAGAGCCATGGACTCATCCATTGAAGACCAGCAAGGTCAATCAACCAGATCCATGCCCGGTTTCACAAAACAACTCTTACTCCTTGTTCCAATATCTTCCTCGACGCACGCGTGGGTATCCTAGGCGACCCAGAGCCCGAGCACCGTATGGTCAGCGCCCTCTAGGATCCTTCGCAGGTGACCTAGCGCTTCACTCATAGGCCGCTTCCTTGGTCCCTCATCCACCGTACCGGAAGCTCACCATTTTAATCGAACCGAGGCTGGTCAAGACCTCGGCCGACTTTGCTACGCGAGACGTCCTCCATTGACTCTCCGTCAGCAGTTGCAACTTTAACAGTTAGGTCTTCATGACCTTAATCCACAAGATGGTCAAAATGCTTCCCCAGCATTCTTGACATAAAACAGTCATTTACAAACAGTCACAAAATATAGTTTCTAAATCGAACTCTCATTTTTCCACATTATCCCTCATTAATCCACATTACTTATTCCACATTCCATTTATATGTGTACTCATCCAATCATATCATTTTCCATCTCTTCACTTCAGATTCCTTCACATCACATATCATATATTCACATCCATATCCACATCCATACATCCACATCCACATCCACATTCACATCCATACATCCACATCTACATGCTTATCTCCATTTTCACATCCTCATTTATACATCCACATCCCATATCCACATTCATACATACACATCCATATCCACATCCATATCCGCATTCATACATACACATCCATATCCACATCCACATGCATACATTCATTATCACGTCCTCATTCATACATCCACATCCACATACATACATACATACATCCACATTCTCATTCACATCTATACATCCATATCTACATGCACATTCACATCCATACATCCACATCTATATCCTCATTCACATCCATACATCCACATTCATGCATCCACATCTACATGCCTACATCCATACATACACATCCACATTTACATCCATGCATCCACATCCACATCCTCATTCACATCCATACATCCACATTCATACATCCACATCCACATCCACATTCACATCCATACATCCACATCTACATGATTATCTCCATTTTCACATCCTCATTTATACATCCACATCCCATATCCACATTCATACATACACATCCATATCCACATCCACATGCATACATACATCCACATCCACATTCCCATTCACATATATACATCCATATCTACATGCACATTCACATCCATACATCCACATCTATATCCTCATTCACATCCATACATCCACATTCATGCATCCACATCTACATGCTTATCTCCATTTTCACATCCTCATTTATACATCCACATTCATACATACACATCCATATCCACATCCACATGCATACATACATCCACATCCACATTCCCATTCACATATATACATCCATATCTACATGCACATTCACATCCATACATCCACATCTATATCCTCATTCACATCCATACATCCATATTCATGCATCCACATCTACATGCTTATCTCCATTTTCACATCCTCATTTATACATCCACATCCCATATCCACATTCATACATACACATCCATATCCACATCCACATGCATACATACATCCACATCCACATTCCCATTCACATATATACATCCATATCTACATGCACATTCACATCCATACATCCACATCTATATCCTCATTCACATCCATACATCCATATTCATGCATCCACATCTACATGCTTATCTCCATTTTCACATCCTCATTTATACATCCACATCCACATCCACATTCACATCCATACATCCACATCCACATCCATACATCCACATTCATACATCCACATCCACATCCACATGCATCTTATCATATCTTATCACTTCCCATTTCTTTTATGCATACCTCTATGCATGAAATTCAATTATGCTAAAAGTAACACTCTTATAATAAAATATTCAACTTTTATGCATACCTCTATGCATGAAATCCAATATGATAAAAGTAACACTTTTGATATAAAAAAATTATCCTTTATGCATACTTCTATGCATGAAAATTAAAAATGATAAAAGTAACACTTTTGATATAAAAAATTTTCCTTTATGCATCCTTCTATGCATGAAAATTAAAAATGATAAAAATAACACTTTTAATATAAAAAAAATTATCCTTTATGCATACTTCTATGCATGAAAATTAAAAATGATAAAAGTATCACTTTTGATATAAAAAATTTTCCTTTATGCATACTTATATGCATGAAAAATTAAAAAATGATAAAAGTAACACTTTTGATATAAAATTTTTTCCTTTATGCATACTTCTATGCATGAAAATTAAAAATGATAAAAGTAACACTTTTGATATAAAAAAATTATCCTTTATGCATGATATTAAAATTCAATTTCTCCATGATTATAATGAAATTCTTTCAATTAATCTAGGATGATAATTCCTAGAATATGGTAGGAAGTCCTCTTTTTATACTTTGAATGAAATTATTTTATGCATAATTTTTATAAAAATTTTGCCATAGCTCCGCTGCTATGACTGATAAATCTCAATTTTTTCTAAGGGATAAAGCTTATCATTAAGGAAATAATTAAAATGATCTCTAATTGGATCATTAATCTATAGTGGATTGAATCATCAATATGCATAAACTAAAAGCATAGAAAAAAGCCATTAAATTGGCCTCAAGCATAGCTTAATCTTGGGTTAAGAAAAAGCTTTATGAAAAGCTTGATTTGGATTGAGAACGGTTCATGAGTATGACCATTTCTTGAGTGAGAGAGAGAATTTACATAAAAATCATTAGAATTTAAACATAAATGAAAATTAACTTCAATAGCATTTATTAACTTATGTAACTCTTCACTACTATTCAAACTTCAATAGTATTTAAAAAAAACCATACCAATTAAACTTCTCAAGCTTGAGAGGGGTTGAGAAGAGAGAAACATTGAGAAATTATAGAAAGATCAATATTCACTAATTACCTTACAACTTGCTTGATTCTTTGTTCACGGTAGAGGCCCCCAACCAATCAATTGGTTAAGTATGTTGATGGAGCCACTAATGGGGATTGAAGAAAGAGGGAAGCTCCAAAAACTAGTGAATTATTAAATGAATTCACAGTTCTTGGCTTAGGTGGAGTAGAGTAACGATGCATAAACACTAACTATTTTTCAACAAGGGGGAGGCTTCTATTTATAGGAAAAATTGAGCTCCTAACCAAACAAACTGATTCTAGAATTTTCTAAATCAGTTTGGTCAATATTTGACCATTTTTAGGTCAGTTAAGCTAACTTTTTGGAACTAGACTTGAATGAGGAGAGAGGAGAGATGAAATATCTCAATTTTTATGAGTTTAAAACTCATTCAAGCATGTGAAATATGCACCTCCTTTAAAGAACTCCCCTTCCTTACATATGTGTGATAATGGAATCATTTTAATATTGCTCATAGTTTTTTACTAATAAACCTTGTACATTTTCAACTCTTCATCTTATGTGAAATATGCACCTCCTTTAAAGAACTCCCCTTCCTTACATATGTGTCATAATGGAATCATTTTAATATTGCTCATAGTTTTTTATTAATAAACCTTGTACATTTTCAACTCTTCATCTTATGTGAGCATTTAAGGGACTCCCCTTCCTTACATATGTGTCATAATAAAATCATTATACCCAAAATATCTCATATTTTTAATATTGCACATAGTTTTTTACTAATAAACCTTGTACATTTTCAACTCTTCACCTCATGTGAGCATTTACTCATTTTTGGGTATTTTCTTTTTACAAGTTGGATTTATCTCCTCCCTACACATGGATTGATGCTATTGGTCCATAGGAACCTTAATTGGACCATAGTCTAAAGATTTCTGAAAATCTAGACCCTTAGGCTAAGGTTCTTTATACCTATTTTCAATTAATTCCAATTGCACATTGGAAAATTCTTTTTTGAATTTCTGTTTCAGGGGAACTCATCTGAATTAGAAGAGATATTTTTCTATCCAAAAATATTCAAAATCTGAATATTCTCTCTCTAGAATATTTTTCTCTCTCTAGGCTAAAACAGATAGAAACAAGGTCTTTATATTTCTGAAGAGGGATTGATTACAGGGAAAGATACTAGACATCAAAAAGGGGGTGGGAGAGGAATCTTACACTCGTAGGAAGGAGGTGGTAAACTACTTGCGCCAAGTAGTTTTTGCACACTATAAAGACTGCTTTTTACATTTGAAGCAGCAAAGGGAGAGCTTAGTGAATGATTGCATTAAAGCTTTCCACAAGAAGTATCCTAATCCTCACAAGACCAAAGGTTTACTAGTAGATGGGTGCGACACAAAATCAAAGACATATTTAAGAATAGGAGGTCTCTAGTAAGGAGATACGCAAAGGAGGAGAAAGCCCGAATAGATATCGGTCAAAATGGACAGGGTAAGCCATCTACTGCTCATAAGAGCGAGTGGAAGAAAGCCAAGAAGGAGCTCTTAGAAGGAGTAGTGAGCCAGCAACAAAGAGAAGCACGGCGAATACAAATGGAGCGATATGGATCGTCGCTCTTCCGATCTGGAGGTCGTGCATCATGGGAGGCCCAGTTTGTATATATAGTGCAACTTCATGTCTTTTATTTGTATTCTCTCTATTCCTTATCTCTCTGAAGGCATTCACATGTTGGTTGATTCTCTTTTTCAGCTTTTGCTTTGATAATGTGTTTTCACTTGCTGCTTTCTCTACCAACCCTGGACTTGGTCCAACCCTCCTTGCTATTTTCTTTGTTCTAGCCATCTATGGCCTATCAATTAAACATAGAATAAAATATGACTTCATATAAGAACCTACATCATTTGGATTCAGACATTCAAGGTAGAACAAGAACATGATATATACATAATATATGTTTAATTTATTTAAAATGGAAAGAACTTTCCTACATAATATATGTTCAATTGATTTAAAATGGAAAGAACTTTCCTACATAATATATGTTCAATTTATTTAAAATGGAAAGAACTTTCCTACATACAGGAAATTTAATTGGTTAGATATATGTTCAATTTATTTAAAATGGAAAGAACTATCCTACATACAGGAAATTTAATTGGTTAGATGCACTGGTGGGAGGAATAAGCAACAATGGAAAGAACATTCCTATGTGCAAGAAATCTAATTGGTTAGATATCGATGTTCGCTGTGGTGGGAGGAACAAGCAACAATGGAAAGATGGCATGTGTAGGATGAACCGACAACATGCAGTGTCTTATATCATGCTGTCTTTCTATGCCTTTCATTTCGGCTAAAATACAATGCGTTGCACTTGGGATTAGAATTTGAAATGGCTAGCATCACATCTACATCATACTCCTTTCCTACTACGTCATGACCACCACTAGCAACAATGGTTTAGTACGCGATGCAATGGAAATACAATGCGAGAAGGATGGCTCGATAACATGCGGTGTCGTATATTGCATCGTCTTTCCATTCATGGTGTTGCGAAGAGCAATATATATGCTAAGGCGAAGAGTCACATTGGTTAGGGTGGCAAGAGAGAGAGGGGAAGGTAGGTAAGCTATTTAGTACTCCAATGAGGCCTATCTCTAGAGCCACCTAGAAAACCTTCCATTTGTTCCAACTCAAGAATGCAATCTTTTAATTATCAGAACTCAAATGGAATATGAATCATCACGTAGCCTCCCTAAGAGGGATATTTTGGAAATAGTCCATGGAAAAGAAGATTGGGGTATTGATGGTTGGCATGAAGGATATTTATCTAGTCATGTTGCTCAGGATGCCTAGGCTAGAAGATATTGCTTAATGTTCTCTTCTAACAACATTTCTACATCAACATTTAGTGCACATAACAAACAAATTCAAAACATAAGCGTACCTTTATCTTGACGGAAGAACGGCGCATAGGTGCAATTCTGATGCCTTAGATATATTGATATCACGCCATGATTCTAGTGAGACTAATAGGAGCTGGTGTAGGTGAAGACCAATAGGAGAGCAATCAAAGTGGGTGCTGGTGGTGGTTTGAAGACCAATAGGAGATGGTGTAGGTGAAAAATAGCTGGTGTAGGTGATGAACAAGTACAAGTCAACCAGAGTGCAAAAAAATTTGATGAACCTCATCTTTCCACGTACGAGTAAAAAATAATTCATCAGGCCTATGTCCAAAGTTGGGCCGAACACCCTCCCTTCTAATTTGACAATGCAATCTTTCAATTATCTT
Source organism: Cibotium barometz (assembly GCF_041138505.1). Lineage (NCBI taxonomy): Eukaryota > Viridiplantae > Streptophyta > Polypodiopsida > Cyatheales > Cibotiaceae > Cibotium > Cibotium barometz. The sequence continues at coordinate 4,462,313 of NC_141074.1, forward strand.
AACTCAAATGGAATATGAATCATCACGTAGCTTGCCTAAGAGGGATATTTTTGAAATAGTCCATGGAAAAGAGGATTGGGATATTGATGTTTGACATGAAGGATATTTACCTAGTCATGTTGTTCAGGATGCCTAGGCTAGAAGATAGTGCTTAATATCCTCTTCTAACAACATTTCTACATCAACATTTATTGCATACAAAAAACAAATTCAAAGTGTAAGCATACCCTTGGCCCGATGGAAGAAGAACACATAGGTGCAATTTCGATGCCTCAAGTATATTGATATCGTGTCCGGATTCTAGGGAGACCATAGGAGCTAGATTAGGTGAAGTCCAAAAGGACAGTAATCAAAGTGGGTCCTAATGGTAGTTTGAAGACCAATAGGATCGAGCTGTAGGTGAAGAAAACACTATATTGGAGAATATGGGAATTTCCCACAAGTTTGGGACACATGGTCAAAACTTTGCATCTTCCATAACTTGAACATCACTACTCCAAATTGAGCGCACTATAGCTCACTAGATCTCATTTTTCAAGCGCTTTCCAATGATAGGTCACATGATAGGATTTTGAGAAACTTATAGGCATGTTAATCGGGTTCCACTTTTCTAGTATTCAAAACAAAAATGGGACTTGGGAAATTCCCAAATTCACTAATATGGTGTTAGAACAAGTACAGATCAAATAGAGTGCAAAAAAGTCGATGTGCCTCGTCTTTCCACGTACGGGTAAAAGACATTATAATAATCGCTACCTATTTATAGAACATGTTGATTAAGCCACATGGCGTACAGACAACAGAATGGTATGATGACATGTGTATCCACATGTGGGAGTGTAAATGCACACGTGCAACGACCACACACATGCATTCACACTTTGACATGTGGGTTCGCACATGTGGGCTATTTCACATGTGCGAATCACACGTGTGAATATGTGGCATCCGTATCATTTCCATGTGGCCTCACAGTGCTATAAATATCTGGTTAATTAAAAAAAATTACCTCCAAGCTGCTTGTTGCCCACTAAGCAGCTGCCTCCGTATAAAGTTAAAGCAATAGCATCAATCCGTTCATATTGGATTTCACAAATTGTGCGGTGTTTCCAATGTACCCTATCTGCCTTCAAACCACACAATTCTACCTGGTTGTCCCACCTGCACCCTCAGCTACACCCAGGTGCATTTTTGTGTCCCGTAATTTTGTCCATCAACGGCGGTAGAAAAATGACACGAATAGGGGGATATTGATCGATCGGATTGTAGTATTTGTGCCATCTTTCCAACACTCTCCTTAGCTACCAAAAGCTTAGCTGAAATTGTGTACTCCTATGCTACACCCTTCTAGGGTTATTTAGAGGTGCTGTTGACAACCAACATTCTCCTTAGCTACCGAAAGCTTAGCTTATATTGTGTGCTCCTAAGCTACACCCTTCTACTAGGGTTATTTAGAGGTGTTGTTGACCACCAATTTCTACTTGGTTGTCCCATCCTTCTAGGGTTATTTAGAGGTGTTGGTGATGACAACCAGTTTCTACTTGGTTGTCCCACACACCCCCTCATCTACACCCATGAGAATTTTTGTGTCCCACATGCTTCATCAATGGTAGAAAAATGGCGCAAATAGGGGGATCCTGATCGATTGGATTGCAGTAATCGCATCGTCCTTCCAACACTCTCCTGAATTCTTAGCTTCTATTGTGTGCTCCTAAGCTACACCCTTATATGGTTATTTAGAGGTGCTATTGGGGCTGGATCCAAAGTTTATTGCATAGAGATGGGTTTAAGTGATGATGGTTTTCTTGTGATAGAGGAAACACCAGCAGAGACATATTTTGACTTCCTACAGCTTGCAGGTGCACAAGATTTGTTTCAGTGCTATAGGGAATGCTTCCGTGTAATATTTGAAATGAGTTCAATGATTGAACACTTCAAGCAGTATTATGCAGAGGAAATGCAAGCTTTCTTTGCACTGACAGATGATAGTGATGTTCATATTGAAGGTGTGAGGTTTGATCATCTTAGCATGTTGTCACATACATCTTTAGAAAAGTCCAGATTGCAGAAAAAGTATGACATACTTCTTGACCATGTGAAAGTCACTATGGAGCATTACAGGTGACATAGTAGAAAATGCTGGTTTCTTCAACATCATGTGGCATTCCTTTTCTATCTACATGCAAAATCAGGAATTGAGGATGCTAAAAAGAGTAGTCTCGACAGTTTTAGTGTTTAGCCTGTAGCAATTCTGGGAGGATAGGTGACTTCTTGATGATGAGAACAAAAAGGTATATAAAAGAATAATTCATAACATTTTTTAAAAGATTTTTATTGTTATAGAGTAAATTTTTTCTTTGATTACAACTTGAGATAGCAGATGAAGATGGATTCCTCGGTCGAGGTGGAGGTAAACAAACTTTTATTAGAAAAGACTCAACCACTATATTTCAAGGATACCTCCAGGAGTGCTGATCATTTACCATTCAAAATATTTAGATAATCCATGCATTCCATTGATGGCCTTAAAGGTTATGTCAGCATACTTAGATATGGAAGAATACAACAAAATGCAGAAAAGCTAATGCTGATAGAGAAGCAAGAAGCTATACGTATTTTTGGATATGCACTAGGACTGTGGGCATCGAGGGTAGGGCATTTTTTGTATTATATGCGGCATATGTAAAGGCAGTTCCTGATGTGAATACCCATTTTTTGTATTATATGCGGCATATGTAAAGGCAGTTCCTGATGTGAATACCCATTCTCTTGGAGGCTATGAATGCCAAAATCTATTAAGGTATAGAGGCAAAACTACCCAAAGAAGACTACTGTGCTCAGCAGCAAAATTTTGTTGCGGGCAGCGAATGGAATCCCCGACATCCCGACAAAAAAGATCGTTGCTCAAATGTTGCTAGAAAACACTGTTGTGCCGGCAATTATTTGTAGAATTTGGCCATATTATCCCATGAATTACCTTCACATGCCATGGGCATCATCTCCTCCCATTTTAGATGTTGGGCTCCGATTAGGTTTCTGATCGTGTATGGCATCCATGATTTTTTTGTGTAGGCCTTAGGGTATCTCCTTGTGGCTTGGTTGAAGGAAGTAATCTCCAATAGTGCTTTACACATTAGTTTGGCTTCAAGAAAGGATTGTCTTGTGTAGGCCCCTTAAGGTGCACATCCTTGTTGCTAGGTTGGATTTAGTAATCTCTAATAAGTCTTTGCACATCAAGTTTTGCTTCAACAAAGGACTACCTATTTGGATTATCTCTTCTTATTTTGTTTGTGACAAGGCTTGGATAATGATTGTGTGTGATCTTGGACCATCTCTTAAGGAGCTTTATGTTGAGAGAATTTTATAATGTACTAACCATTGTTAGGGCTCTACGCTAGCTACTCTAGGTCACAATGCCCTACTCCTATTGGTCACAAGGGTTAGTGGGAAAATCCAAATAAGGAGGAAAATAAGATATGTTAGTATGTCGTTTGTTAGTGAAATTGTCGAAAACAAGATAGTTAGGATTGAGGTGAGAAGGTAATAATCTAGTAGTTAGAGGGTAATTTACATGTGGGTATGTTAATGGAGGCAAGAGAGTTAGGAGTGGGGTTAAAAGGTATTAATCTAGTAGTTAGAGGGAATTTTACTGGTGGGTATGTTAGTGGAGGCAAGAGAGTTAGGAGTGGGGTGCGAAGGTATTAATCTAGTAGTAGTTAGAGGGCAATTTACTAGTGGGTATTTTAGTGTGGAGGCATATATCTTCTTCATGTGCCTCATCATTAGCCTTATTAAGAAAAGACTCTACAGTGGTGGCGGGTGGATCATCAGCAGCTTGTGCCTCTTCAAGTAATATATAGTATATAAGTATATATATATGTAATTCAATAAACCAAAATCATTGGTTTAGAGTTTTCAAGTATCTGTCGACCGTATGGTCTCATGGCCATCTCAAACTGCGCGTTCGTAATACGTCCCTCGGCTCTGAAGAGGGCCCACGTGTCACCTCTGCTATGCCGGCGAGCATACCCAGTATCGTGGGCTGTGGGCTTCCTCCCCGTAACCCGTCGCTTTGTCATAATCAACACAATTTGAAAGATTAAAACAATCATAGAATCAATGAATTAAGTAAACAATCAAATAAAGTGGCAAGATACTTACGAACTCTGCCTCCCATGACTCGACGCCGTTAGATCCGAAATGCGAAGATCCAATGGTCTCCATCTGGATCGGTCGTGCCTCCACATGCTGCCTGCTCTTCACGCCACCCTCTGCTCGTTTCTTTACCTCCTTCCACTCATGTTTGTGTGCAGTGTGACAGGTTTCTCGACAAGATAGCCACCCGCAGCTACATTTAGCCCATCATCGTACGCGAGTTTCTTAAGGTGAGATCTTTTATTACTTAAGATCTCCCTTATTCGCGTCCTTCCCCATACATCCGAGAATGTCGCATGTGGGGGATTGGGGTACCGACTATGTACAGCCTCTATCACCTCCCCAACTAATCGGCTATTTTGATCTTTAAATCTAATAAAACAATTTCTATACAAGTTTGATACTACCCCACGCATGTACTCCATTACCTCTTTCCCCCTCGCATCCATCACTATCCCGCCCCTATCCGTCACATCATAGTAGATCACTCCCTCCACCTCTCTCATCTCCTCCTCATCCTCACTGTCTCCTCTAACTCTTCTCCCTCTATCTCCTCTCTCACCACGTGACCTACTACCTCCCCCACCAAAGCACCCGCCGCATCCTCCACTCCCACTCTTCCTAATGCTGCGGGTGGAGTGTCTTTTCGGTGGGCATGGAAGAGGAGAAGTTGCATGCCGTCTCGTCGGACTCGCAGGCATAGACGGCAGTGGAGTGCCCTAGATACTCGCGGGCGGGGTATAGATACCAGGTATGGAAGGAGGGGGATGGGCATACATGTACTCTGTAAGCTCAAAAGGACCAAGATGGTGCCCAAAATGATTTAGCATCTCCATCAGCCAATTGCTGTACGCAAATGGATCGAATGAAGAACCTGGAATATCCATAAAGAATCTGCAAAAATAAAAGTATATACATGATTGCATCAAAGCACAAATGCAAGCTAGCACATATGATTTTCCACCATCAAACTGACATCACTATCTAGAGAATTCACATCTTCAACAACACTCAAAACTATAGAGTTATCCTCCTACAACTCTTCAAAAACTACATCACTATCACCACAGCATCCATCTTGTGTGGTTATCTTCAAAGGTTACACACACATTATTGCATGCATGACTATCACCATCCTCATGTACATCATGGACTGTCTCTTGACTCACATTGAGAGATAAGTCATCATGATATCATACTTGTATTCATCACAAACACAAATACCATCATCCAAGCCACCTATTAGCTCTAAGACCATAGTATGGGTGAAACACAGTCGTGTGTATACACCCATCCAAAAACGCGTGTATATGCGTGTGAACGTCTGTGCAAACATGATACACGCAGACATACACGCGTTCTTACACGCGGCCTGCGAAAAAAAAATTTAAAAGCGACTGACTGACCTCCGACAAATCATCCTTATAAAAATCCTACTGTCGCCCCTTGTCACAATCGTTCACCAGATGCACCAGATGGCAACCAGAGAAGGAGGACGGAGACAAACGCATAAAGGAAAGAGATAATAGCATAAACAAATGGAAGGAAAGAGACAGGACAAAGGACAAACTGACTCACCTCTGAAAAAGTGAGTCTTCTTTTTGGCTGGTTTCCTTCACCCGTGTATGCTCCTTGTCTGCTCCTTGCACTTAGGTTTAGTGCTCTGTTGGAAGAGGCGGCGACGAAGGAGAGCAAATCTTGAGTTTGAAAATGTTTATTTGGAGAAGGCGGGTTATTTTTAGGTATGGACAGGTCCTCGCATGTAAAAGCGCGTGTATATTTGCATTTAAAATTAATCAGTCGCGTTTATACATGTGATTTTTAGGATGTAGCCGCGTTTATACATGCGATTTTTGAAATTTAGCCGCGTTTATACACGCGATTTTCAGGAAATAGCCACGTGGATACATGCATTTTTTAGGATGTAGCCGCGTTGATACACGCGATTTTGAGGATATAGCCGCGTTTATACACGCGATTTTTATAGTTTAATTGAAAACTGATTATGATTTTGTGTTCTCTTTTGTACATAGGATGTCATCAACCTCCTCAAGCAGTTCTAGTGAGGATGAGACAATGCATCATCGTAATCGCGATGTGTGGTTGGGTTAAAGGATCAAGTGTATATGTAATCGATGTCAAGAATGCATTGTACGAGCACGTCGAATTACCTTGAATCACATCATGTATGGAGAATGGAATCAAACAGGTTTAGAGGTGAGTAGATGTAAATTGATAGTATTCAAATGACTCATGGTATCCAAATTAAATTAATGGAATTGTAATATATATACTCTAATTGAAGCAAGATGCAGTATGACACCCTAACATGGTGCCTTATGCGCGGCAAGAGCACGCAAAGCGTCGACGAGATGATGCTGGAGCTTTGGGATCTATTGTCAGAGATGAGTGGGAAAGGGATGACAATAGCCCTGCACCCCACGAAGTTGTGGAAGAGGAAGTGTTTGATGATATGGTGCGGTATCTTTTTAGGGATGATCCTAAAGGTATGGATGACGATGATATGGAACAAGAGCATCTTTACAAGGCTTCATTGACACCGGTTTTTGAAGGGTGCACATTCTCTATTTTACGTGCTTCACTTGAACTACTCAATATACAAACAGTTTATGGATGGAGCAATGCAAGTCTTGACGCATTATTGAAGTAAGCATTCTAACTTGCATAAACCATACATACATGTGCTCTTATGTGCGCAGTTCATACTACCTACTAGCATCAACCATTGTGCAAATAAGAGTTTTAAAAAATGTATTTATAAGATGGGCGAGCTTATGAGGTATGTAAAACCCATGTCAGATCACCCTTCATTATACCTTGCAAAATGAACGTGCATGAGGTATAACGTTGTCGTTCCATGGCATGTCTATGGTGTGAAACCATGCATGTGAGGCCATTAAATATAAATCTAGATGCATGGGATTAAGTGCCATGACTTGAGTCATTTTATGATGCCTATGTACATATGTTCATATTGTAAATGAGGTTCAATAAGATGAGCTGAGGCTGAGCCAGGTCTCTCGATGCCTCTGTACATAAGTGTGGTGTGAATCATGAAGTTTTTATGCTTATGGTGAACCTTGAGGTAGCACGAATTATCAATGAACCAAAAGCAGCATCACTTTCTTATAGGGCTGACAAGAAAGAGGGATTAGTTGCAGTTTTTGATCTTGATGGAGGCACAAGAAAGACTGAAGGACCAGCAAAACTGATCACTTCTAGAGAGGGAGTAGATAATATGGTTGAAGATGCATCCATGCAAAATGGCATTATGAACGTTTCTTCTGGGATGGTAGAAGCTTTAAAAGATGCTAGCAATGCAGAGAATGCCAAGGTTACATCACCAGAGGAAACATTTACATTGCTGAAGGAAGAAGGACTAAGGGCAGCTGAGGCAAAGCTGAAGGCTTGTGAGCTCGTCCTTGCACAGTATGAGGCAGATCTTCTAAGTATTAATAAGAGCTTAAAGGAAGAGCTTCAAAAAGAGGCTTTGAGAACATCAACAGCTGCAAAGATGGCAAGAGCAGTTATTGAGGGAAGCGAGTGAGGATTTGATTCCCGAGTACCTTGGCTTTGTCAAAGGTATGGTTGATTCAGAAGATTTGCCCCTGAACATCTCCCGTGAGATGCTGCAGCAAAACAAGATCCTGAAGGTTATAAGGAAAAATCTTGTTAAGAAGTACCTCGAGCTGTTTACAGAGATTACAGAGAACAAGGAGGATTTTCACAAGTTTTATGAGTCTTTTGGAAAGAACATTAAACTTGGAATCCATGAGGATAGTTCCAACAGGGCAAAGCTTGCCGACCTCCTACGCTATCATTCTACTAAAAGTGGTGACGTTATGACTAGTTTTAAAGACTATGTTACACGTATGAAGGATGGGCAGAGTGACATCTATTGCATCACTGGCGAAAGTAAGAAGGCTGTGGAAAATTCTCCTTTCCTTGAGCGTCTGAAGAAAAAGGGCTATGAGGTACTCTTTTTGGTTGATGCAATTGATAAATATGCAGTTGGACAGCTTAAGGAGTATGATGGCAAGAAACTTGTGTCTGCAACTAAAGAGGTCTGAAGCTGATAAGAATGATAAGTCTATGAAAGATTTGATCCTACTACTACATAAAACTGCGCTTCTTACCTCTGGATTTAGCCTTGAGAACCCCAACACCTTTGGAGGAAGGATTCACAGGATGTTAAAGCTGGGCTTGAGTATAAATGATGATGCTTCTGCCTCGGCAGATTTTGATGCAGACATGCTGCCTCTTGAAGACGATGCTGATGCAGAGGGCAGTAAGATGGAGGAAGTGGACTAATTGAACCTCTTAAGAGGTAGCTGGTTTACAGTATAGCCCGCAGGTCAAGGTGGCGTCTTGCATGGGAAAAATACGAAGGCATTTTAAAAAAAAAGGAATATCCAAATTTTAAGCAAAAAAAAAGGAGGCACAACGTATTTTCATTTTGGGAAACGCGAGTTTTGGGCTAGAAAAGGAATTCGGCCCGAATTCCTTGCGGGAAAAATCAGAAATAAGGAGGCGATGCATTTTTGAAGGGGAGAAGTGTGCAAAAAAGGGAGGAAAAAAAACCAGAGCTCGATTTTTGCAGATTATCTTGCTTTGGGATTATAGCTTCTGTTCAAGCCTTGTAGGAGTTAGAATTGGAGAGTAATAGAAGCTTCATTTAGTGATATGCTTTCTAAACATTTTCAAATATGAAGCGAACTGCTGCCCGATTTCATGCAAGGAGAGAATTCGACGTAGAAGCTCATGGAGATGACATGAAATTCGGTTTTTGTGAAACAGAGATAAGCCTTTTTATGAATTCGATTTCTGGTAAAGGTTTTAGTTTTAAGGCTTTAATTACCTCAAAAATAAAAACTCTTGGTAAAAGCCTTAATGCTTATGGCCTTAGAGATTGGAGAATTTTCCTTGAATTTGAGAGTTTGGGAGTTTGAATGTTCCAAAGTTTAAGGTGGTTTTGATTCTGGAACCTTTGTAACAACAGAATGATTGATTGGATCTTAGTTTTGTGAACATGAAGCTTTTGGAAATTACATGATGATGTATATACGCCATATGTTATTTTTGCTTTTGTGAGTTGTTGGAATCTGAAAGCAAGTTTTCATAAGATCAAGAGTCATCTTGAAATGGTGATGTTGGCAATATATGAAATATGTGATGTGAATGGTCACATGTATGTGGAAATCTTTTGAAGATTGTGTTGTGCCTACATGTGTTATGTATGAGGCACTTGGATAAAGGGTCAGGAGATCTATGCTTGGAACTGGTCATGCTCTTGACACATAACTTATGTGCAATCTTCAAGTTGAATTTGGGAATGTTTGGAAGTGAATTGGCACATGTACATGTCATCCAAAATGGAGATGTCTTATGCCCCTTGAAGAGTTATATGTTTTGTTTCCTTGCTGGGATTTGAAGCTACTCTCACAGCCAGAAGTCTCGCACTTTCCCAGCGATACCACCCACGTCACGACAGCTTTGGTGAACCCGACATGAAACTGCTGGGGTGAGAGTTAGTGGTGAAATATGTTGAAATATCAAGCTCGTATACAGCTGGAGGATAGCACATGGGTGCTGACAGAGTGACAATATGGTAGATAGATATCGTGTGGTGTGTTTATGACCGCGTCCAGCTGGTCATGTGTGGTGTGGACATTACACTAGGTTTACTTTGTAGTGTGGACATAACACTATGTTGTGTTCTCCTTTGCGTGTGTGAGAGAGATGGTGACTATGGCTTCTCTCCTTCTTTATGGTTGATGGTTATGGATTAGGGTTTGCTTCTCTTGTGTGTGTTACATCCTGCTCCTGTTTTTTATCATGGTATCAGAGCCAAGAGCTCATTAGCTGTGTTGTGAGAGTGAGTGAGAGAAGAGGGAAGAAGATGAAAAAGCTGTGAAGGAAGCCATTGGAGCTTGGAGCAAAGGAGAAGCTGTGGAGCACACATCGGCATCAGATCTGAGAGCTAAGGACCATTGGTGAGTGTAGCAAGACCCCCTCTGCGGATTGCAGGTATCAAAGAGCAAGTTCAGTGAAGATTGAAGTGCATAAAGCAAGCAGAAAATTTTTGGTTTTGAAGCTTTCATGGAAAGCTTGTGAAGGAATGTATTTTGTCAAAAGTATTGGTGCAAATACAAAGGAAACACAGAGGTTCTCATGTATTGTGAAAGGGCACATGTATTAGCAACACTGGAGCAAACCATTGCATGAAAATTGATGCATTACAGGCAATTTGTGAAGAAAAAAATTCTGGTTTTTTGGACTCTACAAAAACAGAGAACATATGCCCGGTGGAGGATCAATTGTGGCAATTCTACTCAAAATTGAGTCAAACCCTTCATACCCATGATAGATTAGGTCATTGCTAAGAGACCTATCCACTCATTAGTGATTACCCCTCTCTCCTAGAGCTCCAAGAGAAGGCGGCGCTTTTTGGAAGAGTTTCTTGAAAAGTTTGCAATGAATTTGGTCTAATTCACTCATTTGGACACCAAATTGAATGCTTTAAAGCTTGGAGAGTTTAGAAAAGACATTGATAAGGCCTTGTGATGCTTGGTTGCAGCTCATTTCATGTATTTGGAGCTCATTGAAGTGATTTATCAGAGGTGTGCAGGTTTGCAGAAATTCTGTCCAGAAACAGAGCATTTTTAATCAAGGCATTAATCTTTGTCTATATCAAATTGGCCTAATTCCTTTGGTACAAGTAAAGTCCTATGAGTTGCTAAACTTTTGAATCAAAAAGTTTTGGATTTGGAGAAGATTTGAAGGAGATAGAGCAATTTTAGTGAGAGGTGGTACCTGGCAGATGCAGAAAAATTCAAACCAGAGGTTACAAAAATTGGTGGTTCTCATTCCCCTTGAAGAATTGGATCAAACCCTTCTAGGATATGTTGGAGCAATGTGTTGGGAAGCTAATGCAAGTTGAATCATTGAATTTGGACAAGATTTGAAGGATTTAGAGCATAATCTTGACTGGTTACTGGTGAGAAAAAAACCAGAAATTTTTTTGTGAAGGAGTTTCATTTGATTTCAACTTTGATCGAGTGTACATTGTTGGTGAATCATTGTGGGATGTTAATGCACACAATTTGCAAGCATTTGATGTGATTTGGAGAGATTTGGAGCATTACAGGTACTTCGTACATTGTAATCGAAAGGGTACATCTACTCTATTTTTTTGCAACAATGGGAGATGGTCCGATACAGATTGTTGGAGAGAAGCTTGACCGCACTAACTTTCAAGTATGGAAGTTTCGAATGAAGAGTTTTTTGAAAGGCAAAGGTTTATGGAGTCTCGTCTCGGAGGAAGACCCGGAGCCATATCTACCTCCTCAACCAGGGATTTCATTAACGTCTTCACAATTTCGTGATCACATTAACAAAACCTAGTGTTAACATATTAAAACTTGTGATCACAATGTATATTCACATGACCTGAGAAATGACCTGCCGGAACCCACTACTCCAATAACACCTCCGGGATTTTATCTTTCCCGGCGGGCCCGCCGGGAAAACTAGATACCTCGGCGGGCCCGCCGGGAAAGATAAAAGCCCGGCGGGCCCTCCGGGGAAAAGAAGGAAAGCCGGCGGGGTACTATTCTGTATATAAACACTGCCCGACACCCATCGTACAACTTTTGGGAAGATAGTCCTTGTTTTGGGGGCGTGATATCTCTCCTCAAAGTTGTAGAGCTCTCGAGTTGCTAGAAGTGTCCTCTTGGGAAGAACGTCCTTATTTTAGGGGCTGTCGTCTTTCCTTGTAGGCACTCCTAAGGCTATTGAGCCACTCGTCCTTAGTTCTTTGAACTGGGGGCAGGGTGTGGTTCGTAGCTAATACTTGCGGAGATTCAGGGACAAATTTGGAGTCATTCAGCTTTGCATTTGAGCCACGTACGTAATCTACCTCATTCTGCTTTATGAATGGTTTGATGGAGCCAAGAGTCCTGCTTAGGGGCTTGTATTGGTTCTTGATACTTGATATAGTTTAGAGTAGACAAGGGTCTATTGTCCTATACTAGAGTATTGGGCAAGCATAGATCTTTGATTTTTTTTGTGAATGTTAAAGAAGGTCTATTGTCCTATACTAGAGTATTGGGCAAGTATAGATCTTTGATTGTGTAAAGTATCCTTAATTGGGTACAAAAGGCATCCTTCATTGGGAGTGCAATGTGCATGATAGTTTCGAAGTAGTTTTGTAGTAAGACCTTGCAAGATAGTTTGAAGTAGTTTTGTGTTATGTGATGATCTTTTGTATTTGTCAAGATAGTTTCGAAGTAATTTGTTTGCTAATGTATGTTTTGTTATACGTGAGTGATTTGTTGTTTTTTCATTTGTGTATTCATTGTTATACGCTTGGTTGAATAGGTTATCTGTTGAGATGGAGGACAATGTTGGATCCAGTGATACCTCCAATAGAGTCCAAATTTCAAATAGCAGGAAAAAAAAGGCACCTGGGATAGAGTGGCAATATGCAATTAACGTTGGTGATCGATTCATAGATTGGGAGTGTAAGCTATGCCATGCAGTAAAATCAGGTGGGGCTCCTCGACTAAGAGAACACTTTTTAGGCGGACGGAAGAAAAAGTCATGTACCCACCCCTCTGCACCTATAGTGGCCAAACGCATAAGAGAAGAAATTCAAAAGAAAGATTCAAGAAAACATGACACTCCTACCGTTAATGTATCAAGGCAGCAAGAACACTGTTGTTCTAATCATCAAACTCCCGCTACATCGCCTACTTGTACCCCGAACGGCAATGTGCAACCAGAAAGTAATCTACCCAGTGCATCTTGCAAGCGAAACTTTGACGTAGGAAATATACCCATGCGTCAAACTTCATTGCAAGAAAGCCTACGTCAAGGTCGACTCGATGATGCAAAACTCGTCCTCGCTGAAGCGATTTACTTTTCTGGGAGTGCTATGATGATGGTGGACAGTGACAATTGGAAGAGAGCATGGAAGAAAATTGGTGAGTTTGGACCAGGGTTTTCACCGCCTACGTACCATGCTATGCGAAATGATCTATTAGAGAAATGTTATGCGTCAGTAAAAGAACGTGTACAAAGAATAATTCTTAGCAATATAGAGCTTTCTGGATGTAGTATAGTGAGTGATGGATGGTCTAATGTGCAAAGAAAACCATTAATTAATGTAATGGTTATTTCACTTAGAGGTGAGACTTTCATCCGTGCCGTGGATTCAGCTGGTTCAATCAAAACTGGGGCTTACATTGCTCAAGTCATTAGCTCTGTGATAGAGGAAGTGGGTGCCAAGAATGTAGTCCAAGTCGTCATGGACAATGCAAAAAATTGTAAAAATTCATCCAGAATCCTACAGCGACAATATCCACATATTTTTCCGGTAGGATGTAATACTCATAGTTTGAATCTTGTATTAAAAGATTGGTATAAATCTGATGATACCAAATGGTTTGCCTCGATCGTCGACACTGCTCGCCAGCTTGTGAAATTCATGCTCAAGAGACAGAGAGTTTTAGATATGTTTCGACCTCGCATGTCAGTTATGTTAAAGCTTCCAGCGGAGACTAGGTTTTGCACTCACTTTTACACTTTTGAGTCTCTTCTTAGAAATAAAGATGCAGTTTGTGAAACATTTACATGCATGGCATTTCATGACTGGGAGAACACTCAACTTGAAAAAGTGAAAGAGAAAATCAAAGTCTTGAAGGGAGCGCTTACGAGAAGAAGTTGGTGGAACAGTGTGATGGATGCATACCATGTAATGATGCCTGTTATGTATGCTGTACGAAGTCTTGATCAAAGAGCGCCTAATCTCGGAAAAGCATGGATGCAATGGTGGACTGTCCAGCGGAGTTTGGAGTGTCCTGAGAAATTAGAGCATTCAGTGGTGGAAAAGCAATGGCGTGTACCATTCTCCAGTAGACAAAGAAAAGTTCTGTTGAAGTACTTTCATGCTAGATGTATTGGAGCGCACTCGCCATTGCACAGTGCTGCTTACATGTTAGATCCTGAATATTGGAATATGGATTTGATGTCCAACGTTGAGGTGGTGGAAGATTTTTATAAAGTGGTAAACACTTTCTATAATAATGATGATGATCGTGTACAGTGCATAAAGGAGATGACCTCATTTCGGTTGAAAGAAGGTTTATTTTCCAACTCCCTTGTTCAACAAATGGCTAAAGAGCAACCTGCATGGAAGTGGTGGATGATGAATGGTGGTGAGCATTATGCTTTATTGCGCAACCTTGCGATGAAGGTTCTAAGTCAGTGCTCTTCAAACTCAGGCTCAGAAAAGGAACTGGAGCATGTATAAATATATTCATAGTACTATTCGCAATCGACTTCTTGCAGATCGAGCAGATAAACTTGTTTACATGTACTGCAATGAAAAGATCTTGCGAGACATTGAAAGCGAAGAGTATGAAGAAGATATACCCAGATGGATGTACAATTGTGATGATGTAGTAGACGAGAACTTTGATGTTGGACGTACGTTGTGCACCACCCTTGAGATAGAAGACAATTTAGACATTGACTTAGATGAGCTTAATTTAGCAGACGAGAGAGTAAACGGTGAAAGAATTTCGGAGCAAGATATTGACATAGAGGAAGAAGTCACTTCATTAATTTAATAAAAAGTACTTGTACAAATGATCATATTTGAAGAAATTATCAATACAAAAGTAGGATTTGTTTTTCTTAACTCTCATCTTGAAATAAATTACGAATTGCACTCGGAGTTGCATCTAAAGGTCCTGGTGGTTTATATTCGCTAGCCATGCCGAACACTGTATAAATACCTTGATTTATTGGGCCATTGCACAATGCACATGTAGAAGTATTTTGCATTTGTCTCACTCAACATATTAAGTGGTAGTAGTGTCCACATGGTAGTATATACTGGCCGCTCCACCCATCGAAAACTTTGTAACATACAGGACATTGGGGGGTGGAGGAACTTGTAGCCTCAACAGAAACTCCCACAAGATCAGGATGTATCAAAAAATGAGAGATGTGGTTTCCTTGGCGCACAGGAGCAATACGTGAAGAGATGCTCTGTACATCTTGGCTGATCTTTGTTAGCTGCTCTTGAACCCCTCTATTTGCCGGGGGAGGAGTTGACGCTTGAGTTAATCGGTTAGCTTCTTTCTCCTTCTCTGCTAACTGGGCCCCTAAGCTTTCTTTAACCTGGTTTAACTCCAGTCCAGCGCCCTCCACCATGAGTGCATGTTCTTCTCTTGTAAATGTCACTGTCTCTTCACGAATGTCGTGGGTGTTGACAGTGGCCTCTCTGGAGGCGAAGTCCACTGGAGTTTGTAAGATAAATTGAGCATATAACATTTTAGCAAAATACAGTGGAGCGTCGGCGTTATGGAGAGGACGTCCGTACACCTCCAAGAAAATGCGCTCGGCATTAGTTTTGATATCGTTGTGGGTGCACCGAGAAATCTTCCATCTTCCCTTCTTAATTTCGCCATCTGGACATGGCCATATTTCCTTTATCATCTCTGTGGTTACGTGTTTGTTTATGTCTTTCCACTGGGCATAAGTTGGATTTGTCCATTTCGATAACCTGCATGCTGTTCTTGTCGCTTCGCGGGCTGTCAGGCCATGTGATAGGGCCTTCATTCGCTCGTATGCCTTCTTGGCTAACTCCTGATGCTCGTTTGCTTGCGCCTGCTCCATATCTGCATGAACGTAAATGACTTTAGGATTTTAATGAACTGTAAAGATCAAGGTAAGATAAATTGACCATTACTCTCAAAATCTTGAAGTTAAACACCACGAGAGGAGATATGTATTGCAAAGACTCGATGAGAAATATCCACTTGACTCCAAAAACACTTCAAACAATGCTCGCACATCGAATTTTGAAGAGAACACATAAACTTAAACACCACAGGAGGAGAGAGATGTTGCAAAGACTCAATGAAGAGAGAAACAAAATTTTGAAACATTGGACACATCAAATTTTGAAGAGAGAAACAAAATGCCATTCCTGAAACTTAATCCCTTGGTACTGTATTATTACAAAGTTGGGGTGAATGCCACCGATAGCTCTACAAGAGGACGTTGTGCCCTCGTAGGGTCAGTATTTAGTGATCTAAAAAATTCAACTACTTGCAAAATTGATTTTCGCTCATCGCGATTAGGCAGGAACATCCAATTTTTGACTCTATGAATAATAGTATCCATGGTAACTTTGTCATGGGAACTATTATCCATCCACAACTCTTGCACTTTCTTCCAGAAGTCATATAAAGTTTGTAATAAATATCCCAAGGCAAAAACGTCAGATGCAGGAGTGTATGCATCTCCCAAAAATGGATCATAAAGCTCTGGGGCTATCCACGGCCGTTTATTTCGCTCTCTGTCTGCGTAGGAGACTGCCTGTGCCACCTTCTCCAGGTTCTTGTCTGCTTCAAAAACAAAATTGAGAGACACCCGTTTTTTGGGCGCTCTCAGCAGCAACCCCCAATCGATAATACCTATGCGTGGCTTTAGCTCTTTTGTATAATCCAACACTACATTAAAAGGATGTAGGTCGGTATGTACAATACCTGCCATATGTGCTGCCGCTACACCTTCCACCAGGGCATGCATAATATGTGGCATATTTATTACTACCTCTTTTATTTTTGAAAGTTCTAGATGACCTAAAGGATATTATCAGGCGGGGGTTGTCTCCATCCTCGATCCAAACGAAAAACGGCTCTGGTGAACTCACTGAATCTGAAGGGAACCTTCAGAAGAGTATCACCAAGAGCGCCGCCATTATAGTACGGGAAAATTGTGATCCAAGGAGCCTCTTTTGTAAAGGCAATGCATCGGACAATCGATGGATGTAGCACTTGCATACCCTGCTCTGCTTGGAAGCTCTCGAACTTCGCGCTGCCTTCTCCTTTGTAGTGCTTTCCGCAAAAAGTGATGTGCTCCGGTAAAAATGATATACCTTTAATTGCATACTCTTTTACTGTTCCAAACACACCGGAGCCAATTGTTCGTCCTTCGTGAAGAGCTTCGTGTGGGATGCCAATAAGATGTGTGGACATAGAATTGTAGATGGTACGATTAATGACACCTGTACCACTTGCATCTGCCTGACTGGACGTTGCAGCGACGTCGTGGGCAATTCGCACTCTTTTGGGGAGGGACTCTGCATCCAACGCCTTCATGCGCTTGCTCTTGGCCCTTTGCTCGCTCCATACAACGTCCCATAACTGTAGACGTTGCATGTTGGCTTCAGGCGGGGCAGCATCTCTAAGGTCACTGCACGCTACTCGCATGCTCCCCAAAATGGTTCGTGTTATGTGCTGATGGTTGAAATCTGCTATCTTCTGTCTATCTAGCAGCTCAGCGTTGCCTCCGCTTCGAAGCCGACGCTGTGCATTTTCCCATATTTGGTCTATGAGATCTCGCATGAGTATCTCAGACTCGTTGATCTTTTTGACGACATCATCAGTACATTGTGATACCGTGATGACCGCTTCAACGCGAATTGCTCGCAGAACAATTTTGCGCTCTTCGGGAGAAAGCATGTTGATCGTCTTCGTAAATCTAGGAAATGTCACTAAACACAAAAAAACAGAATATCAAACATTACTGAAATAAACATCAAGCAAACGTGAGAGAACAGCAGCAAGTATATCAATATCGTCAATGTTCATACAAAAAACGGAATATCAAATAATTTTAATGAACTCAACATCATCCAATACATCATCAAACGTGAGAAAACAGCAATAAGTGTATCATTACTTATCAATGATCAATCAAAAACAGAATATATCAAACAACATTACTGAACTCAACATCATGCAATACATTTTCCCAGTGATGTAGCTAAGTTTGCCATACTCATTAGCCTCATGCTTGATATTTTGGAGAGTGGTATACAATCTATCCCCTCGAATTAGACAAGATATGGAAAGTGCAGTTTAGGATAGGTCAAATATTCTTTCCCACCACCAAGGAAATGGAATTGAACCTCCAATGAAGTGAGGTGGAACGACAACTCCGAGAATTAAGCTTAAGGAAACAAGAGACTGATACTCGTAGGGAAAGAGCTGAGAGAAAGGAGACAAATAGTGTTAAGCATCTCCAATCATGAGGAAAGGAATCTGAAATTGCTACTACAGGTAGAAGCGATGGGGATATTCTGAACCTGGAACCCATCAATAAGGAATCCAGAATGGAGGAAGGGTTTACAACCAGAGAAGAAGAGGGTAACATAGCTAACTTGGCTATAGAAGTTGAGGACCATCTCTATACCAAGAAGGACATAGAACTAATAATCAATCACCCTACATTCTTACAAGATATGGAGCTCTTAATTACACAAAGACGCTGATGGCACGGAAGCGGTAAAGCTGTTTACGCCTTTATAGAATGCCACACTTCCACACACCCATGCAAACACACCAGAACACCAGACCAAAGAGCATGAACAAGACTTATATTTCAGAAAGAACCTTCATCTTTACAGAATTGGATATCCAAGATATCCCAGACACCAGCTTCATCAAGCACCCGCTTGCAATCAGCCCTCTCCAGCTCCTGGTCGCTCCAAATCCCTTCGCTCTTTTGCTTCTCTGCAGCCGACCTTTTTGTTCTCTGCTCTGCACCTTAGCTGAAGGCCACTCTCTCCTACACCACCAGCACACTGCCAGTCCTCAAAGCAAAACCCAGTACACCTCTAAACCTCCCTCTCTTTCTCTTGTAGTCCCAGCCTGTTAATGTCTTTCTGTTTTGCAGACGACCCAGCCTCTGTAGTAGCCCCGTCAGCCCACTATTCCATCATCTCTCTCTTTCTCTTTGCACCAGCCACCACTGCTCCACAAACTCTGCTCTGGGGCAGCCCGCTTCTCTACCTTTTTTCCTCAACACCAGCACCTAGGCAGCCTCCACACGTCAGCCCACAGGTCTTCTTGTCCTGTCACCTGCCAGTGACCACCTGTAACGCTGCCTAGTCCACGCTAGCCCACACGACCACCTCTGTCTCTTTCCCACAGGCGTTGCTCCACTCTTGACTTGCACCTTGACGCCAGTCCACTGCCTTTAGCGCCAGGCCCACACTCGAACACTGTGAGCCCGTCAACCCAGTCCCAATCACCACCTTGCTGCCTCTGCGCCCACCTTGCCCATAGGCGGCCTCTACACGCCAGCCCACTGTCGGCTTCCAACTCTTCACACGGGAGGCCCCATACCTCTACAGCCCGTCAACCAGGTTCCTCTTCTCTAGTTGGCCACCACTACGCCAACCTTCTCTTTCTCTCTCTCTCTCTTCTCTGGTATCGCCCAGCCTCTACACGATGGCCTTGTCCGCGCTACCTGTAACAGCCATCCGCTTTTGACTTGACGCCAGTCACTCCCACTGTCAAAAGTTGACCATCTCCTTTGACGCCAGCAGCTATGGCAGCCTCCACGTTGCTCCCTTCCTGCGCCTGGCTGCACACCTGTCTTCGCTGCTCTCGGTTTCCACATCGCTTCCCTCCAGCACCTGGCATGCACACGCCCAGCCACTACCAATATCACCCAGCAACCTTTGTTACGGTGCTCGCCACAGCAGTAGCTACCCCTTTACTCTGTTCTTTACAAGGGAGGCAGCGAAGACCTCACGTCTGTCTACTCCAGCACTTCCGGCTACGCCCAGCTCTTCTTTTCTCTGTCTTGCAGCTGCGCCAGAGAGCAAAAACCCAACAAAGCGGCCTCCTCCACTCATACCCGTCAGCAGTTGCACTGACTCGCCACGCTCTCCCACGGCTGCTTCGCCATCCTTCGAGAATTCACGTTGGCAGCCATTCACTCTTCCGCGTGGTCTCTTCACTAATGGCCACGTTTACTATTTTTATTTTCCAAGGGCTACAAGATGGCCGCCCAAAATAGCTTTCACACCATGCTTACTACCTTGGTCACATCACTAGTTGCTTCCCCAATCTCTTCAAATGCAATCTCGTGCCAAGTCCATTTATAGGATGCATACACATTTTAAACGGCTGAACAGTTGAGACCATCTCTCCAGCCGACCATGCTCCGAACAAGCTGTGCTTCCAGGATTAAATCTTTTTCCTACGCATACACTTCCATCAAAACCCAAAAGCCTGACTGCCGCATTCACAACGCCCACGCTGAGTCAATGGGTGCTCCCATGACCTTATCCAACACGAACAACACTCATGTACACATGTACAAGTTGAGTTTGAGGTTCCCAAAAAACTTCACACATATTTAGCAACCCCCTTACTTCTGCTGAGACATTTATGTCCAGCAGCTACACAAACAGAAACCATTTATCCCTCTGGATCAAACAGAAACCTCGGTGCATCTACCCCTCCAATCCTTCAAGTATTTTTCTCTATCAAACAACCATTGATACACCCTGTCATGGTCTTCCACTTTCAGCAACCCCCTTTGCTCTTTATATATGGCCTCATCACCATCTATTGTTGCACTTCCTCCTCCAGACCAGCTCACATAACCTTGTGATGGAGACAACCACTCCTCACCTCTACTCCCCTCTGACACATCTGAGTCCCACTCATAGTCATATGCCGAAATAACACACATCTGGTCTTTAACTTCCACCTCACGATCATCCAATCTACAGCCCACATCATTGGCTTCCAACCCTTCCTCTGGACAAACTGCCAGACAAGGACTATAACTCTTCCCAATTAGATTGCTTCTTACTAACATAAATCCAATCGCTGAATGAGTGTTTGGAGCTGTTATAGGCAAACTCCAACAAGGGCAAGTACTCTTCCCAATTAGATTGCTTCTTACTAACATAAGAACATAACGTATTCTCTAGAATTTGGTTAACTCTTTCACTTTGACCATCAGACTCCGTATGATCTGCCATACTTATACTCAGAGTAGTATCCAACTTTTTGAAGACTTCCCTCCAAAAATGACTGTTGAACTTTCTATCTCTATCCGACACTATATCTGCAGGGGCGGGCAAGCCATATAGCTTGCAGAGATGTTCAATATAAAGAGTTTTGCCAACTCTGGTATCTTAATAGTTTTCTTCGTGGTGGCAAGATAAACTTTGCCATTTTAGTTACCTGTCCACTACCACACCCACACCGAGTCATTCCCTCGACTTGTCTTTGGTAAACCGATAATGAAATCCATGGAAATGCTTTTCCATTTCCCCTGAGAGGAATCTCCAGCGGATGGAGTAGTCTTCCAATCTTAAGACGTTCGTGTTTATTGACCTGGCACTTATTGCATTTCAGGAGAGCTTCCAGTAGTGGAGCTTGGCATGAAGTTTCTCAAAAATCCACTTTAACTGTTGTTTCCTAGTGATGTACCAGCCAATAGGGTAACCAAGATGGCGGACCACATCATAGGGTTGCATAATGTGTCCGGGCCATAAAAGAACATGCCAATCATATAAATGCAGAGGTATGAGGCTAGATTTGTCAAAATTGACATGCAGGCGAGCAGCCATGCCATATAAAGAGAGAGTGTCCATAAGAGTCTTCAACTGCTGTGGAGAATTATGCTGCATAAAGAAGGACTCCAGTCAGGCATGAAATTACTCCCATATTCATGAATAGCATGCTGAAGCCTGTCCACAAGGCGTTGCCATGCAAAATTACAGTCATAATGGACATGGGCTGTAAGAGGAATTATGGCATATCGGATCAATTGTTGAAATTGTGCATGCTGCAGATATTCTTTATTGTTATGTTTCATCCGAATGGAATGTAAAGGCATGTCATCCCAGGGCTGCCAAACTGAATATTCAGCCATAAAGGAGCATGGTAAGAGAGACCAAGAGAGTGATCAACCTCAATATGAAGACTGAAATCTGTATATTGTTGAGCATACAGTAAATACCATCTATCCAAGCGAGCCCAGTAGTTAGTAAAGGCATTATGATGATAGGTGTAGCCCACTATTCCAGTGTGCATGGTTGTCCATAAATCTTGTGCATGTGTCGTGGTAAGTAACTCCTCCCATGATCGCTTTTCAGAAGGGATCATATGAGATCTATGAGTAGTGTTGTCTGATGGCATGGGAGAGTTATTAAAGTCTCCGCCAAGAAGAGCACAAGATCGCCATGGGTAAGAAGCAATGGCATGCCACATGGAAGCTCTGGAAGCAGAAGTTTGCAAGGCATAAATAGAGGCAAATTCCCAAATATCACCATTGACATCACATTGAATCACCATCCATCTGCCATCACAATCATTGAAGGCAAGCTGGGGCTGCAGTTCATGTCTGACCAATATGCAAAGACCCGAGAAATGCTTAGTACTTGCATAGTGGATATCATAGCCCCCAAAATAGCCAGCCTGGCCAGCCATAGAATGTTGGTTATGTTCTTGCAAACAGAGAATGTCTGGCTGCCTAGTTAAAACATAATTCCACACTAGCCTCCACTTTAGAAGGATTGTAGAGGCCCTGTACATTAAGAGTGACACAATGGAGTTTGTCAAGCATGAGGATATATACAAAGGAGGAGACCAAGAATATACAACCAAAGAGTGCTTAAGCATCAGCCATCATGGGTCGCAGCCCTTCCTTCCCTGGGTCAAAGGATAGCCCTTCCTCAGACTCACAAACAGGAATGTGTTTTTTGAGAACTCCAACCCAATTGAGGGAGTGGCTGAGGTAGAGGATTGGCCTGGAGTAGGAGTAGATGCATCCTAGTGGCGAGATTGAAGGGGTCTTTGCCTCAACACCCTCTTGGGCTGTAAAAAACCATCATTATCAGGGGCCTTCTCTTTCTCTTTACCTTTGTCCTTGCCTTTATCTATGGCTAGCATTTGCGAAGCCACTTTCCCAACTTTGGAGGCATTTTTATCCAAATTCTTGGACCCAGTAGTCTCTTGCTTATGAGTGGGCTGAACCAGGGGAGAAGGTATAGCAGTGGTGGCTGGAGGGGGATGCAAGACAGTAGGGCATGCAGAGGCCAGATGCCTGTACTTATGGCATGAAAAACAAGCACCTGCAAAAATTTCCCATTTCAATTCAAAGTACTTTTGGCCCATTGGCAAACCTTCAACCTCGACTGCAATGGAGGGGAGGGTAGGGGTATCTGTGTCCCACAAAACAAAATCTATTACGATTCCCAGCAGGGCGAGGGGGGCAGATAACTTGGCCCAATGCAACGGCCAATCCTGGCAATTCTTCTCGCATATAGTCTGGGAAATTAACCACCTCCACCCAGACAGGACAATGATGTCTATGAGACTTTGATAGTCCTTATTGGGGAACCATGGCATAGCATGTACCATTTTCCTGCCATAAAATAAAGGAGAAAATTCAAGCACACGCTGCTTCTGCAAGGCATCGGTGAGGTGAACTTCATAAAACCCACGGGAGGCAAAGTACACCCCTTTGATAGTCCTTATTGGGGAACCATGGCATAGCATGTACCATTTTCCTGCCATAAAATAAAGGAGAAAATTCAAGCACACGCTGCTTCTGCAAGGCATCGGTGAGGTGAACTTCATAAAACCCACGGGAGGCAAAGTACACCCCCTCCACAAAAGAGCCACCAAGGATAGACTGGTTGTACCAAAGATGGTAGCTGCAATTTATAAGTAACCTGAGGAATAGGCTTGCTCCAATCCTGGCGAGATTGATGGAAGTCCTCTTTCAAAGTATCAAAAACATATTGAGCCTCTTATGGTGCGACATTGTATAACCTATGAGAGAGGGTTGAATCCATCTTGAGACAATGGAATCTCCCTTGAATCAAATAATAGGGTGGGCATCTGAACATATAATGCTTCTCAATCTGCACCTCCCTAACTGTGTACCTTGCATAACTATGCCTCTCAAGTAATGCCCTTTGCTCTACCAAATTCAATCTGATTCAATCTACACATAGTGGGATGATACTCTTTATTGGTCGATGATAATATGGCATGTGATCTTCCGATGAGGGTATCTAGGGCTGACAATGAATCCATCCTCAAAAACTTGCAGGCTTGACCTTGTTGGCAGGGCGTGATCTGTGGATTTCCTTGGGTCTTGGATGAGTCCTTGGATATTGAGCTTGTCCTTGGACCTTGTACTTGGAAAATTGGAGATATCATCTTTCTTATTGTATGGGGTTGTCAATGGCACCATACAGTGCAAACCATACTATTCCCCTCTTAAAAGGGGGGTGGTCTGTAGTGTATTTGAAACCACAAGGTCTTGGGTAAAGGCTAAAGGCCAAACCACTAGGTGAAGGCTGTATAGAGAAAGATTAAGAATTAGCAAGGCCTCAGTTGAAGAATTGAAGTCTTGGAGCACCTTCTCGAGTTGATCCTCAACAGCTGCAAGAACTGTCCCTGTCAACAACAGTAAAATCTGGGGTGAGTTTATAACCCTTAGTCTCCAATATAGTTATATTCCTAGTCATAGGTGTTTTATTATCGAGAGGCAAACTTATTTCGATTGCCCCCAAAAGAAAACTAGAGATTTGTTGTTTTGTAATGCACTAATAGATTCCCCACCAGTTAAACAGTACTGGTTACAGGCTATGTCTAAGCTGGAATATAGACCTTTTTGAGCCAAATTTGTACAAAATTGAACAATGTTAAGATAGAGTTTCCTCTCGTCTAAGCCTTAAATTTTTGGACTGTATGGACTTGGGATCATCTGGTTGGGAGGCCTTGACTCACGAGCCTCTTTACTTTTAGTATTCTTTCAACACCCTTAAATCAACTCTAAAATTGAGAGGCTGCATGTTTTTCGAGCTGTTTACATTGCTTATTTGATGATTTCTGCTTGAATGTGAAGAAGAGATGATCTATATACCCTTTTTTGGTGAATTTGGGACCGATATCTTAGTTAGTACTTATAAGTTTTTCTGCCTGTGGCTGCCGCCAGATAAAATGAAGAAGCAGGGAGTCGCAGTTGCCTCACAATGAAGAAGCAGGGAGTCGCAGTTGCCTCACAATTGCCTGATGGACTATAATGAGGTCATAATCCAAGTTCAGGGCTGCCATCATCCAGAAGCCAAGGAAAAAAAGAAATAAGAGTAGGCTTATTCAGGTGAAACACCAAGCCAACATGATTGCAGATGGAAAAGTCTTCAAAAGTTCCCTGTAGATTTTTGATATTATATTGACAAGTGCTCTGTAGAGTCCTTATTCTATGCACAGAGAAGTCCCAACAACCATGATTGCTGGAATGCGGGAATGTCTAGCTTGTGTACATGACAGACTTAGCGCTGCAAATTGCCTATACACAGCTGAGAGGTGCCTCACGAAGAACTTCATTGGTTTGCCAGCATATAAACGGGGCTCATTATCAGGTTAAGGATGACAAGAAAATATGAAACGATCAGGAAAAAGAGGTCGCTTGCTTCGAGGTCATGCACCGATCATTAAGATACAAGTGCAAGCACCATTAAGTCTACTAAGGTAAGTACTGCACTGTCTTGCAATCGAATCTTCTTTTACTTCATTGCCCCCACGGACTTGAGCATGATCTCTATCCTGTTGTGAGTTTCTGGAGGAAAACTGGCCGAAGCAAAGGAGATTCTCAACTTCATGGCTATGGAGTCCGTGCTTGTAAAGCTGAAAAGCAGGAAAGGGTTCAGTCTCAAAGGCGAAAACCAAGAGCATGAGCAAGCTATGGGCCAAGGGTATTAGCTTTGGATTGAGTTTATAATAAAGTATAGTCTCATAGAGGCTCGTAAGAACTAGTGAATAGCAACGGAGATTAGCTTGGGAATATGGAGTGGAAGCTTGGTGTGAGGAGATTTAAAAGAGAGAGAGACATCAGGTAGGGCAGCATTGTGGAGAAGAGGGATTAATCTTTCCATGAGGTTCTCCCTCTCCATATGCTCTAGTTTGCAGGTAATTCAATACAGATGGGGAATTAGAGTTGAAAGGAAATTTTATAGTATATTTCTAAGTACTACTAGTGTTGTGACACTCCCCTTCCTAGTGCTTGTGCTAAGCTTGGAATGTCAAGTTGTGACGCAAGGAGAGGTGATGCAAGGGTGGAGGGTGGGAATAGATCCGTGGTGGATAGAGAAGAGGGTACGTGAGTGTGCTCGGGGTGTCTATCCACACCGAGGTACATCTATGAAGGGGCCCTACTAGATGAGGGCTCTTCAAAGATCGTTTTACTCTCCCGGCCAAACATGTGGTGCATGGCGACCACATGTGAATGTGTAATTGGGGTCCGAGTGCCGCTGAAAGGAATGGAGGCATTGGGGGCATACAACCATGACCAAAAGGTGTCCATGGTGTGCAGGGAAGCTTAGCAAAGCTTCAATAGTGCGCGTGCCGGCTCGAAATAGGAGTTTTAGCTCACCTTTGCCTTGCACATGAATGCACCCTTAAGGTTTAAAATGGTCTTTTGAGGCATTTTATGTGTGTAAAAATGACCCTAGTGAGTCGGGGAGGTAGACCAAAAGCACCTTTCAGGATTTGGAAATTTTGAAAAAAGTGAATTTTTTTTCCTTTCTTTTGGTTTGCTACAGTCGTACACTTGCAAGAGTACGCTCGTGGCTTTAGGTTGGTACAGGCGTGGAAAATGTGGAACGACCAAAGTAATTTTTATATTTAAAAAATTTTATATAAAAAAAATTGTACGGCCGTATGCTTACAAGCGTATGCCCGTGGCTTTAGGTGGGTACAGTCGTGGGCAAATCTGGAATGGTTGTGGTAAGTTTTTCTTTTTCTTTTCTTTTTTAAGTTTTTTGTGGTACGACCATATGCTTACAAGCGTACGCTCGTAGCTTTAGGTTGGTACGACCATCGCAAATGTGGAACAGCTGTGGGGTAATTTAAATTTTTTGAAAAAAAAAGGTATAGCCGTACACTTACAAGCGTATGCTCGTATCTTTAAATTGGTACGGCAGTGAAAAAAAATTAAATTTTTTTTTGGTACGACCGTATGCTTACAAGCGTATGTCCGTGGCTTTAGGTTGGTATGGCCCCATGGCAAATGTGAAACACTCGTGGGCTTTTTATCCTTATCTCCACAATCGAATGTGTGGAGGGAGGTGGCCATAGCTGGAAGGAAGGGTTCTCTCTCTCTCTCTCTCTCTCTCTCTCTCTCTCTCTCTCTCTCTCTCTCTCTCTCTCGCTCTCTGTTGCACACACCCAAGCGCTCCATTGCAGCAGCACGTAAGCAATTTTTTTTAAACTTTGGAGCTTGTCTGCGAAAGAAGAGTTTTTTGTCTGGTGTAGAGAGAGAGGTCGGCTGTGAAGAGAGAGAGGCGGCTGGAGTTTTTCGTCTGGTGAAGAGAGAGAGGCGGTTGTCTTGTGCTATCTGGTGTGTGGAGAGAAGCGGCGGCCTGCCCAGGAGTTGGAGGCCTGCCTAGTGCTGCCAACGGTCAGCCCACAGGCGGCCAGCGCAACCGATGGCCAAGCGCCCATCCAATTTTCATTTTTATTTTTTATTATTTTTTTAAAAAAATCAAACAAACACCTCTCTCCTGGCAGTGGAGAAATAATCCCGGCAGAGCAGTGGAGGGATAATCCGGGGTGGTTCAGGCAGCACAGGTTCCCGCATGGAATAATTTTTTTATGAGTTGCAGGCATCTTTCTCTTGGATCAGAGTATCTTGGAGTAGCGACGCTTGTAGAGGCTCGCAGCGCAACACAAATCGGCAGTCTCGACGGCAGTCCGATGCAGGGGCGACCGTAAGGGGGGTGACTATTCTCTCACCACCACTGCTCATTTTATTAGCGTTTTTTGTAATTTTCGAGTTCTGACAACTCGTCCTGCCACTTGGACAAAGTTTGAAACGATGTCTCTCCCCCAAAGAATGGTCATTCCTATTACCTATTCTCAATTCAAATGAAGCTTCTCATGAAGCATTTCTCTAATCTAAAAGTAATTTCTATGCTTGTCTAATTGGAGGCCAAAATAATGGCTTTTTAATACTTTTATGCTATTTAATTTAAGATAAAATTAAGAATCAATCCATAATTGGATAATGATCCAATTAGTGGTTATTCTAATCACATGAATAATACTAAACTTTATTCTTTCAAATTTATTGAGAATTATCAGTAATAACTGCTTAGCTATGGTGGTAAAATTTTTGAAAAACAAACACATAAATCATTTTCATTTATATTATGAAAAGAGGACTTCCTACCATATTCTAGGATTAATCATCCTAGATAGATTAATTGAATGATTCTCATTATAATCATAGATTCTATGTCTATGTGTCTATCAGTGTGATCTTACAGTCATGTCTCTGACACTCTGTCTATCAGTCTATATGCCTCTCTTTTGTGGATTAGCTACCCACATTCTCTTGGCATTTCTGTCTATGTCCCCATTTATCTTCTATTTGTCAGACTCTCTTATGTCTATCTGACAGTCTCTCTCTTTGTGGGACCACTCTACTGGCTGATTGTCTCTCTCTTTGTCTGTCTATGATCCACTTTTGTACCTACCCTAGAATTGCATTTGAGGTCTAGCTCTACCATGTGGTAGAGCAAGAATGCATCGATCTAGCTGTGTTCTATACACATCAACAAAACCAATTACTGCAAGAAGAGACCTACTTCACATGACAAGAACCAAGGAGCTAGAATTGCATTTAATCTAGCTCTACCACGTGGTAGAGCAGTATTCTACCTAGACCACATCGTAGAGCTAGAATGCTTTGAGGTCTAGCTCTACCATGTGGTGGAGCTAGAATTGCATTTGAGGTCTAGCTCTACCATGTGGTAGAGCTGTATTCTATCTAGACTACATCGTAGAGCTAGAATGCTTTCACATGGTCAGATCAAGAAGAGATTTGCACTTGTTCCATGTGGAATCACCGCTTTTTTTCTCATTTACGAGGCACAACCAATGATCCCCTCCCACAAAGCAAGGTCTTCTCAGGATTTAAAACTAGATAACGTAACTAATCGCATCTAGTTGTTTCTCAGGAATCCTCCGATCCAACTGGCCCATGGGTAGCCAACCACCCCCGCCGACCACTGAGAATTGGTGGGATTCCTTTATAAAGATTTGGTTGGGTTTTTGCCCAGCTAGCGAGGAAAAGAGTTCCCAGGTCCCCTAGCCGGCGATTCATGCAAAAATCAAGGTAGGTATACCACGTACACACCCAATATGAACGTGCCATTTATAAAACAGATTCAACTGGCTTTAAAAACAATCCTTCAATAGAAATCAAAATATTTCTGATCATCATTTTCTAAAATTTCGAGTCCATTGTATTACAAAAATGTATCCTCTGAACTCTTTGCTGAAGACCAACTGGCCAACCAATGAGATCCAGTATAAAAATTTGGTTCCCAAATATCTTTCCTTTTTGTCCATTCGAAATCTTCCTCGATGTACGCATGGGTGTCCTAGCAACCGCGAGCCTGTGCATCGCCTGGTCAGAATCCTCTAGGATCCTCCTTAGGTGTCCTAGCACTTCACTCAGGGACTGCTTCATCGGTCCTCGTCCATCGTACCGAAAGCACACCATTTTAACCGTACTGAGGCTCGTCAAGACCTCGATAGGCTTTGCCGCGAGTAACATCCCTTGACGACTCCCCGCCAGTTGTTCCAACGAACCTCCTCTTAGAAAAACATAAGCCAAATGCTTCCTCCAGCATTCTGGCATAAAACAGTCCTTTGAATGAAAAAAACAGAGGTTCCAATGCAGATAAATTCCAGTTTGAGATCGGTTCTAAAAACCCTTTTTCCATAATTTCCAGTTTCATAATGAGGATCCTTGATCTCCATGAGGGTAATCTACCCATCATTTTGTCCATTTGTCCAACTAGGTTCTTGGTGAGTTTGGTCAAGGAAAAATTAGATTAGTTTCCGTAGTCTATTCTTTGGATTTAGTAACTGGAATTGGTCACGAAGTTTTTGTCTGATTCGGATCGAGAGAAGGACAATTAGGTTTAATGTCCGTCCCTCACATAGTCTAACCAAATTCATTCGGTTTAGTTCTACAAGGATTCCCTTCACATAAACATCTAGTTTTAGGTAAATATCAATTTAGTGATTTTACCAAT
This sequence comes from Cibotium barometz, assembly GCF_041138505.1. NCBI lineage: Eukaryota > Viridiplantae > Streptophyta > Polypodiopsida > Cyatheales > Cibotiaceae > Cibotium > Cibotium barometz. Next base: position 4,492,437 of record NC_141074.1, read on the forward strand.
TAAAATATCCAAAGATATTCCTTCTATCATATAATTTCTCAACCTTAATTCATTAGGTAGAATTATGGTGGAAATTCATCTTTTGATACTAAAATTAAATTCAATTCCATATTTTCTTAAATATCATAAAAATTCTTCTTTTAACTAAAGTATCAGTACCTATTTTTTTGAATAAACTTGAAATCCTTCTTTTTCTCATTTCAATGAGTGCAATCCAATTATCATGGGAATTCCTCTTTTACCCATAAATCAAATCTATCTAAAATTCTTCTTAAAAATTACATAAAAATATCCATTAATTCCATTAAGCTAAAAATTCCACTTTTCTCATTTAAGTATTTGAATTCCAATATGGTGGGAATTCCTCTTTCATCATTTAAAGTTATCTATGCAAAAAGATAAATTTAACTAAATTTTCTCTTAAAATTTAAATAAAAATCTCCATTAATTCCTTTACACTAGGAATTACACTTTCCTCATTTAAATATTTTATTACAATATGGTGGAAATTTCTCTTTCATCATTAAATTTATCTATACAAAAAGATAAATTTAACTAAAATTCTTCTTTAATTTTTAAATAAAATATGTATTATTTTAGCATCATAATTTTTCTCTTATTTCATTGGAATACATAGATTTCCATTGTCATGGGGATTACTCTTTTAACATAAAAATGGATTACTAGAAATTTCTCTTTTTTCTAATTAACTATTTATGCATAAATATAAAAAAAGGACTTGCTCATGGATAACATTACCTTGCAGGGGCTTCAATGCTTGATAGATGCATTCTGTGTAACACTTTTTACAATAAAAGTACCCGTTTGGTACCAAGATTTTCACCATTTTAGTTAAAATCCCATTATATATGTAAACTTTCTATAACTCCACAAGAGAAAAAAACCCCTGCTATTGAACTTACGTGCTAACCTTACATATTTTTGAGTGAACCCCCCTCCCCGGTGGAGTTCATGTCACAACATAATGTTTCATTATTTCCACATACCATGATCAGCTTCCATTAAAGAGGGAAAGGAAGGGTGATAAGGGCCTTGACAAACTCTTTCCTTGGTAAGATATTATTTAAAGGTTGTCACATGGGGCATAGTCACATGATCCTTAACCCTAAACCCTATGTGAATCTCCAAGTAGCATATCACATTAACCATTTACCCTAGGGTGCCAAATGGGCAGCATTAGCTTCCATGCTAGTACTGACAACCTCTTTTTTGATGGGCCTTGAGCATGTTGTGATCTCAAGTTCAAGGGAGAACTTGTCAAGTCCCATGTAGTTAATGGCTATGCTGGTTATGCTTCCGAAAGAACCGATGGCGCCATCTAGTTTAGGGTCATGTCTTGTGCTCATGGGCACAAGACTTTGTAAACCCTCTTTGCAAGATATATAATGTTGTATGTACCAACTAGTCACTTATTAGACTATTGATCAACTGCTCAGCAAAGAACAGTTGGAGGGACCCTACTTTATAAGTGGTATAAACATGGAGTTATGCTAACCATATCCTTTCATAAACCCGAGATTATCTTGCAACTTTGTTAGAATATACACCAAAATATAATGTAAAGTGATATTGGGGCTAAGGGTAGAGGATGTCCATTTTCTAAGAAAAAACCTCTCAGCGCCCGAGCATGCGGAAAAAAATATATCCATGCAAAAGCCACACAAGAAAAAATAATATAGGGCTGATAAACAAGCTATGCATTGTGGTGAGAATAAAGTGTCTTTGTCTATTGAGAGTCTCAACACGTACAAGGGGTCAATCTAAAGGTGCCATGGGGATGCCTTGTCGTGAAACATTCCTCAAGCCTTCCTTGAATTCAAAATTCAAGGCCTACAAAGGCGTAGAACTTGACATGGAAGTCCTTTCGAAAGTGTTTAAAGTTTGGTTTGGGCTTTGGAGTCCACTAAGAGCTTGAAATTTCAGCACTCACCCCATGTTTCTTTAACCATTATTGAGAAGTCTTGTGAAGGATTTGCTTTATTCCTCGCCATATGGATGATTCTCAAAAGGAAGAATGAGATGGAAGAAAATCATGTCTTTAATTACATTACATGTAGTTGGTGTTCTAATCTTCGAAGTCGCCCGTGACAACGGCTTGCTTGGGCACGTTCCACGAGCGGCTATAGCTACAGATCGATGGTCTTCTTTACACTGCGCTCTTGTGAGATGGCCATGCATGCAGGCGTGGGCACTTCTTGGAGCGAGGGATCTTGAAGAAGGAGATCACCTCCAACACCCTCAACCCACCGCGAGGGCGATTACTTCATTCAACCAAGCCACAAGGAGATACAGGCCTACACAAAAAAGCCATGGATTCCATACACGATCAAAAACCCAATCGGAGCCCAACATCTAAAATGGGAGGAGATGATGCCCATGGCATCATGGGGGGATAATATGGACAAATTCTACAACACATTGTGAGCACAAGAGTGTTTTCTAACAACGTTTCAGCAACCTTCTTTTTTATCAGGATGTCGTGGATTCCGTTCGCTGCTCCGCAACAAAATTACGCTGCTGAGTAGAGTAGTCTTCTTTGGGTAGTTTACCCGTATACCTTAATAGATTTTGGCATTCATAGCCTCCAAGAGCATGGGTATTCAAATCAGGAACTACCTTTACATATGCCGCATAATATAAAAAATACCCTACCCTCGATGACCAGAACCCTGGTGCATATCCAAAAATACATATAGCTTCTTGCTTCTCTATTAGCATTAGCTTTTCTGCATTTTGTTATATTCTTCCATATCTAAGTATGCTGACATAACCTTTAAGGTCATCAATGGAATGCATGGATTATGTGAATATTTTAAATGGTAAATGATCAACACACCTGGAGGTATCCTTGAAATATAGTGGCTGAGTCTCTGCCAATAAAAGTTTGTTTACCTCCACCTCGACCGAGGAATCCATCTTCATCTACTATCTCAAGTTGTAATCAAAGAAAAAATTTACTTTATAACAATAAAAATCTTTAAAAAAATGTTATGAATTTATTCTTTTATATACCTTTTTGTTCTCATCGTCAAGAAGTCACCTATCCTCCCAGAAGTCATTTGAACCTTGTGGAGGCATCTCTCCTTTAGAGCATGGAATCCTGGGTTTCTCCCTTCCCGTATTAGAGATTCCCATGCTTTCTTGAATAGTAAAAAATTCTTATTCTGTGGGAATTAGACTATTTTTTTGCTCTTCAAACTTTCTTATGCACATTTCTAGGTACGCCGATAAAATTGGCACCTGCTGCTTCTGTATCAAGCACTGAAAATTCATCAGTGGCATTTGGATCTTAAAAATATGTTTCAACTTGATATCCATCTACTATTAAACCAAGACAATAGTCATCCCTTTTATTCAAGAGCTTCTGGATGTATGTTAGTAGTATAAAACTCCTATTGTCCTTTAGTGGGAAGGATGGTAGGCAAGGGAGAAGGATCTCCTTCTCTGAATCCTCTATAGGAACATCCTTTTCCTTTGGAAGAAATAAACTTGCTTTAAAATCTACAGCATCAAAGTTCCTGGTCATTATTTCTTCTTACTCTATATCCACAACCATTTCTACACCATGCATTTTGAATGTCTCCTAGAAATGCTACATGCTGGACACTAAAACTGTTAAGATTGCTCTCGGGGGGTGCACTATATGGAAGCCCCTCCTACGACGTGCGTTCAAGGGGTATTTAAAAAACCCCTTATCTGTGAATTTTGAGCTAATAAAACTACCCCTTTTTCTTTATAGACTTATGGGTTTTTTTCCAAAGTACAATTAAAATACCCCTCTTGTAATTGTATTTCTGTAAATTTACCCAATATTTTGGATTAAAAAAACCCCACCTAATGATCGCACGTGGTAGACTTACATTTTTTGAGGTGCACCCCCCGAGAGATTGCTCTTTTCAGCATCCTCAATTCCTGATTTTGCATGTAGATAGAAAAGGAAAGCCACATGATGTTGAAGAAACCTGCATTTTCTACTATGTCATCTACAATGCTCCATAGTGACTTTTTTATGGTGAAGAAGTATGTCATACTTTTTTTGCAATCTGGCCTTTTCTAAAGATGTCTTTGAAAACATGCTAAGATGATCAAACCTCACACCTTCAATATGAACATCACTATCATCTGTCAATGCAAAGAAAGCTTGCATTTCCTCTACATAATACTCCTTGAAGTGTATCTTACATGGAAGCATTCCCTATAGCACTCAAACAAATCTTGTGCACCTGCAAGCTGTAGGAAGTCAAAATATGTCTCTGCTAGTGTTGCCTCTATCACAAGAACACCATCATCACTTAAACCCATCTCTATGCAATAAACTTTGGATCCAGCCAATAGCACCTCTAAATAACCATATAAGGGTGTAGCTTAGGAGCACACAATAGAAGCTAAGAATTCAGGAGAGTGTTGGAAGGACGATGCAATTACTGCAATCCAATCGATCGGGATCCACTACAAGACAATGCTGCCATACACGCGTTTCATACACGCGATAAATTACGAACGCGTGTATGGTCGCGCCTGTATTTGAATAGAATCGGGCGCGTGTATTTTTGCATTTAAATTCGCGTGTATATTTGCATTAATAAACGCGTGTATAAAAGCGTCTATATACACGCAGTAATACACGCACCTATACACGATAATATTTACGGGGTAATACTCGCTATTATACACGGATAAATACACGCTACTATACACGGATTAATACACGCATGGCAGAGAAAAACTGAAAAAAAACTGAATTCCTTTACAAAATTAAAAACTATTTTCCTTAAACCATCTCATAGTACATTACAGTATACATCATTACACAATCCCACTACATGCATTTACAACAATGAAATATATTCAAGAATAAATCATATTGTATATGAGATGATGGAAATGTCATCAATTTAGAACATACAGTGACGGATTGGTTAGGGTTCGATCTCATCTTCAATAAGATCCATCCTTGCCAAACGATCAACATCAATATCCATTTGATCAATTGGTAAGGCTACGATTAAATTTATTCCACTATCGATATTCTGTACTCCATTGATAATGGTATCGATGTCCTGATCATCCTCATCAACATCACCATCATCCTCAATGGTAGGGTCATTCTCATGATCATGAGAAATGGCATGCTCATCCTCATTATCACGATCATCTCTTATTTCTTGATCATCGATCACAACATCTTCAATGGCATGTTCGACGTCATCTTCATTGCGGCTTGTTACATCCTCCATATGCTCCATATCAGTGAATGTATTATACATCACTTTGGAACGTGGTGCAATAGGGATGACGTACCACCATTTGATGTCATGCACCATTGGTAGATAGATAACCTACTCAAATACACACAGTACAGTAATTAATTAGCATATCAAAAGTCAAGGGGTACGCGAGCTTAGATATATATGTACATGAAACACATTAGTAAAAAAATGCATACCTGCTCACATTGTTGTGGCAATACGAGCCTATCTTTCTTTGTTTGCCAGAACTTTGTAGAGTCAATAGTTACATATCCACTTGCATGGCGTTTTATCGTTGCATCAGGCCCTTTTTCCACCACGTTCATTTGCCATTTGACATCCAAAACATACACAAAGAAGCGACGAAAGTCAAGCCTAAATATGTCTTGGATTATGCCACAATAATCATCCATTTTTCCATTAGCTCCCTCAAAGCTACTAATGACACCGCAATCTTGTGTATTTCTCTTTTCATCAATTCTTTGTGTTCGAAAATGCTTGCCTTCACACCATATAGCATTGAACATAGTGCACTGGACCAAAATAGAAACAATATTTGTGTAAGCAATGTGAATAAATATTAAAAGAAAATCACTTACAACTAATGCAAAACATTAGTTCTATGTACCTTTGACATGCATCCTCGTGCATACTCCCATTCTTCCGCCGTGATATGCAGCCCCTCGTCACTCTCTGCTCTCTCCATTTCCTCATGCAACCAATCAACATGGATATCATTCGGAAGTGTTGCTAGATGCTTAGGGTACGCCTTCCGAGAGCCATGTTGCCTCCGAAAGAGAGCTCTTTCTGCTTGCCTTTTTGTCTTTGCATCCTCATATCTTGTAACCCATCTGCTCATCACATCACTATTAAGGATACAAGTGAAATTGAGATCATCAATCAACGTTCTGTCAATTACTTTACTCTGTCCTTTTCCTTGAGGCACAATAGAGGTCATCCTCAAGTCCTCTTCATTGCTCCATAGTCGTGGCAAAGAGCTGTCCACCTGACCAAGAAATTCTGAAATATATACAAGCGACTCTTGTATCAACCAACCCTCGGCCATGCTTCCTTCAGGCCTTGCACTTTGCCTCACAAAGTCTTTTAAGGTCTTCATGAAGCGCTCTAGGAAGAACATCCAACGTGCATGCACAGTACCACATAAAGCAATTTCGTCCACTAAATGCACAATGAGATGTAGTTGACTTGTGAGAATGGTTCGCGGAAAAGTCTCCTCTACCAAACAAACCACCTCCACTGCCATAACACGCGCATCATCCAACGTGGCTGGATCAATTGCTTTGGAACTAACATATCTGAAAAATAAATAAATAGTACGTTATACCTCATGCACGTTCATTTTGCAAGGTATAATGAAGGGTGATCTGAGCATGGGTTTTACATACCTCACAAGCTCGCCCATCTTATAAATACATTTTTTCAAACTCTTATTCGCACAATGGTCGATGCTAGTAGGTAGTATGAACTGCGCACATAAGAGCACATTTATGGTTTATGGCATTACAAAATTTAATTTCAACGTACGTACAAGACTTGGAAAACACTTACTTGAAGCATCTTGTGCCAATCGTGGGACTTCAACCCATATAGTTGCTCAACGCCTCTTTTCTTAGTGGTTGTAAAGGCTCCCTTCAATGATCTCATGCATCCAGTGGGAGTACGCAAAGTGGTGATGGCCTGCTTTACCTGCTTCTCCTCTTTCTTTGATATAATCCATGGTGCAGGCGGAAGACGAACGTGCCCACCCACCTCTCGTGGCCAAGCTTGACGCATACGTCCTGCGACCCGCAAGTCCTCACGTACGCTAACATTGTCTCGTTTACCAGTAATATGTTCCCAAATACCAGATCCCACATTCTTGAAGATGTGCATGGGATCAAGAAGATGGTTGATCTTAAGATGGGTCCAATATGGCAGCCGGAAAAAAATGGAGTACCTGCACAAGGGATTGCTCTATGTGACCTTTAATCCAATTAGAGACTACACAAAACAAGATTGAAAAAACATCACTATACCTGTTCATGCCATCTGGAGGAAGAATAGTTGTAGACTCCCAAATACGCTTCCAATCTTTTGCACGAAGTGTTTGTGGAGGAATGTTACTCTTACTAGCAACATATTTAGGATGATCTGAGGGGAGAAATCGATGATGATTATCGAATATAGTCTTACACAAACCATCAGCATACTCATGTACTAACGAAGGGCCACAAACAGGACATGCATGTTTACCCGATGTTTTCAAACCTGTTAAAATATAAATAAAAGTTAGAATAATAAAGTCAAACCGTCTAATTAATATATATAGCCAATAGTAATAGAGTAGGGAGGTAATTAGACGTCTTACCAGAACAATCGCTGTATCCTGGAAAGTCATGCATTGTCCACATCAACACTGCTTTTAAGTCGAAGTGTCGAGAGGAGGGAGGCCTACTAATGTCCACCACCGCAACACCTCTCCATAGTTCCTCCAACTCATCAATCAGTGGTTCAAGATAAACATCCATATGCTTGACTTTATGTTTCCCTGGAATTAGAAGGGATAACATAAGATGTCCCTTCTTGATCGCCATTGATGGTGGAAGGTTATAATTCACCAGCACAACTGGCCACACGCTGTACGCGGTGCTTTTGAAACCAAATGGATTCACTCCATCCATACCCAGGCCAAGTCTCAAGTTTCTGGGCTCTGTTTTAAAGCTGGGCCACTCATCTTCAATATGCTTCCAAGCAGGAGTGTCTGCGGGAATTCTCCACATGCCATCATCCGATCGATGTGAGGAATGCCATGACATGAGCTCTGCTATAGATTTGCACTTGAACATGTGTTTGATGCGAGGAATTATAGGAAAGTGTCGCAAGACTTTACGAGGTACATCAAAACTCTTCATATCTGTTCTGTACCTTGCTTCACCACAAGTGGGACATGTCAGAGCCTCCTTATGCGTCCCACGAAAGAGAATGCAATCATTGACGCATGCATGTATTTTATCATAATCCAGTCCTCCAAGAGATGTCACATAGCGCCTCGCTATGTCTCTTGAGGTGGGCAGTCTATTTTCCTTTGGAAGCATATTTGACAATAGCCTGCATCCAATATCATCAATTATAATTAGTCTTAAATCCTAAACCTTAAACCACTAATTCAAATTTATAAGTTAGAATGCTTACTTCAACAATGCGTCAAGACTTGCATTGCTCCATCCATAAACTGTTTGTATATTAAGTAGTTCAAGGGAAGCACGTAAAACTGAGAATGTGCACCCTTCAAACACCGGTGTCGATGAAGCTTTATAAAGATGCTCTTGTTCCATATCATCGTCGTCCATACCTTTGGGATCATCCTTAAAAAGATTTCGCACCATATCATCAAGCACCTCCTCTTCCACAACTTCGTGAGGTGCAGGGCTATTGTCGTCCCTTTCCCACTCATCTCTGACATTAGATCCCGAAGCTCCAGCATCATCTCGTCGACGCTTTACGTGCTCTCGTCGCGCGTAGGGTACCATGTTAGGGTGTGGTACTGCATCCTGCTTCAATTTATCAAATTATATGTTACAACTCTATTAATTTAATTTGGATACCATGAGTCATTTGAATACCATCAATTTACATCTACTCACCTCCAAACCTGTTTGATTCCATTCTCCATACATGGAGATATGATTCAAGGTAATTCGACGTGCTCGTACAATGCATCCTTGACATCGATTACACATACATTTGATCCGTTGTCCCAACCACACATCGCGATTACGATGACGCATTGTCTCATCTTCCTCAGAACTGCTTGAAGAGGTTGATGACATCCTGTGTACAAATCAGAAAACACAAACTCATTATATATTTTTAATGAAAGCATAAAAACGCGTGTATTCACGCGGCTATCTCCTACAATTTGCGTGTATAAACGCGGCTACTTCCTAAAAAACGCGTGTATTCACGCGGCTAATATCTGCAAAACGCGTGTATAAACGCAGCTAAAATCATGTACACGCGAATATACCTGCGTTTATATACGCGAACATAAACGCACCCATAAACGCGGCGGCATATTTAAACTAAACATAGCCCGCCTTCCCCAAATATAGATTTTGAACTTAGAAATCAACAGTGCGCTTGTTTTCGCCTCTTCCAACAGCAAAGAGGGAGCAGAGAAAGGAGCACACACACGGGAGAAGGAGGGAGCAGAGAAGGAGCAGAGAGGACTCACTTTTTCAGAGGTGAGTCACTTTGTCCTGTGCCTTGTCTCTTTTGTCAGATTTGTTTACTTTGCTCTTTGCTCTTTGGGTTTGTCTTTTTGCACACGATTGGGTTGCTGCATCCTGACAGGGGCGACAATGGCTGGTCCTTTTGTAAGGACATTCTGTTTTTGTCGGGGGGTCGGTCTTTTCGAGAAATTTTTTTCGCAGGTCGCGTGTAGGAACGCGTGTAGGAGCGCGTGTAACCTGTCTGCAGAGTTTTTCCACGCGCATATACACGCGTTTTTTGCCGGGTATATACACGCGTTTTTTGCCGGGTGTATACACGCGTTTCTGCAGACAGAAAACTGCCGCGTTTCAGATTTCAGGGTTTGCAGGCATTTGACTTGTGTAATGACAATGTGTGAGTCAAGAGACAGCCCATGATGTACATGATGATGTTTGTTGCAGGTTCTTTATGGATATTCCAGGTTCTTCATCCGATCCATTTGCGTACAGCAATTGGTTGATGGAGATGATGAATCACTTTGGGCGCCAACCTGGTCCGGTTGAGCTTACAGAGTATATGTATGTCCATCCCCCTCCTTCCCTGCCTGGTGTCTATACCCCTGTCGCGAGTATCCAGGGCACTCCAGTGCCGTCTATTCCTCCGAGTCCGACGAGACGGCATGCAGCTTCTCCTCTTCCACGTCCACCGAGGAGACATACCTCGTCCCAGACACACTCACGTACACCCTCACAGCCACCATCACGTGCTCCCTCAGAGCCACCGTCACGTCAGGGCTCACAGCCACCGTCACGTAGACAATCCCCCAGTCGTGACTCCACCCGCAGCAGTAGGAAGAGTGGGAGTGGGGGAGGATGCGGCGGGTGCTTTGGTGGGGGAGGTGGGGGAGGTGGGGGAGGTAGTAGGGCACGGGGTGAGAGAGGAGATAGAGGGAGAAGAGTTAGAGGAGACAGTTTGGAAGAGGAGGAGATGAGAGAGATGGAGAGAGTGGTTTGCTATGATGTGACGGATAGGGGCGGGATAGTGATGGATGCGAGGGGGAGGGAGGTAATGGAATACATGCGTGGGGTAGTATCAAACTCATATAGAAATTGTTTTATTAAATTTAAAGATCAAAATAGCCGATTAGTTGGGGAGGTGATAGAGGCTGTACACAGTCGGTACCCCAATCCCCCACATGCTACATTCTCGGATGTATGGGGAAGGACGCGAATAAGGGAGATCTTAAGTAATAAAAGATCTCACCTTAAAAAACTCGCGTACGATGACCGGCTAAATGTAGCTGCGGGTGGCTATCCTGCCGAGAAACCTGCCACTGCGCACAAACGCGAGTGGAAGGAGGCAAAGAAACGAGCAGAGGGTGGCGTGAAGAGCAGGCAGCATGTGGAGGCACGACGGATCCAGATGGAGACCGTTGGATCTTCGCATTTCGGATCTGGCGGCGTCGAGTCATGGGAGGCAGAGTTCGTAAGTATCCTGTCACTTTATTTGATTGTTTACTTAATTCATTGATTCTATGAATTGTTTTAATCTTACAAATTGTGTTGATTATGATACAGCGACGGGTTACGGGGAGGAAGCCCACAACCCACGATACTGCGTATGCTCGCCGGCATAGCAGACGTGACACGTGGGCCATCTTCAGAGCCGAGGGACGTATTACGGACGCGCAGTTTGAGTTGGCCATGAGACCATACGGTCGACAGGTACTTGAAAATTCGTAACGAATGGTTTTGGTTTATTGAATTGCATATATATATATATATATACTTATATACTATATATTACTTGAACAGGCACAAGCTGCTGATGATCCACCGGCCGCCGCTGCAGAGGGTGGACGTGAGCACTACTCCTCGGACATTCCGACCGATGCGAGCTCATCTGAGCATGAGGGGAGCACCGAGTCATCATCTGGGTCTGAGTAGTACTCAGATTTGTAGTATCACATTCCATATTTAGGATGTGATTGTATATATTTTTTTGTAAACTCAAGCCATGGGCTACTTCGAGATATGGACTCCCTTGTATACATGTATGAAATTTTGATAGTAATATTGAATTGATTGATCGATAGTATTACATTCATGGCTGTCTTGAATCGTGTAATGACAATGTATGCATTCATGTCGTTCTTGTCTTAATCTCCCTCGTGCATATGTTCTTCGTGGATGGTCTAATGCACCAAAAACCCTAAACCAGAGAGTGCTATTGGGTGCTGGAATGCTGGAACAGTATTCAGGCACCAAATAGCACTCTCTGGATTTTTTTTTTGCTCTCTGTTCGCGTGTATAAACGCGTCAAAACTGCTAAAAATTGCGTGTATCTGCGCGGATACACTGGAAATAACGCGTGTATACACGCGTATAAACTGGCAGTAACGCGTGTATAAGCGCATCTAAATAAAAGAAACGCGTGTACAGACGCAAGTAAAAACGCGGCTGGGACATTGGAACTGAACAGGATGCGGCTATACACCCGTGTATAACCGCGTCTAATAGAATAAGACGCGTGTATACTGGCGTGTATTAACGCGTCTGAAGAAAAAAACGCGGCTAAACACCCGTGTATACGCGCGTCTGAGAGGCACTGTACACGCGTTTTTACACGCATGTCTCTGGCCGCGAGAATACACGCGCTGATACACGGGCCCGCTACTTTTTTTCACAAGTCATTTTTAGCGGCTAAGAGCGCGGGTATGAGCCCAATCCCTTGTAGTGATCCCCCTATTTGCGCCATTTTTCTACCATTGATGAAGAAGCATGCGGGACACAAAAATTCTCCTGGGTGTAGATGAGGGGGTGTGTCAAAAGATGTAGGGGAGAAGAGAGCTTGAGCTCTTGCAAGCACAGACACACTCACAAAACCCTAATAGAGAACACACAAGGTGAGAGGCTGAAAATCTTCTTCTTCTTCTCTCAACACTCAAGACACCATATACAAAGATAAGAGTACACTCATATGAAAAGGTACTCAACCAAATACATACTAGGGTTCTCTAGAGTGTGAACCCAACTAAATGAGCTGGCGCTATAACTATGCCAGCCAGTGGTGTAAGTGTGGGGCCTATCCCCCGAGGCGGGTCATCAGTGTGTCCAGCGCCTCACTAGATGAGCTCGATATCTTAACACTCCCTCTCGAGCTCAACTCCATCTCATGTACACCAAGCGAAGCCCTCAATCTGCGGAGCTTCTCTATACCCAATGCTTGGTGAAGATGTCAGCTACTTGATCATGTGTGCTGACATAAACAAGGTCAAGGTCTCCTGCCAAGACCTTCTCTCTGACGAAATAGTAGTGGAACTCTATATGCTTTGTGTGAGCATGAAAAATTGGGTTCCTGGCCAACAGTTTACTGGTAATGTTATCACAGAAAATGACAACTTGTCTATCCACTGATAGACCCAGATCTGCAAGTAGCCTTCTCAACCAAGCTACCTCACATGCTGCCATAGCAGCACCTCTATACTCGACCTCTGTACTGGATAGAGCAACCAGAGGTGCTGCCATAGCAGCACCTTTGTACTCGGCCTCTGTGTACTGGATAGAGCAACCGTAGGCTACTTCTTGCTGCTCTGTCATAGTAGCACTCCCCAAGGAAAACATGAAGCCACTAGTAGATCTTCTATCTGAGATACTACCAGCCCAATCAGCATCTGTGTACCCATGTACACATATCTTTGTCGTCCCAGTTTCATAAAATAGTCCATAATGCAAAGTAGATTTCACATATCTCAGTATGTGTCTCAATGCATCCAAATGTGACTTCCGAACGAGGAACCTGCATAAACTGACTCACCAGCCCAACAGCATAGCTCAAATCTGGCTTGGTGATCGTCATGTAGATCAAGCTTCCTACTATGCACCTATACATAGTAGGATCCTCCAAAATCTATCCTTAATCTACACTCAACTTGCCATTTTGATCCAATGGCACTGCGATAGGCTTACAGCCTGTCATACCATACTTGGACAACATGTCCAAGCTATATTGTCTCTGCAGTAATCCAATACATGTGGTGACCTAATCACCTCAATGCCCAAGAAATATCTAAGCTCCCCCAGATCCTTCATCTCAAACTTCTATCTAAGCAAGATCTTTACATCAAAGATCTCTGCATCATGGTCCCCCATAATGATCAAGTCATCTACATAGATGACAACAAGCACAACCCTTCTATGACTGTGTCTCACATACAGCGAAAAATTTGCATTGGCTACATGAAAGCCAATAGTGACAAGATATTCAAAAATCTTGTCAGACCATGCTCTTGGTGCTTGTTTTAAGCCATACAAGGCTTTCTTCAACCTGCAAACATGCTCGGGGTGACTCCATCCTCATAACCAGGTGGCTGCAGCATATACATCTCTTTCTCCCCATGTAAGAATGCATTCTTTACATCCATCTGATGTAAAGACCATTTCTTTGACGCAGCCACTGCTATCACAACTCTCACTATTGCCATCTTGGCAACTGGGCTAAAAGTTTCCTCATAATCAATGCCATATGTCTGCGCATATCCTTTGGCTACCAATCTAGCCTTGTACTTGCTTATGCTTGCATCACTGTTATGTTTTACTTTGTACACCCACTTGAATCCAATGGCTTTCTTGCCTTCAGGCAATTGCACTAAATCCCAAGTCTCATTTCCATATAGTGCATCCATCTCCTCATCCATAGCTTTCTCCCAACACACATTTCCAACAGCCTCATCAATGCATGTGGGCTCCTACACAACCTTTGCCATGTATGCATAGTGATGTGCCACATAACCACCATAGGTAAACCTCTGCACAGGGTTCTTCACTCTCCCAAATCTTCGCAGCTTTTCATTCATGGCTTCCATAGCTTTCTTTACACCAGGTGTTCTCATAGCTGGGATCCCAAGCTCCTCATCAAGGCTCATCTTTGAGCTACTAGACTCTCATCAACATGAGAATGCCCTGCAGAAATGTAAGGCATACTAAGGGACTCAACCACTTTCTCTTTTCCTTTACGTGATGTACTAATCACATTTGTAGGACTGGTATTATGACGTAGCCTGCCACTCCATGGTCTATCAAACTGAACCACTAGATGAGGACTCTCCTGGTCCACTCAAAGATTGTGATTGCTGACTTGCATTTTGTGTGTAACCACATTTCCACTCACATCAGCCCCAACAACTTCTTTTTCAGCATCATACCAACTACTCATCTCATAAAAAACAACATCCCTGCTTACCCTCAACTCACGTGTAGCAGGGTTATAACACCTGTATCCCTTTTGCTTAAGGGAATATTCAATAAATACACATTTTTCAGCTTTTGGATCCAGCTTAGTTCTCTCAGCTCATCTAGCACATGCACATATGCAATGCATCCCAAAAACTTTCAGATAAGACAAATCAGGTTTTCTGCCACCAGTAAACCTCTCCTCCAGAGTTACATCATGTATGGCTGCAGTTGGAGTCCTGTTCATGATGTAAACTACTGTAGAAACAGCCTTAGACCAATAGCTATGCGGCATATTCTTCTCTTCCATCAATGCTCACGCAATCTCAGTAATGTGCTTGTTTTTCCGCTCAGCAACTCCATTTTGCTGCGGAGTGTATTTGCAAGTAAACTGTCTCTGAATACCATTTTTCTTCAAAAACTCAGAGAACTCATTGGAGAAGTACTCTCCCCCTCCATTTGACCTTAGGCACTTTACATATTTCCCTGTTTGCTTTTCAACCATTACTCTGAAATTCTGAAAGAAGTGAGTGAACACCTCACTCTTCTCCTTCATGAAGTATACCCACACTTTCCTTGTGTGGTCATCAATAAATGTCACATAATACCTACAGCCTCCCATAGACATGGTCTTCGTAGGACCCTATACATCGGAATGCACAACATCTAGTGCATTTCTGCTCACATTTCTGCTACGTGGAAATACATGCTTTGTTTGCTTTCCAAATTGGCGTGCTTCACATATTTTCTGTATACCTTCAACTTTAAACTTTGGCAGCCCTGTCACAATTCCTTTAGTCTGCATAGACTTCATTCTCTGCACATTCACATGTCCAATTCTTTTATGCCAAATGTCTGTGTCTGCAACAATTCCTGAACCAATGTAGACATTCTACCCACTCTGTTGCTAAGTTCTCATAGCAACATCCATTGTGGTCTAACATGCTTGAATTTATACACTTTATATCTTTTGAATTCCAGCATACTTTCACTCTACTTCCCTGTTTTGCAGACGGTCCACCACAACAACCCTATCGAGCTTACCATACCATAGCTTCCGACGAGGATATGTTTGTTCTAAGATCAAAGAATTAAAAGAGGATAATTATTTTAGTGCCAAGTTTGCTTTACGAGAAGAGGACATTGATGCGTGGGAAAGCTCAAATTCCAGTTATGCAAGGGCAGCTACAAAACAACGAGAGAGAACTCGTAGAAGCCTATGTGACGTTCAAAAATGACCTCAAAATTCAACAGGGATGGCTTGATATGATCCATGAGAGGCTAGCCCTTACCAAGGGAAAGGTAGAGTTCTATGATAAAAGGTTCTTGGAGCTAGAATCGCAAGCCTCACCCTCTAAGTAGACAAAAACAAAGGGAAATATAAATAAGTTCCATGCTCAATAAGTCATTCAATCGACATTGGTGCTACATACATGTATAGGAAAAAAAACACAATTGCTCTAACATGAGCGATACTTAAAGCTTAGACAAAGAATACAACATGTGATATTAGAACATTGTTAAGACCTCCTAAAATACTGCTTAGACAAGCAAGGTGGGCAGTGCCCCCTTTCGGATGATAGCTTCTAAGGCCTTTCCACACACTCCCCACTATTCAAGCCAAAGGAAAGCCCGCTTTTACAAAAGAAGGATACTAAGAAGATCGAGGTCTCCCCCTCCACTATAACCACCTACTCGTCGCGGAAAACCACTCCTAACTTGACATGACTAACATTCTACATGGCATATAACAATGCCCCATATCTCTATTTGTAAGTCCATTTCCTAAACCTGGCACCCAAGGGGGTGTAATAAACATGAGTTTGAATGAATAAGGCCACTTAACTCGACAATGTCAAGCCAACCAAGAGAAAACAACAATGCAAGCTTAGACAAAAAATACAACCTGCGATATTAGGCCATTGTTATGACCTCCCACATTACTGCTTAGACAAGCAAGGTGGACAATGCCCCTTTCGGATGATAGCTTCTGAGGACTTTCCACATGCTCCCCACTATTAAAGCGAAAGGCACCTCCTCTTTTACAAGAGAAGTATAGTGAGAAGATCAAGGGCAACCCTCCACTATAACCACCTACTCTCGGATAACCACTCCTAACCTGATATAAGCAACTTTCTAGATGGGATAAAAGAATGCCCCATATCTCCATTCTAGAAGTATAGTGAGAAGATCAAGGGAAACCCTCCACTATAATCACCTACTCTCGGGCAGATAACCACTCCTAACCTGATATAAGCAACTTTCTAGATGGGATAAAACAATGCCCCATATCTCTATGCATAAACCATAGCGTATGCATAGTCTAAACCATACGCCATGCATAGCCTATGCATACGGCCTATGCATATGGCCTATGCACACAGCCTATGCATAGGCCTATGTGTAAGGCCTACGCATACAGCTTATGCACTGGCGTATACATAGGCCATATGCATTGGCCGTATGCATACATCGTATGCATATGGCCTATGCATAGGTTATATGCATAGGTCATATGCATAGGAGATAGCATATGTAGCCCTCTTATGCAGGCCATACGTATAGGCTGTATGTCGTATGCATAGGCCTTAAGCATATGCCCTATGCATAGGCTATATGCATAGGCCGTATGCAAGGCCACATGCATAGCCTTATGCATATGGCCTATGCACACGGCATAGATAGGCCTTATGCATAGGCCATATGCCTTATGCATATGCCATATGTAGAGGCCTTATGCATAGGCCGTATGCATAGCCGTATACATATCCTTATGCATACAGCCTATACCTATAGGCTCTTGACCTAAACCTAATCGGCACTAAATGGTGCAAAAACACAAAGAGAAGAAGCATAAACAAAGAGATCTTACCTCTACAAAGAGGGCTTACCTCTCCAATCTTGTGAAATGAAATAAAGCCAAGCTCACAAGATTGGAGAGAAGGAAATAAAATAAAGCATCATTGGCTGAAGCTTAATGGGAAGAAAAAAGGGCATTTGTAGGAAAGGAGGAGAATAAGGAGGAGCTTGACTTGAGGAAGGTTTTCAACCATTTTAAAACCTTTTATGTCAATAAAAGGAAGGTGGTTCATATAAGGGTCAATGCTCGAAAGGGTGAAGCCCACATAGCATTAATTCTACATTGAGGAAAACAACTAGCATAGAAAGTACTCTCAAAATCTAGAAAAGCTTCAAATTTATTCTTACGAGAAGATGCACAAATACCCTCATGGCACTGAACATTCTTAAGAAAATAATAATGAACATCCCATTTGTCATTGAAAAGCATTTCTTTTGTTTCCAAAGAAAAACAAATACGACTCATCATTATCCATATTTGACACATCAACATAGGAAGAAATCTTACTCATTGGACTAGATAAATTACAAACTAAGGAAAATATCTTCTTATTATATTCATTATGAAATTGATTACATGATGTAGATAGTCAATGTTTACAATGGAGATTTTTGTGGAAAAACCACTCTTTGCCTAGTAGAGGTCTCAAATGATGGACCTGTAGAGGTCAAGGGAGGTCTCAAATGATGGACCTGTGTGGAGGTGAAGGAGGTAGATATTGTAGAGAGCATGGTGAAGAAAAACTAATCTTCATCGCCCACGAACCTAGAGGAGGAGGAGGCATTGATTACTCTTTGAAATAATTCAAGGACTGCTTTTCTTGGAACTATAAGGACATCAAGGGAGTGTTGCCAGAAGTGGTGTAACATGCTTAAAGAAAAAAATGGTAGTTTTGGAAGGTCAACTAGCACAAGACAAATAAATATATGAGATAAGCTATGAAAATTATGAAATCCAGTAGAAAGCTCTCAAATAAATCCATGCTGGAGTTGTAAAAAAAGGTAACCATGTTGCAAATCCATCAGCAAAAGTGATCTCACATTTGAATGAGCAAATTTTGGATGATCACATAGTAACAGCAAGTCTCGAGGCTAAAATGTCATCCTCACAACTAACAAGAGTAAATTATCATTTGGAACCTGTAGCTCAATGAAGACCGCTAACAAATGGAATTGGAGGTCAACAAAGCCTTTGTAGACCAAGAAGCTCAGGTAATAGTTGTCTAACAAAACCTCCGCCGATACAAGGAATTGATCAAGGCTAAAGGTGATCGTTTAGTAAGCTAGTGGAATAGGAATCCCCTCTCAATGACCTTCCAGTGGTTCCTTAGGCCCCTGCATAGACCTTCGCCTTGTTCTTTGCGTCACTATTACTCTCTATTTCAGTGTAAAAATAATCTCAGTGAGAAACTTACCCAAGGGGATTTGGTACTAATACAATAGATTACCACACATGCGATGCCGATCCCACATGAGAGATCTTGTGCTAAGCGAGGGTCAAGCTATATATATATATATATATATATATATATCCCCTACACCCAATTGTACTGAACCCTAGATCTTGGTGTAGTTTTCTCATTCATTCAACTAACTTTAATGAAGGTGAAGAGCTCCTCCATCTAATGAAACACACTAGCATTAATTCTTTTATTGCTCCACTCCCTAAAACACAATAAAGCCTTTGATTGGATGTTCCGGCATGGGTGGGTAGAAGCTTGGCATACACACTAGCACCTTCTCCTCCATAATAGTTCCTAAAGGAAGACCTACATGCACTTCATGATTTCTTTATAACTAAAAACCACCACCACCTTCGGATGATATAGACATAAGAGAGAAGAATGAGAGGACCAAACCTACCCAGTTTTTAGTCCCATAGCATCTTATTTATCTAGTGTACATGATCTTTTAGTCGAGGAGATCGGCTTGAAGCAAGAGAGCTTGGGCAGTTGATCCAACCAAATCCATCTGGTCGAATGTGGCTAGCCAGCCCATGGCTTGTTTATTTGCCTAGAATATGCATCGTCATGTATATGATCACCCATGCTTACAAATGATGGAAGCAAGAGCATTTAGTACAGCGGGGCAACTGGGAAATCCATATAGACACTGATGGTGGCTAGGTTCTAGTGGATGCTTACAAATGATGGAAGCGAGAGCATTTAGTAGAGTCAACTTGGGAAGTTATGAGGAAATCCATGCACACTGATGGTGGCTAGGTTCTAGTGGACAACATCTGGCCTAGAGGGTGCCATTTCTGGCCATATACGAATATGCTGACATCTATAGGGCATCCCCATGGCACCTTTAGATTGACCCCTTGTACTTGTTGAGACTCTCAATAGACAAAGACACTTTATTCTCACCACAATGCATAGCTTCTTTATCAGCCCTATATTATTTTTTCTTATGTGGCTTTTGCATGGATTTATTTTTTTCCCCATGCTCAGACACTGAGAGGTTTTTTCTTGGAAAATGGACATCCTCTGTCCTTAACCCCAATATCACTTTACATTATATTTTGGTGTATATTCTAACAAAGTTGCAAGATAATCTAGGGTTTAGGAAAGGATATGGTTAGCATAAATCCATGTTTATACCACTTATAAAGTAGGGGCCCTCCAGCTGTTCTTTGCCAATAGTCCAATAAGTGACTAGTTGGTACATACAACATTATATATCTTGCAAAGAGGGTTACAAAGTCTTGTGCCCATAAGCACAAGACATGACCCTAAACTAGATGGTGCCATCGGTTCTTTCGGAAGCATAACCAGCATAACCATTAACTACATGGGACTTGACAAGTTCTCCCTTGAACTCGAGATCACAACATGCTCAAGGCCCATAAAAAAAGAGGTTGTCAGTACTAGCATGGAAGCTAATGCCCATTTGGCACCCTAGGGTAAATGGTTAGTGGGACATGCTACTTGGAGATTCCCATAGGGTTTAGGGTTAAGGATCATGTGACAACCTCTAAATAATATCTTACCAAGGAAAGGGTTTGTCAAGGCCCTTATCACCCTTCCTTTCCCTCTTTAATGGGGGCTTACCATGGGCTTCCGTAGTCCCTAGGGTGGACCCATGCCTCGTTTTACATGGTTGTTATTTTAATTAGTGTATCGACATTCTTTTTATAGTATTCCAATTTACCCATACATATGCCCAAGTTATTATAAATCCCTTTTCGTATGAAAATGCTTGCTTCTTATGGTTGACGAGTTCCTCTCCCTCCAATGCATTACTAAAGATCTCTATGGTTACCTTGATGTTACATGTAATGTGGAAGTTTGTTTTAATTTAATGCTAAGTACATGGATATTCATGCAAAACATACTACTAACAAGAGAGAGAAGAGACGTGAAAATACACAATAGACAAGAGAGAGAGAGAAGAGATGTGAAACCCTAATTCATTGTATACACTGCCAATAGATGCTATACATATGATAATGATCATATGTATACACTAATATCTAATTTGGTATGTTGTATGCAAAAGGTTACTCTCAAGTTATCTCCCACATGTGCATGGTGCTAACGTAAACGAAATACATGATAACTACTCTATCCTTTTGATTCAGAACTTCTTTGGCAATCCACATCTACTTGAAATCTTTCCAACTTTCCTACTCTTGGCTCTATATATTTGGCTCCAAATTTGCTAGTCTTACCTCTATATATTTGGTTCAAATGGATGATTTTGAGAATGGGATCTCATGCACACATATTCTGCATTATTATTATATACATAAGAACTGGATATGCCATGTAGGCTGAATGCCAACTGCATTAGTTAGTGGGAGGTTCACACCATCATAGGCTACTTACATACGCTCCTCTTGTATGAACATGGTGCTTCTACTTTCATCTCTTATAGTTGTACACAATAATGTAGTTGAACATGATGCTTCTACTTTCATCTCTTATAGTTGTGCACAATAATGTAGGTGACCAAGTATACTTCTAATAAATCATATAACCAAGGGTGGTTGTTGGCTAACCTTAAATGCTTGGCTACATTTTCCCATAAAGGTGTCTTCTCTTCCATGAACATCATTGTGTGTCATTCTAGATGTTGAGCTCTAATTGTATATGCCATAAAAAAGGGAATATGCACGGGAATGTTGGCAAAGCATGGAGGAGTTAAATGACATTTGGGAGGTAGCCCCTGAGTTTTTTTAAATGCAAGGGAAAACACTAGTGCCAAAGTTCCAGACTGCAATGAAATGGAAGGGCAAGGAAATTAATGCCATATAAGGAGATCCCCAAAGCTACAATGTTATCACTACCAATGACCATCTAATCAAGGAATCTCCTCATTTCACATTATTTTAGATCATTTCACATCATTCCATGTCATTTCACATTATTGTGAAGTTGTAAAGGGTTGGCAGTGCTCTGCTTCCAACATAAACATCTACTTCAACATTTAGATGCTCGAATCGAACTTTGATCTTGGGCAAATCAATCCCAACCCTGTGATACAAAACAATGTTTTAGTTTTATCATCATCGAAATTTACTATTTTATGGATGAGGAGCATGTATATACACACTGTCCTGCGCCAAGGTAAATTTATGAAAAGCCTCCCACATGTGCCACCAAAGGCTTAGATCGTTGTGGCTAAACTGTTGGAAAAGGACAGCAAATGGTGTGTGCACAAAGTATATATAAGCCCAGGTGTCCGTATTTCTCAACACCCTCCCTTGGTGCCACATTCCTCGGCTATACTGCAAGGTGGTTGGATGTGAGGTGTTACAACATGTCATCAACCCCCACTAGGGAGCTGTTTGGGATGACTAGGTGGAACAAGTCCTAGGGTTCGGGTTCGCTTTATCTTGTAACTCGCTCAACTTTTGAAAAATCCGCCTCACCTTGAGAGAAGAAGAAATAATGGCGCCACTTATTTTGCAAAAAATAGTAATAATTGGATGAAATTCTTGTTCAAAATTTCAATTTCACACGCACAATGCAGCGAAAGAAGGAGAATCCTGAAATCAGAAGCATTTTTGGGAGTTTACTTACTTTTCACTTCTCTCTCTTAGCTTGAGGAGAAACCGCTCGTTGTCCTCTTCAATATCATGTAGAAGTTTCTGTATTAGCTGCTGCTTTTCAGCAAATCCAAGCTTGGCTATGTCCATCTCCTCATGGATGACCATGCCCGTCTCGCTGACAGTGTCGAGGAAACCTTTTCTTAGCCGATCATAAGTGGGCAGCTTCTCCAGGGCTGCCCATTTGAGAGCTTCTTCATCATCGTCGCCCCGACCACTAGAAGGCCTCGAGAAAACACTGTCATCCGTCGCAAACATTCTTTGGCTGGCTGGCCTTGCGTCTCCCCAGACACCAACACCAGCTTCGCTCATCTCAAGCAGCTCAGATACTTGCCACAAATGATGGTGCTAGAGCGATTGATCAGAGGAATGATTTATGACTCTGATTTTCGCAGCGAGTTGGCAGTGTAGACTAATGGAGATGGACTGATTAGCTACGTGATAGTGAAAACTAGAGACAGAATGCTTCCCATGATAATGTTTACTAGATTGATTAGAGTAGATTAAAGCGAAAGACTAGAAGATCAAGGAGGATTTTACTTAAGGCAAGAGTACTAAATCTGGTTTTGGCCGAGGAAAGACCCTGTTTGCATGCAGAAGGTTTACGTGTGCTAATCCAGAGTAGGAGGTGCTTGCGGCCGCATAATCGTCACACGCGGCTCAATAGAGATAAGGTGTTGGATTATGATTGAAGCGACAATCTTTCATGGGGGCGCACGCAAGTGTGTGAGAGTATCGGTGTCTCTTTATATGTACTCGTGCCTGTGAACCACCTTTGAAAATTGGTTAAGGGCTAGGTACCTTGTAGCTTTCAAAATTTGAATTCCAAGATAGGTTTGAAAATTTCCTCTCTTGTTTGTCGCCAGAATGAGAATTATATTGAAAACAAAAACAAAAATTGAATGCTGGAAAAACTCAGCCTCTAGATTTTTTTGCCTTTTTTAATCTAGAACCATTGAAGTACCTTTGAGACCCCAAGCCAATAAACACCCACCGTGGAAATTTTGGCCTCCCTTTTTTGACTTCTAGTCATCTTCTAGAAAGATCCTTCCTAGTGTAGACGTTTGACCTCTTCACCTCTAAAAAGGTGGTTCCTTAACCATTGCTCTTCTAGAATGAGCTGGCTTTAAAGTGAAGAATTGACCATTGCTCTTCTAGAAAGATGCTTCTAAGTAGACTTCGAGCTGCCTCTAAAGATAAGAATTCGTTTCTCTTTTTGAAAAATGCATATGAAACAATTGATCATTGACGAGCTACCTTTAAAGTTAAGAATTCGTTTTTCTTTTTGGAAAATGCATATGAAACAATCTTTCAAAGTATTGTTTGTTGACATTCATTTGAAATTACATGTTAAAGCCTCTTCATACACAAAAATTAATTTCTCATGTTTGAAACATTACAAAGCATTTTTATACATGAATCAATTTCGTATATGTGAAACATCAAGATGAGTTTAGAAGTAGTTAGTTTTCTTACGTTCAGAATAGAGGTTTCAGAATGTCCGAAGATTACTTCCATCCTTCAATAACCATGTATCCACACCCATCTAATAACCCCTTCATGTGAATCAAATTAGTATAGTGTATACTTTGCAAGTGAAGAGGACAAAACTACCAATTTAAATGATTTCTTGTTTCATGACGACATTTGGGGAGACACTTGAGTTCTTCCTTGCCATGCCTATTAGTATATCAAATTAATAATGTGCTAGTAATTAATGTGCCCACAGGACTACAGTTTGTTGTGCCATGGAAAGTGAGCCGCATTTGGCATAGCGAAGGTGTTACCAACAACCATATGAGTTTCTAGTAGCCCATCTTTCAATCTCATCATCTATTGTCTTTGTCCTTATCAATGGATCCGATTTCAAGCTATAAATAAACCTGAAAGCATCAATAGAGGACCCCTCTAGTCGTATATATTCCGTAAACAAATGTGAAAGCGCCCTAAGAGGACCCATATGTTGGACTATATATAGCTCACCCTAGCTTGACCTAGATCTCACCTATATATACCTATTTACTATCAATAATATACATCACTTTGGGAGCGATGTCGCATGTACCTCTCTTTCTTTTTTGCTGTTTATTGTATTTGTCAACATGGTATCAGAGCGAGTTACCCTTTCAACAACGAAGAAGATTGGTTTGAACAATTTGGACGTTTCTTTTTGTAGTAATTTATGGATTTTGTAGGTTTCTTTCAGCAATAATCTACGTTTATCTATGTAAGTATCTATGATTTTGCATGAAACGTCAACTTTGTGCTCGTTGTCTATTGAAACAAGTTGTAAGATTTTGAGCCCCTAAGTTTGCTAGAAATTTTTGAGGGATTTTTGATTCGCATTTGAAGATTTCGTCGACAAAGTGCTCTCAATTTTAAATTAAAAATCTTTGAAAACGGAGTTACAGGAGGGCGAAAGTTATGATTGTTTTACTGTTATGCAGATTTTTCGTGTTCTGAATGCACCGTCATGCAGAAGTTTCTTGAGCTTTTTCACTGATTATTTTTGCCTTGGATCGCTATTTTCGGCAACCGTATGCCTTTTTACATATATGCTTTGGGCACTTTTTCCTATTTTTTAACATATTATTCTTTCTGTCCCGAAAAGCATTAATACTGCTATTTTGGTGAAGTTCATTTTTATTATCAAGGCTTTTTTTAGTCTCATATATTATTTCAGTCTCGAAAAGCATTAACACTACTATTTTGGTGATGTTCATTTTTCTTACCTTTTATTATTCACACATTTTTTATCTTCATCGCGCTCTCTCCATGGTGAATATTGGTCTTATTAAAGGTTATTCTTTTGGTCACGGTTCTATTCCTATTTCTCAAGGTCATGGTTTTCCTAGTTGGAAGGCAAAGATGACTTTAATTCTTTAAGGTGACGATCTTTCTGACATTGTATATGAAAATTCTCCATGTCCTCAGTGACCTATTGATGTTGCTGGTTCACCTATTACTAATGGGAAGTTATTT
This sequence comes from Cibotium barometz, assembly GCF_041138505.1. Taxonomy (NCBI): domain Eukaryota; kingdom Viridiplantae; phylum Streptophyta; class Polypodiopsida; order Cyatheales; family Cibotiaceae; genus Cibotium; species Cibotium barometz. The sequence goes on from NC_141074.1 coordinate 4,518,044, forward strand.
ATTGATTGGCAAATACTTTCATCCGAATGGACAAAGAAAGATAAGGCTACCTACGGTATATTTTGTCTGCTCTTCATGATTCTCTTATGTTGGATGCATTTAGTCTTCCTACTTCCAACGATTTTTGGAAATATCTTATTTCTACTTTTGAGAAGAAATCTATCACCGAAATTCTTCATCTGCGTAATATGTTGGATGGGTTAGATTACAAAGTTTCTACCTCTATGACTTCTCATATTGAATCATTCAAAGAAATTGTTAATCAACTTGTTGTGTTGGTGCTCCTATTGCACGACCTCAACTTGTTGCCCAGCTTTTTCACACTATCAAAGATAAGAAATATGATAATATTATCATGATTCTTTCTCTAACAAAGATGGTATTGATTTTGATAGTGCTTGCATATCTCTTATTTAATATTCACAACATCTTGGACGTACAGAGTCCTCTACAGATGCTCTTCTTACACATCACTCAAATTCTTTTGAAGCTGCTCTTCTTACCTCCAAAAAGCATCACGGTTCCCTTGTGGTGGAAATCTCTTTTCTCATGGAGGATGCTCTAATTGACAATATGGTTCTAGGAGGTATTACAATTATTATCACAAAAATTGACATTATGAATCTCATTGTTTTTCTAGATTATATGATGAACATGGGTTATCTCGATCTAATAAGAGACCAACCACAAGTCCACCTATGGCATGTACATATTGTGGTCGTACAAATCATACCACTTATCAATGTCTAAAGAAACAATATGATGATGAACGTAATCAAGCTTATGTTATCGATAACTCTCATGATGATATTGATCTCACGAGAAGGTGAATTGTGTTCACCACCATATTTCATCAAATCAAGTGCTTCATATTCGTGATGGTGCTACATTTATAGTGGATTTTGGTGCCCCTGGTAACATGACATATCAAGCTCAATGGCTTCATAATTATCATACCTTACCAATCAAGAAGATGGTTTATCTTTCTCATGATACTACCATGTCAAGTTATGGGTATTGGTGATCTTTACTTAGGAACACACTCCTTTACTCGAATTTTGCAAGGTGTTTTACATGTTACTGATCTTGAAGGCAATCTTTTATTAGTTTCTCATCTTGTGGATCTTGGTTTATTTGTTGGTTTTGACCATACTCAATGTCGACTTGAGAAGGATGGACATACCATGGCAAGTGCACCTCGTCGAGGTAATCTATTTGAGCTTTCATTAACACATGATGTAGCTAATGTTGTGAGTTCACCTAGCAATCGTGATAGCAAACTCTGGCATTCTTTACTTGCCCATGCCAACTTCTCAAAAATTCTTGATTTATATTGTTTTGAATTAGTGCGTGGTCTTTAACTAAAGCCTTGTTCAACTCTTGGTGTTTGTGAACATTGTGCTTTAGGAAAACATCACCGAAAACCTTTTATTTCTTCCACTTCTCATCACTCTCAAGATCTATTAGAGCTTATTCATACTGACATTTGTGGTCCATTCCTCCATCCTACTCCAAATTCAACTATTTCCTTACATTTATTGATGGTTTTTCTCGATTTACACACATTTTTCTTCTACGACATAAATCAAAAGTTCTCAGTGTATTTCAACAATACCACAAACATGTTGAACTTCAAATTGGTCGGGCTATCAAAACTATACGAAGTGACAATGGTGGAGAATACATATCCAATGATTTTGAAGAACATTGTGATGTTAATGGCATTCATCACATGAACTTACTATTCTCTATTCTCCTTATTAGCAAAATACCGCAAACGTGTTGAACTTCAAACTGGTCTGGCTATCAAAACTATACGAAGTGACAATGGTGGAGAATACATATCCAATGATTTTGAAGAATATTGTGATGTTAATGGCATTCATCATAAACTTACTATTCTCTATTCTCCTCAGCAAAATGGAGTTGCTGAGCACAAAAATCATACCATTATCAATGCCATGAGGTGTCTTCTTATTCAAGCCGGTCTATCAAAGATGTTTTGGGCAGAGGCAATTCTTATGATAAAATATGCTCAAAATTATTTAACTACAAATGCTCCTTTTGGTAATATTTCCATTGCACATTGGACAGGTACAACACACTCTTTCTCTCATTTACGTGTCTTTGGTTGCATTGCCTATATTCATGTCCCTAAACAGACATGAACAAAGATTGATCCTCCTACTAAGAAGGTCTTTTTCATTGGGTATCCTTATAATGCCAAAGGCTATAAGTTTTATGATCCTATCTCTAAGAAGTTCACTTTAAGCCGCGATGCAATTTTTGATGAGCATACTATGGGTGGTGAATGGTTCATTGATGGACTTGATGATTCACAAACCATTCTAACATCTTTTTCCTTTTTCACCAATGAATCTCATATTATTGATTCTCAAGTTGATGTCTCTATCCCATCCTCTTCATTGGATTGTGACAAAAACAGCCCTTGTCTTATTCCAAAGATGTCATGTTTTCAAGCTGTCTTCGTAAGGGCCTGGAAATGGAGTTGAACTAGTAAACAAAATGAGACCTAAGGGAGAACTAGGATTTCGTTGGATGTTTTATGACTTTGTGAAGAGAATGAGAGATTGGTCAACAATGGCATGCCATATTTACAACCTTTTGTCCAAGAGATGCAAACAATAGCCACATTGGGGAATTCAAAATAGAGGACAATGATGCATAAACATTGTTTTGGGATCTTCTTAACCGATTCATGGAGTGATAAGGATATAAAAAGGCACAATTTAGGGGGTTTATAGGAGATGAAGCTCAACCAAATTGGCGTGTAGTAAGAACAATGTTTAATGGTGGCCCGGACAAGGAGATGAAAGGAAGAGAGTGCTCTTGCTCTTTAATCCATTGGGAACAAAGTCTTCACAAACATGTAATTGCATGTATTTCACCCCATTTGCAAGAGAAGTTCAAATTCAAATGCCAGTAATGGAAAGATGCACCATCAGACAGGCTGCAAAATTTTGAACTTGATGGTTTGAGAAATTGGCTAAGGAGCGGGCATTTGGACAAATCAAAGATAACCATGTTGGAAACATGGCTTGTGTGGTGGTGGAATTCTAGAGTAGCACAGTGGGACATGGTTGAGGTAATGACACAAGTTGCTATGCATTCAGATTATTGTTTGATAAACATGCATGTGTACTTTATGAAATTTTTTTTTGAGGCTATGAAATACAATGACAAGTTTTTGGTGCCCTGGGCTAATCTAGAAGAGTCTGTTCATGGAAGCTAGCTATAGCAGTAAATGATGGTGTGAAATACATTACACTATTTGATGCCTATGAGAATGACCTCACTACTTGCTACTACAAAGTGCAAGATATGATGCTCATTTGAAAGGTGGACACCAGGGTACAGGGCCTAGTGTTGAGAAGCTAAAAAAAAAAGGAGAGCTTCTATAGGGTCTACCTCAATTGCGCCTTGGACAGTAATTGACCTCACCAATGAAGCAGTCGTGGAGCTCAATGCAACAAAGAGGAGAGATTCTACATATAGTGATGCTAGAATAGTACGTAGAAAGTGAGTAGGATGCATTGGACAACCCATCAAGAAAACAGACTCTCATCGTCCTGAATATGAATATTTTACTTGAGCGGTCCATAGAGGTGCCCATAGACAATCCGCTTTGGCGACCACTAACAGAAGTCAAAGAGTTGAGATGATTATTCACCCAACCAAGTGGGCCATTAGATAGACTAAGCTAGGGTGCGGAGCAAGATGTCTAGGTTATCTACTCGGAGAGGGTAGGAAATGTGACAAGGATATTGATGGGAAAGGGAGAGGTGGTTTGGTGGGTGTACCCACACCATGATTTGAGGGACTCATTTGATTTATAGGTGGTGTTTGAAAGAAGATTGTGTGGTTTTGTTGTGACAATGTGCATCACACAAGAGAACTTTGTGATATAGTCATTGAGAAGCCTACTTCTAGGCTGACAAAGTGGCCAGTGACACAAGGCACAAATCTTACGAGGGTAGAGATTGAAGGTTTATGGGACGTAAGGTTTGCTTTATTGAATATTGGTCCTTCAAGGAAAAGGACTGTTGGAACTACCCATGACACAATGGAGGGGGAAGCGGGAGACTTACATGGTATAGATGCCAGGCCAACACATTGTGGAGGTAAAAAGGTTGTTGTTTCAAGGGTTGTAACAAAAGATATGGACTCAAAGATGATCTTGGCTACTAGCCTTCACGTTATTGAAAGGAATGTCATTCAAATGAGACGTGGAATTTCTAGTATCAACCTCGGGAAGTGAGGCTTGTGGGAAAGCATACAAGGTGAAAATTTATGCATTCCCATCATGCTATTGTTAATGTTTTAAGTTTAGGATGGATAAGGGCAAAAAGTATGTGCCTTGCAAACATCTTTACACATGTACACAAATAAACTAGGACTTCAAGTGGCTATGTAGAGGTTTGTTCACCAGGAAGCTTTAACAAAGAGGGAGTTGGGCAGGTGCTCAAAAATTTCATTGATAGAAGAGAGTGATGGGCAATGGAAATATTTTAGGGTGGTTTTTGTGTGTCTTTTTTAGGTTCATGGTTTTTTAGCTGAAACAATTTGTGTGTACATATTTACGTGGGTTCGTAAAGATTACACAACAAAGATACAAGTTTTTTCTTTTTACAAAGTATGCATTTTTTGTGCGTAGATTTGAACAATGGTGTGGGGTTCTCCACAATGCTATGAGAGCTGATTTTTGTATAATCCATGCATAAAATTATATTTTTTTCTCTGTAAATATGCTTGGTTGTATACGATGGGTGTGTTAGAACTTATGTTGTGCTACAATTTTGTCTCTTTGTTCTTAATTACATGTTTCACTTTACTGCACCATTGTGCATGAATAAAGCATAGCCATGCATTAAGTTTTTTATTTAAAGCATAGCCATAAATAAAGCATAGCAATTCATTAGGGTTTTTATTTAAAATTTCTTGTACGGGTGTTTCTCTAGGAAACTACAATAAATTGGACTATTATTTTTCCTTATGTGGCTTTTGCATGCATTTATTTTTTTCCCCACGCTCGGATGCTCGAAGGTTTTTTCTCAAAAAATGGACATCCCCTGCCCTTAGCCCCAATATCACTTTACATGATATTTTGGTGTATATTCTAACAAAGTTGCAAGATAATCTAGGGTCTAGGAAAGGATATGGTTAGCATAACTCCATGTTTATACCACTTATAAAGTAGGGGCTCTCCATCTATTCTTTCGCGACGAGCAGCTGATCGTCGATAGTCTAATAAGTGAGTAGTTGGTACATACAACATTATATATCTTGAAAAGATGGTTTACAAAGTCTTGGGCCCATGAGCACAAGACATGACCCTAAACTAGATGGCACCATCGGTTCTTCCACAAGCATAACCAGCATAACCATTAACTAGATGGGACCTGACAAGTTCTCCCTTGGACTTGAGCTCATAACATGATCAAGGCCCATCAAAAAGGAGGGTATCATTCCTAGCATGGAAGCTAATGCCCATCTAGAGCCCTAGGGTAAATGGTTAATGTGACATGCTACTTGAAGATTCACATAGGGTTTAGGGTTAAGGATCATGTGATTATGCCCCATGTGACAACCCCTAAATATTATCTTACCAATAAGGAAAGGGGTTGTCAAGGCCCTTATCACCCTTCCTTTTCCTCTTGAATGGGGGCTTACCATGGGCTTTCGTAGTCACTAGGGTGCACCCATGCCCCATTTTTGCATGGTTGTTATTTTAATTAGTGTATCTAAATTCTTTCCATAGTATTACAATTTACCCATACATATGCCCAAGTTATTATAGATCCCTTTTCTGATGCAAATGCTTGCTTCTTCTGATTGACGAGTCCCTCTTCCTCCAATGCATTACTAAAGATCTCTATGGTTGCCTTGATGCTACATGTAATGTGGAAGTTTGTTTTAATTTAACCTTAAGTACATGGATACTCATGCAAAACACACTATTAACAAGAGAGAGAAGAGTTGTGAAAGTACACAATAGACAAGAGAGAGAGAAGAGACGTGAGACCCCGATTGATTGTACACACTACCAATAGATGTTATATATATGATGATGATCCTATATATACACTAAGATCTAATTTAGTATGTTGTATGCAAAAGGTTACTCTCACATTATCTCCCACATGTGCATGGTGCTAACGGAAAGGAAATACATTCATGAGAACTACTCTATCCTTTTGATTCACAACTTCTTTGGCAATCCACCAAGAGGATGGCAAATTTCCTAGTCTTGGCTCTATTTATTTGGTACAAATGGATGATTTCGAGAATGGGATCTCATGCACATATATTCTTGCATATTCTTCTATACATATGATCGTATACACTTCCAAAAGATGCTATATATATGATGATGATCCTATATATACACTAAGATCTAATTTGGTATGTTGTATGAAAAAGGTTACTCTCAAGTTATCTCCCACATGTGCATGGTGCTAACGTAAATGAAATACATTAGAACTACTCTAAGATCTAATTTGGTATGTTGTATGAAAAAGATTACTCTCAAGTTATCTCCCACATGTGCATGGTGCTAACGTAAATGAAATACATGAGAACTACTCTATCCTTTTGATTCACAACTTCTTTGGTAATCCACATCTACTTGAAATCTTTCCAACTTTCCTAGTCTTGGCTCTATATATTTGGCTCCAACTTTCCTAGTCTTGGTTCTTTATATTTGGTCCAAATGTATGATTTCAAGAATGGGATCTCATGCACATATATTATTGCATATTGTTCTATACATAAGTACTTGATACGCCATGTAGGCTAAATGCCAACTGCATTAGTTAGTGGGAGGTTCCCACCATCCTAGGCTACTTACATATGCTCCACTTGTATGAACATGATGCTTCTACTTTCATATCTTATAGTTTTGCAACAATAATGTAGGTCACCAAGTATACTTCTAATAAATCCTATAACCAAGGGTGGTTGCTAGTGGCTAACCTTGTATGCTTGGCTACATTTTCCCATAAGGTGAACATCATCTTGTGTCATTCTAAATGTTGAGCTCTAATTGTATATGGCATCCATGGTTTCTTGGGTATATCCTTGTCGAGCTGGCATGTTGAATGATGAAGTGATCTCCAATAATTATTTGCACATGAGTTTTGGCTTCAACAAATGATTAACTATATAGATGATATCTTCATGTTGTTAGAACATTCTATAATGGATGTACAACATTGAGAGGAATTTTCACTATCTCCTTCGGGGTCGAGAGGGTTATTGGGAGAGTCCAATGTGGATGAGAATCAAAACTTTTATTGACATTATGGGTAGATGAGTTAGCATTGGGGGGGTGAGAAGGTAATAATCTAGTGGTTAGAGGATAGTGACATGGTATGTTAAACCCAACATATATGAAAAAGAACAAAAAGTTTCAAGGTGAGCAATAAACAATATTCACACATATGTTGTAACTTTCTTTTCTTCCATTCATGAGTCTTTTGACACATTGTAGTAGAAACAAAGGCAATAGCTTTTGTTGTGGATTAGAGCTTAGAAAAGAGAATATACAATCCAATAATAGTTGCAACGTGCAAATTTATGAAGTTGAATGTGGTATGTGGAAATAATGAGGCATTATGTTATGACATGAACTCCACCCGCGGGGGGTGGGGGGGTCACTCAAAAATATGTAAGGTAGCACGTGAGTTCAATAGAAGGGGTTTTTTTCTCTTGTGGATTTATAGAAAATTTACATACATAAGGGGATTTTAATTAAAACGATGAAAATCTTGGGTACAAAAGGGGTACTTTTATAGTAAAAAGTGTTATAGAAGGAGTGTTTTTAAAATTAAAAAATTCATAAAAAGGTAGGGGTTTTTTTTAATACCCCTTGAATGCATGTGGTACATAGGGGGTTAACAGAGTGACTCGCCCCCCCTTGAATACCCCTTGAATGCATGTGGTACATAGGGGGTTAATAGAGTGACTCCCCCCCTCCCCCCCCTCCGAGAGGACATGAACATCACATAGATTTATGAAGTTAATTCTGTATGCGATAATAATGAGGTATTATGTTGTGAATTGAACATAGGTCCATGGAGGACGTGAACAATGCATGGCTAATTATTAGCTAAGCCAACATCACTTGATGATTGTTGCAAATTATCCATCGAATTGGAGGATAACATGCTTGAGTTACCACAACCGAATTATGCTAAATCTTTCACCTATGATATCTATGTCGCATGTGTGAGCCAAACAAGTGTGGCAACCTGGGAAAGACAATGACCTTAGATGAGTTAAGTAGTGTGCTTCTAGATAAGATAAAGCTAAAGGAGGTGAAGGATGTGCCCATGAACCAACATCTATATCCCCAATGACAGTTGGTATGGTATTCAATATGTTGACAACATCACATGAGAATTAAGTGTCCTTAGTTGAGGCCTCACCCATTGATATACTGCATGCATTGTATGCAACTTGGGAACCATGATACGAGTATGTGTAGGTATCCACATTAGAAAAAACAACTATAGGTATCTCAAGTACCTTAGTTTCCTTCTACATAACAATACTTAGCTTTACCTACACCACCTGGGCAAGGGGGAAATTTCTCATATGTGCAAAACCAAGAAAGGAAAATGTATAGAGTACCCCAAGTGCCTATACTACCACCCTGTCCTACCACCACAACCACCAGAACCTCACATAATGTCAATTATACATATTATCATTGAAGAGTTGCCATAAGAAAGGGAATATGCATGGGAACCTTGGCAAACCATGGAGGTGTTAAATGAAATTTGGGAGGTAAGCCCATAGTTTTTTTAAATGTAAGGAAAAACACTAGTGCTAGTGTTCTAGACTGCCATGAAATGGAAGGGAAAGGAAATTAATGCCACAATAAGGAGAGCCCCATAGCTACAATGCTATCACTACCCAATGACCTTAGCATGTAGCTGAGTGTCCTCACAAAGTCAATGTAATGAACTCACGAAATACTCAAGTCAATACACACCTAATATTGAGTTGTGTAAAATGTAGAGTTGACCATCTAATCAAGGAATCTCCATATAGAGGCATTAGAGAGTCTTCACCAACAACCACGGGAATGAGTTGTGTAAAATGTAGAGTTGACCATCTAATCAAGGAATCCCCATATAGAGGCATTAGAGAGTCTTCACCAACAACCACTACTCCAATCACGGGACTCCGAATGATTGGGGTGCAATCAAGGCCCGCGGGGTTCACCTAACAATATGTAAGTATACCATGTGAGTTCAAAGTGGAGGGGTTATTTAATAGGTAAATTTACAAAAATATATTTACATAAGGGGTTTTTTTAATCACTTTTGAAAAAAACGTAAGTCCATAAAGAAAAAGGGTTCGTTTTATATATCATGAAAAATTCAGATACCCCTTGAACTCATGTGAGACATAAGATAATGTTGCAAGCACTAATGACCCCTAAAAACAATGGAAAATCTTTAGCTAAATGTTCTACTTGTATGTCAGGAAGAAGAAAGAAAAAAATGGTGGAATGAGGAGACTCTATAGTGGTGATTCAAAAGGTGGTTCGGATGAGGGAACAATCGACACTGAACTGCCGAGTCAAGCCAAGATAATATGCTAACAAGAAAAAAAAGATGTGGTGACAAGTAAGGAAGCTGAACTAGCCGATGAACCCAAGATACTAAGAGGGGTAGGTAAGTACCCAAATGCCCACAAGGAAATAGAGAAATTAGAGGCTACACAAGCCCTAGTCCATCAAAGCCAAAAGAGGTTTGAGGAAGGATTGAAATGGTCTATCTTGGATGAAACTTCATGGGGGAAACAAAATAGTTGAAGGTGTCAGAAATTGTGTCAAAACACAATACACCGACTTGAAAGAAGGAGGAAAGAATGATTTTTTCTTAAGAATGTATGAGGAAGGAGGAGAATATCCTCTATATGACTCAATGAATCTTTCCCTAGAATCATATAATAGTGATGTTGGTCAAGACCAAAGGACTAGAGATGTGGCAGGGCTACCAACATTTCTCTCTATAGAGATGAAAATGCCAATTGTAACCTCGCTGAGATGAAATCCTTGACTTTGGACTGATTTAAAGGATTGGGTAGAAGCCAATCTGCCACCACAACCAATAGTAAATTACCCTTTCCTCTTGAGATGAAGATGTAGAATTGGTTGAAGGATGGAATGACTTGCCATAACTAGTTCAAATATCTATTAATGATATGGGAAAGTATTATGAGAGTGACGATGCAAATGTAACACTCTAGTGGTGCATAAGGGTTATCAAGCTCTTACAATCATTGATGGTGGAGAAAGAGTAAAGAAATGTTGGGAAAAATGTGAAAACTAGCCTTAGAGTGAATGAACCTCATTGTAAAAATGACTGACGGTACCATGTCGCGGCCTATGGGAGTTTTATAGAACTGGAAGATGAAACTCCTCATTCCACTACTATAAATGTTTGCGGTCTAGAAATTTATTGGGCACACAGATTTGTATGATTCTTGGTAGATTTTTTATGAGGAGTGCTCAGATGGTTCACGACTCGGTCACCACCATGAATCACATTTATTTATAAAAGGACTCACAAATCTTGAAAGTAGACATATGAACATGAAAGACACATCCCATAGATGGAGGGTTATTTGGTAATGATTCTGAAACCATGAAAAGAACAACCTCGGTATAACTATGTGCTACCCATGAACAACTAGAAGTGTCATATAAGAAGAGAACATCTTATATGCCCCTCTTTTGAATGATGATTTTTTTAGGAATTGGATACATGTACCAGCCACCATGATATATGTCATGGGAAAGTCCAGAAAAAGGTTTATGGAACTAGATTATAAGGATGAAATGTCATTCTCACCATGGTGTGCATGATGAGGACATCTGTGATGCGAGTCATGGAAAAGCTTTTCAAAGGAGAAAGATTTTGATTCTAATTATGGAAAGGAAGCTTCAGATGCAGCCACAAGGTTGAAGTTCTAGAGATGGATGAAGAAGAAGCGTTATTAGGCTAACCATAGTGACATCCTTAGAAGAGGACCCACATATGCTTCATGGCTAAGATACATCAAAGCCATTGAAATTCACAAGGAATTTTGTAAGAATTGGGGAGAAGAGTAAGCCACATTCACAAGGAGTTCTCTAAGAATTGGGGAGAAGAGTAGCTAGATAATGCTACAAACACCTCAAGAGCTAAAAGTGAGCCAAGAAACCCCCAAGTTCACGAGATTGGAGAGAAGGAAATGAAATAAAGTATCATTGGCCGACACTTAATGGAAAGCAAAAAGGGCATTAGCAAGAAAGGAGGAGAATGAGAAGGAGCTTGACTTGAGGAAGGTTTCCAACCATTTTAAAACCTTTGATGTCGATAAAAGGAAGGTGGTTCATATAAGGGTCAATGCTCAGAAGGGTGAACAAAAAGAGGTCTCAAATGATGGACTTGCAGAGGTTAAGGAGGTCTAAAATGATTGACCTGCGAAGGTCAAGGAGGTAGATATTGTAGAGAGCATGGTGAAGAACTCAAACTAATCTTCATTGCCATGGACCTAACCCTGTAGGAGGAAGAGGCATTGATTACTATTTGAAATAATTCAAGGAATTCTTTACTTGGAACTATAAGGACATTGATTACAAATGATGGAAATAAGAGCATTTAGTAGAGTCAAGGGGAAGTTATGAGAGAAAATCCATGCGGACACTGATGGTGGCTAGGTTCTAGTAGATAACTTTTGTATCTGGCCTAGAGGGTGCCATTCCTTGCCATATAGGAATATGCTGACATCTACACGGCATCCCCATGGCACCTTTAGATTGACCCCTTGTATGTGTTGACACTCTCAGTATAGACAACGACACTTTATTCTCATGCATGGAAGGCAATCCCAAGTCTAGCTCTAGTAGCCAGTGTGTGGTTTTTCACGCTGATTATTCTTCTCACATTGATATCTAGGATGACTATTTCCATAGCTAAAATTGTGACGGGATGTGCTTAAATCTCAACATAGGACCTTGCAATATTTGTGTCATGTACTACTACCACCGGCTATGTTGCTTGCCCTCATATATGCATACTACTTTTGAGGATATAATCGACACAAACTTCTAGAGATCGCTCTAATTTTTTTGCCAAAATCTTTACATCTTCCCATTAGGGCTAAAAATGTTAAAAAGGACCACATTTTAATCACTTGTATTGGATTTGGATTAAGCTTCGAACCAATAGAAATGTGACATTCCAGCATTGGGTGTCATATTCACTTTTTACTAACTTCACTAGTTTTGGCTATTTTAGTGGGTTATCACCACTTTAATGTGATATGGCGCGGCTATTTCAACGTCACTTTAGTGGGTTCCAACTTCAAGGGCCTGTCCTCACATGCCAAAATTCAATACTTTAAAAAGTGAAAATTTGAAGTTTAGGTTTCCCTCAAAATGAGTAAATGCATTTGAAATTCCCTAATCTACCATGATTGCACCTCTTTCTAGTCATGTTTTTGGATCATCCTCTCCTCTATTCATTATCTAACAATGTTGAGACAACAGTCTAAACTGAGGCACACTCCTAATGCCATTTCATTATGTATTCTTCATAATGTTAAAGATGATTAGGGTGTGTAGAAAGGTATAAACTTCAAATTAAACGATTGGGTGACTATGAAACCATCATGCGAAGGTCCTCATAGGATAAAAAGGCAAAGAAGAGTCTTAGTACAATACCATTGAAAGGGACGTAACTTGGAATTCAAGATAGCAAAAGATGGAAGGCAAGATAGCAAAAGATGGAAGGCAAAGATGGAATTCAAGATAGCAAAAGATGGATGGAAGGCAAAGGTGCAACATATGTACACAACAAGAGACATGCACATGCATCCTTCTACTTCAACATCTGCATTGCAAGATCATTATAAGATATTTTTTTAAATTGTATTTATGTTCTTTATGATTCTATGGCTTATTCACGTGTTGTATATGTGATAGATGTTTATCCATCAACAAGCATTGAGTGGCAACTTGTGGAGTCATTCACCCAGACTTTCGAAGCAATGCATGCTAATCTTGGGAAAGTATTATTTTCCAATAAACCATTGACTGGCCTTCCTACTCTCTAGTCCAACGCACTAAATGCCCACTAAAACAGTGAATGCATCCTAAATAACAACCCCACACAGCCTAAATCCTAGAAACACACACCGAAAGGACATCTTTTTGTATGAAATAATTTACAATGTTTTATTCACACACACCCACACAGACACACAAATGGAAAAGAACAAACTACTACGACCCAACAGATCATCAAGACACAACTTCACCATTCTAAACTGAATAAAGAAATTTAATGTCAAAATGGTTTTGTGTAAGTTGTTTCCAAGAACTTAATGAAAAAGAACCAATATTTCCAGCACTTCCACGTTTCAGTCAATCTGCAAAACAGCATCACTGCATTCAACATTTGGCTAATCTTCACTTCCCTCCACTCTTCACTCTCTCTCTTTCACACTTCAAAACTCTTTCTTTCTTTCTTCTCTCTCTCTACTCACTATTCTCGTGAACTCTCTTCTTCTTCTTCTTTCTTTCTCTTCCTCCTCCTCCTCCTCCTCCTCCTCCTGTTCTTCAAGTTAGCCAGAGAAAGAAACGCTCCCTCTCTCTTTCTCTTATATGCTCTCAAGAGGTTGGCGGGTACCAACGGGTGCTAAAACTACCCACCCTTCCATTTTTAATTTGAAACTTTTCATTTGTAACCACATTAAGGTCTCCAAACTTGCGTTCCCACCTAACCATCCTCAAAGCTTGAGCTCGAAACTCATCATACTAACCCTCGTTCTCTCCCCCTTGATCTCTCTCTTCTCTCTACCCACTTACATACAACCTCCTCTTTATGTACAAAACAATGTTAATCGTCACCATTCCCATGCAATGTGCGTACACCAATGGACAACATCGACAATCATGATGCATGCAAATACCATGACATTCCACACACACATGCTTTCAAATACTATGAAAATGCATCCAAAATGACCATAATTGACCCTATTTAAACCCTAAAAATTGCTAAAAATGGCTTCGATCCAGGGGTCATCATTCCCCCCACACTGAAATGTGAGCGTCCTCGCGAACACAGCAGCAACTTCACTTCACAGCTTCCCCCACACTTAACTTCTTCACCATCACTGCCTAGCATCACATCTCCACTTCATCACTCTGAAACACAACCACCAACCATACACTAGAATTATACTGTACCAAACAAACAAACAAAAACAAAAACAAACCTTCAACACCTTCACATCAGCACACATAAATAAGTGAATGAAAATCCAAGTTGCAAACACCACTACAAGAACTTATATAACACTAACCAATAGATAAACCAAAAAGGTTTATTAAGCAAACATCAAATCCCAAGAAACAGTAAAAATTAGCAACTACCACAACATCCTCACTATGTCTATAATATTTCCACTTTAACAAATAGGAAACAACCCATCCATAACTACAAAACTCTAGGAAAACTACCTTCCACTCACTTCCATATTTCATAAAGACAATAGTAGTACAACTAACCATGGAAGTCATTGCCTGATTGTAATTCCCTTATATCAGAACCATGCCTTTCTCGTTTCATTTTTTTTCGCTTGATTTATTTTTTTTAAAATTTTACCAAATGCACACCACAATGGCAACCACCCCATATGAAACTAGGCTACGATTCTCAGACCTTGCCACCCGGCTAGGTTGACTCCAAGAACCTACCAAGCTCACATGACAATGGCTATCCCAAAATAGCCCAAGGCATCGATTTAGAGTACTGACAACCCTGCCAGCATCTCACCTACCAAGAACCATTAAGGTGATAGACCACATATACCACATACATACATTTGAATTTTTATTTTTCTTCCTTCCTCTTTTTTTTCTTCTCTTTTTTTCTTTTTTTTTCATCATTTTTCAAAGGCAATGATTTGAAAACCCTCCCAAGGCTCATCATGAAAATCAAAACTATTATGGTCATTATAACCCAAGAATAAGGGAGAAAAGTTCCTTCCACTAGAGTTCTTAAGCACTTCCAAGCTATTACCTACCATTAAAGAGAAAAAATATAGTCAATGCAGCACATGCCTAGTTAAGATGAATGTGGTAATGACCAATTTCTACTACAGAGCTTAGCAAGAAACTCATAGAATTAGTATCCTTGACTAATAAACCCCAAATCTTTCCAAAAGAAATAATCATATAAGTCAAGTACCAAGCAATTGCAACTGGATTAACACAACTCACAATCCCCATTATTACACACACCATGCAAGTGATACCAAAAAAATAACCAAATATATTGGATAAAATACACCTGTGGAACACTGCATATCCTCTGAGTAGCAAAAATTGCATGTCCAGAAACAATCTTCAATACTATGATATCATTGTTCCCAAGTTACTCCCCCATCTCCTTACACCTAGCAATGCAAAAATGCAAAGAAAATACCATATCTGCACATACTAACCATTCAAACAATTAGCTTACAACTTCCAAGAAACATAATGTACCTAAAATTGAAAACAAACAAACACAAAAAACCAATCCACATGCAAACCAAAACAAACAACAAAAACACATAACAAATCACACAAACAAAACAATTGTTTCTTTTTAAAGTTTTTTTTTGAAATAAATAACAAGAAAAACAAAACTAATTGACATCATGGGACTCAGAAAAAAAAGTGCAAAAACTCACAGGCGCATTCACTACACCAAAAGGCAAAAGTTGAGGTGTCACCCCATGGCCCTCTGTCTCGTTCAAAAGTACAGCTCTCGAAACAAAACTACTCTCTCTAGGTAGAAGTATCCGATACAAGCCATGAGGAAGGCCAAAGCCCAAACCCTCATCCTTATCCTCCTCATCAAGATAGTCTACCACAACATTTTCAGGATGAAAAGAATCATCCGAAGAATCATCGGACGCATCGGTTAAGGTGTCCACACCTGAACCAAAAATCTCTGGCACAATAACGGCCAAAGATTGGGCCATGCGATCAAAGTTGCTCTCGGCAACTGGAAGAGATTCCCCGGCAGCCAACCACCGAAACAACCACTCCAACTCATCAACCCAATCAGGGTCTACAACTAATGCTAAAATACCATCCCACCCAAACCAAACCACATAAGGATGAAGAAAATAAAACAAAGCATTGAGAGAAAACTCCATACCACCTGTATACCACCTGTATGAAAGAAGATCGAATCGATCGCACCAAAACTTGATAAACCCACCAATCCCATCAAAACAACGCAAAATAATAAAGAGCAAAACTCAAGTGAAAAATATATAATGAACCAACTTGACCCACGTAATTACCAACTTAAACAAAATAATGTTTCACCCTAAGACCATTAACACGAAAAGGAGCTATTACAGCATAAGGGTCTAGGACAATCAAAGAACCATTATTAAAGGCCTCTAACACCTTGAAAGGGCCTAACCACCTCATTTGTAATTTGCCAGGAATTTTATAATATCGATTGTCATAGACTAAAACCTGATCATTCTTTTGAAACTCCCTCACCTTAATGTGACGATCGTGCCAAGCCTTTCGTCTATGTTGCATCGCCTCAACATTTTGCAGAGCCTTTAAACGTATCTCATCCAACCTCACCAAGGCCAGTAATCGAGCCTCTAAAGATTCCTTCTCACCTAGTCGAGATTCCAAGGCAACGCGTAATGTGGGTATTTCCTTCTCTATTGGGAAAATTGCTTCTATACCATACACTAGAGTGAAAGGTGTATTTTGAGTCGTAACCTTAAATGTGGTACGGTATGCCCACAAAGCCTCAAACAATCACTCATCCCAATCGCGTCGATTTTTTGATACTGTCTTGGTTAAAATCGTTCCCAGTATTCGATTGGTCACCTCCACTTGACCATTAGCTCGAGGATAATACGGAGTGGATTTCCGATGCTTGATTTTGTAAAGTTCTGTTAATTCCGTAATGGTCTCATTTAAAAAATGAGAACCACGATCACTCACCAACTCCAACGGACAACCAAAACGAGTAATGATATTTTCATATAAAAATTTGGCGACATCCAATGCCCTATCCATTTTCAAAGGTTTAGCTTCAACCCACTTGGTCACATAATCCGTGCACACAAGAATGTATCGATTGGATCGACAACGAGTGGGTGGATCAATCGGACCCACAAAATCAATTCCCCATTTCTCAAAAGGTTTTAAAGCCAAGATTGGATTTAAAGGGATCGCAAATTGTGGTGTGGGTCAACCAACCCGTTGACACTTATCACAACGTTTACAATGCTCAAAAGAGTCTTTATAAACAGTTGGCCACCAATACCCTGGTAGCAATACTTTGTTGCTGCGAGCGGTTAATTCCCTTGCAAAATGACCTCCACATGGCTCATCATGAAGTGCACGTAAGATAGAAGGTATCTCATCCTCTCGCACACAACGACGATACACCCCCTCCCTAGGAAAATAACAATACAAATAACCACCAAAGAGGGTGTAGTGGCGAGATTGCAATAAAACTTTCTTTTTTTCATACTTGCTGGCGCCTCTTGGATAATGAGCAGTGCTCAAGAAGTTTGCAATATCCGCAAACCAAGGAAGTGTACAATCGGTCAAAAATAATGCCGCATCAGGCAATTCATCATCCACTCCCTCCTCAATATCCTCAGTCAAAAGCCGAGAAAGATGATCCGCCAATACATGAGATTTTCCAGGACGAGTAACCACCTCAAAATCAAACTCTTGAAAAAGTAACATCCATCGAATTACTCGCCCCGCAAGATTTGTCTTGTTCAAAAGGTATCTTAGTGCTTGATGATCCACATAAATTGTAAAAAACTTGCCCAATAAATAATGTCGATATTTATTCACGGCAAGGATAAACATTCCTTCTCCGTTGTAGTGTAATTTCTCTCTGTCTCTGTCAAATTGCGACTCGCATAATAAATCGGATGGTCTACCTTCTTATCGTCTGCTTAACAAAGAACTGCTCCTACAGCTATGTGTGAAGCGTTTGCATGAATATGAAAAGGTTTAGACCAATCTGGGGGTATCAAAACTGGTGCTGTTATCAATCGATCTTTGATCGTATCAAAAGCCTCCTGACAATCTTGTGACCATTCAAAGGGTACATCCTTCCGAAGAAGAGTAGTTAAAGGGTTTACCACACTGAAGCAAAATTCAATATGAATCGGCGATAATAATTAGCATGTCCCAAAAACCCTCGTAATTGCTTCATGGTTGTAGGAGCAAGCAGATCATGTATCTTATTGATTTTACTATCATCCACAGTAATGCCCTCAGATGAAATCACGTGACCTAACAAGATTCCTTTCTTAATGCCAAAAACACATTTCTCCGGATTCAAGGAAATACTGGTTTGCTGACAACGATCAAAGACCTTAGCCAACTTCTCAGGCATATCCTCCTCATCCCCTTGAACTGAAAAAATCGTCCAAAAAGATTTCCATCCACATTTGTAAAAACTCTTGAAATGAAGCCATCATCACCCGTTGGAAAGTAGATGGAGCATTACATAATCCAAATGGCATCACTCGATAAGCATAAGTTCCCCATTCTGTTGTAAAAGTGGTTTTTGGTTGATCATCTGGGTGGATTTGTATTTGATTATAACCGCTAAAACCATCTAAGAAGGAATACAATTTATGCCCTGCTACTCGGTCTAGAACTTGATCAGTGAAAGGCAATGGAAAGTGATTCTTCTTAGTCTTATCATTTAGCTTTCGATAATCCACACAAATTCTAATCTTACGATTTTTCGTTGGAACAATTACAATTGGGGAAACCCACTCACTGTATGCCACAGGATAAATGAAACCTGCATCTAACAGCTTTGTTATTTCTGCTTCACAAGCTCTGCATAGACAGGGTTTGTGCGCCTTTGACGTTGGCATACCGGCCTAGCGTTTGGCTCTAAATCGATGTAATGCTGGCATATCTCAGGTTTCACTCCCTGCAAGTCTTTATAGGACCAAGCAAAGACATGTTTGTATGTTTGTAGAACCTCTCTCAATCTAGTTAAGGTTCGTTCTTGCAATTGACTCCCCAATGTAAAGCATTTTTCCTCTTCAACTTCCCAGCGTTGAGTAATTTCTAATGCATCAGAAACAAAGGCTGATTGTCGACGAGATCTAGCTTGTATAGGTGGATGGTCTCTCACTTTGAAACAAACATTTTCTAGAAACTTTTGCTTGGTGTTACACTCCTCCTCCTCTTCATGCGAAGAATGAGCACTTACAAGACTTTCATGGGTATAAGGTATCACCATTAAAGGGTCTATTTCCTCTTCATCATTGATAGGCTCCTCAATTTGGACCATAAAAGCATCCCTCACTACCTCAATCATCTTGAAATCAGTCCAATCATTGAACTCTCCTCCATCACCTCCTATTGTTTCATTGTGTTGTGCTTTCAAGAACTCTATGGAAAATGACTTATTTTTCCTTCTACTCATCTTTTGCAATGACGAGCCATCCTCACTCTTGTTATCTTTTTGCTTATATCTCTCACATTCTCTGAGCAACTTTCAAGTATACCTCCCATTATGTTTGAGTTCTTGTCGACAACGACCAATCTCACGATCTTTTTCTCAAAGTAAGGCTTCCCAAGAAGTTTCTTCTTCATGACAGCACTCTTCAAGTTGCAAGGTCAAATCTTGCAAATATCTAATTTTTATCTCAGCTCGTCCCTTATCTTCCTCTAGCAGCTTCACCTTCCTTAATAATGCATCCATCGACTCACTAGAAAAAACTCGTTCTAGCTCTAACTGCTCTTGCAATTTCTCAATAAGGGCATATAGCTCTTGGTGCCTTGCTTTATCCCCATCGTCTGCTCTCCTGTGCTTGATTGTATCCATGCAAAAGCAATCCACTACACACTCCTCTGGTGATGACAACCAATCAGTAATGTCATTGTCAAAGTCATTCTCCGAAGAAAAATGCACTCGATATTCTCCCATACCAGCATCAAAGTTAGAGCACTCTCTCTTTTGCATTATAGGCTCCTCCGTATCAACCATTTGCATTTGATACCCATTTTGAAGAAAACCAGCATACTTATCTTTATTTAATGCAAAGCGTTCTTGGACTACTTCCTCACCAACGGATGTATCACTTCCATATCCCGTCATTTCTTCGGTTGTAGAAGGTGGTTTAGTGAACTCCCTCAAGAATTCTTTAGACACAACCCTCAATTGAACTCTATCCGTGCGTGGACCTATGGTTATTATCCCTTTATGCCAATTTGGAACACATCGAGCTTGTACTAACCAAGGTCATCCTACCAAGATTGGAAACGCTGCACCATAGGAATGCGGTCGCACTACTAGATAGGTAACACAAAACTCCAATCCAGCTATTATAGTCTTTACTCCTTGAAGCAGACCTAATGGTTTCACTCGACGTTGATCTGCTACTCGCAACATGATATTTGTGGGCTCTAAACCCTTTAGGCCCAACTCTTCCATTGTGTGTTCAGTCATGAGATTCACCGCAGCTCCTCCATCTAGCTGTACTCCCATGACCTGATGATGTCCAATTTCTATCGTAATAGTCGGAGCCTCAGAATCTATAAACATATCAATTGCTTGCACTCCTGTTTCTAAAGGTTCTTCAGGGGTCACTTCTTTTCTCACCCGTGAACGTCGACGTGCAAGTCGTTGATACATCTGCTTCCGACATATTGGAGAGATCTCCGCTAGTGTAGGTAGACTAATAGACACCTCACACCGTTCCAATATATCCCATAAATCAAATTGAGGTTTTGGATCAACTTTAGCACCTATCCCGACCTTTTTAGCACGTGGTACTTTTAATCTATCAAGGAAAGGTGTTACACCAAGTTGGAAGTGAGGGCCTTTTCCTACGCGTGCTATGGGAGGTTGATCAGACGATTGCTCATCCGACACTGGCTCTTGACTCTCAGCAACTTCCTCTAAAGATTCCTCCTTAAGCATGCTTACTTTTCCTCCTTCTAATTGGGTTGATTTCGGCAAGCTTTCCGCAGTCCTTTGCACTTTCCCCTGGGATCGAGTGACAACTCCCACCATTGGATGATTATGAGAAAATGTCACCTTTCTATATTTTCTATCTACCGATTCTTTCCTAGCACCTACTATAGGGACTACTTCCACTAAATTTGCTGAAGTACTTGGACCCTCATCTACAATTTGCTTCCCTTTGTCCGCTATTAATTTTGCATTACTTTTAGGGCAATCTTTCTCCTCGTGGCCCTCCTCACTGCATTGCTTGCATAAAGGAACATAATCTTGGTGTGCCCTTGTATTCGGGCAATATGCAGCAATGTGGCCTTCTTGGTGGCAGTTCTAACAAATCACTATTCCTTGGGTAATTGTATTAGGACTTCCATATCCTTGATAACCCCGGCCAAAATATGGCCGATATGGTGACCCTGGCCTTTGTCCCCTCATTCCACCTTGCCCTGGCCTTTGTCCCCTCATTCCACCTTGCCCTCGCCCTCGTGGAAGTGGAGGTCGGGCTTGTGCAGGTAATCCCTGCTGCAATTGTTGCTTATAGGGTTTTGGGATTCCTCTTTGCATGAAAGGTCGAGATGGAGGTCCAATTTCATAAGTAATATTATTCTTATCCATGCAATTAAAATTAGTGTTCATCCCCTGCGCTTGCCTTCTCTCATGTGCTTGCTTAATGAAGCAATTTTCCTCTGTATGATTGTTTTTCAAGCAATAAGTACAAAACAAGATTTGTGGTTGATCAGGTACGACTCGAGATACAGTAGGACACTCTGTAGCCAAGTGGCCATAGCCATGACATTTCCCACACCATATATTCGATCGGGGTGGACTTTGCGCACTGGCTTGCATAGTAGGCAGCTGTGGCTCTATAGCCATAACGTCCCTTACTGGAGCTCGCACAACACTTAAGATCTCCTCTTTAAATTTTCCCAACACACTTGTCACAATGTCCCCACCCTTGCCTCGCTCACTAAAGGTGGTGGTGGTGTTACGGTCTGAAGCATGTATGCCAGTGCAGTCATATGTGGGTTTGGAGGCATGTATGATGCTGGATTTGTATTAACAACCACTTGTGGTTGTGAGGGACCGGCAATTGTTGAGACCTCCTGGGGTCTCATAGAGCTAACCATAGGTGATGTCCCCATAGGGTCATAAAGTAATTCCCTCCGTCGTTGCTGTCCCAGCTGTACCTCTTCCCAGTTTCTAGCTTCTTGTTTGGCCGCGTTCAAATCAACAGGCCGACGAAGCCCAACATACTTCTGAGCCTCTGGATCCCTTAGACCATCAATCAAACGACGCTTTTGTGTGTCATCATTAGGGGCTGCTACTCCCATCTTCCTCACAATGGTCTCCATGCGTTGTATGTAATGGTCAATGCTCTCATTCACTCCTTGCAACAAGTAGTCTAATTGCTGGGCCAATCTATCTTGAAAACCTTGCCTTCTAAATTTGGCCAAAAAAGATGACAGATTTTGGTACATGGCCTTGGAGGCTGCATCCAAGTTGCCATACCAACTTGCTGCTTCGTCTTTAAAAGTTGCCGGAAAGATATGCAGCTTTTGATCTTGATCAATTATCTCGTTAGCAACACATGTCACCTCTAACTTTTGTAAATGCGCATCAGGATCCTCGTCCCAAAGTCCCGCAAATTGCACAAAGTCGGCTAACCGGATTGTTGCTCTTTGTGCTTGAATAGCCATTTGGAAAAATGGTAATACTTGAAAAGTTGGATCGTCCCAGAAATTTAAAGCTTTAGGTCTTATCCTAGGTAATCACAGATAGCTTCTAAGTCCTCTAGGCACACTACCGCTAGTGCCTGCAATAGTCTCTCTTTCTTCTGTTATTGTGCTATCAACTTGTACAGGTCGATTTTGCTGACTCCTAAATCCCTTATTGTTTGGTCATCACACGAAAGATCTTCCCCGCTTAGACTAGAAGGAACGCTAACCTGAAATTGATCGTCGCTATCCAAGGATCTTCCTTGTGTCACATTCGGTTCTTGCTCTCTCAACAATAGGTTCACTAACTCTAATTATGCAGCGAGACGGATTTCAGCTCGTTCAGGCCTCCTTTTCCTCCTTTCTTCCCTTGCTTGTCTTGGGTCAATTGTTCGACCCTGAGTAGACTCACTCATGCACTTCTTACTTCCTGAGGTTCTTCGTGATTCTCTGGATTATCTAGCTTGATGGACCTTAAAATTGCCTTGATAAACCACTTCCACCAGATTGGTGCATGGAACAAACCAAAGGGCTCTATGGATCTAAGATAATCCTTGCAGTATGTGGCCTTGATCTTACGTATCACATCACTGGGAAACCGTGGATAATATTCTTGAATAAATATGTCCTCCCACTCTTGTCGTTCTTCTTCGTATGGAACCCAGTTACAAAACTTTCCAAAAAATCACATGTGTTTACCAATGCCCCTCTCTCATTTGACTCCTCACGGCCACTCCTAAGTCCTTCTGATCCTAGCAGTCATGCCGGTTTTTTTTTGAACTCCTAAACCCTGGTTCTCACACGCAAAATATATGCGCCGCGATATCCCGTAGCTACTAACTAGCTAGTGATCTCCTGGCAAACGCACCAAAAAATGACTGGCCTTCCTACTCTCTAGTCCAACGTACTAAATGCCCACTAAAATAGTGAATGCGTCCTAAATAACAACCACACACAGCCTAAATCCTAGAAACACACACCTAAAAGACATCTTTTTGTATGAAATAATTTACAATGTTTTATTCACACACACCCACAAAGACACACAAATGGAAAAGAACAAACTACTATGACCCAACAGATCATCAAGACACAACTTCACCATTCTAAACTGAATAAAGAAATTTAATGTCAAAATGGTTTTGTGTAAGTTGTTTCCAGGAACTTAATGAAAAAGAACCAATATTTCCAACACTTCCACGTTTCAGTCAATCTGCAACAGCATCACTGCATTCAACATTTGGCTAATCTTCACTTCACTCCACTCTTCACTCTCTCTCTTTCACACTTCAAAACTCTTTCTTTCTTTCTTCTTTCTCTCTACTCACTATTCTCGTGAACTCTCTTCTTCTTCTTCTTTCTTTCTCTTCCTCCTCCTCCTCCTCCTCCTCCTCCTCCTCCTCCTCCCGTTCTTCACGTTAGCCAGAGAAAGAAACGCTCCCTCTCTCTTTCTCTTATATGCTCTCAAGAGGTTGGCGGGTACCAACGGGTGCTAAAACTACCCACCCTTCCATTTTTAATTTGAAACTTTTCATTTGTAACCACATTAAGGTCTCCAAACTTGCGTTCCCACCTAACCATCCTCAAAGCTTGAGCTCGAAAATCATCATACTAACCCTCGTTCTCTCCCCCTCGATCTCTCTCTTCTCTGTACCCACTTACATACAACCTCCTCTTTATGTACAAAACAATGTTAACCGTCACCATTCCCATGCAATGTGCATACACCAATGGACAACATCGACAATCATGATGCATGCAAATACCATGACATTCCACACACACATGCTTTCAAATACTATGGAAATGCATCCAAAATGACATAATTGACCCTATTTAAACCCTAAAAATTGCTAAAAATGGCTTCGATCCAGGGGTCATCAACCATCTATTTTTTTCATTAATAAATATATATTTTTATACAATGCTAAGTGTATCGTCCCTATAAGACCAAAAGCTTATGAAAGACTGGAGAGTTTGGTTATACCAAGCCTAGGGACTTTTTAGACAAAGGTACACTCTATTAGCATTTAAATCCAAGATTGTCTTGGATATTCAGAATTTTATGAAAGCAAGAAGGATTTCTAAGAGGAGTAGGCTATCATGGTTTATACCTCTCCATGCATTTTTGGCATGTTTTCGAGAAGCAAACATGAAGAGGACAAAAGCAATGGCTATCTACACATATATCTAAGTTTGACTTGGATAATGAAGTTGGAGCTGAATGGAAAGTGAATGAAGTCATACATAGTGGTGATCTTATAAAATATAATGCTTGCATGGTGATGGCATACAACATCTCTTGACAAACTTTGTGCATTCGCTTAAAGTAAAAATGATGGAAAAAGAGTAGAGGGACTTGGATGCCATTGGATTTAAAGGAACAATTTGTGTAGTATGACCCAACAGTCAACTTGAGTGACGATGACAATAGAGTCATCCCTATAAATACAAAATAGACATTGAGGGGATGTGCGTATGTCCTTGGAATTACCATTAGATGCCTTACCATTAGACTAAAAATTTAAGGTAGATGGCATTATGGTGGAAAGAAGGTCCGAAAATACTTTTAGTTGTATGAAATATTTGCCCCCTCTAATCTTGAAGTTTTCTTAATACAATATATTTTGAACCCATCTATTCTCTCGATTAATTTTGTAAAATAGTTATTCAACATTATTCAAACAAGACAACCAATGTAAAATGGGAAACTAAACTCAATATTAATTTCATATATATATTTATTACAATGGTATCTTTCCAAATTGGTTGGTTACAATGTATGAGAATAAAAAAACTATCTACTTTGGCAGGTCAGTGTCCATATAAGCTTTGGCTTCTTCTCCTTCCTTGGTCAGCTTAGACTTTGATTTCTTGGATGTTTTCTTTGACTTGGCCTCTTTTTCCTTAGATTGTTTCTATTTTCGAGAAGCCTTTCCCTTCATCGAGTCTATCGTTTTCTTCTTCCCGAATTTCAATGGAGATACTGTGGGAAGTCCTTTCTTTTTCAATGGCTTCTTTCCCATCATAGGTGGGATTGCTGGTGGTGGTGAATCTAGATCTGTGGGAAGATCCACACGATTGTCGAGCATTAATTTGATTTCCTTTGCTCTCACCCACCAGATATATGTGTCTCTATAACATGAAGTTGTGAACTATAAAACATTATGACGAAAATCTTAGTATATATTAATAGGATATGAAATTTTAAGGAAAATATTAAAAAAATTCACAACTCTTTTTGATGTGTATTGAAAATAATCACAGCTACTCTTTTTGATATGTCTACTGGAAATTTTGTGTCTACTGGAAATTTTGATTGCATGTATCTCCATGTGTTTGCTCTACCACTCTCCATCCACATGAGCTTCCACTACTTTATAATGGAACCGACAGTCCTTGTTTAGACTTTTAATTAAAGCTTTATAGCAAACTTAAAAGTTATCATTTATATTATTATAACTTACAGGAAAAATAAAAAACTTATGTGGAGTTTTATTGTCGGAGGAGTGGAGGATGGAGTGTTTCTAATGTGCTTATTATGTGTTTAGATGTCCTGTAAAATAACAAACCACATAAATTATTCAATCTAATACAAATTGAATCTTAAACACAATCTCTATTAAAATAAAAAATTTACAATTTGGCTTCTCCATGCATACCAAACATGGAATTTAAGAAACATGTCTTTCTTTTCTTAATATCAATTATAATTACACTCCAATGGCTCCTATAAAATAGAGAAAAGAAAAAAAATTGATAGAGATGTATAAAAGGACATAAAACAAAGTACAACATACTTAAAATAAAATACTTACATTTCATTATAAGCAGGGATTTAATATTCACGTGATCATAAGATTTTTTGTGGTAATAACACACGTGATCATAAGATTTTTTGTGGTAATAACACATGTGAACAAGTTATTCACATGTTCTCATGTTACCGTTCACAAAATAACAGGTCACTTGCCATTTTGGGAACCCCTTAAAAGCTTGGCTACACATGGGAATAAGCTATTCACATGTTCTCATGTTACCATCTTCACATAATAGTAGGTCAGTGGGCCACCTAAGAAGATTTTTTATGCTCGACAAAGATAAATTTTTTAGGCCCTTGTGAAAGCTTTGTGAATATAACATGTGATCACAAGATTTTTTGTGTTATTAACATATGTTATTAACATGTTCACACGTTTTCGTTTACGTCAGTGAAATCCCTGATTATAAGGTATAATTACATATTGCACCTTTTCAAAGTCGCATCTCCTCAACCATTCTTTCAGCCTACTAAAAATGGTGCTTGTTTCTCTTAAATAAAGAGACTATGGGGTCTAATATAAAAATAACATAATAGGCCTTTGAGGGTAGGGTGGCCAACAGAAGCCTACAAAAACAAATAAGAGGATAAAATAGGCATTTATTGCTGATTTTAAGGCTGATTTGAATGCCTCTTTTGAGATGTCAGATTTGGGGCATTTGCATCATTATTTGGGGATACAATTTAAGCAGTGTGATGGAGGTATTGCTTTGTGTCAGACAAAGTATATTGAGACATTGTTGCGGAGATTTGGCCTTGAAGACTGCAAGCCTATTGCTACTCTAATGGAGACAGGCTTGAAGTTGAGTCTTCATGATGCTGGAGATCACTTTGATGTCACACTCTATCAGACAGCTGCTGTTGATTGCCTCATCTATGTATGCATTACGAGGCCAGACATTCAGTTTACAGTCTCACAAGTGAGCAGGTTTATGCATAGCCCAGGGTCTCAGCATTGGAAGGCAGTTAAACGCATCTTTCGCTACTTGAGTGGCACCATACATCTTGGGTTGTTTTATCCCAAGGGGGGATCGTTGCCACTAGATTTACATGCTTTTTCCGGACTCAGATTGGGCTGGTTGCTATGACACAAGAGTGTCCACAAGTGGTTTTTGTTTCATGCTCGGTAGCTCATGCATATCTTGGTTGAGCAAGAAGCAACCTACTGTGGCCACTTCTAGTTGTGAAGCTGAGTACAGGGAGGGAAGCTTTCACAGAGCTACGGTTGAGTGTGTGTGGCTCAGACGGCTTATGGCTGATTTGGGTGTTGGACAGGAGTCTGCCACCTCTTTCTACACTGACAGTCAGAGCGCATTGGCAGTTGCGAGAAACCCAATTTTTCATGCTCGCACAAAGCACATTGAGGTGCATTATCACTATGTCAGGGAGAGACTCTCAGCAGGAGAGATCAGCTTGGCCTATGTGCCCACACAGGACAACCTCGCCAATCTTTTCACAAAGGCACTTCCTCGTGAGAAGTTCGAAGCTTTCCGCAAAGCTTTGGGCTTGCTCCCCTTTGTGGATTGATCTACTTTGGGCATGGCACTCCCCTATACATGAGTGCCAGCTCTCATTCACACCATCACTCCCAGGGGGGATTTGTTGCCATATACATAGGCAGTGATATGTGTGAACACACTTAGGACCGCCGGGGCACTTTTTCCGTCTTTAGGAGGTTTTTTCCCCCGGCTTGTGTATATGCCCATCCTTCTAGGGCTAACTTATCTTTTGTACATTGACACAATCTAATACACTTTGTGTTGTGTGCATTCTTGCTTCTTCTTCTCCAAGCTTTGTGTGCTTTCCTGCAACCCTAATTCCAACATGGTTAAAGGGATGGATACATGCAAAGGCTTAGGTATATCAAGTAATTCCATGAAAAACAATCCAAAGGACAATGATTCAATCCCCATATCTTTTCATCAAAGTGAAGCTTTAAAAAAAATCTTGAACCTTCACGGTTGGATACATGTAAAGGCTCTGGCATATCAAGTAATTCCATGAAAAGCAGTCCAAAGGTGAATGATTAAGTAATGTCACGAAAAGCAACATATCACAATAAATCTATACATGTAATCTCAAAAAGACATGAATCTTTACATGTAATCTAAAAAACATAATAGAAACATATCACAATAAATCTATATGAGGCTATCTATGTCTCATTTTTCTAATTGTAGTTTCGATAATAAACATATTGGAATGCCATTGAGATGGATGTGGACGACACATAAATAAGGTGATTTTTGAGACTTGCATGCATTGTGAGTCTTGTCGATTCAAAGTGCACAAATCCATCTCATATTATCCATGTCTCATTTCTCTAATTACAGTTATGAATTACTAATAAAACAATCAATCAACCACCAATAGCAAACAACCAAAAGGAAGACCATAGCCAAAATAAAAGTACAATGAAAGAACTAGAGTTCAACCTCATCTTCAATGAGGTTAACCCTTGCTAAAGTATCTATCTCAATGTCCATGCCTATATCCAAATCTACAAAGAGATCAATATTTCCACTATTAGAATCATCACTATGAGAGGCAATATCATCATCTCCAATAGCACGATCAATATTTCCACTATTAGAATCATCACTATGAGAGGCAATATCATCATCTCCAATAGCACGATAAATATTTCCACTATTAGAATCATCACTATGAGAGGCAATATCATCATCTCCAATAGCACGATCATCATCTCCAATGGCACGATCATCAGCAATGTTTTCCAAGCTATCTCCCTCCATAGTGGAGTTGACATGCTCCTCCATATGCTCAATGTGGGTGAATGTACTATAAATGGCTCTTAAACGTGGTGAGATTGGGATTATATGCCATCATCTCTTATTGTCAATTATTCGTTGACACACAACCTATTCAAGCAAAAAGATACATCATATAAAAAAATTACATCTCTACTATCTGTAAATGCAGAAATTGTAATTACCAATAATTATATATACCTATTCACAATGTTGTGGTAACACTAGAGTCCCATCCTTTCCTTGCCAAAAATTTGTAGAGTCAATGGTCACAAAGCCACTTGCATGATGCCTAATTGTTGCATTAGGACCTCTTTCCACTACATCCTTAAACCACTTGACATCCAAAATATATACAAAGAAGCTTCGAAAGTCAAGCTTAATGATATTTTGGATCAATCCACAATAATCATTCATGGCTCCATGGGCTCCCTCAAAGCTTGCAATTACCCCACAATCTTGGGTATTCCTCTTCTCATCAATCCTTTGTGTGCGAAAATGTTTACCCTCCGACCACAAAGCATTAAACATTGTGCACTATACCAAGACAAAAAAATTTAAAAATACCTCAAAACGAATTTTTGCAAGTTTAACATACTAAAATATGATTGAGAACACAAATTTGTTTACCTTCTTGAAGCATCCTCAGGCATACTCCCACTCCTCCAATGTGATATGCATGTTTTTGTCTTGCGCCACTCTCTCCATCTCCTCATATAGACAATCTACATCAAGATTCTTGCGAAGTGATCATAGGTACTCCGGGTATGGCACACTACGTCCATTGCGCTTATGGAATGCTGACCTTTCACTTTGTCTTCTTGCATTTTCATCCTCATACTTTGCCACCCATCTTCTCATCACATCACTATTAAAGCACACAAAAGATATTAAGCTTACTATGCATCTTTGTATCCATGACTTTGGTCTTTCCCTTTCCTTGACTTTGTATCCATGACTTTGGTCTTTCCCTTTCCTTGAGGAACATGAGAGGTCATCCTCAAGTCTTCTTCATTGCTCCATAGGCGAGGAAGAGAGAGATTCACTTGGCAAGGTATTCTGAGATATAAACAAGAGATTCTTGTACCAACCAAATACTACCTCTTGGCTTTGCATTTTGCCTTACAAAATTCTTCACTCAAGGTCTTCATGAAACGCTCAAGAAAGAACATCCATCGAGCATGCACAGTGCCACATATGACAATTTGATCAATTAAATGAACGATAAGATGTCGTTGGCTTGTGAGAATTGACCGTTGGGAATGTCTCCTCCACCAAAGAAACCACCTCCACTGCCATGACCCTTGCATAGTCAAGTGTACATGGATTGATTTCCTTTGAGCTCACATATCTACAATGCAAAACAATAAACAAATCATTTTGAGGAAAACGTGTGTAGAAAATTGACTATGAGGGTTTGGGGTACAAACCTCACAAGCTCCCCCATCTTATAAATCATATCTCGCATGCTTAGTGGATGTGGAGGGACTCCCATCCAAGAACGAACAAATTTGGGATGATGATGAGGGAGAAATCGACGATGATTCTCATATATCACTTTCTTCAAGCTCTCTGGCTTAGATGCCACCAATGATGGACCACAAATAGGACATACATGGTATCTAGATGTGGAGAGACCTAAACAACATACACATTTAAGCATGTCAAAAAACAATTCAATGATAATAAAGAATCATCATGAATAGAAACCCATTGACTCACTTGAACACTCGCATAACTAGGAAAGTTGTGCATCGTCCACATTAAGATGGCCTTCAAGAGAAAGTCTCATGAAGATGGAGGCCAACATATGTCATGCACATGGATACCTCTCCAAAGTATCTCAAGCTCATCAATCAAGGGCTCAAGATATATATCCATATTCTTTAACTTATGTTTCCCAGGAATGAGAAGGGATAACATGACATGTCCTTTCTTTATTGCCATGGATGGAGGAATGTTGTAATTCACCACTACCACTAGCCATATACTATATGAGGTGCTCTTGATTCCGAAAGGATTAACACCATCCATACCCAATCCAAGTCTTAAATGTCTAGGCTCTTCCTTGAAGCTTGGCCATATTTCCTCGATGTGCTTCCATGCAGGAGTGCCTGTGGCTATTCTCATCTTTTCATCATTAGATTGATGAGAGGAATGCCATGACATGAGCTTTGCAATATAGCTACCTACCCAGCAGCCTTGGTGGAAGACACAACAAACACAAGGGGCACCATCAACACAATGCTGGAAACAAAAATTTCTGAAAATACCACACAGAGATACCTCAAAAACCCTGTATTCCACAAGATAATGAAAACTCGCACACTTATCCACAAATAATGCAAAAAGAAGATTCCTCTTTCACAAATCAGCTGGCTCCACTCGGCTTGCCTCTACACTTCAAGCCTGTTGACGTTGCCACCTTATCTTCAGCACAGCAGCCACAATCACCTTCAGCTACAGCCTTCGCCACACACAAACAAACAAGGCCACCCAAACCTGAAAGACCCTCTGTCTCCGCCTGCAGCCACCCTTCTCAACACCAGCAACTCATCCAAGGCCTCAACGGTGGCCTACCAGCCACGTCTGCGCACACCAAAGGAAAAAAACCCGGCCATTGTTCTTTACCGGCTGTCTGACCTTCCGGTCGGCCACCCTCGCATCTCACCAGGCTCTGCAGCTCTTCGCCTGCAACCACAGCTCTTGATTCTCTTGTCCAGAGGCAGCTACCACCTCCTTTGCACCATCCTTTGCTTCAATTACCAACTTCTATTTTGCTGCCAGCACCTGCCGCCACGCATGCCATCACAAAACCAGAGACTCTGCCTTTCACTCCTTTCCTCCACATTCACCCTTGCCCACACCAGCAAGGCATCTCTTTACACAAGGTGTCTTCCCCACTTCATCTGCACTCTCTGCAAAATCACCTCTCTGGTCTGCTGCCACAGCAAGGCGATTCCTCTCTACTTTACACCCCCGACTCCACGTTTTCGAAGCCTCGCTCCAGGTGGCAACCTTCACCACCTTTGCTCACCCTTAATCACCCCCCGCGAGCCCAGCTGCTACCAAACCGGCTTCTTCTCTGTCACCAGCCACTCTGCGCACCCAGAGCGACCTCCAGTCCTTCGCCTACCCTGTGTGTACCCTTGGCGGCCACCACACCTTCTTCACGTCTGCTGCAGCTTACACGAACCCCTAGCCTCCCTTTGCGCTTGCAGCTGCACCCAAGAGCCCTCACCTTCATACAAGGTGGCCACTCAGCCACTCACCTCTACGCAGCCACAATACCCGCCAGGCCTCCTTCGCGAACAAGGCCGCTAGTCCCCTTCTCCGTTGGCTCCCCCAGTCGATGCCACCAGCAGCCCTTGCAAAACACAAGCCGCAGTTCACCAAGGCTCACGACCAAGGCGGCTCCCTGCTACTGCTCTCATTTCGATCACCAGAGAGGCGTCGTTTTTACAAGGCCGCAACCTACACTCCTAGCTGGCGTTCAACCTTCTCGCCTTCACGTTGTGCTGGCGAGTTGCTGGTAGCAAAATAAACGACCAAATGGACTATTTCATAAATTGGCCACGTTATTATATCATTTTTTTTTCTAAAACCTCAATTATGGTCACAATCAATTCAGCATATCCCTTCCATCAAAAATTCTAGTGCCATCTCCTCCGCTGCCGTGCACACGTAGCCATCTCAGCCTTCCATTTCACAATAAAGATCTAACTCATGCACTCATTAAATTGGCATCCTAACCATTAATTGCCCAACTACTTTCACACTTCTTTAAAACACAGCTTGCAAGTGCCCAGTTATTTGGGACGCGTACACAAACCAAGCGGCTGAACAGCTGATATTATCTCAGTAACCCACATTCAGACAAGCCTGTACATGCTCACAGCAAAACCGTCCACCCTGTACATCTGCCAACGCATTCAAAGGCCAAGCTCTTTACACCTGCTATGTATCCATATGTACACAAGCCAAAAAAACCTTTCAAAAAAACTCCTAACATACTTTGCCAACCACCTAGCCTGCAGGACATTCATGTCCTAGCAGTTAGTATCCATAAACTATCAGCCTCTTCCTTTCATTCAAAACGAAGGGCATCTCACCATTCTGACTATCCTCTTCATGCACACTCTTAGCATCACCAAAAACTGGGTCTGCATAACCCTCATCCACATCTTTTTCTCCTTGGATCAATCCCAAACATACTTGGGCCTTACTTGCCCACTGCACATCCACAGTTAAAAGCATATGCATTAACATTTTGCAACCAAAATCCTTGGGCTTTTGATTACCTAGCTCATAAGCATTCAGTGTTGTGGAAAAATTTCCGTCTTTTTCCAGCATAGCATTCCCAGACCTCATAATCCCAATTTCACCTGACTCTGGCTCCCACATGCCGCGTTTCTCAAGCATTAGTTCTTCTTCAACCGGTTCAATAACAAAATTCCCAGAATCTAGCAGATAGGCATTGCTCTCACTCACCAGATCAGCCGTGATCAGCTTTCTACTTCCACTGTCCTCTTCGGAAGAGAGACTCATTTCCAATGGTGCTTCAAGCATCATCTTGTCCTCTACTTCCTCATTGCCAACCACCTTTGGTTCTTCTTCAGGCTCAAGATTTTCCCTTGTCTCACCCCTCGTGTCAAATCCTGCTAGATCCTCCATTTGCAGTCCATCTCCTTCAATCTCTTCGTCTATTTACTCTTCCACACCATCCTCTTCTTGTTGACCATCTTCTGTCTCTCCCCTCGTGTCAAATCTTGCTAGATCCTCCATTTGCAGTCCATCTCCTTCAATCTCTTCGTCTACTTGCTCTTCCCCACCATCCTCTTCTTGTTGACCATCTTCTGTCTCTCCCCTCCTCCCCTTAGGTTCCTGAACTGGCTCTTTAAGCCAAGAGAAGCATCTGTTGACTTCTAAATCCCTGCCTATAATTGGCAAAACCATTTTCTCTGCAAGAATTTTCTCTGCTTGAACTTTAGAAGCATAAATAACATCACTTAACACACCCTGACTAGTGGAAACATTATCAGAAATCTGGTAATTCTCATAACCATAAGCTGGCATAACTTCCACCGCTATAGACTTCACAGTGCTCTCATTAAACTGCCCAAAATCCTTGGCGACTACCTTAGGATTTACCTGGTACATTCCCCTCCCAATTTGTTGGTACATAGTAGGTGTTTGTTGCACTAAATCAACTTGGACCATATTCACATCAAGACAACCATTCTTGACCACTTCGTCCTCCTTGATCATCCCATAATCTGCCATTTTCTTCAGCTTCCATTCTTTCTCTTTCGCAATCCTCAACGCCTCTTCATAAGTAGAAGGTTGCTTCAAGTCCACTTTTACCAACAAACTTTGCTTCAAACCTGCTATGAATCGTATCTTCTTCACAAACATGGGGGGAACTTCTGTGTGAAGAGATAAACACCATCTTGTCCATAGCTCACTGAAAATTGTAACATAACTTGCCACACTCTCGCTTTAAACCTTGCTTCAGCTGCTGGAGCTCCTGCCAAACGTCAGTGGGATCTTCTCTTCTCTGAAAGTCCTTTATAAGGGCTTCTCTCAGGTTTTCCACCATCGTCATTCCAGATGGGCTACCAATCGTTCTTTTTGCTTCAAACCCTTGAAGCCATGTACCCACTGTGCCCTTCAAAAAGATCTGGAAGAGCCTTAAAATTTGATCCGGATTATCCACATGGTTGGTAATACATGCTACCTCCATTTGCTCCAAGAAATCCTCTACATCCTCATTCTTATCACCGTGAAATTCAGGATAAGCAAACGCCATGGTTGCAACCTTTAAACTAAAGGAACCTGAAGAAAGATCCTCAGTGGGGGGCACCAAAAAACTGTCGGGAGGCTGGGAAAAGAAGAAATGCCTCTATAGCTACCTACCCACAGCAGCAGCCTTGGAAGACACAACAAACACAAGGGGCACCACCAGCACAATGCTGGAAAGAGAAATTTCTCAAAATACCACACAGAGATACCTCAAAAACCCTGTATTCCACAAGATAATGAAAACTCGCACACTTATCCACAAACAATGCAAAAAGAAGATCCCTCTTTCACAAATCAGCTGGCTGCACTCGGCTTACCTCTACACTTCAAGCCTGTCGATGTTGCCACCTTATCTTCAGTAGCAGCCACAATCACCTTCAGCTCTATAGCCTTCGCCACACACAAACAGACAAGGCCACCCAAACCTGAAAGACCCTCTGTCTCCGCCTGCAGCCACCCTTCTCAACTGACCACCAGCAACTCATCCAAGGCCTCAACAGTGGCCTACAAGCCACCTCTGCGCACACCAAAGGAAAAAAACCCGGCCACTGTTCTTTACCTGCTGTCTGACCTTCCAGTCGGCCACCCTTGCATCTCACCAGGCTCTGCAGCTCTATGCCTGCACCCAGGGCTCTTGATTCTCTTGTCCAGAGGCGGCTACCACCTCCTTTGCACCATCCTTTGCTTCAGTTACCAACTTTTGTTTTGCTGCCAGCAGCTGCCACGCATGCCATCAAAACCAGAGACCCTGCCTTTCACTCCTTTCCTCCACGTTCACCCTTGCCCACACCAGCAAGGCGTCTCTTTACACAAGGTGTCTGCCCCACTTCATCTGCACGCTCTGCAAAATCACCTCTCTAGTTTGCTGCCATAGCAAGGCGATTCCTCTCTACTTTACACCCCCGACTCCACGTTTTCGAAGCCTCGCTCTAGGCAGCAACCTTCACCACCTTTGCTCACCCTTAATCACCCGCGAGCCCAGCTGCTACCAAACCGGCTTCTTCTCTATCGCCAGCCACTTTGCGCACCCATAGTGACCTCCAGCCCTTTGCCTACCCTGTGCGTACCCTTGGCGGCCACCACGCCTTCTTCACGTCTGCTACAGCTTAGACGAACCCCTGGCCTCCCTTTGCGCTCGCAGCTGCACCCAAGAGCCCTCACCTTCATACAAGGTGGCCACTCATTTGCCACTCACCTCAACGCAGCCACAATACCCGCCAGGCCTCCTTCGCGAACAAGGCCGCTAGTCCCCTTCTCCATTGGCTCCCCCAGTCAATGCCACCAGCAGCCCTTGCAAAACACAAGCCGCAGTTCACCAAGGCTCACGACCAAGGCGGCTCCCTGCTGCTCTCATTTCGATCACCAGAGAGGCGTCCTTTTTACAAGGCCGCAACCTACACTCCCAGCTGGCATTCTCCAACCTTCTCGCCTTCACATTGTGCTGGCGAATTGCTGGCAGCAAAATAAACGGCCAAGTGGACTATTTCATAAATTGGCCAGGTTATTATATCATTTTTTTTTCTAAAACCTCAATTATGGTCACAATCAATTCAGCATATCCCTTCCATCATAAATTCTAGTGCCATCTCCTCCGCTGCTACCGTGCACAGGTAGCCATCTCAGCCTTCCATTTCACAATAAAGATCTAACTCATGCACTCATTAAATTGGCTTCCTAACCATTAATTGCCCAACTACTTTCACACTTCTTTAAAACACAGCCTGCAAGTGCCCAGTTAATTGGGATGCATACACAAACCAAGCGACCGAACAGCTGATATCGTCTTAGTAACCCACATTCCAGACAAGCCTGTACATGCTCAGAGCAAAACCGTCCACCCTGTACATCTGCCAACGCATTCAAAGGCCAAGCTCTTTACACCTACTATGCATCCATAAGTACACAAGCCAAAAACACCTTTCAGAAAAACTCCTAACATACTTTGCCAACCACCTAGCCTGCAGGACATTCATGTCCTAGCAGTTAGTATCCATAAACTGTCAGCCTCCAGGGTCAAAAGGCCACTGTTGCATGTCTCTTCCAAATATACACACCTGCCCATCTATTTCTTCTAGGTGATATACCAATTAGGAGTTCCTTTCATTCAAAACGAAGGGCATCCCAAACATACTTGGGCCTTACTTGCCCACTCCACAGCCACAGTTAAAAGCATATGCATTAACATTTTACAACCAAAATCCCTGGGCTTTTGATTACCTGGCTCATAAGCATTCAGTGTTGTGGAAAAATTTTCGTCTTTTTCCAGCATAGCATTCCCAGACCTCATAATCCCAATTTAAGGTGACTCTGGCTCCCACATGTCGGGTTTCTCAAGCATTATTCTTCTTCAACCGGTTCAATAAGAAAATTCCTAGAATCCAGTAGATAGGCATTGCTCTCACTCACCAGATCATCCGTGATCAGCTTTCTACTTCCACTGTCCTCTTCGGAAGAGAGACTCATTTCCGAAGGTGCTTCAAGCATCATCTTGTCCTCTACTTCCTCATTGCCAACCACCTTTGGTTCTTCTTCAGGCTCAAGATTTTCCCTTGTCTCACCCCTCGTGTCAAATGCTGCTAGATCCTCCATTTGCAGTCCATCTCCTTCAATCTCTTCGTCTACTTGCTCTTCCACACCATCCTTTTCTTGTTGACCATCTTCTGTCTCTCCCCTCGTGTCAAATCCTGCTAGATCCTCCATTTGCAGTCCATCTCCTTCAATCTCTTCGTCTACTTGCTCTTCCACACCATCCTCTTCTTGTTCACCATCTTCTGTCTCTCCCCTCCTCCCCTTAGGTTCGTGAACTGGCTCTTTAAGCCAAGAGAAGCATCTATTGACATCTAAATCCCTGCCTATAATTGGCAAAACCTTATTCTCTACAAGAATTTTCTCTGCTTGAACTTTAGAAGCATAAATAACATCACTTAACACACCCAGACTAGTGGAAACATTATCAGAAATCTGGTAATTCTCATAACCATAAGCTGGCATAACATCCACCGCTATGGACTTCACAGTGCTCTCATTAAACTGCCCAAAATCCTCGACGACTACCTTAGGATTTACTTGGTACATTCCCCTACCAATTTGTTGGTACATAGTAGGTGTTTGTTGCACTAAATCAACCTAGACCATATTCACATCAAGACAACCATTCTTGACCACTTCATCCTCCTTGATCATCCCATAATCCGCCATTTTCTTCAGCTTCCATTCTTTCTCTTTCGTAATCCTCACCGCCTCTTCATAAGTAGAAGGTTGCTTCAAGTCCACTTTTACCAACAAACTTTGCTTCAAACCTGCTATGAATCGCATCTTCTTCACAAACATGGGGGGAACTTCTGTTTCAAGAGCTAAACACCATCTTGTCCATAGCTCACTGAAAATTGTAACATAACTTGCCACACTCTGGCTTTCACCTTGCTTCAGCTACTGGAGCTCCTGCCAAATGTCATTGGGATCTTCTCTTCTCTGAAAGTCCTTTATAAGGGCTTCTCTCAGGTTTTCCACCATCGTCATTCCAGATGGGCTACCAATCGTTCTTTTTGCTTCAAACCCTCGAAGCCATGTACCCGCTGTGTCCTTCAAAAAGATCTGGAAGTGCCTTAAAATTTGATCTAACACCATATTGGGAAATATGGGAATTTCCCACAAGTTTGGGACACGTGGTCAAAAGTTTGGATTAACCATAACTTGAACACCACTAA
This sequence comes from Cibotium barometz, assembly GCF_041138505.1. Lineage (NCBI taxonomy): Eukaryota > Viridiplantae > Streptophyta > Polypodiopsida > Cyatheales > Cibotiaceae > Cibotium > Cibotium barometz. The sequence continues at coordinate 4,556,924 of NC_141074.1, forward strand.
TCCAAAATGAGTGCTTTATAGCTCTTTAGATTCTATTTTTCAAGTGCTTTCCAACGATAGGTCATATGATAGGGTTTTGAGAAACTTACAAACATGTTATCCATGTCCCCTTTTTTAAGTATTCAAAAATAGGAATTGGGAAATTCCCAAATTCACTAATATGGTGTTATTTGGATTATCCACATGGTTGGTAATACATGCTACCTCCATTTGCTCCACATCCTCAATCTTATCACCGTGAAATTCCGGATAAGCAAACGCCATGGTTACAACCTTTAAACTGAAGGAACCTGAAGAAAGATCCTCAGTGGGGGGCACCACCAAAAAACTATCACGAGGCTGGGAAAAGAAGAAATGCCTCTATAGCTACCTACCCAGCAGCCTTGGAAGACACAACAAACACAAGGGGCACCACCAGCACAATGCTAGAAACAAAAATTTTTGAAAATACCACACAAAGATACCTCAAAAACCATGTATTCCACAAGATAATGAAAACTTGCACACTTATCCAAAAATAATGCAAAAAGAAGATCCCTCTTTCACAAATACGCTTGCTCCACTCGGCTTGCCTCTACACTTCAAGCCTGTCGACGTTGCCACCTTATCTTCAGCAGCAGCCACAATCACCTTCAGCTACAGCCTTTGCCACACACAAACAAACAAGGCCACCCAAACCTGAAAGACCCTCTGTCTCCGCCTGTAGCCACCCTTCTTAACTGACCACCACCAACTCATCCAAGGCCTCAACGGTGGCCTGCCAGCCACCTCTGCGCACACCAAAGGAAAAAAACCCGGCCACTGTTCTTTACCTGCCTGACCTTCGAGTCGGCCACCCTCGCATCTCACCAGGCTCTGCAGCTCTTCGCCTGCACCCACGGCTCTTGATTCTCTTGTCCAGAGGTGGCTACCACCTCCTTTGCACCATCCTTTGCTTCAGTTACCAACTTCTGTTTTGCTGCCAGCAGAGCTGCCATGCATGCCATCAAAACCAGAGACCCTGCCTTTCACTCCTTTCCTCCACGTTCACCCTTGCCCACACCAGCAAGGCATCTCTTTACACAAGGTGTCTGCCCCACTTCATCTACACGCTCTGCAAAATCACCTCTCTAGTTTGCTGCCACAGCAAGGCGATTCCTCTCTACTTTACACCCCCGACTCCACGTTTTCGAAGCCTCGCTCCAGGTGGCAACCTTCACCACCTTTGCTCACCCTTAATCACCCGCGAGCCCAGCTGCTACCAAACCGGCTTCTTCTCTGTCGCCAGCCACTTTGCGCACCCAGAGCGAACTCCAGCCCTTCGCCTACCCTGTGCGTACCCTTGGCGGCCACCACGCCTTCTTCACGTCTGCTACAGCTTAAACGAACCCCTGGCCTCCCTTTGCACTTGTAGCTGCACCCAAGAGCCCTCACCTTCATACAAGGTGGCCACTCAGCCACTCACCTCTACGCAGCCACAATACCCGCCAGGCCTCCTTCGCGAACAAGGCCGCTAGTCCCCTTCTTCATTGGCTCCCCCAGTCGATGCCACCAGCAGCCCTTGCAAAACACAAGCCGCAGTTCACCAAGGCTCACGACCAAGGTGGCTCCCTGCTACTGGTCTCATTTTGATCACCAGAGAGGCGTCATTTTTACAAGGCCGCAACCTACACTCCTAGCTGGCGTTCAACCTTCTCGCCTTCACGTTGTGCTGGCGAGTTGCTGGTAGCAAAATAAACGACCAAATGGACTATTTCATAAATTGGCCACGTTATTATATCTTTTTTTTTTAATTTTTTTCTAAAACCTCAATTATGGTCACAATCAATTCAGCATATCCCTTCCATCATAAATTCTAGTGCCATCTCCTCTGCTACCGTGCACAGGTAGCCATCTCAGCCTTCCATTTCACAATAAAGATCTAACTCATGCACTCATTAAATTGGCATCCTAACGATTAATTGCCCAACTACTTTCACACTTCTTTAAAACACAGCCTGCAAGTGCCCAGTTATTTGGGACGCGTACACAAACCAAGCGGTCGAACAGCTGATATCGTCTCAGTAACCCACATTCCAGACAAGCCTGTACATGCTCACAGCAAAACCGTCCACCCTGTACATCTGCCAACGCATTCAAAGGCCAAGCTCTTTACACGTGCTATGCATCCATATGTACAGAAGCCAAAAACACCTTTCAGAAAAACTCCTAACATACTTTGCCAACCACCTAGCCTGCAGGACATTCATGTCCTAGCAGTTAGTATCCATAAACTGTCAGCCTCCATGGTCAAAAGGCCACTGTTGCATGTCACTTCCAATTATACACACCTGCCCATCTATTTCTTCTAGGTGATATACCAATTGGGAGTTCCTTTCATTCAAAACGAAGGGCATCTCACCATTCTGACTATCCTCTTCATGCGCACTCTTAGCATCACCAAAAACTGGGTCTGCATAACCCTCATCCACATCTTTTTCTCCTTGGATCAATCCCAAACATACTTGGGCCTTACTTGCCCACTGCACAGCCACAGTTAAAAGCATATGCATCAACATTTTGCAACCAAAATCCCTGGGCTTTTGATTACCTGGCTCATAAGCATTCATTGTTGTGGAAAAATTTCCGTCTTTTCCAGCATAGCATTCCCAGACCTCATAATCCCAATTTCACCTGACTCTGGCTCCCACATGCCGAGTTTCTCAAGCATTAGTTCTTCTTCAACCGATTCAATAAGAAAATTCCTAGAATCCAGCAGATAGGCATTGCTCTCACTCACCAGATCATCCGTGATGATCAGCTTTCTACTTCCACTGTCCTCTTCGGAAGAGAGACTCATTTTCGAAGGTGCTTCAAGCATCATCTTGTCCTCTACTTCCTCATTGTCAACCACCTTTGGTTCTTCTTCAGGCTCAAGATTTTCCCTTGTCTCACCCCTCATGTCAAATCCTGCTAGATCCTCCATTTGCAGTCCATATCCTTCAATCTCTTCGTCTACTTGCTCTTCCACACCATCCTCTTCTTGTTGACCATCTTCTTTCTCTCCCCTCGTGTCAAATCCTGCTAGATCCTCCATTTGCAGTCCATCTCCTTCAATCTCTTTGTCTACTTGCTCTTCCACACCATCCTCTTCTTGTTGACCATCTTGTGTCTCTCCCCTCCTCCCCTTAGGTTCCTGAACTGGCTCTTTAAGCCAGGAGAAGCATCTGTTGACATCTAAATCCCTGCCTATAATTGGCAAAACCTTATTCTCTGCAAGAATGTTCTCTGCTTGAACTTTAGAAGCATAAATAACATCACTTAACACACCCTGACTATTGGAAACATTATCAGAAATCTGGTAATTCTCATAACCATAACCTGGCATAACATCCACTGCTATAGACTTCACAGTGCTCTCATTAAACTGCCCAAAATCCTTGGCGACTACCTTAGGATTTACCTGGTACATTCCCCTGCCAATTTGCTAGTACATAGTAGGTGTTTGTTGCACTAAATCAACCTGGACCATATTCACATGTCAAGACAACCATTCTTGACCACTTCATCCTCCTTGATCATCCCATAATCCGCCATATTCTTCAGCTTCCATTCTTTCTCTTTCGCAATCCTCAACGCCTCTTCATAAGTAGAAGGTTGCTTCAAGTCCACTTTTACCAACAAACTTTGCTTCAAACCTGCTATGAATCGCATCTTCTTCACAAACATGGGGGGAACTTCTGTTTCAAGAGCTAAACACCATCTTGTCCATAGCTCACTGAAAATTGTAACATAACTTGCCACACTTTGGCTTTCACCTTGCTTCAGTCTGCTGGAGCTCCTGCCAAACGTCATTGGGATCTTCTCTTCTCTGAAACTCCTTCGTAAGGGCTTCTCTCAGGTTTTCCACCATTGTCATTCCAGATGGGCTACCAATCGTTCTTTTTGCTTCAAACCCTCGAAGCCATGTACCCGCTGTGCCCTTCAAAAAGATCTGGAAGAGCCTTAAAATTTGATCCGGATTATCCACATGGTTGGTAATACATGCTACGTCCATTTGCTCCAAGAAATCCTCTACATCCTCATTCTTATCACCGTGAAATTTAGGATAAGCAAACGCCATGGTTGCAACCTTTGAACTGGAGGAAGCTCCTCAGTGGGGGGCACCAAAAAACTGTCGGGAGGCTGGGAAAAGAAGAAATGCCTCTATAGCTACCTACCCACAGCAGCAGCCTTGGAAGACACAACAAACACAAGGGGCACCACCAGCACAATGCTGGAAAGAGAAATTTCTCAAAATACCACACAGAGATACCTCAAAAACCCTGTATTCCACAAGATAATGAAAACTCGCACACTTATCCACAAATAATGTAAAAAGAAGATCCCTCTTTCACAAATCAGCTAGCTCCACTCGGCTTGCCTCTACACTTCAAGCCTGTCGACGTTGCCACCTTATTTTCAGCAGAGCAGCCACAATCACCTTCAGCTATACAGCCTTCGCCACACACAAACAAACAAGGCCACCCAAACCTGAAAGACCCTCTGTCTCTGCCTGCAGCCACCCTTCTCAACTGACCACCAGCAACTCATCCAAGGCCTCAACGGTGGCCTACCAGCCACCTCTGCACACACCAAAGGAAAAAAACCCGGCCACTATTTTTTACCTGCTGTCTGACCTTCCAGTCGGCCACCCTCACATCTCACCAGGCTCTGCAGCCCTTCGCCTGCACCCACGGCTCTTGATTCTCTTTTTCAGAGGTGGCTACCACCTCATTTGCACCATCCTTTGCTTCAGTTACCAACTTCTCTTTTGCTGCCAGCTGCAACGCATGCCATCAAAACCAGAGACCCTGCCTTTCACTCCTTTCCTCCACGTTCACCCTTGCCCACACCAGCAAGGCGTCTCTTTACACAAGGTGTCTGCCCCACTTCATCTGCACGCTCTGCAAAATCACCTCTCTGGTCTGCTGCCACAGCAAGGCGATTCCTCTCTACTTTACACCCCCGATTCCACGTTTTTGAAGCCTCGCTCCAGGCGGCAACCTTCACCACCTTTGCTCACCCTTAATCACCCGCGGGCCCAACTGCTACCAAACCAGCTTCTTCTCTATCGCCAGCCACTCTGCGCACCCAGAGCGACCTCCAGCCCTTCGCCACCTTTGCTCACCCTTAATCACCCGCGAGCCCAGCTGCTACCAAACCGGCTTCCTCTCTGTCGCCAGCCACTCTCCGCACCCAGAGTGACCTCCAGCCCTTCGCCTACCCTTGGCGGCCACCACGCCTTCTTCACGTCTGCTCTCTGCAGCTTACACGAACCCCTGGCCTCCCTTTGCGCTTGCAGCTACACCCAAGAGCCCTCACCTTCATACAAGGTGGCCACTCAGCCACTCACCTCTACGCAGCCACAATACCCGCCAGGCCTCCTTCGCGAACAAGGCCGCTAGTCCCCTTCTCCGTTGGCTCCCCCAGTCGATGCCACCAGCAGCCCTTGCAAAACACAAGCCGCAATTCACCAAGGCTAGCGACCAAGGCGGCTCCCTGCTACTGCTCTCATTTCGATCACCAGAGAGGCGTTGTTTTTATAAGGCCGCAACCTACACTCCCAGTTGGCGTTCTCCAATCTTCTTGCCTTCACGTTGTGCTGGCAAATTGCTGGCAGCAAAATAAACGGCCAAGTGGACTATTTCATAAATTGGCCACGTTATTATATCTTTTTTTTATTTTTTTCTAAAACCTCAATTATGGTCACAATCAATTCAGCATATCCCTTCCATCAGAAATTCTAGTGCCATCTCCTCCGCTGCCGTGCACAGGTAGCCATCTCAGCCTTCCATTTCACAATAAAGATCTAACTCATGCACTCATTAAATTGGCATCCTAACCATTAATTGCCCAACTACTTTCACACTCCTTTAAACACAGCCTGCAAGTGCCCAGTTATTTGGGACGCGTACACAAACCAAGCGGCCGAACAGCTGATATCATCTCAGTAACCCACATTCCAGACAAGCTTGTACATGCTCAGAGCAAAACCGTCCACCCTGTACAGGAACATGCCAGCCATGGCCCTCATTTGAGGACTCATCGATTATCCACATCATTTGTCTTGGAGCTTGAAGAGAAGATGTTGAAAGTGGGTTGTGTAAGGTAGAACTACCACCCTTTTGACATGATAAAACTTGTACAGCAGCAGATCCCAAGATGCAATCAGAATCAATTTGCAATTTGTATTGTCTATTCTTCCAATCTAATGAAGAATTGGTAGCACTTAACCACGATCGACCAAGAATAGCCTCTACCACTGCCTTGGACTTACTAGCCACATAAAAGGGAACTGACATTTGGTGATCCTGAATGGACATCATAATGACACATTTTCCCTCTATAGGGTTATCTTCACCTGAGAAGCTTCATAAGTCAATAGAAATGTGCACAAGTGTTGGTTCTCCCAAGGCGACCCATGTGTCAAATGAGAGAACATTATAATCTGCACTAGAGTCAATTAAGGCAGAGACAAAGTAGGTAGTCTCATGAAGATGAAGACACACGTGAATATTGAAAGGATCGACATATTGTTCATCAGTAGCCAACTGTAAGGTCAACACAGAAGCCTTGCGATGCTTCTTGGCTTTTGCAACTCTAGCTTTAGCTTCTTCTTGAGCCTGACATTTAAGTAGGTCATGTGCTTCTTTTCGTGTGTGGGCAGCATGCATTTGTTGAAGCATGGCTTCAGTTAATGGTTCATTGTATTTCTTGAGATGACTTCCATTAATGAAGTTAGGCATTTGTTCACACCTTCTAGTGTCTCTAAATGCACTGCACCACTAGGAGTAAGCTCATTAATCACAAACGGTCCTAAGCCACGTTTCTTGAGCTTTCGCTTATGCTTCTTAAGTGTGTACAAGAGCACAAGGTCTCCTTTTTTGAATCGGCCAGTTGTTACATTTCGATCATACCATTGCTTTTGTCTCCTCTTCTCGGCATACATCCCCATTACCGCCAATAAGCGGGTCGCATCAAGCTTTTCCAATTCATCAATGCGTTGAGAAAGCTTATGACCAGTCTAGTCCAATTGTTTAGCAACTCGTAGAGTAGGTACAAGAAATTCAATGGGAAGAATTGCATCTAGCCCAAAAGCAAGCTCAAATGGGGTTGTGCCCATAGATGTTTTATAGGCTGTTCTATATGCCCAAAGAACTGAGTGCAACTTTTGCTCCCAATCAGTCCTATGTCCCTCAACAATCTTTGTGAGTGCGGTGCAGAGAATCTTGTTAGTACTCTCAGCTTGACCATTGGTCTGGGGATGATAGGGTGCAGAACGCTTGTGAATTACCAAAAATTCTTGAAGTAAAAACTCTATGACCTCATTCACAAAGTGCACACCTTAATCGCTAACGATTTCAATAGGTAAGCCATAGCATGTAAACACGTACTCATACAAAAACTTGATTGTGGTTCTGGCATCATTTTTTATTGTAGCCTTTGCCTCTACCCATTTGGTCAAATAGTCAGTTGTTTGCGACTATAATATATTCGGCATGCGTGTGACGAGCTGGAGGTTTAATGGGACCGACAAAATCAATACCCCATTTGGCAAACACACGTGTGCTTAACATAGGCCGCAATGGCATATTGTCCTTTGTGATGGGAGGTTGGTCCTTTGACAATTGTCACAACGTTTCACATATTCTTCGGCATCCATTTGTAAGGTTGGCCACCAAAGCCCAGACAACCTAATCAACTTAGCTGTGGTATTGCCCGAAAAGTGTCCACCCCCAACACCTGCATGTACATGGGTCAAGATTTTCAAGTAGTCAGCTTCACATACACACATGCGCAAGTTGCCATCCTTGCCCCTCTTGTAGAGTTGGCCCTCTATCAGCATATAGTTGGCCGCTTCAACTTCAATAGCATGCTTTCGACATTTAGGAATTGTTCGATCAGTATGACAATGCTGAAGATAGTCCACAATATACTTACTCCAACTTGGTACAGTTGAAATTTGGAATAATGTGACATTATGAATTAGTTGTTGAATATGACATGAAGCATAGTTACGAACAAATTTTTCAGCATCTGCATGCATTGTAGGCCACCATTGCCCATCCTCAGTTATACGTCGCACACAAGTAGTAGCTGATGCATGGATTCCACCAATACCCTCATGTGCCCATTCCAAGATCTCCTCATATTGGTCAGGGTTAGGTATAGGCCGCAACACTCCATCATTACCCTGACAATATAATCTCCCTGAGATTAACTTAAATGGTCGCCATAGATCCACATTAGGACCCGCTATTTGTATCTGCCCACTTGTCAAAATTTCTAAGATGGGTTCAAACCATTTAGGAGCTGTCTCTACAAGGAAAAGTGTTGAATCTAACATATCATCATCCACATGAGGCTCCACACATCCACAGATCTTCTCGCCCATCTGACAATGTACCTCTTGAGCCCTCAGATGAAGCAAAATCAAACTCATCTATTGGAGACCTTGTTACATCACGATATGAGTGATTCTTTAGGTTGACCCTTGTGATGACAGAATCATGTCGGAGGTACAAATAATTGTATCTCCAATCTTGAATCATTTGAAATTGTCGCATGAATGGTCTACCCAATATCACTTCATGGTTTGGATGCTTTCCAAAATCCACTACTGCAAATGTGTGCTCATATTCAATCCCACATTTGGTGACCAATATGTTCTCTAGAAGCCCAATGGGATGTTCTAAGCTTCCATCTGCTAGCTGCAAGCGCATCCTGGTACTCCTAATAGCTGGTTTGCTCCACTTTTCCCAAATGGACCTTGTCACAAGGCCCATTCCTGCACCACTGTCAAGTATTGGAGTTGAAGCTACTTTTCGCACTTCTAATGGGAGGGTAGCATTTCCTTGATCATCCTCACAAAATTTTCCTACTTTGTTGATAGAAACTGGCATAACATGCTTTGTCTCAGCGTGTATAGTACAATAATGGTGGTGACCTTTTTGTAGCAATACCTGCTCTGACAAACATGTGGCAATATCATTCCACAACTCAGGTCAAAGCTTTATCAAATCAAGCAAAGGTAAGGTACAAGCCGCTGGTGCTGACAAAATAGCTTGCACGATACCCATATCCATCTCCTTTGTCAACCTTCTATGCACGGAGGGTATCCTCAAGGTTTGAGAACAGTTCTCATATTCTCCCAAATAAGATGGTAAGGTTTTCATTGTATGCTTACTTCTAGGAGAAACAATTGTTTGAACTTCCTCCTGGATGCTTGGGCATCTAAAGTTGTTTTCTGTGCCCTTGGTAAAATCCACTTCAGAGAATGGAGGTGAAATAATAGAGGACATATTCTCATTAACTTTCTCATGAACTGCTGCCCACATCTCATTTGCCATGTCCTCGTTAGCATCAATAACTTCATCATTGCATGGGAAGGCAAGACTAGGTGGTGGCAGAATGCCTTCTTTCAATGGGGTTTCAATTGGTGCAGACTTCTCGCTATGAGCTTGTGAGATCAGCTCACTTTTCATTTCCCAACTTGATGACACTTCTCGTATGGTTTCTAATGTTGGCTTAAGAGAGGTTGGGCCCTGAGGGATAGGTGGGGGTGGGCCCTCAAGTATTGATTGAGCTTCTCTAATGAGTTGCTGATGTACAGCTAGATTGATCTTCTCCTCATGAGGGTTTGGGTATTCTTGAAGCTTCTTGGGTAGCTCAGATAAAGCTGTAATGCGACTTCTATGAGCATCAATGATGGCATCTAGAGTCTTGTTCACCTTATCCACAAAAACAGAACCCCCAGAACTATCCTCGGTTGTACTAGCCTCATCTTGTTTAGCACTAGGCCCAGGTTGAGGTTGATACTCCTCATGCACTTCTTGGGATGTAAAAGCTTGATCCTTCATGTTTTGTTTAGAGACTTCTTGTGGATACAATCTTAGTTTTCTTGTTGCGGTTCTTTATCCTCCTAGTGGTCCTTTTTCTATTGGAATGTAGGGTCTTATCCACTAGATTTGCCTTTGCATCCCTAGTTCGAGGTGTCTCATCAGTCTGCATTTCGGCATTTCGTGTCTGTGATCTAGTCATGACTCTAAGTGGCAAGACATCCTCATTCTCTGATGAAGGTGGTGGCGATGGAACTGTCTCTACAAAGTTGAGTGAGACCTTTGGTTGAGAGGTGCCTTCCTCATGTGGTTTCAGCAAACAATCCTTTGGAAAGTGTTCTACACAACACCCTAGACAATATCTCTCAATTGGTGGAAACTGTGGTACTGTTGTATTGGATCGAGCTGCTTACCTTGGGCGATGTGGACAATGACGAGCCCAATGGGGTTCTTCGCACTCATAATAGGGTCCCATTAGTTTGGCTTCTACTTTCCTTTGCTGCCATTGACCTGAGGGACCTGGAGTCCTAGGTTGGTAGCCGCCTAGCAACATCAAAGAATTTTGTTCCCCGGTTGAGGCTCCAGTGCTTGGCTTGGATATGCAGGACTTTTAAAGAGATTTTCCTTGGATGAATATGATGCATATTTCTTCTCCACATAGCTTGGGTTTACCAAGTCTCTACACATATTTGAATTGTCATAGTCAACAAACCTCACAGGAGCAGTCCCAGGAACAGGAGGTTGAGCTCCAAGTACAGGTCGTGCTTGCTCTTGTGCCATCAGTGGCTTACATTCAAAATTAGTATATTGTTGATGCATTTGTGGAGCCACTGCACCCCTTTGCTGCTGCTCATGCTCTTGTCTCATTCTTGCAATGCGAGTACATTCCTGTGTGGTGTGGGTATAATTCCAAGCACACGCTTGGCACCACTTCTTTGTGGGTTGGTTTGTGACTAGAGAAGAAAAGGTATTACATTCTTCGGTTTTATGGTTACCGCCACATGCTCCACAAAGATGAGGACCTGTAGGTAGTACACTCCTCATTCGCTGCTGCTGTTGTTGTGGCTGCATGGGTGGGCGATAGGATTGTCCCAATCTCCTTAGTACTAGGTTAGCTATGTGGTCTGGATTTACTAGTGCGCTAGACCCTGAACTTTGGTCATCATCCCACTGATCTCTAGGTTGCAACTCAGGGCTAGTACCATCTTGAAATTTGAAGTTATCAGTGAAATCCATAGCATCATGGCAACACTCATTGAAATTTGTATGCTTCTCTTGCATAGAGATGTGTGTGCAGTGTTGAATTTTTAAGTCCTTTTAAGAAGAGAGAAATTAATCGACTCTGGGTGGGATTCTCATCTTATGGGCAACGATTAATGTACTGCTTCATCCTATTTACACAATCTCTAACACTCTCAATCTTGCCTTGCTTGAAAGAGTAGATGTTTTCTACTGTGTCATATTGAATCCCCATCAAGGAAAAAGCAGCAATGAATCTCTCTTCCAAAACTCGTAAAGAAGATTTGTCTGAAGCCTCTAGTGCCTAAAACCAAGCAAGGGACTTTCCCTCAAGAGTGAGCCCAAATCCTTCAATTTGCGTATGCTTGTCAGTCACTTGCTCAGCTCGAACTGCTTGCCTAAATGCTGCTACATGGTCATATGGATCTCCCGACCCTTCGTACTTCTTTACCAATTTCTGAAGAGTTGTTCTCCCGACCCTTCGTACTTCTTTACCAATTTCTGAAGAGTTGATGGCCTTACTCGTCTTGAATACTCATCATCAGGCCTACGTCCTCTCACTCTCAGTGGTTCCTCTCTTTGGTAAGGTGGTCCATATGCATCCCAAATTGGTGTGGGTCCCCTGTTACCTGCCTCACCAACCCTCTCCAAAGATCTTGTTACCCGCATTTCAGGAGGTGCATTTATGGGAGGCCGAGTTGGCTCCCCTACCCTCCGATTGTCATAGTGAGAGAAACGTTGTTGTGGTGTGATCTGTGGTCGCACTTTTGGTGTAGGATAATATCTTGGTGCTAGAGTTGAGCTACTTGCAGTGGTCCACTTTGATGTCGAGGGTCCCTCTCTAGTAAATTCTCGTAGGGGAGGAGCAACAATTTCTCCAAGAAAGGCTGTCTCTCCTGGTTTAGCTGTATTTGTTGAGAACGCTTCCATGAATAATGGTTATCCTTTCCACGTGAGCTCTCGAATCTCCTTCCAATCTAAGGTTCGGTATTCATTGGCCCATTTATCAACGATTCGGTTCTTGTATTCTGCAAGCTTCTCGACTACCACCACAAGTGCTAGAGGAAGATCTAGCTCTGGCAATCTAGTTGTGGCATAATATCCTTCTAAAGAGTCCTTATAGACCTCTTGAAGTGGGTCATCCTAACAGACCTTTGTCACTGGAATTTGTCGTACAAACTCCCATTGGTTCTCAGCCCCCTGATCCATTTTTCTCTTGCCTTTCCTATCCCTTTCCAAATTTAGATCTACAAAAAGTAAATCATCTATGGATGGCTTTAAGGACTGGGCATTGGATGGTCCAGGCATGTTCGGCTCAATGAGCCAATCATCTCTAGACTCCCTTGCTCTGGAAGGCTTTGATAAGTCTAAGAACTCACTTTTAGAGAGCTCCCCTAATTTGTCTACATTCTCTCGATGATAGGTGACTTTGTAGCGAATACCATCTCCACCCATGTACATGTTACCTTGGTCATTGACTAGAGGTGCTCTATTAAGCTCTGAGAAAAAGTCTGCGATCTTAACGAGATACCGTTGTTATGGATCCCTAAAGATCTCACCTCCTTGAGCATTCATGTAGACATATTGAAGTCTCACATTGAGTGGTAACCCCATGGTGTCGGCTTCAAATGGATTAAAAGATCTTGTGGGTGTCCTATTTGGGGCTAAGGGATGACTACTTGACGGCCCTAGATTGTCCATAGACAATGAGCTAGTTGTCTTGGAAAGGGTATCAGATTGGGATTCGGAAAAGGTTTCAGCAATATCTGCCAAATTTTCTATCGATTGGGTCCCACTTTCCTACGTCGGCACTCTAGAAGGTGCCCTAGACCCTATGGTAGTGTCTATATGACGTCCCGATCGCAAGTGCATAAGGTCAAATTTTAAGGTTTTTTTAAATTATTTTTTTCCAAAAAGAAACCAAAAATTTTCAAGTTGGCTCAAACTTTGCCAGAATCCATTTTGAACCCCCTCAAACACATTAGGCCAGAAAAATAGCATATTTTTCAGGATCAAAAAACGCCTAAAATTTACCAGTTTCCCATACTGACTCACTATGGGAAATGGTTCCGGGACCGAAATTTCAACGATGGGTGTTTTTTATCTCCTCTCGAGAAGTTAGATAACCTCCCAAATTTTTGGGACAGAAAATGAAAAATTTTCCAGACTTTTTTTTTGGGTGCACCCCTTTGCTCGGTGCGGTGGCAGTCTTTATGGTGCGGTGTGTGGGTCTCTCCGTACGGTGCGCTGTTCACGCACAGCCGCCTTCTTTTATTATTATTATTTTCCCTTTTTTGAAGTACGTGTACAGTGAACTCAATGCATGTTCAGCTGTGAGATTTGCAGCAAATTCGAAATGTTCAGTCTTCATGTGTGTGTACAGATTTCAGTTTCTCTACAGGTGTAGGTTTAACAGAGAACTAAAATGTAGGTTTAATAGAGAACTAAAATGCACAAAATTAAAGATGTAGAAAACTAAACTAAGCTAAGAACAAAAAATAAAACGAACATGCAAAAAATTAAAACTGTAAAAATGAACCTGAGAGAGCAAAAATTGTCCTCAAACAGAATGACAGAAATGCAAAAACAGGCCTCTCTCTTTCGCACACAAATTGAAATTTGCAGGTTTAGCGCTTACCTCCAATCCTTCCCATGTGTTGAATCATTGTCCTGACCTCAAGGGAGAAGCGTAGCTAGCCAATCGCACTCAAATTGCAAGACAAATAAAGAGAATTTAACAACAGATTAGTCTTAAATAAATACCAAAATTAGTTCCAAAGCATGCTCTCCTATCCAACAGTTTTGCAACCGATTGGAGCTTAACAAGGAGTGGTAGTGTGTGTATGGTGCTCAACTAATGTAGGCACTTGCTCCCCGACAGCGGCGCCATTATAGAGCGGTTCTCTCTACCGTGCAATATAGTGCTCATAGAGTACTACCGATCAACAAATGTGTTAAGAAACACAATGTCAATCTGAGAACTCGACCCGATTAGTGCATGAAGGCTTATCCCATGAGGGAGAGCTCACATACACAAAACACCACTTGACAATTCAACCATTCAACACCTCAATCAATCTCTCAATCCCTTAAAACCACTACACTAATCAAAAGAACAAGCAATGCATGGCAATCTCTTAATCCCATTCAAACATTGATTAAATCTTAGCTTTCCCTAATGCCTGCAAACCCATAAGCGTGCATCTACTAACCCACAAGCTTAAGCAAGCATAGAATGTAGCATACACAAACCCACAAGCTCATAGAGAGAGTCTATCCATGAATAACTCATTGCCAATGAAGTGGGCAAGAGCTTGCATCAATGAAGACTACACACGCACACACTACAAGCATGCAGCATACACAAGAGAGAGAAAGAAGCATTCAAATAATCATAGATTAATCTACTTCAATGATGCTAAAACAGATTAAGAGAAAGAAGTGGAGCTATACTCATTGGAGCTTGATGCTCATTAGAGTACAATGGAGAGAGTTAGAGAGTTGCCATAGCTTGAGAGCTCAAGAGCTTCACTCAAGAGCTTTACTCAATAGCTTATGAGAATGGCCAAAAACGTCCACTTTCTTTAGCTAACATCTCTTTTGTAGAGATGTCACTAACCCTAACCCTAGGCCTCTTTCACACATGGGCGGACAACCCCATAAGTGAGCCTTGCTTAATACACTTAGAACTCTCATTTAGAACCCACATTGGTCTAAAACGATTTACATTGCACTTCGGCATAAAAATATGGAAAAATTATGTGCGTCTTTATGTTCCCATGGCTACAATCCCGCTCTCTCGCATTAATTGCTTCCGGCCTCCTTCCATAATCCGTGTCCCCGTGGTGTTCCCGTGGAACATACACCTCCACCTTCAGGAGCTGTGACACCTCATAGTTATCATGGCTCTCATGAGAGTGTCAGCCATCGTCGTAGGGAGGGTAGTCTCGTGGAGATAGTGGTGGTCATACCTCATGCCACACTAGCACTAAGAGTGGAGGTAGAGGAGATAGAGGATGCCTAGGGCAGTGCTTTGGGGGTGGGGATAGTTCTTTAGAGTTACCACCACATCATTAGGAAAAAAGGGAGCTCATTTTGGGGCCTTTTACGGTTTAGAAAAATAAGCTCTCAACCAATGAACAGAGGGCCAACGTAACGTTGGAAATTCACAAAAATAAGAGAAAATAGATAAAAGAAACAATATTTTATGTAGGTACAAGCGTGCTACATTAATGTGGAGATTGGTTTTTTATTCTCACAAGATCTTTGGACATGAAGATAGAATCTAGTCTGACATTTTCTTTGACAAGGGCCTTCCCGCTTCCACCTTCCTTTGAACTTTGAAATGTTGTGCTGCCTTTCCTTCGAAAGGTCTACCATTCTACACCACTGCCTCATTGTCCAGCAGCCTCTTCTTTTCCAAAACTGCTCCCTTGATCCTATTTGGCTTAGAGTAAGATGTTTCTTGTCAACTATCTGTCTGCCCACTTTCTCTTTCTTGAAACTTCACTTTGTTATCTTGTTTACATTACTTTGCTGTGGTTACAGATTCACAAGGTCTCCATGGTGAATAAAAACTATGGCCATTCTTGTGGAAGACGCTCTGTGGATGATAATGCTATGAAGGCAGAATTATACCACACATCCTTACCCCGTCGACCTGCTTCTTCTATTTCTTCGGTAGAGAATTCAAGTACAGTCAAAACGAAAGGAACTTGGGAAAGGTTTAGTGTTTTGAAAGGAGCATGGGTGCTCATGCAACCTAGCAAAAGAAAGAGACCCCAGACAAAAAATATTTTCTAGGCATCATGGAAGGGAAGAGTACGAGATTTTAAAATCACCAGAGGGAAGATATCGGTGAAAGAAGTTTTGATTCAGCATGTGTACATGCATAAAGAACTTGTCTTGCGAGACTATCCAAATGATCTTCTGCAACACAGGCCTAATTGTATATTTTTCTATTGTGGTTTTGTTCTTTATGAGGTGTATGGATTTTTAAGATAAAGCTTTCTTTCTTTGCTTACTGACATTCTTGTGTTATTTTATTTCAGATTTATACCCTTCATCGTATGAGACATGGCAAAACATCAATTGTATTCTGGGATTTATAGATGTTTTGCATGGATCAATAGGAGAACAACAATACCAAGGTCGATGTGCAACAGAGCTAGCTCAATCTGGTATATTTTTTACTGATCATTTTTATCAATTGTTGCTGGACAATGCAAACACACATGGTGTGTTAAGAAAACAAGACCTTCTGGCATGGAATTCAGTGGATTGGCATCTCCCACATTTTAGTGTTATAGAGGCATATAGGGCCAAGCTTTTCAAAGAAGTACAGAAATCTCTGAGGCCCAATATTACCACAAGGATAATAAAAATTTCTTTATGCATGCCTCTCACAGTTTTTGTAGACTTGTTTCCAGTGAAGGTTTCAAAAACAATGTTCACAGTTAAAGCAACAAGTCTGGCATGCATGCCACAATTTTTGGATAAAGGTTGGGATAAGAAGACATGTAGTTCAGTGTTTTGTGAGGTTGTCCAACCTTCTATGCAACTGAAGTACATGGTTGCATCACAAAATTTTATTTTTTCTTTTTATTATAAGCGGAGTCGAATGCTAGGTACAAAACTAGTCCCAGTGGATCAAGATGAAGATTCTTTTGGTGCAAAAATAAACACTTTGGGTACTCTATACATTGTCCTTTCCTAGTTTTGCACATATGAGAAATTTTTCCCTAGAGCATGCCCTTGCCCAAGCTGTATAGGTAAAGCTAAGTATTGTCGTGTAGTAGAAGGAAACTAAGGTACTTGAGATACCTATAGTTGTTTTTTCTAATGTGGGTACCTACACATACTTGTATCATGGTACCCAAGTTGCATACAATGCATGCAATACATCAATGGGTGAGGCATTGATTAAGGACACTTAAAATTCGCGTGATTTTATCGACATATTCAGCACCATACTAACTCTCATTGGCGATATAGATGCTGGTTCATGGGCATATCCTTCACGTCCTTTAGCTTTATCTTATCTAGAAGCACACTGCTTAACTCATCTAAGGTCATCGTCTTTCCCAGGTTGTCATGCTTGTTTGGCTCACAAATGCGACATACCTATGATTTAGCATAATTAGGTTATGGTAACTCAAGCATGTTATCCTCTGATTCGATGGCTAATTTGCAACAATCATCAAGCGATATTGGCTTAGCCAACAATTAGCCATGCATCATTCACCTTATCCATTGGGCCTATGTTCATGTCGCAACATAATACCTCATTATTATCACGTAAAGGATTAACTTCATAAATCTACATTGTTGTTCATGTCCTCAGACGGGGGGGAGTCACTCTATTAACTCCCTATGTAGCACATGCATTCAAGGGGTAATAAAAAAACCCCCTACTTTTACAGATTTTTTAATTTTGAAGTACCCGTTTGGTACCAAGATTTTTTACAATAAAAGTACCCGTTTGGTACCAAGATTTTCACCATTTTAGTTAAAATCCCATTATGTATGTAAACTTTCTATAACTCCACAAGAGAAAAAAACCCCTTCTATTGAACTCACGTGCTATCCTTATATATTTTTGAGTGAACCCCCCTCCCCGGTGGAGTTCATGTCACAACATAATGTGTCATTATTTCCACATACCATGATCAGCTTCCATTAAAGAGGGAAAGGAAGGGTGACAAGGGCCTTGACAAACTCTTTCCATGGTAAGATATTAGTTAAAGGTTGTCACATGGGGCATAGTCGCATGATCCTTAACCCTAAACCCTATGTGAATCTCCAAGTAGCATGTCACATTAACCATTTACCCTAGGGTGCCAAATGGGCATTAGCTTCCATGCTAGTACTGACAACCTCTTTTTTGATGGGCCTTGAGCATGTTGTGATCTCAAGTTCAAGGGAGAACTTGTCAAGTCCCATGTAGTTAATGGTTATGCTGGTTATGCTTCTGAAAGAACTGATTTCACCATCTAGTTTAGGGTCATGTCTTGTGCTCATGGGCACAAGACTTTGTAAACCCTCTTTGCAAGATATATAATGTTGTATGTACCAGCTAGTCACTTATTAGACTATTGATCAACTGCTCGACAAAGAACAGTTGGAGGGACCCTACTTTATAAGTGGTATAAACATTGAGTTATGCTAACCATATCCTTTCATAAACCCTAGATTATCTTGCAACTTTGTTAGAATATACACCAAAATATAATGTAAAGTGATATTGGGGCTAAGGGCAGAGGATGTCCATTTTCCAAGAAAAAAGCTCTCAGCATCCGAGCATGGGGAAAAAAATAAATCCATGCAAAAGCCACACAAGAAAAAATAATATAGGGCTGATAAACAAGCTATGCATTGTGGTGAGAATAAAGAGTCGTTGTCTATTGAGAGTCTCAACACGTACAAGGGGTCAATCTAAAGGTGCCATGGGGATGCCCTATAGATGTCAGCATATTCGTATATGGCAAGGAATGGCACCCTCTAAGCCAGATGGCAAAGTTGACCACTAGAACCTAGCCACCATCAGTGTCCGCATGGATTTCCTCATAACTTCCCCTTCACTCTACTAAATGCTCTCACTTCCATCATTTGTAAACATCCACTGGAACCTAGCCACCATCAGTGTCTGCATGGATTTCCTCATAGTTGCTCCATGACTGTACTAAATGCTCTTGCTTCCATCATTTGTAAGCGTGGGTGATCATATATTCGACGATTCATATTCTAGGCAAATAAACAAGCCATGGGGTGGCTAGCCTTGAGTTTCTTGCCACATTCGACTAGATGGATTTGGTTGAATCAACTGCCCAAGCTCTCTTGCATAAAGCTGGTCTCCTCGATGAAAAGATCATGTATACTAGATAAATAAGATGCTGTGGGACTAAACACTGGGTAGGTTTTGTCCTCTTCTTTGTCCTCTTATGTCTATATCAAATGCTGTGGGACTAAACACTTGGTAGGTTTTGTCCTCTTCTTTGTCTCTCTTATGTCTATATCATCGGAAGGTGGTGGTGGGTTTTAGTTATAAAGAAATCATGAAGTGCATGTAGGTCTTCCTCTAGGAACTATTATGGAGGAGAAGGTGCTGGTGTATATCCCAAGCTTCTACCCACCCATGCCGGAACATCCAATCAAAGGCTTTATTGTGTTTTAGGGAGGGGAGCAATAAAAGAATTTATGTTAGTGTGTTTCATTAGATTGAGGAGCTCTTCACCTTCATTAAAGTTAGTTGAATGAATGAGAAAACTAACCAAGATCTAGAGTTGAATGAACTCGCTTGACCCTCGCCTAGCACAAGTATATAGCTCGACCCTCGCTAAGGACAAGATCTCTCATGTGGGATCGGCACAGCATGTGTGGTAATCTGGTGTATTACTTAGTGCCAGATCCCCATGGGTAAGTTTCTCACTGAGATTAATTTTACACTGAAATAGAGAGTAATAGTGAGGCAAAGAACAAGGTGAAGGTCTATGCAGGGGCCTAAGGAACCACTGGAAGGTCATTGAGAGAGGATGCCCTTTCAACTAGCTTACTAAAAGATCACCTTTAGCCTCGATCAATTCCTTGTATTAGCAGAGGTTTTGTTAGACAACTCTTACCTGAGTTTCTTGGTCTACAAAGGCTTTGTCGACCAATTCCTTGTATTAGCAGAGGTTTTTGTTAGACAACTCTTACCTGAGTTTCTTGGTCTACAAAGGCTTTGTCGACCTCCAATTCCATTTGTTAGCGGTCTTCATAGAGGTACATGTTCCAAATGATAAGTTAATCTTGTTAGTTGTGAGGATGACATTTTGGCCTGGAGACCTAGTGTTACTCTATGTGATCATCCAAAATTTGCTCATTCAAATGTGAGATCACTTTTGCTGATGGATTTGTAACATGGTTACTATTTTTTACAACTCCAGCATGGATTCCTTGAGAGCTTTCTCTTGGATTTCATAATTTTCATAGCTTATCTCATTTATTTATTTGTCTTGTGCTAGTTGACCTTCCAAAACTACCATTTTTTCCTTTTAGCATGCTACACCACTTCTTGCAACACTCCCTTGATGTCCTTATAGTTCCAAGAAAAGCAGTCCTTGAATTATTTCAAAGAGTAATCAATGCCTCCTATTGTAGGGTTAGGTCCGTGGGCGATGAAGATTAGTTTGAGTTCTTCACCATGCTCTCTACACAATCTACCTCCTTGACCTCTGTAGGTCCATCATCATTTGAGACCCCTATTTGTTCACCCTTTCGAGCATTGACCCTTATATGAACCATCTTCCTTTTATTGACATAAAAGGTTTTGAAATGGTTGAAAACCTTCCTCAAGTCAAGCTCCTCCTTTCCTACGAATGCCCTTTTTTCTTCCCATTAAGCTTCAGCCAATGATGCTTTATTTCATTTCCTTCTCTCCAATCTTATGAGTTTGGCTTTATTTTATTTTACAAGATTGGAGAGGTAAGCCCTCTTTGTAGAGGTAAGACCTCTTTGTTTATGCTTCTTCTCTTTGTGTTTTTGCACCCTTCAGTGCCGAGGATTACGTTTAGGTCAAGAGCCTATAGGCGGTATGCATAAGGCTATGATACGGCTTTGCATACGGCCTATGCATAAGGCCTCTACATATGGCATATGCATACGGCATACGGCCTATAATGCATACGGCATATGCATAAGACCTATGCCGTGTGCATAAGGCTATGCATGTGGCCTTGCATAACGGCCTATGTATAGGCCGTATGCATATAGCCTATGCATATAGCCTATGCATAGGACCTATGCATAGGGCGTATGCATAGGACGTATGCATAAGGCCTATGCATACGACATACGGCCTATACGTATGGCCTATGCATAAGAGGCATACATACTTTATCTCGTATGCATAGGACCTATGCATAGGCCATATGCATACATTGTATGCATATAGCCATTGCATATGGCCTATGTATACGCTAATGCATAAGCTGTATGTGTAGGCCTTACACAAAGGCCTATGCATAGGCCATATGCATGGGCCCTATGCATAGGCTATGCATGGCGTATGGTTTAGACTATGCATACGCTATGGTTTATGCATAGAGATATGGGGCCTTGTT
The DNA here is from genome assembly GCF_041138505.1 of Cibotium barometz. Taxonomy (NCBI): domain Eukaryota; kingdom Viridiplantae; phylum Streptophyta; class Polypodiopsida; order Cyatheales; family Cibotiaceae; genus Cibotium; species Cibotium barometz. The sequence continues at coordinate 4,578,102 of NC_141074.1, forward strand.
ATATCGTGTCTAGAAAGTTGCTTATGTCAGGTTAGGAGTGGTTATCCGAGAGTAGATGGTTATAGCGGAGAGGTGGCCTCGATCTTCTCACTATACTTCTCTTGTAAAAGAGGAGGTTCCTTTCGCTTTAATAGTGGGGAGCATGTGGAAAGTCCTCAGAAAAGCTATCATCCAAAAGGGGCATTGTCCACCCTGCTTGTCTAAGCAGTAAAATGTGGGAGGTCATAACAATGGACTAATATCACAGGTTGTATTTTTTGTCTAAGCTTGCGTTGTTGTTTTCTCTTGGTTGGCTTGACATTGTCGAGTTAAGTGGCCTTATTCATTCAAACTCATTTTTATTGCACCCTTGGGTGCCAGGTTGAGGAAATGGACTTACACATAGAGATATAAGGCATTGTTATATGCCATGTAGAATGTTGGTCATGTCAAGTTAGGAGTGGTTTTCTGTGAGTAGGTGGTTATAGTGGAGGGGGAGACCTCGATCTTCTTAGTATCCTTCTCTTGTAAAAGAGGAGTTTCCTTTGGTGGCTTTAATAGTGGGGAGCGTGTGGAAAGGCCTCAGAAGCTATCATCCGAAAGGGGCATTGTCCACCCTGCTTGTGTAAGCAGTATTGTAGGAGTTCTTAACAATGTTCTAATATCACATGTTGTATTCATTGTCTAAGCTTTAAGTATGGCTCATGTTAGTGCAATTATGTTTTTTTTCCTTATACATGTATGTAGCAACAATGTCGATCGAATGACTTATTGAGTATGGAACTTATTTATTTTTCCCTTTGCTTTTGTCTACTTAGAGGGTGAGGCTTGCAATTCTAGCTCCAAGAACCTTTTATCATAGACCTCTACTTTTCCCTTGGTAAGGGTTAGCCTCTCTTGGATCATATCAAGCCATTTCGAGGTCATTTTTGAACGTCACTTAGGCTTCTACGAGTTCTCTCTCGTTGTTTTGTAGCTTCCCTTGCATAACTTGAATATGAGCTCTCCTACGCATCAATGTCCTCTTCTCTTAAAGCAAACTTGGCAGGGGTTTTTTTAATCACATTTGAAAAAAAATAGTAATTCCATAAAGAAAAAGGTTTCATTTTATTCATGAAAAATTCAGATACTCCTTGAACGCATGTGATAATGTGCACGTAAAATATCACTGCCATTTCTGATCATAAATAATCATCACGCACCATGCGTCAATAAATTTGTGTGAGTAATAATGACTCATCATCATAATAATAATATGGGACTATTTTGTCGTGAAACATTCCTCAACCAACCTTCCTTGGAATTCAAAATTCAAGGCCTACAAAGGCATAGAACTTGACATGGAAGTCCTTTCGAAAGTGTTTAAAGTTTGGTTTGGGCTTTGGAGTCCACTAAAAGCTTGAAATTTTAGCACTCACCCCATGTTTCTTCAACCATTATTGAGAATACCTTGGACCGCATTTAAAGGCCTTGAGAATACCTTGGCCTTCTTGCTTTCATATGTAAAGATGGGTTTGCATTAAAGTCTAAAATTTATAGGTTCAAAATTTGAGCACTCCTCTCACATTTCCTTGATTTTTGCGGTACGACCACCGTGAATCTTTGAGCTATTCTTTCACATTTCATTGTCCAATATCCTCTATTATTTATGATTGCTTTGACAACAAGCCTTACTACCAGTTATGATGAATTATCTAACAAAGCTAAATTATTGAGTAGCGAGTCTTGTGAAGGATTTGTTTTATTCCTCACCATATGGATGATTCTCAAAAGGAAGAATGAGATGGAAGAAAATCATGTCTTTAATTACATTACATGTAGTTGGTGTTCTAATCTTCAAAGTCGCCCGTGACAACGGCTTTCTTGGGCACGTTCCACGAGCGGCTATAGCTACAGATCAATGGTCTTCTTTACACTGCGCTCTTGTGAGATGGCCATGCATGCAGGCGTGGGCACTTCTTGGAGCGAGGGATCTTGAAGAAGGAGATCACCTCCAACACCCTCAGCCCACCGTGGGCTTGCGGAAGTGATATGCATATGATTACTTCTCCAAATAATTTCTATAGAAGATGGATGAGCACATCGAGGAAATGTGGTCAAGCTTCAAGGAAGAGCCTAGACATTTAAGAATTGGATTGGGTATGGATAATGTTAATCCTCTTGGAATCAAGAGCACCTCATATAGTATATGGCCAGTGGTAGTGGTGAACTGTCAAGGCTAAAATGAGACATTCTCGGGATAATCAATGAAAAAGCAGTCACCTAGTAAAGGGAAAGTAAGAAAGACCACAAAGGATGACGAGGTGGGAGTTATGAGCACCTCTTTATCCTAGTGTCTAGAGGGTCTAGAAATGAGTAATTTGTTTAGGATACTTAAGAAAATCTTAAGGCACAAATTCTAATTAAAGGAGAATTAAAGATGGCCAAACAACACTTGACAAGAAGGTAGAAATGGAAGATGTTGTAAAGAGGCTTAAGATTGAAAGATATTATTATTTATCTCAGGCACTTTAAATCAAGATTAAGTGAATATGCACCTACAAAGGACAAGTATACATCTTGGATGTTGACTTCAAGAAAATGTATAATGATGTATGTGATGAGTGGGCAAGGACTCAACTCAATAAGGCAAAGAAGTCAATTTATTTGCCTTAAATATTCAATTTCTTTACCTTTAATAGTTGTTTTTTAGGCGATCAATAAATTCAAGGAGGTACACAATACATTTTCCATGCAAGAGTCATGCCATGGGAGGTATGTGAGGTGGGTGAGTAATTCCAAGGATGGTTCTAAACATACGACTAGTTAGAGGCTTATGACACATTTTCATACCTCAAAATTTATGAAAGCATACAATACACCCCGCATGGTATTATTAAGTTATACCAATATATTAATAAAAATCTAATAGCCACTTACATGTTTACTTAATGATTACATAGCCATGCTTACATGTTTATTTAATGATTTTGCCTTGGAGCACCATTAGCACTCAAAATCTCAATTCGCCCATCCCTTTCCCCCAACGGAGCGTGGTTCACGAAGCTCCACCCTACCCTAAGTATCCTCCAATTCATAGGTCAAGGGGAATGGACCTAATTAGAGTCTTTTTTTAATAAGGCTAATGATGGGGCAGATGAAGACGATATATACCTCCACTTACATACCAACTAGTAAATTTCCCTCTAACTACTAGATTAATACCTTCTCAACCCACTCCTAACTCTCTTGCCTCCACTACCCTACCCAGCAGTAAATTTCCCTCTAACTACTAGATTTGAGACCTTATCACCCCACTCCTAACTCTCTTGCCTCCTCCACTAACATACCCACTGGAAAATTACCCTCTAACTACTAGATTAAGACCTTCTAACCTCAATCCTAACTCTCTTGTCATCAAGAATGTCACTAAAAAACAACATAGTAACATATTTTATTTTCCTCCTTATTTGGATTTTCCCACTAACCCTTGTGACCAAGAGGAGTAGGGTGTTGTGACCTAAAGGAGCTAGTGTAGAGTCCTAACAATGGTAAGTCCATTATAGAATTCTCTCAAAAGAAAGCTCCTTAAGATATGATCCAGGATCCCACACAATCATTATCCAAGCCTTGTCACAAACAAAATATGAAGAGATAATCCAAATAAATAATCCTTTTGTTGAAGCCAAAGTTTAAGTGCAAAGAATTATTGGAGATTACTAAATCCAACCTAGCAACAGCAAGGATGATTACCTTCAGGGGCCTACGCAAGACAGTCCTTTGTTGAAGCCAAATAGATGTGTAAAGAACTATTGGAGATTACTTCATTCAACCAAGCCACAAGGATATACCCTAAAGCCTACACAAAAAAGCCATGGATGCCATACCCGATCAGAAACCCAATAATCGGAGCCAAACATCTAAAATGGGAGGGGATGATGCCCATGGCATGGGAAGGTAGTTCATGGGATAATTTGTCCAAGCAAGGTTATCCAATCCTCAATTATAGGAATTATTAAAAATAAGCTATCACTTACGTAATTATGCACACATGTATAAGAGATGGAACCAAAAGCATCATGTCCATTAAAAAGGAGGATATGTCAACATGGCCTATGATGGTGTAAACCTCCCATCAACTAATGCATTTGGTATACAATCTACATGGCACACATAATAATTCCTATGTATAGAAGAATATATGCAAGCATCAATGTGCATGAGATTACTAGTCTTAAGGGCAAAGCCAATTTACATGTGAATGAAAAGAAGGTTTACCCCAAGGTAAGATACTAGAAGAATAGATGCAAGCATTGATATGCATGCAATACTAGTATTAAGGAAAACCCAATTTACATGCCAATGAAAAAGGGTTTACCCCCGTTGGAGTTTCAAGGTGAGCAAAAAACAACGAGATGCACATATTTGTTTTCAAAAAGAGGTCTCAAGTTCAAGCTATTAGCTTGAATTGAGATATCACATCTACATGCATACACACATGCTATTAGCTATTAGCTTAGATATCACCTATACATATATACACACATTCTCTTGTTGACATGATATATGCATATGTATGCATACATGTGCAAGCTATGCTTGGCATAACACTTCACATGCCATTGTATTCATGCATGATATGTTGACATGGCAATTGGTAATGTGGTGCTCGTTTGTTGTAGTTTGGTTTGATGATGTGACATGGGTAAGTTGGTGTGTAATCTCATGACATGGACTAGTTATTCATGTTTGTAACGATGTGTCAAAGTGTATGACATGGCCATGAAGGAGGTTGCATGCCATGCCATTAATAATGATGTGGCAAAGTTTGGTGTTACATGGCATGTAGAGGTGGCATATTGATGTGGCAAATGGGCATTTCTTATGCTGCAATTTGATGAAGTGGCTAGATATGTGACTGGCCCCATGGTAGTCATGGAGCCACATGGCATACATGATCCACCCACAATTACGCGACTTAGAGTTTATACCAATCCTAGCTTATATTCCATGAGGAGAGAGGGGGGTGTCATACATTCAAAAAGCCCGTGGAAGTGATATCCATATGATTACTTATCCAAATAATTTCTATAGAAGATATTAATCAAATATTTTAAAGGTGAGCTATCAAGGCTAAAAGGAGCCATTGTGGGGATAATCAATGAAAAGGAAAAGTCACCTAGTAAAGGGAAAGTCAGAAAGACCACAAAGGATGATGAGGTGGGAGTTATGAGCTCCTCTTTATCCTAGTGTCTAGAGGGTCTAGCAATTAGTAATGTGTTTATGATACTTAAGAAAATCCTAGGGCACAAAATTAAATTAAAGGAGAATGAAAGAGGGTCAAAAAGCACTTGAAAAGAAGGTAGACATGGAAGATGTTATAAAGAGGCTGAAGATTGAAAGATATTATTATTTATCTTAGGCACTTTGACTCAAGTTTAAGTGATTATATACAATTACCAAGGACAACTATACATCTCGAATGTTGACTTCAAGAAAATGTATAATGATGTATGTGATGAGTGGGCAATGACTAAACTCAATAAGGCAAAAAAGTCAATTTCTTTGCCTTAAATATTCAATTTCTTTACCTTAAATAGCCATTTTTAAGGTGCTAATTAAATTAAAGGAGGTATGTGAGGTGGGTGAGAAGTTTCAATTTCTCACACAAGCAAGAGCTACAATTGGGAGAAGATTGGGTGTCGTGTTCTTTGATAGGACAATAGAGCTTCTCATCCAGGGTGTCCAAGATTTTGTGCCTTTTCTAAAAAACTTAGATGAGTTGAACTCGATGGATCATATGTTTCTTATTATATTTTTGAAAGTTGACATTGTGTTGATAGGTTAATAAGTTAAATTAGAGTTTTGTATACCTTCGAACGTATTTTAAGTGTATTCTCTTGATGTTGTAGGCAATATTTTCTCACAGAGTACACTCACTATCAAGAGAGAAATATTATTAACTTAAATGATTTCTTATACATAGGACTAGAAAGATGCAAGAAAGAACATCAAAGCCACACGTTATGACAAATTACAATGAGTGTATAGGTATTAAGCATGGTTGTTTTTAATTTTTACTAAACATGAGTCAATATTTTAAGTTGAGAATTTGGTCTATAGCTAGATTGAAGAATGTAGACGAGATGCTCATGATATTGCAAACTTAATGCCATGTTTGTTGTAAGATCAAAGAATTAAAAGAGGATAATTATTTCATGATAATTAGTGCCAAGTTTGCTTTAAGAGAGAAGATGACATTGATGCGTAGGAGAGATCATATTCAAGTTATGCAAGGGCAGCTACAAAGCAACGAGAGAGAACTCGTAGAAGCCTATGTGACATTCAAAAATGACCTCGAAATTCAACAGGGATGGCTTGATATGATCCAAGAGAGGCTAACCCTTACCAAGGGAAAAGTAGAGGTCTATGATAAAAGGTTCTTGGAGCTAGAGTTGCAAGTCTCACCCTCTAAGTAGACAAAAACAAAGGAAAATATAAATAAGTTCCATGCTCAATAAGTCATTCAATCGACATTGCTGTTACATACATATATAGGAAAAAAACACAATTGCTCTAACATGAGCCATACTTAAAGCTTAGACAAAGAATACAATATGTGATATTAGAACATTTTTAAGACCTCCTACAATACTGCTTAGACAAGCAGTATTGTCCACCCTCCTACAAGCAGGGTGGACAGTGCCCCTTTTTCGGATGATAGCTTCTGAGGCCTTTCCACACGCTCCCCACTATTAAAGCCAAAGGAAACTCCTCTTTTACAAGAGAAGGATACTAAGAAGATCGAGGTCTCCCCCTCCACTATAACCACCTACTCACGGAAAACCACTCCTAACTTGACATGACCAACATTCTACATGGCATATAGCAATGCCGCATATCTCTATGTGTAAGTCCATTTCCTAAATGTAAGATTCCTCCCCAGCCTCTTGAGATGTCCAGTATCAGTCCCCTGTAATCAAATCCCTCTTCAGACATATAAAAGATCTTGTTTCTACCTATTTTGGCTTAGAGAGAGAAAATATTCTAGAGAGAGATTATTTAGATTTTAGATATTTTTGGATGGAAAAATATCTCTTCATATTAAAATAAATTCCCTCGAAAAAGAAGTTCAAAAAATTTTCAGAAGGTGCATTAGAAATCAATTATAATCTGTTCAAAAGGCCTTATCCTAGGGGTCCAGATTTTCTAAAAATTTTAAATTAAGGTTTTGAGGGGCCAATCAGATTCATCCACATGTGTGGAGGAGATAAATAGAAGAAATAAAGAAAATCCCCCCCCCCAAAAAATGAGTAAATACTCACATAAGATGAAGAGTGGACTAAGGACCAAAGGAAATACTAAAAAAAAGAATTTTTGACCCCTTAGAGCGGGAATTCTCCCTCATGAAGGAGGCGCCTATTTCACATGTGTGATGGAGTTTTAAATTCCCAAAAATTGAGATATTTTATCTCTCCTCTCCTAATTCAAGTCAAGTTCCAAAAAGTATGCTAAACTGACCAAAAAATGGTCAAAAATTGACCAAACTGATCTGGAATATTCTAGAATCAGTTTGCTTGGTAGAAGCTCACTTTTTCCTATAAATAGAAGCCTCCCCCTTTGTTGAATCTCAATAGTGTTTTATGCATTGTTACTCTACTCTCCTCCCCAAAGCCAAAAAGTGTGAATTTCTAAATAATTCATTAGTTTTTGACCTTTCCCTCTTCTAAAGAACTGGTGGCCACTCTTGTTGCAAACAAGAGTAGATCTCTCAAACCATCAAGCCAAAGGAAAGCTCCCAAAATTTCATGTAAGTTAGAAATCCTACTTTTTCTTATTCTTTCTAATTTTTTTGTTATCTTTAAAATGATAATCTGATGCTATGCCTTGCTGGAAAGGCTTTCCCCCTCTCTCATTCTTAAATTCAGCCCTTCTTTATCCTAGTAAAGTAATCAAATTGTTTGAATTAAACTTTTCATATTGTTTCTCTTTTAAAAGTATGGTCAGCCATACAAAGGAGGTTATAAAGAAATTTTCTTAATTTTTGTGGGATAAGTATTACCTTTTATTGTTCAAAAAGAGTAATCTCCATCGTTTGTGTATTCTAAAAGTGTTATTTTCATTCCATGCATAAGAAAATGCAAAGTAGAAATATTTCTATTATAAAAGTGTTATTTCTATTAGATTTAAATTCTATATTTCTATTATAAAAGTGTTATTTCTATTAGATTTAAATTCTATGCATAGATAGAGGCATATTGATTTTTTTTAAATTATAAAAGAGTGATTTTCATTAGATTTAAACTCTATGCATAGAAAGATGCATATTGATTATTTTTATTATTATAAAAGAGTGATTTTCATTAGGTTCAAACTCTATGCATATAGAAAGATGCATATTGATTATTTTTTTAATTATAAAAGAGTGATTTTCATTAGATTTAAACTCTATGCATAGAAAGATGCATATTGATTATTTTTTTATTATAAAAGAGTGATTTTCATTAGATGTATATTAATTAATATTTTTTTATTATAAAAGTGTTACTTTTATCAATATTGATTTTTATGCATAAATGAAATTTTTTTATTATAAAAGTGCTACTTTCACCAATATTGATTTTTATGCATAAAATGATGCATAAAATAGTTTTTTTTATTATAAAAGTGTTACTTTCATCAATATTGATTTTTTTGCATAAAAGATTTTTTTAAAAATAAAAGTGTTACTTTCACTAATATTGATTTTTATGCATAAAATGATGCATAAAAGAATTTATTTATTATAAAAGTGTTACTTTCACCAATATTCATTTTTATGCATAAAATGATGTATAAAAGAACTTTTTTATTTTAAAAGTGTTACTTTTATCAATATTGATTGTTATGCATAAGTAGATGCATAAAAGAAATTTTTTTATATCAAAATAAGAGTTCTCTTTAATCCTATGTTTAAATCCCATGAATATTGGAAAATGAATAAGTAAATACTCAGTGAAGGAAAATTATACCGTTTCATATTCTCTAGGATGGTAATGAGAAAATTCAGAAAAACTATCGAAGTCGGAATTTCAGATAAATGATTAATTTATTCCTCATAGGAATTCGTCTCTAGTTTTGAATTCAGTTAAGCAACATACTTTACTGAATGAAATTCAGTAAAGTAGTAATTGAAATATTACCCTTCAAGAAAGATAGTTCAGGGAGAACCTTTCCAGACTCAAACCCTAAATCAAACTATGACCAAGACGTAACTCCGTCAGTTTCAAGAAAAGACGATGTAACCAGTTCAGTAATCTACACTAAAATCACCCACCGAATCTGAAACTAAGTTGAGACCTTTGATTTTGATCTGAGGATCAAGAATTCAGAATTCCAGAAATTCTGCTTGAGATACGAAATTAAGATATACTCATTATATTCAAAAGAAAATCAAAACTGAAAACTTGCATAGAAACCTTGTTTTCTTAAACGACTGTCTTACGCCAGGGCCCAGAATGCTGGAGGGAGCATTTGGTATATGTGTTTTCTAAGGGAAGTTCGACTGCAACCAGCTGGCGCGCAGAGCATTCAAAGGATGGCTCACGCAGCAAAGACCTGCCCAGGTCTTGACCAGCCTGGGTATGGTGTAAAATGGTGTGCTTCCGGTACGATGAGCGAGTGCCGACGAAATGATCCCTGAGTGAAGTGCCAGGACACCTAAGGAGGATCCTGGAGGGTTCTGACCAAGCGATGCATGGGCTACGTATGTCGTGGAAGATATATATATGTATGATGGCGAGAAAATTATTGTATTCTGTTATCTCGTTGTTGACCTGCTGGTCTCAACGGAGAGTCCAGAGTGATACTGTTTTGTGAGAAACAAGGATTGAATGGAAATTTTGAGTTATGACATTTGTAACCAATAATTGTTTGTCAATGGATTGTTTTGTAAATTAAAGTTTAAAGAGGAGTGTGTGTGTGTATCTGTATTCTAAAATAAAAGTTAAGAAAGGCATTCAATTATGGGTGGGTGAGTACTTGTCTAGTTCTACCAATTCCAATGGTTGGACGGTGGCTAACCCATGGGCCGTATGGGCTTAGGCTTGAATCAGTAGAGTTTTAATAATAAAATTGATCAATAGGAATACGCTTAGAACTCGAATAGTTAAATAATAACCTGAAGACTTCTCAAATGATTAGATCAACGGTTGTGCCTAATTCAATTAGGAAAAAAGTGTTGATTCCTTCAAGTTAAGTCTGTAATAGTTTCCCTTCTATCTGGTTTATTTAGATGAAGGTTAGTTCAGTATCTTGACCTCGTTAGAAAAATTCGTTAAGAAATTCAAAATGGTGGAATCGTCCCCGTTTTTCGAGCATGGAAAATTTTCTTGGTTTCGGTTTTAGGAGTAACCACCAGCTTAGTCTTGCGCCCGGACATTCGAGGGCGAGACCCCGAGTGGGAAACCCTGCCCTGCACAAGAGGGAGCTGCTTCTGCTGGCTAGCAATCGGTAATCCGGTGCACGGAGGGGGCGGTGGGATCCCACAGTTGGTATCAGAGCGCCGTTGTAAATTTACGTAACAGCGTCAGAAATTGCTTTAAAGTAAATCTGGGAAATAATGTTTTCACTTGTTAAATTTATGTTGAATGAACTTCAAAAATTAAAAACTCATAAATTAAATTAGAAATTTATAGATGGATACCCCAAATCTTTCCCGCATTCATGAAGTCTCCCAGAGTCAGGATATGATAGCCTTTGCATTCGAGCACCTCCTCAACTCTGCTACGACCCAAGTAGCCTGATCCTTTTGAGCGATGTCGGTATATGTGGTTCTGTGGAGAACAATGTATTAATGTTAGTACCAGTCAGCGTCAGAGGCTCAGGCAAAATATTTCCTTAGCCATGATTCTGATAAGGCTAGGGCTTGTTCAGCATGTACAACTCTTTGATCATTCACCCAAAAACTTTAGAATTTCATGTCGAGTTTTTAGGCTTCTTAGCCGCTTTATCCCTAGAAGTAAAATTATAACTCCTCTTTCTGTAATGAATCGTGTGTACCATGGCATGTCTCCTTCATAATTTCGCTTCTTTATACGTATACGATTGAGGCAGTGATTTTGGGAGCCATGATGCTCTATGTATATATCAAAAACTTTTGATAATAAACGATGTTTTGTATAAAAAATCTAAATTGTTTTCATGATTATGAATATGGTTAATAAAACTATCACAGTAAATCTTGTTTCATGATGTATGATGAAATAACTATCTGTTTAAAGAATAAATCATAAAAATTAAATAATCATAAACCTGTTGTCAAAGTTAAGTTGACAAAAATCTTGTTTTGTCAGAGTCATGAGGTGCGCGGCCCATGCAAGGCAACTGGATCCTCTAACTGATGACGAAGAGTTAGATCCGGATGTTCGAAAAGCCCTGCACAGATCCCAACCTCGTCCCTTCAAGGGTGAAGGGGAGAAACAGTTAGGTGAAGTAGTGGAAAAGTGGATTGAGACAATGGAGGAATACTTTGATGTAACTGGCTTCAATGGGAGAAGCAAGATGGCTCGCACCAGGTTAAAGATTGTGGAAACGGCCAGGGTCGCTTGGAGGAATCACTGCGAGACTAACCGTCTCAACCGCAATACCCAGACCTGGACCGATCTTAAAGCTTACCTCAGAAAGAGGTTTTGTCCTCCGGGCTTCCTTGAAACTAAAATGAATGAGTTCTTGGAACTAAAGCAGGATAGCCGAAAAATTGAAGAGTACCATCAAGCTTTTGCCCTTCTCCTCGAATATTCCCCATAATTGGATGAAGAGAAGCTGTTGGCCAGATTCATTCGAGGAATGAACGAGCCATTGGACACCTGAGTAAAGAATGCCAAACGTGTCTCAATGGCTGAAGCAGTAAGAATGGCAAAAGACTTTGCCAAAGCCTTTGTTGTTAAGGTCCCGCCAAAGCCTGCACCCTCTAACTTTAAAAGATTCCAAACCCCAAGAAGTACTTCAAACTTTTCTCCCCCAAAGAGGCAGCAAGGCCCAATTTAGAATGAGGATGCTAGAAGATTCAGAAGTGAAGGAAGACCCTTCCCCCAAAACACTTTCTCATGAGTCCCACCTCTTTCAAGAATTCAGAGGGATGAGCTTAGAAGTGAGAATTGGTGTTTTGGATGCCAGGGTTTTGGTCACCAGCTGAAAGACTACCCAACTCCTACCATGTCATGTGGAGACAGGGAAGTCAAGGACCAAGAGTGGAGAGACCAGCCCCTTCCTACTATCAGTCAAATCAGGGTCCATCTCATCAAAATTAGGGTAATCTTAAGAGAACTCCAGCTCAGTCGTCTGCCTCTATCCAGAGTAGCCTTAGAACTCCTTCCAAGAACTGGGGCAACCAAAGAGAAAGAGTTCCGCCTCAGTCTACACCAGCCAGAGCAGTCACAATAGCAGAAGTAGTGGAAGAAGAAAGAGGATAGATTTATGCAGCAATTGAAAACCAAGGACCAAACTGTCAATTCTCCGTCATTCATACTCCAGCTGAGTATCAGTGTAAGCCTTTTAAGCTTTTGATTGATTCAGGTAGTACTCATTCTTTCATTTCCCTTGGATGCTTGCGTAAGCTAGTCTTAGATCAAAAATCAGGTAAATCTATGCAAGTTGAATTGGCAAGTGGGAAGATTCTTTTCACTCACCTTGAGACAGATCGTATTCAGTTCAATCTAGATGAGAATTTAACTGACTGTCAATTCAGAGTTATACCTTTGGGAGTTTGCGATGGGATCCTTGGAACGGATTGGCTCCATAAAAATCAAGCTGACATTCACTGTCAAATGGAACCATTTCCTTCCGAGACCTTCACAAAAATAAAGTTCAAGGAACTGGAATTTCAGGATCCCCAAGGCTTCTAAGTTACTAAAAGAACTTAGAAAGAAGCAACTTATTTATGTTGTCAAAATGAATCTTGTAGACTCAAAGTTAAAAGCTAAAGAACCTGAATTGTTAAGTGATTATGATGATTTATTCCCAACACAATTAACAGAGATGCCTCCGATTCGGGAAGTAGATCATGTGATAGAATTGACCCCCGCCGGAGCTCAGCCAGTAGCCCTGTGCACGTACAAAATGCCATTTCCTGAAGCCATCAAACTCTAGGAACAGCTTAGACAGCTGTTAGAACAGGGTTTGTAAGACCCAATGTTTCACCTTGGGGTGCGCCATTTATCTTTCAGAAAAAGAAAGATGGAATGCTAAGACTTTGTGTGGACTACAGAGGTCTCAATCAGCTGACAGTTAAGAATAAGTATCCTATCCCTAGAATTTTTGAGCTTCTAGACAGGCTAAGTAAAGCCCAGATCTTCACAAAGATAGATCTCAAATCACGGTTTTATCAGATCAGGATTAATGAGCAAGATATCCGGAAGACAACCATCAATACTCGGTATGGGCATTATGAAGTCACTGTCATGCCGTTTGGATTGAAAAATGCCCCAGCTACATTCAGTCGATTAATGCAGGACATTCTCAGAGAATACTTGGATGATTTTGTTCTTGTTTTCTTTGATGATATTCTGATTTACTCAAAGAATGCAACTGACTATGAAGCTCATGTCAGAAAAGTTCTTGAGATTCTAAGGAAGAACCAACTCTTTGCAAAAAAGAGCAAATGCACTTTCTTTGCCGACCATGTTGAATCCTTGGGCTTTTTGGTATCAAAAGATGGAATTTCTCCAGATTCTGCAAAAGTCCAAGAAGTCATAGATTGGCCTGAACCAAAGACAGTGAAAGAAGTTAAAGGATTCTTGGGATTCATTGGTTGGTATAGAATTTTTATACCAAAGTATGCTCTCATGCCTTCCCCCCTGACTAATCTTCTCAAGAAGAATACCCCGTTTCAATGGTCTGCTAGGTGCCACAGTGCTTTTGATAAGCTGAAGACTGCCTTGGTAACCAATCCCGTTCTAAAGCTGCCAGATTTCTCTCTACCCTTGAGGTAGTAACTGATGCCAGTGGTTTTGCCTTAGGAGGTGCACTCATGCAAGAAGGTCATGCAGTGGCCTATGAATCCTGAAAACTCAGAACGCATGAGAGGAATTATGCTGTCAGTAGTATATGCCCTGAAGTTATAGAGACATTACCTACTGGGTCAAAGATTCACTCTGATGACATATCATCAAAGCTTAAAGTGGATCTTCACTCATAAGGATCTCAACATGTGCCAAAGATGGTGGATGCAGACCCTGCAAGAATTTGATTTTGAAATCAAGTACACCCAGGCAAAGCAAATGTGGTAGCAGATGCCCTCAGCAGAAAAGCCTCCTTGGTTGCAATTACTGTAGTGTCAAATCCTTTGATTATTGAAGCAACTGAGAAGATCATGCAAGATAGATTCTTTGGCGCTATTGCTACCCTACTTATGCAGGAATTCAAAACTCCACAGGAGTTGAACCAAGTTCAAGGGTACAGTCTGGATGATGGAATTATGTATTATAATCGCAGGCTATGCATTCCCAATGGTGAGGGAACTAAGGGTCAAATTTTGAATGAAGCCCATGACAACCTTATTGCAGGACATCCAGGTTTCATCAAAACCTACATGTCTGTGAAGAAAAGCTTCTTTGGGCTTGGTCTAAAAAATGATGTGCTTAATCATGTACGTCAATGTCTGACCTGTCAAAAATTCAAGGCTGAGAGAGTAAAAATGCATGGGAAGTTACATCCATTAGACATCCCCTAGATGAAGTGGGAATGCATCAGTATGGATTTTATTACTAGATTACCCAAGCAGGTTACAACTCCATCTTTGTGGTAGTTGATAGACTAACCAAAGTTGCCCATCTGATTCCAGTATAAGAAACCTACACTGCAGTAGTGGATGTGGCTAGAGTGTTCCTCAAAGAAATCTCCAAATTGCATGGCCTACCCAGAAGAATAGTAAGTGATCGAGATCCCAAATTCATGTCAAGATTTTGGACTGCATTTTTTGAAGCAATAGGAACTTTCTTGGATCTCAGCATAGCTTACCACCCCGAGACCGATGGTCAAACTGAAAGGGTGAACCAAGTAATCAAAGATATACTTCAGTCATGTTGTGGCAGGGAACCCAAGAAGTGGCAAAGCTATTTGCACCTATTGGAGTTCGCCTACAATGCTTCACAGATGTATTGGGATGAGCCCTTTCAAAGCTTTGTATGGACAAGATTGCTTAACTCCATTAAGTTGGTCTGACCCATTCGCAAAGATATAAAAGCTGCCCAGGATAGATAGAAGCAGTATGCAGATAAGAAGAGGACAGACAGAAAATTCGAAGAAGCAGATATGGTCTTCATTCGAGTACGCCCTAAAAGAAGTTCTCTATCTCTTGGGAAGTATAAGAAGTTATCCCCCAGATATTGTGGACCATATCTGATTACAAAGAAAGTAGGTGACTTAGCCTACAAGCTTCTTCTGCCTCCTCATCTCAAAGTACATAATGTATTTCATGTCAGCCTTCTTAAAAAGTATATACCAAGCCCAAATCATGTGCTTGATGATGAAATCTTAACTTCTTCAACCCAAGGGCAGATGGAACTCCAACCTGAAGAAATCCTTGATGTTCAAGAAAAGGTTCTTAGGAACAGAATTCTGAGAGTCAAATGGAAGTTCTATCCTTTTGAAGATACCACCTGGTAGAAAGACGCAGAACTGTTACAAATTTACCCCCAGTTTTTGAGATGAGGACATCTCGCGTTTTTCAAGTGGGAGAGAATGCAAGATTCCTCCCCAGCCTCTCAAGATGTCCAGTATTAGTCCCCTGTAATCAATCCCTCTTGAGATATATAAAAGATCTTATTTCTACCTATTTTGGTTTAGAGAGAGAAAATATTTTAGAGAGAGATTATTCAAATTTTAGATATTTTTGGATGGAAAAATATCTCTTCTTATTAAAATAAATTTCCCCGAAACAAAAGTTCAAAAATATTTTCAGAGGTGCATTAGAAATCAATTATAATCTGTTCAAAAGGCCTTATCCTGGGGGTCCAGATTTTTTGAAAATTTTTAATTAAGGTTTTGAGGGGCCAATCAGATTCATCCAAATGTGTGGAGGAGATAAATAGAAGAAATAAAGAAAATCCCCCCTCCCCCAAAAAATGAGTAAATACTCACATAACATGAAGAGTGGACTAAGGACCAAAGGAAATACTAAAAAAATAAATATTTGACACCTCAGAGTGGGGATTCCCCCTCATGAAGGAGGCGCCTATTACACATGTGTGGTGGAGTTTTAAATTCCCAAAAATTGAGATATTTCATCTCTCCTCTCTCCTAATTCAAGTCTAGTTCCAAAAAGTAAGCTAAACTGACCCAAAAATAGTCAAAAATTGACCAAATTGATCTGGAAAATTCTAGAATCAGTTTGCTTGGTTAGAGGCTCACTTTTCCCAAAAACAAAAGCCTCCATCTTTGTTGAAGCTTAATAGTGTTTTATACACTGTTACTCTACTCCTCCCCAGAGCCAAAAACTATGAACTTCTTAATAATTCATTAGTTTTTTACCTTTCTCTCTTCTAAAAAAGAACTGGTGGTTGGCCACTCTTATTGCAAACAAGCATAGATCCCTCAAACCATCAAGCCAAAGGAAAGCTCCCAGAATTTCATGTAAGTTAGAAATCCTACGTTTTCTTATTCTTTTAATGGTTTTCTAAATTTTTTTAATCTTTAAAATGATAATCTGATGCTATGCCCTGATTTAAACTCTATGCATAGAAAGATGCATATTGATTATTATTTTTATCATAAAAGAGTGATTTTCATTAGATTTCAACTCTATGCATAGAAAGATGCATATTGATTATTATTTTTATCATAAAAGAGTGATTTTCATTAGATTTCAACTGTATGCATAGAAAGATGCATATTGATTATTATTTTTATTATAAAAGAGTGATTTTCATTAGATTTAAATTCTATACATAGAAAGATGTATATTGGATAAATTTTTTATTTTAAAAGTGTTACTTTCATCAATATTGATTTTTATGCATAAATAGATGCATAAAAGAATTTTTTTATTATAAAAGTGTTACTTTCACCAATATTGATTTTTATGCATAAAATGATGCATAAAAGAATTTTTGTTATTATAAAAGTGTTACTTTCATCAATATTGATTTTTATGCATAAAAGAATGTTTTTTTTTAAAAAGTGTTACTTTCACCAATATTGATTTTTATGCATAAAATGATGCATAAAAGAATTTTTTATTATAAAAGTGTTACTTTCACCAATATTGATTTTTATGCATAAAATGATGTATAAAAGAATTTTTTTATTATAAAAGTGTTACTTTTATCTATATTTATTTTTATGCATAAATAGATGCTTTTGTAGGAAAGGAGGAGAATAAGGAGGAGCTTGACTTGAGGAAGGTTTTCAACCATTTCAAAAACTTTTATGTCAATAAAAGGAATATGGTTCATATAAGGGTTAATGCTTGAAAGGGTGAACAAATAGAGGTCTCAAATGATGGACCTACAGAGGTCAAGGTAGGTCTCAAATGATGGACCTGTAGAGGTGAAGGAGGTAGATTTTGTAGAGAGCATGGTGAAGAACTCAAACTAATCTTCATCGCCGACGGACCTAACCCTACAGAGGAGGCCTTGATTACTCTTTGAAATAATTCAAGGACTGCTTTTCTTGGAACTATAAGGACATCAAGGAGTGTTGCAAGAAGTGGTGTAGCATGCTAAAAGGAAAAAATGGTAGTTTTGGAAGGTCAACTAGCACACAAGGTCAACTAGCACAAGACAAATAAATATATGAGATAAGCTATGAAAATTATGAAATCCAAGAGAAATCTCTCAAGGAATCCATGCCGGAGTTGTAAAAAATGGTAACCATGTTACAAATCCATCAGCAAAAGTGAACTCACATTTGAATGAGAAAATTTTGGATGATCACATAGAGTAACAATAGGTCTCCAGGCCAAAATGTCGTCCTCACAACTAACAAGATTAACTTATCATTTGGAACATGTACCTCTATGAAGACCGCTAACAAATGGAATTGGAGGTCGACAAAGCCTTTGTAGACCAAGAAGCTCAGGTAACAGTTGTCTAACAAAACCTCTGCCAATACAAGGAATTGATCGAGGCTAAAGGTGATCTTTTAGTAAGCTAGTGGAAAGGGCATCCCCTCTCAATGACCTTCTAGTGGTTCCTTAGGCCCCTGCATAGACCTTCACCTTGTTCTTTGCCTCGTTCTTTGCCTCACTATTATTCTCTATTTCAGTGTAAAATTAATCTCAGTGAGAAACTTACCCATGGGGATCTGGCACTAATACACCAGATTACCACACATGCTATGCCGATCCCACATGAGAGATCTTGTGCTAAGAGAGGGTCAAGCTATATATATATATATATCCCCTACACCCAATTGTACTGAACTCTAGATCTTGGTTAGTTTTCTCATTCATTCAACTAACTTTAATGAAGGTGAAGAGCTCATCAATCTAATGAAACACACTAACATTAATTCTTTTATTGCTCCCCTCCCTAAAACACAATAAAGCCTTTGATTGGATGTTCCGGCATGGGTGGGTAGAACCTCGGGATACACACCAGCACCTTCTCCCCCATAATAGTTCCTAGAGGAAGACCTACATGCACTTCATGATTTCTTTATAACAAAAAACCACCACCACCTTCTGATGATATAGACATAAGAGAGACAAAGAAGAGGACAAAACGTACCCAGTGTTTAGTCCCATAGCATCTTATTTATCTAGTATACATGATCTTTTGGTCGAGGAGACCAGCTTTATGCAAGAGAGCTTGGGTAGTTGATTCAACCAAATCCATATGGTGGAATGTGGCAAGAAACTCAAGGCTAGCCAACCCATGGCTTGTTTATTTGCCTAGAATATGCATCGTCAAATATATGATCACCCATGCTTACAAATGATGGAAGCAAGAGCATTTAGTACAGTCACAGGGCAACTATGAGGAAATCCATGCAGACACTGATGGTGGCTAGGTTCTAGTGGATGCTTACAAATGATGGAAGTGAGAGCATTTATTAGAGTCAAGGGGAAGTTATGAGGAAATCCATGCGGACACTGATGGTGGCTAGGTTCTAGTGGTCAACTTTGCCATCTGGCTTAGAGGGTGCCATTCCTTGCCATATACGAATATGCTGACATCTATAGGGCATCCCCATGGCACCTTTAGATTGACCCCTTGTACATGTTGAGACTCTCAATAGACAAAGACACTTTATTCTCACCACAATGCATAGCTTGTTTATCAGCCCTATATTATTTTTTCTTGTGTGGCTTTTGCATGGATTTATTTTTTTCCCCATGCTCGGACGCTGAGAGGTTTTTTCTTGGAAAATGGACATCCTCTGCCCTTAGCCCCAATATCACTTTACATTATATTTTGGTGTATATTCTAACAAAGTTGCAAGATAATCTAGGGTTTATGAAAGGATATGGTTAGCATAACTCCATGTTTATACCACAAAGTAGGGTCCCAACTGTTCTTTGCTGAGCAGTCGATCAATAGTCTAATAAGTGACTAGTTGGTACATACAACATTATATATCTTGCAAAGAGGGTTTACAAAGTCTTGTGCCCATGAGCACAAGACATGACCCTAAATAGATAGTGCCATCAATTCTTTCGGAAGCATAACCAGCATAGCCATTAACTTCATGGGACTTGACAAGTTCTCCCTTGAACTTGAGATCACAACATGCTTAAGGCCTATCAAAAAAGAGGTTGTCAGTACTAGCATGGAAGCTAATGCCCATTTGGCACCCTAGGGTAAATGGTTAATGTGATATTCTACTTGGAGAAGAGTTTGTCAAGGCCCTTATCACCCTTCCTTTCCCTCTTTAATGGAAGCTGATCATGGTATGTGGAAATAATGAGACATTATGTTGTGAGACATGAACTCCACCGCCGGGGAGGGGGATTCACTCAAAAATGTGTAAGGTTAGCACGTAAGTTCAATAGCAGGGGTTTTTTTTCTCTTGTGGACTTATAGAAAGTTTACATATATAATGGGATTTTAACTAAAATGGTGAAAATCTTGGTACCAAACGGGAACTTTTATTGTAAAAAGTGTTATAGAAGGAGTGTTTTTAAAATTAAAAAATACGTAAAATTAGGGGGGGGGGTTTAATAACCCTTGAATGCATGTGCTACATAGGGGGTTAATAGAGTGACTCCCCCCCCCTCCGAGGACATGAACAACAATGTAGATTTATGAAGTTAATCCTTTACGTGATAATAATGAGGTATTATGTTGTGACATGAACATAGGCCCAATGGATAAGGTGAATGATGCATGGCTAATTGTTGGCTAAGCCAACATCGCTTGATGATTGTTGCAAATTAGCCATCGAATCAGAGGATAACATGCTTGAGTTACCATAACCTATTTATCCTAAATCATAGGTATGTCGCATTTGTGAGCCAAACAAGCATGACAACCTGGGAAAGACGATGACCTTAGATGAGTTAAGCAGTGTGCTTCTAGATAAGATAAAGGGAAAAAAAAAACGTAAGTCCATAAAGGGGTTTTTTTAATCACTTTTGAAAAAAAAACGTAAGTCCATAAAGAAAAAGGGTTGATTCTGTTCATGAAAAATTCAGATACCCCTTGAACTCATGTGAGACATAAGATAATGTCATGACTTGTGTGCAAGCACTAATGACCCCTAAAAACAATGGAGAATCTTTAGCTAAATGTTCTACTCATATGTCAGGAAGAAGAAAGAAAAAAATGGTGGAATGAGGAGACTCTATAGTGGTGATTCAAAAGATGGTTCGGATGAGGGAACAATCGGCACTGAACTGTCGAGTCAAGCCAAGATAATATGCTAACAAGAAAAAAAAGAAGTGGTGACAAGTAAGGAAGCTGAACTAGCCGATGAACAACCCAAGATACTAAGAGGGGTAGGAGTGTCATATAGGAAGAGAACATCTTATATGCCCCTCTTTTGAATGATGATTTTTTAAGGAATTGGATACATGTACCAACATCATGATATATGTCATGGGAAAGTCCAGAAAAAGGTTTGTGGAACTAGATCAGAAGGATGAAATGTCAGTCTCACCACGGTGTGCATGATGAGGACATCTGTGATGCGAGTCATGGAAAAGCTCTTCAAAGGAGAAAGATTTTGATTCTCATTATGGAAAGGAAGCTTCAGATTCAGCCACAAGGTTGAAGTTCCAGAGATAGATGAAGAAGAAGCGTTATTAGGCTAACCATAGTGACATCCTTAGAAGAGGACCCACATATGCTTCATGGCTAAGATACATCAAAGCCATTGAAATTCACAAGGAATTCTCTAAGAATTGGGGAGGAGAAGAGTAAGCCACATTCACAAGGAATTCTCTAAGAATTGGGAAGAAGAGTAGCTAGATAATGCTACAAACACCTCAAGAGCTAAAAGTGAGCCAAGAAACCCCCAAGCTCACGAGATTGGAGAGAAGGAAATGAAATAAAGTATCATTGGCCGAAACTTAATGGGAAGCAAAAAGGGCATTAGTAGGAAAGGAGTAGAATGAGAAGGAGCTTGACTTGAGGAAGGTTTCCAACCATTTTAAAATGTCGATAAAAGGAAGGTGGTTCATATAAGGGTCAATGCTTGAAAGGGTGAACAAAAAGAGGTCTCAAATGATGGACCTGCAGAGGTTAAGGAGGTCTCAAATGATGGACCTGAGAGGTCAAGGAGGTAGATATTGTAGAGAGCATGGTGAAGAACTCAAACTAATCGTCATTGCCATGGACCTAACCCTGTAGGAGGAAGAGGCATTGATTACTAGTTGAAATAATTCAAGGAATTCTTTGCTTGGAACTATAAGGACATTGATTACAAATGATGGAAATGAGAGCATTTAATAGAGTCAAGGGGAAGTTATGAGTGAGAAAATCCATGCGGACACTAATGGTGGCTAGGTTCTAGGAGATAACTTTTGTATCTGGCCTAGAGGGTGCCATTCCTTGCCATATAGGAATATGCTGACATCTACAGGGCATCCCCATGGCACCTTTAGATTGACCCCTTGTATGTGTTGACACTCTCAATAGACAACGACACTTTATTCTCACCACAATGCATGCATGGAAGGCAATCCAAAGTCTAGCTATAGTAGTCAGTGTGTGGTTTTTCAAGTTGATTATTCTTCTCATTGATGATATGTAGGATAACTATTTCCATAGCTAAAATTGTGATGGGATGTGCTTAAATCTCAACACAGGGCCTTGCGATATTTGTATCATGTACTACTACCACTGGCTATGTTGCTTGCCCTCATATATGCATACTACTATTGAGGATATAATCGACACAAACTTCTAGAGATCGCTCTAGTTTTTTTGCCAAAATCTTTACATCTTCCCATTAGCGCTAAAAACATTAAAAAAGGGCCACATTTTAATCACTTGTATTGGATTGGGATTAAGCTTCGAACCAATAAAAATGTGCCATTCCAACATAAATATGACATTGGGTGTCATATTCACTTTTTACTAACTTCACTAGTTTTGGCTATTTTAGTGGGTTATCACCACTTTAATGTGATATGGCATGGCTATTTCAACGTCACTTTAGTGGGTTCCAACTTCAAGGGCCTGTCCTCACATGCCAAATGTCAATACTTTAAAAAGTGAAAATTTGAAGTTTAGGTTTCCCTCAAAATGAGTAAATGCATTTGAAATTCCCTAGTTACCATGATTGCACCTCTTTCTAGTCGTCTTTTTGGATCATCCTCTCCTCTATTCATTATCTAACAATGTTGAGACAATAGTCTAAACTGAGGCACACTCCTAATGCCATTTCATTATGCATTCTTCATAATGTTAAAGATGATTAGGGTGTGTAGAAAGGTATAAACTTCAAATTAAACGATTGGGTGACTATGCAACCATCATGCGAAGGTCCTCATAGGATAAAAATGCAAAGAAGAGTCTTAGTACAATACCATTGAAAGGGACGTTACTTGGAATTCAAGATAGCAAAAGATGGAAGGCAAAGATGGAATTCAAGATAGCAAAAGATGGATGGAAGGCAAAGGTGCAACATGTGTACACAACAAGAGTTGTCTTGGATATTCAGAATTTTATGAAAGCAAGAATGATTTCTAAGAGGAGTAGGCTATCATGGTTTATACCTCTCCATGCATTTTTGGCATGTTTTTGAGAAGCAAACATGAAGAGGACAAAAGCAATGTAGCTATCTACACATATATCTAAATTTGACTTGGATAATGAAGTTGGAGCTGTGAATGAAGTCATCCATAGGGATGATCTTATAAAATATAATGGTTGCATTGAATCTGTGGTGATGGCATACATCTCTTGACAAAATTTATGCATTAGCTTAAAGTACAAATGATGGAAAAAGAGTAGAGGGACTTGGATGCCATTGGATTTAGAGGAACAATTTGTGTAGTATGACCCAACAGTCAACTTGAGTGATGATGACAATAGAGTCATCCCTATAAATACAAAATAGACATTGAGGGATGTGCGTATGTCCTTGAAATTACCATTAGATGTCTTACCATTAGACTACAAATTTAAGGTAGATGGTATTATGGTGGAAAGAAGGTCCGAAAATACTTTTAGTTGTATGAAATATTTGCCCCCTCTAATCTTGAAGTTTTCTTAATACAATATAATTTTGCACCCATCTATTCTCTTGTCGACGATTAATTTTGTAAAATAGTTATTCAACATTATTCAAACAAGACAACCAATGTAAAATGGGAAACTAAACTCAATATTAATTTCATATATATATTTATTACAATGGTATCTTTCCAAACTGGTTGGTTACAATGTATGAGAATAAAAAAACTATCTACTTTGGCAGGTCAGTGTGTCCATATAAGCTTTGGCTTCTTCGCCTTCCTTGGTCGGCTTGGACTTTGATTTCTTGGATGTTTTCTTTGACTTGGCCTCTTTTTCCTTAGATTGTTTCTATTTTCAAGAAGCCTTTCCCTTCATCACGTCTATCATTTTCTTCTTCCCAAATTTCAATGGAGATACTGTGGGAAGTCCTTTCTTTTTCAATGGCTTCTTTGCCATCATAGGTGGGATTGCTGGTGGTGGTGAATCTAGATCTGTGGGAAGATCCACACGATTGTCGAGCATTAATTTGATTTCCTTTGCTCTCACCCACCAAATGTATGTGTCTCTATAACATGAAGTTGTGAACTATAAAACATTATGACGAAAATGTTAGTATATATAATAATAAGATATGAAATTGTAAGGAAAATATTAAAACTTTTCACAACTCTTTTTGATGTGTCTATTGAAAATAATCACAGCTACTCTTTTTGATATGTCTACTGGAAATTTTGTGTCTACTGGAAATTTTGATTGCATGTATCTCCATGTGTTTGCTACCACTCTCCATTCACACGAGCTTCCATTAGTTTGTAATGGAACCTATAGCAATGACAGTCCTTGTTTAGACATTTAATTAAAGCTTTATAACAAACTTAAAAGTTATCATTTATATTATTATAACTTACAAGAAAAATCAAAAACTTATGTGGAGTTTTATTGTCGAGGAGTGGAGGATGGAGTGTTTCTAATGTGATTATTATGCGTTTAGATGTCCTGTAAAATAACAAACCACATAAATTATTCAATCTAATACAAATTGAATCTTAAACACAATCTCTATTAAAATAAAAAATTTACAATTTGTCTTCTCCATGCATACCAAACATGGAATTCAAGAAACATGTCTTTCTTTCTTAATATCACTCCAATGGCTCCTACAAAATAGAGAAAAGAAAAAAAATTGATAGAGATGTATAAAAGGACATAAAACAAAGTAAAACATACTTAAAATAAAATACTAACATTTCTACTTTATGTACATTTTAAGCATATCAAAGGGAGAGCTTAGTGGATGATTGCATTAAAGCTGTCCACAAGAAGTATTCTAATCCTCATGACCAAAGGTTTACCAGTAGATGGGCACGACACAAAATCAAAGACATACTTAAGAATAGGAGGTCTCTAGTAAGGAGACACGTAACGGAGGAGAAAGCCCAAATAGATATCGATCAAAATGGACACGGTAAGCCATCTACTGCTCATAAGGGCGAGTGGAAGAAAGCCAAGAAGGAGCTCTTAGAAGGAGTAGTGAACCAGCAACAAAGAGAAGCGCGGCGAATACAAATGGAGCGATATGGATCATCGCTCTTCGGATCCAGAGGTTGTGCATCATGGGAGGCCAAGTTTGTATATATAGTGCAACTTCATGTCTTTTATCTGTATTCTCTCTATTTGAGTTGTGTTATAATGTTTGTCTTGTGATGTAGCGTGACATTGTAGGTAGAGGTCCTACCCTAGCAAAGAGATTGGCTACCATCGTCAACACAGTAGAGGAGATACATGGGATTACCTTCATGATGAAGAGATCATCTTCGATGAACAATACAATCGAGCAAGGAGAATACCAATGTAGGTAATACTTTTTAGTTTTATTTACAAAACATGTTTTGACCTTTATAATACTTTCTATTATTTATTTATATATATCTTCACTTTGTGTAGGCACAAGGTAGACAAGAAGGAGGACAAGATGACTCCTCCAAGTAGTCACCCGCTAGTTTTTCTTCATGTATAGTTTTGGTTTATGCAATTATGTTTCTTTTTAAAGCCTCATGTGGCTACCATCATGTATGGACGACTTCTTGGATATAAGATGAAATTTTTCATCTTCTTTATGTATCTATGTTTTTACTCGGGGAGTGCACTATATGGAAGCCCCTCCTATGACGTGCGTTCAAGGGGTATTTAAAAAACCCCTTATCTGTGAATTTTGAGCTAATAAAACTACCCCTTTTTCTTTATAGACTTACGGGTTTTTTTCCAAAGTACAATTAAAATACCCCTCTTGTAATTGTATTTCTGTAAATTTACCCAATATTTTGGATTAAAAAAACCCCACCTGATGATCGCACGTGGTAGACTTACATTTTTTGAGGTGCACCCCCCGAGTGTTTTTATTCAAGCCTTATGTGGCTCTGATCATGTATGGATAAATTTTTGGATATAAAATGTAATTTCTCATCTTCTTTAATCAATATTCAAAGTGTGTTCATAAATCTTTTTGTGCATATCTATCTTTAATTTAAGTTTTTATGTTGATATCTTTGCTGATCTTGATTCGTCTATGTACAAGTAAGCAAAACCTTAAACTAGAGAGGTGCCTCTGCAGAAAATACAGTTGCATGTGCAAAAAATGCAGCTGTACATCTGCATAGGCAGCTCTCTGGAAATTTTTTTAAATTCTAGAGCACGTCTATAATGGCATCTATAAGCGCATATATACTGATATAGATGCGCATATAGACGCCTGTCAATAGATGCATTTTTTGACCCGCTTATAAATGCGCCCGTAACATCTTAAACCATGTTGTCAAAACGCATCTATAAACACGCCTACGATTGCTTTTCCTTGTAGTGTCTCCCATCATTCTTTCATCATCAATCCTCCTTTCTTCCTCAGAAGCCATCTGTTCTTTGCCCTCAGTCTTTAATTGTTTTGAAGTCCTAGTTTCTCTATCATGAGTAATTGAATTTGTTAGATATATGTTCAATTTATTTAAAATGGAAAGAACTATCCTACGTACAGGAAATTTAATTGGTTAGAGACCAGTGTGGGTTGGTGGGAGGAATAAGAAACAATGGAAAGAACATTCCTATGTGCAAGAAATCTAATTGGTTAGATACCGGTGTTTGCTGGTGGTGGGAGGAACAAGCAACAATGGAAAGATGGCGTGTGTAGGACGAACCGACAACATGCAGTGTCTTATATTATGATGTCTTTCTATGCCTTTCATTTTGGCTAAAATACAATGCATTGCACTTGGGATAAGAATTTGAAATGGCTAGCATCACATCTACATCATACTCTTGTCCTACTACACCATGACCACCACTAGCAAACAATGGTTTAGTATGCGATATGATGGAAATACGGTGCGAGAAGATGTCTCGATAACATGCGATGTCGTATATTGCACCGTCTTTCCATTAATGGTGTTGCGAAAGGAGCAATGCATATGCTAAGGCGAAGAGTCACGTTGGTCAGGGTGGCAAGAGAGAGAAGGGAAGGCAGGTAAGCTATTTAGTACTCCAATGAGGCCTATCTCTAGAGACGACTAGAAAACCTTTCGTTCCAACTCGAGAATGCAATCTTTCAATTATCAGAACTCAAATGGAATATGAATCATCACGTAGCCTACCTAAGAGGGATATTTTGGAAATAGTCCATGGAAAAGCGGATTGGGGTATTAATGGTTGGCATGAAGGATATTTATCTAGTCATGTTGCTCAGGATGCCTAGGCTAGAAGATAGTGCTTAATGTTCTTTTCTAACAACATTTCTACATCCACATTTACTGCACATAACAAACAAATTCAAAACATAAGCGTACCTTTATCTTGATGGAAGAACGGTGCATAGGTGCAATTCTGATGCCTCAGGTATATTGATATCACGCCATGATTCTAGTGAGACCAATAGGAGCTGGTGTAGGTGAAGACCAATAGGAGAGAGCAATCAAAGTGGGTGCTGGTGGTGGTTTGAAGACCAATAGGAGATGGTGTAGGTGAAAAATAGCTGGTGTAGGTGAAGAATAAGTATAGGTCAACCAGAGTGCAAAAAAATTCAATGAACCTCATTTTTCCACGTACGGGTAAAAAATAATTCATCAGGCCTATGTCTAAAGTTGGGCCGAAAACCCTCCCTTCTAATTTGAGAATGCAATCTTTCAATTATCTTAACTCAAATGGAATATGAATCATCGCGTAGCTTGCCTAAGAGGGATATTTTGGAAATAGTCCATGGAAAAGAGGATTGGGATATTGATGTTTGACATGAAAGATATTTACCTAGTCACGTTGCTCACGATGCCTAGGCTAGAAGACGGTGCTTAATGTGCTCTTCTAACAACATTTTTGCATCAACATTTATTGCATACAAAAAACAAATTCGAAGCGTAAGCATACCTTTGGCCCGATGGAAGAACAACACATAGGTGCAATTCCGATGCCTTAGGTATATTGATATTGCGCCCGAATTCTAGTGAGACCATAGGAGCTAGTGTAGGTGAAGACCAAAAGGACAATAATCAAAGTGGGTCCTGATGGTAGTTTGAAGACCAATAGGATCGAGCTGTAGGTGAAGAACAAGTATAGATCAAATAGAGTGCAAAAAAGTCAATGGGCCTCGTCTTTCCACGTACGAGTAAAAGACAAATTATAATAATCGCTGCCTATTTATAGAACACATTGATTAGGCCACATGGCGTACGGACAACAGAATGGTATGATGACATGTGTATCCACATGTGGGAGTGTAAATGCACACGTGTATCTACACATGCAACGACCACACACGTGCATTCGCACTTTGGCATGTGGGTTCCCACATGTGGGTTATTTCACATGTGCGAGTCGCACGTGTGAATATGTGGCATCCGTATCATTGCCATGTGGCCTCACAGTGCTATAAATATCTGGTTAATTTAAAAAAAATTTACCTCCAAGCTGCTTGTTGCCACTAAGCTGCTCTCCCACCACTAAGTTTTCCCCTTAGCTGCCCTTTGCCCCAGAGCTGCCCTTTGCCCCAGAGAAAGTAGATCCTTTGCCCCAGCTGCCCGCGTATAAAGATAAAGCAATAGCATCAATCCGTTCATATTGGATTTCACAAATTATGTGGTGTTTCCAATGTACCCTCTCTGCCTTTAAACCACACAATTCTACCTGGTTGTCCCACCTGCACCCTCAGCTACACACGAGTGCATTTTTGCGTCCCGTATTTTTGTCCATCAACGGCGGTTAAAAAATGACACGAATAGGGGGATCTTGATCGATTGGATTGTAGTATTTGTGCCATCTTTCCAACACTCTCCTTAGCTACCAAAATCTTAGCTTACATTGTGTACTCCTATGCTACACCCTTCTAAGGTTATTTAGAGGTGCTGTTGACAACCAACACTCTCCTTAGCTACCGAAAGCTTAGCTTATATTCTATGCTCCTAAGCTACACCCTTCTAGGGTTATTTAGAGGTGTTGTTGACCACCAATTTCTACTTGGTTGTCCCATCCTTCTAGGGTTATTTAGAGGTGTTGGTGACAACCAGTTTTTACTTGGCTGTCCCACACACCCCCTCAGCCAGGAGAATTTTTGTGTCCCTCATGTTTCTCCATCAATGGTAGAAAAATGGCGCAAATAGGGGGATCCTGATTGATTGGATTTCAGTAATCGCATCGTCCTTCCAACACTCTCCTGAATTCTTAGCTTCTATTGTGTGCTCCTAAGCTACACCCTTATATGGTTATTTAGAGGTGCTATATTGGCTGGATCCAAAGTTTATTGCATAGAGATGGGTTTAAGTGATGATGGTGTTCTTGTGATAGAGGAAACACAAGCAGAGATATATTTTGACTTCCTACAGCTTGCAAGTGCACAAGATTTGTTTCAGTGCTATAGGGAATGCTTCCATGTAAGATTTGAAATGAGTTCAATGATTGAACACTTCAAGGAGTATTATGTAGAGGAAATGCAAGCTTTCTTTGTAGTGTGACAGATGATAGTGATGTTCATATTGAAGGTGTGAGGTTTGATCAACTTAGCATGTTGTCACAGACATCTTTAGAAAAGGCCAGATTGTAGAAAAAGTATGACATACTTCTTGACCATGTGAAAGTCACTATGGAGCATTGTAGATGACATAGTAGAAAATGCAGGTTTCTTCAACATCATGTGGCTTTCCTTTTCTATCTACATGCAAAATTAGGAATTGAGGATGTTGAAAAGAGTAGTCTTGACAGTTTTAGTGTCTAGCTTGTAGCATTTCTAGGAGACATTCAAAATCAAGAAGAAATGCATGATGTAGAAATGGTTGTGGATATAGAGTAAGAAGAAATAATGACCAGGAACTTTGATGTTATAGATTTTAAAGCAAGTATAATTCTTCCAAAGAAAAAGGATGTTCCTATAGAGGATTTAGAGAAGGAGATCCTTCTCCCATGCCTACCATCCTTCCCACTAAAGGACAATAGGAGTTTTATACTACTAACATACATCCATAAGCTCTTGAATAAAAGGGATGACTATTGTCTTGGTTTAATAGTAGATGGATATCAAGTTGCATCATATTTTTAAGATCCAAATGCCACTGATGAATTTTTAGTGCTTGATACAAAGCAGCACAGGTGACAATTTTATCGGTGCACCTAGAAATGTGCATAAGAAAGTTTGAAGAACAAGAAAATAGTATGATTCCCACAGAATAAGAATTTTTGACTATTCAAGAAAGCATGGGAATCTCTAATATGGGAAGGGAGCAACCCTACCCTCAATGCCCACAGCCCTCTATTTAAGAAGGTACCCTACCCTCAATGCCCACAGCCCTCTATTTAAGAAGGTACAGTCTCTAATATGGGTATTCAAATCAAGAACTGCCTTTACATATGCTGCATAATACAAAAAATACCCTACCCTCGATGCCCATAGCCCTAGTGGGGTGAGAAGTTATTAATCTAGTAGTAGTTAGAGGGCAATTTACTAGTGGGTATTTTAGTGGAGCCATATATCTTCTTCATGTGCCTCATCATTAGCCTTATTAAAAAAAGACTCTAATTAGGTCCATTCCCCTTGACGTACAAATTGGAGGATACTTTATGTGCTCCAAGGCAAAATCATTAAGTAAACATATTAAGCAGCTATTAGATTTTTTAAACATATTGGTATAACTTAATAATACCATGCGGGGTGTATTGTATGCTTTAATAAATTTTGAGGTATGAAAATATGTCATAAGCCTCTAACCAGTTGTATGTTTAGAACCATCCTTGGAATTAGAGTAGCTAGCTTGGAGGCCCTGTTAATGAATTTGTCTAGTTTCTCTATTGTCAGTATTGTGGGTTTTGGCTTAGCTTATTAAGAAAGATGTTGGAGTCAAACAAGTTGGCTAGTCAACACTTCGAAGATGTTTCCAGAATGCACAAACTCCAATGTCCTTCCATCCTGGGACATGACTCAATGCTTTGTCCCCTAATTTTGTATCATCCTCTTTAAACTTTAGCTATTCACATCTCTTATAGACCTTTCGTATAGGGGTTTTGAATATTTTTTCTTAACCTCTTTGGCCTTCTTAGTAGATGTTTGCATTTCTAGTTTTGCCTCTATGAGCTCACCTTAAGCTTGTATTACATTTGCATGTTCTTTTTACATATGTTCTCACAGATGCCTTACCACATCCTAGTGGGGCTTTTAAGCATATGCTCTTTTTCTTCTTATGCCCATACAAGCTTATCATGCAAGACTTTGTGCAATGTTCTTTTATGACTTATTGAGCATGGAACTTATTGAGTATTTCCCTTTGTTTTTGTCTACTTAGAGGGTGAGGCTTGTGATTCTAACTCCAAGAGCCTTTTATCATAGACCTCTACTTTTCCCTTGGTAAGGGTTAGCTTCTCTAGGATCATACCAAGCCATCCCTCTTCAATTTTAAGGTCATTTTTGAACTTCACATAGGGGTCTATGAGTTCTCTCTTGTTGTTTTGTAGCTGCCCTTGCATAACTTGAATATGAGCTCTCTTACGCATCAATGCCCTCTTCTCTTAAAGAAAACTTGGCACTAATTATCATGAAATAATTATCCTCTTTTAATTCTTTGATCTTGCAACAAACATGGCATTAAGTTTGCAATATCATGAGCATCTCCTCTACATTCTTCAATCTAGCTATAGATCAAGTTCCCAACTTAAAATATTGACTCACGTTTAGTAAAATTTCAACACAACCATGCTAAATACCTATCCGCTCACTGTAATTTTGTCATAATGTGTGGCTTTAATGTTCTTTGTTGCATCTTTCTATTCCTATGTAAAAGTAATCCATTTAAGTTAATATAAATCTTTTCTTGATAGTGAGTGTACTCTGTGAGGAAATATTGCTTGTAACATCAAGAAAATACACTTAAAATATGTTCCAAGGTATACAAAAATCTTATTTAACGTATTTAAGTGTAAGAGCATTATTATGTATACTTCTCTACTATGATTTATCACAAATAAAATTTATCATTAATGTAAATATTTTATCACAAATAAAATTTATCATTAATGTAAATATTTTATCACAAATAAAATCTAGCATTATGTATACTTGTATGCTATGTTCACAGAAAAAATCTAGCATTAAGGTAAATGTTATACATTATAAGTTAAAGCATAGAGCATTATCTACTTGAATGTATACTCTACTTGAATTCTTTTAATTACTACAAAACAATTGGAATGTTGATAAACAACTACAAACTAGTGAATTGAGAAAGTGTGGAGTAATCATTCACTCAACCACAATTGTTAAAAAGCTTTAAAATAGGCTAACAATTTATTCAATTGTTAGAAAGATTTGAAATTTAATACTAAATACTAGGATAACAATAACTAATAATAATATGACTTTGTGAGGGCACTCAGCTACATGGTGAGGTCATTGGGTGGTGATAGCATTGTAGCTATGGGGCTTTCCTTATTGTGGCATTAATTTCCTTTCCCTTCCATTTCATGGCAGTCTAGAACACTGGCACTAGTGTTTTTCCTTACATTTAAGAAAACTATGGGCTTACCTCCCAAATGTCATTTAACTCCTCCATGGTTTGCCAAGGTTCCCATGCATATTCCCTTTCTTATGGCAACTCTTCAATGATAATATGTATAATTGACATTATGTGAGGTTCTGGTGGTTGTTGTGGTAGGACATGGTGGTAGTATAGGCACTTGGGGTACTCTATACATTGACCTTTCTTGGTTTTGCACATATGAGAAATTTCCCCCTTGCCCAGGTGGTGTAGGTAAAGCTAAGTATTGTTGTGTAGAAGGAAACTAAGGTACTTGAGATACCTGTAGTTGTTTTTTCTAATGTGGATACCTACACATACTCGTATAATAGTTCCCAAGTTGCATACAATGCATGCAGTATATCAATGGGTGAGGCCTCAATGAAGGACACTTAATTCTCCTGTGATTTTGTCAACATATTGTACACCATACCAACTATCATTGGGGATATAGATGTTGGTTCATGGGCACATCCTTCACCTCCTTTAGCTTTATCATATCTAGAAGCACACTGCTTAACTCATCTAAGGTCATTGTCTTTCCCAGGTTGCCATGCTTGTTTGGCTCACACATGCGACATAGATATCATAGGTGAAAGATTTAGCATAATTCAGTTGTGGTAACTCAAGCATGTTATCCTTCGATTCGATGGATAATTTGCAACAATAATCAAGCGATGTTGGCTTAGCCAATAATTAGCCATGCATTGTTCACGTCCTCCATAGACCTATGTTCAAGTCACAACATAATACCTCATTATCATCGTATACAGAATCAACTTCACAAATCTATGTGTTGTTCATGTCCTCGGAGGGGCGGGGTATTAACCCCCTATGTACCACATGCATTCAAGGGGTATTAAAAAAACCCCTACCTTTTTACGATTTTTTTAATTTTAAAAACACTCCTTCTATAAGACTTTTTACTATAAAAGTACCCCTTTTGTACCAAGATTTTCATCGTTTTAATTAAAATCCCCTTATGTATGTAAATTTTCTATAAATCCACAAGAGAAAAAATCCCCTTCTATTGAACTCACGTGCTACCTTACATATTTTTGAGTGACCCCCCCCCGGCGGGTGGAGTTCATGTCATAACATAATGCCTCATTTTTTCCACATACCACAATCAACTTCATAAATCTGCACGTTGCAACTATTGTTGGATTGTATATTCTCTTTTCTAAGCTCTAATCCACAACAAAAGCTATTGCCTTTGTTTCTACTACAATGTGTCAAAAGACTCATGAATGGAAGAAAAGAAAGTTACAACATATGTGTGAATATTGTTTATTGCTCACCTTGAAACTTTTGTTCTTTTTCATATATGTTGGGTTTAACATACCATGTCACTATCCTCTAACCACAAGATTATTACCTTCTCACCCCCCCAATGCTAACTCATCTACCCATAATTTCAATAAAATTTTTTATTCTCATCCACATTGGACTCTCCCAATAACCCTCTCGACCCCCAAGGAAATAGTGAAAATTCCTCTCAATGTTGTATATCCATTATAGAATGTTCTAACAACATGAAGATATCATCTATATAGTTAATTGTTTGTTGAAGTCAAAACTCATGTGCAAATAATTATTGGAGATCACTTCATCATTCAACATGCCAGCTCGACAAGGATATACCCAAGAAACCATGGATGCCATATACAATTAGAGCTCAACATTTAGAATGACACAAGATGATGTTCATGGGTAAGAGAAGACACCTTATGGAAAAATGTATCCAAGCATACAAGGTTAGCCACCAGCAACCACCCTTGGTTATAGGATTTATTAGAAGTATACTTGGTGACCTACATTATTGTGCACAACTATAAGATATAAAAGTAGAAGCATCATGTTCATACAAGAGGAGCATATGTAAGTAGCCTATGATGGTGGGAACCTCCCACTAACTAATGTAGTTGGCATTTAGCCTACATGGTGTATCAAGTTCTTATGTATAGAATAATATGCAATAATATATGTGCATGAGATCCCATTCTTGAAATCATACATTTGGACCAAATATAAAGAACCAAGACTAGGAAAGTTGGAGCCAAATATATAGAGCCAAGACTAGGAAAGTTGGAAAGATTTCAAGTAGATGTGGATTGCCAAAGAAGTTGTGAATCAAAAGGATAGATTAGTTCTCATGTATTTCATTTACGTTAGCACCATGCACATGTTGGAGATAACTTGAGAGTAACCTTTTTCATACAACATACCAAATTAGAACTTAGTGTATATATAGGATCATCATCATATATATAGCATCTTTTGGAAGTGTATACAATCATATGTATAGAAGAATATGCAAGAATACATGTGCATGAGATCCCATTCTCAAAATCATCCATTTGTACCAAATAAATAGAGCCAAGACTAGGAAATTTGGCATCCTCTTGGTGCTTCCTCTTGGTGGATTGCCAAAGAAGTTGTGAATCAAAAGGATAGAGTAGTTCTCATGTATTTCCTTTACGTTAGCACCATGCACATGTGGGAGATATGTGAGTAACCTTTTGCATACAACATACCAAATTAGATCTTAGTGTATATATAGGATCATCATCATATATATAACATCTATTGGTAGTGTGTACAATCAATTGGGGTCTCATGTCTCTTCTCTCGCTCTTGTCTATTGTGTACTTTCACGACTCTTGTCTCTCTTGTCAATAGTGTGTTTTGCATGAGTATCCATGTACTTAGGGTTAAATTAAAACAAACTTCCACATTACATGTAGCATCAAGGAAACCATAGAGATCTTTAGTAATGCATTGGAGGAAGAGGGACTCATCAACCAGAAGAAGCAAGCATTTGCATCAGAAAAGGGATCTATAATAACTTGGGCATATGTATGGGTAAATTGTAATACTATGGAAATAATGTAGATACACTAATTAAAATAACAACCATGAAAAAAATGGGCATGGGTGCGCCCTAGTGACTACGAAAGCCCATGGTAAGCCCCCATTCAAGAGGGAAAGGAAGGGTGATAAGGGCCTTGACAACCCCTTTCCTTGGTAAGATAATATTTAGGGGTTGTCACATGGGGCATAATCACATGATCCTTAACCCTAAACCTTATGTGAATCTCCAAGTAGCATGTCACATTAACCATTTACCCTAGGGCTCCAGATGGGCATTAGTTTCCATGCTAGGAATGATACCCTCCTTTTTTATGGGCCTTGATCATGTTATGAGCTCAAGTCCAAGGGAGAACTTGTCAGGTCGTCCCATCTAGTTAATGGTTATGCAGGTTATGCTTGTGGAAGAACCGATGGTGCCATCTAGTTTAGGTTCATGTCTTGTGCTCATGGGCCGGCCAAGACTTTGTAAACCATCTTTTCAAGATATATAATGTTGTATGTACCAACTACTCACTTATTAGACTGTGTACATGTGTAAAGATGTTTGCAAGGCACGTACTTTTTGCCCTTATCCATCCTAAACTTAAAACATTAACAATTGCATGATGGGAATGCATAAATTTTCACCTTGTATGCTTTCCCACAAGCCTCACTTCCTGAGGTTGATACTAACTCCATCGTTAGCTACGCCATCTCGGCTATCAAGTTGGCATGTGTCGAACACTAGGGAAAGGTAGGTAAAAAAACATGATGGTCGACAAATTGGTGTTGGCCATCCTAGAAAAAGTCAAGGTAAAAGGAGGCAAGAGAACCTCCAAACAAAGCACATCTCTATCCAAGAGATCTAGTCTGGTGTTCGATTTGTAGACAGAACCACACGAGCACGGAGTGTCCTCATCTGCGACCTATACCACTAGTCTATTATGCATATTGCAAACACTTTAGGGGGGCCACAATACCAAGAAGAATACAAGGGAGAAGATAATCTTGAGCTCCTTGTTTCAAGCGGGTTAGAGAACGCAGTTTCTCTAGAGATTTTGGTGGACTTAATAGAGCCACCAAAGATACCACATGAACCTGAAAAGATTCTAGGGTATCGTGACAGACAAACCTGACATAAAGTGTACCAGGAGGTACTTGTTAAATGGACAGACAGGGATGAGGAGGCAGCAACTTGGGAACACCGTAGTGACTCATGTAGTCCAGTTCACACTATGAACCGATGTTATAGTAGGAGAGTACTTTTCCTTATAGTATGTATTTTTATCTCTTTATGTTTATGGTTATAGTGAAGAGAGAGAATAGACAAAAATTCAAATATCCATCTCGATTGTGTGCTTGTCTACTCGTGTGTGTGTGTGTGTTCCACGTTCTCATTTGAATGACATTCCTTTCAATAACTTGACACTGAAGGCTAGTAGCCAGGATCATCTTTGAGTCGATATCTTTTGTTACAACCCTTGAAACAACAACCTTTTTACCTCCACAATGTGTTGGCCTGGCATCTATACCATGTAAGTCTCCCGCTTCCCCCTCCATTGTGTCATGGGTAGTTCCAACAGTCCTTTGCCTTGAAGGAGCAATATTCAATAAAGCAAACCTTACGTCCCATAAACCTTCAATCTCTACCCTCATAAGATTCGTGCCTTGTGTCAGTGGCCACTCTGTCAGCCTAGAAGCAGGCTTCTCAATGACTATATCACAAAGTTCTCTTGTGTGATGCACATTGTCACGACAAAACTACACAATCTTCTTTCAAACACCACCTATAAATCGAATGAGTCCCTCAAATCATGCTGTGGGTACACCCACCAAACCACCTCTCCCTTTCCAATCAATATCCTTGTCACATTTCCTACCCTCTCCGAGTAGATAACCTAGACATCTTGCTCCGCACCCTAGCTTAGTCTATCTAATGGCCCACTTGGTTGGGTGAATAATCATCTCAACTCTTTGACTTCTGTTAGTGGTCGCCTTAGCGGATTGTCTATGGGCACCTCTATGGACCAGTCGAGTAAAATATTAATATTCAGGACGATGAGAGTCTATTTTCTTGATGGGTTGTCCAATGCCTCCTACTCGCTTTCTACGTACTATTCTAACATCACTATATGTAGAAGCTCTCCTCTTTGTTGCATTGAGCTCCACGACTGCTTCATTGGTGAGGTAAATTACTGTCCAAGGTGCAGGTAGACCCTATAGAAGCTCTCCTTTTTCTTTAGCTTCTCAACACCAGGCCCTATACCCTGGTGTCCACCTTTCAAATGAGCATCATATCTTGCACTTTGCAGCAAGTAGTGAGGTCATTCTCATAGGCATCAAATAGTGTAATGTATTTCACACCATCATTTACTGCTACCTAGCTTCCATGAACAGACTCTGCTAGATTAGCCCAGGGCACCAAAAACTTGTCATTGTATTTCATAGCCTCCAAAAAAAAAAACTCATAAAGTACACATGCATGTTTATCAAACAATAATCTGAATGCATAGCAACTTGTGTCAATACCTCAACCATGTCCCAGTGTGCTACTCTAGGATGCCACCACTCAAGCCATGTTTCCAACATGGTTATCTTTGATTTGTCCAAATGCCCGCTCCTTAGCCAATTTCTCAAACCATCAAGTTCAAATTTTGTAGCCTGTCTGATGGTGCACCTTTCCATTGCTGGCATTTGAATTTGAACTTCTCTTGCAAATGGGGTGAAATATATGCAATTACATGTTTGTGAAGACTTTGTTCCCAATGGATTAAAGAGCAAGAGCACTCTCTTCCTTTCATCTCCTTGTCCGGGCCACCATTAAACATTGTTCTTACTACACGCCAATTTGCTTGAGCTTCATCTCCTATAAACCCCCTAAATTGTGCCTTTTTATATCCTTATCACTCCATGAATCGGTTAAGAAGATCCCAAAACAATGTTTATGCTTCATTGTCCTCTATTTTGAATTCCCCAATGTGGCTATTGTTTGCATCTCTTGGAGAAAAGGTTGTAAATATGGCATGCCATTGTTAACCAATCTCTCATTCTCTTCACAAAGTCATAAAACATCCAACGAAATCCTAGTTCTCCCTTAGGTCTCATTTTGTTTACTAGTTCAACTCCATTTCCAGGCCCTTAAGAAGACAGCTTGAAAACATGACATCTTTGGAATAAGAAAAGGGCTATTTTTGTCACAATCCAATGGAGGATGGGATAGAGACATCAACTTGAGAATCAATAATATGAGATTCATTGGTGAAAAAGGGAAAAGATGTTAGAATGGTTTGTGAATCATCAGGTCCATCAATGAACCATTCACCACCCATAGTATGCTCATCAAAAATTGCATCGCGGCTTAAAGTGACCTTCTTAGAGATAGGATCATAAAACTTATAGCCTTTGGCATTATCAAGATACCCAATGAAAAAGACCTTCTTAGCAGGAGGATCAATCTTTGTTCATGTCTCTTTAGGGACATGAATATAGGCAATGCAACCAGAGACACGTAAATGAGAGAAAGAGTGTGTTGTACCTGTCCAATGTGTAATGGAAATATTACCAGAAGGAGAATTTGTAGGTAAATAATTTTGAGCATAAACTATCATAAGAACTGCCTCTGCCCAAAACATCTTTGATAGAGCGGCTTGAATAAGAAGACACCTCATGGCATTGATAATGGTCCCATTTTTGTGCTCAGCAACTCCATTATTTTGCTAAGGAGAATAGGGGATAGTAAGTTCATGATGAATGCCATTAACATCACAATATTCTTCAAAATCATTGGATATGTATTCTCCACCATTGTCACTTCGTATAGTTTTGATAGCCCGACCAATTTGAAGTTCAACACGTTTGCGGTATTGTTGAAATACACTGAGAACTTTTGATTTATGTCGTAGAAGAAAAACGTGTGTAAATCGAGAAAAATCATCAATAAATGTAAGGAAATAGTGGAATTTGGAGTAGGATGGAGGAATGGACCACAAATGTCAGTATGAATAAGCTATAATAGATCTTGAGAGTGATGAGAAGTGGAAGAAATAAAAGGTTTTCAGTGATGTTTTCCTAAAGCACAATGTTCACAAACACCAAGAGTTGAACAAGGCTTTAGTTAAAGACCACGCACTAATTCAAAACGATATAAATCAAGAATTTTTGAGAAGTTGGCATGGGCAAGTCAAGAATGCCAGAGTTTGCTATCACGATTGCTAGGTGAAGTCACAACATTAGCTACATCATGTGTTAATAAATAGATTACCTCGACGAGGTGCACTTGCCATGGTATGTCCATCCTTCTCAAGTCGACATTGAGTATGGTCAAAACCAAGAAATAAACCAAGATCCACAAGACAAGAAACTAATAAAAGATTGCCTTCAAGATCAGGAACATGTAAAACACCTTGCAAAATTCGAGTAAAGGAGTGTGTTCCCAAGTAAAGATCACCAATACCCATAACTTGACATGTAGTATCATAAGAAAGATAAACCATCTTCTTGATTGGTAAGGTATGATAATTATGAAGCCATTGAGCCTCATATGTCATGTTACCAGTGGCACCAAAATCCACTATAAATGTAGCACCATCAAGAATATGAAGCACTTGATTTGATGAAATATGGTGGTGAACACAATTCACCTTCTCGTGAGATCAATATCATCATGAAAGTTATCGATAACATAAGCTTGATTATGTTCATCATCATATTGTTTCTTTAGACATTGATATAAGTGGTATGATTTGTACGACCACAATATGTACATGCCGTAGGTGGACTTGTGGTTGGTCTCTTATTAGATCGAGATAACCCATGTTCATCATATAATCTGGCAAAACAATGAGATTCATAATGTCAATTTTTGTGATAATAATTGTAATACCTCCTAGAACCATATTGTCGATTAGAGCGTCCTCCACGAGAAAAGAGATTTCCACCACACAAGGGAACCGTGACGCTTTTTGGAGGTAAGAAGAGCAGCTTCAAAAGAATCTGAGTGATGTGTAAGAAGAGCATCTGCAGAGGCCTCTGTACATCCTTCATGACGTTGTGAATATTAAATAAGAGATATGCAAGCACTATCAAAATCGATACCATCTTTGTTAGAAAGAATCGTGATAATATTATCATATTTTTTATCTTTGATAGTGTGAAAAAGCTGGGCAAAAAGTTGAGGTCGTACAATAGGAGCACCAACACAACAAGTTGATTAACAACTTCTTTGAATGATTCAATATGAGAAGTCATAGAGGTAGAAACTTTGTAATCTAACCCATCCAACATATTACGCAGATAAAGAATTTCGGTGATAGATTTCTTCTCAAAAGTAGAAATAAGATATTTCCAAAAATCGTTGGAAGTAGGAGGACTAAATACATCCAACATAAGAGAATCATGAAGAGCAGACAAAATATACCGTAAGCAGCCTTATCTTTCTTTGTCCATTCGGATGAAAGTATTTGCCAATCAATAAATAACTTCCCATTAGTAATAGGTGAACCAGCAACATCAATTGGGCGCTGAGGACATGTAGAATATCTAAATATAATGTCAGAAAGATCGTCACCTTAAAGAATCAAAGTCATCTTTGCCTTCCAACTAGAAAAACCATGACCTTGAGAAATAGGAATAGAACCCTGACCAAAAGAATAACCTTTAATAAGAGCAATATTCACCATGGAGAGAGCGCGATGAAGATAAAAAATGTGTGAATAATAAAAGGTAAGAAAAACGAACATCACCAAAATAGTAGTGTTAATGCTTTTCGAGACACAAATAATATATGAGGCTAAAAAAAGCCTTGATAATAAAAATGAACTTCACCAAAATAGTAGTATTAATGCTTTTCGGGACAGAAAGAATAATATGTAAAAAAATAGGAAAAAGTGCCCAAAGCATATATGTAAAAGGGCATACGGTTGCCGAAAATAGCGATCCAAGGCAAAAATAATCAGTGAAAAAGCTCAAGAAACTTCTGCATGATGGTGCATTCAGAACATGAAAAAATTGCAGTAAA
This sequence comes from Cibotium barometz, assembly GCF_041138505.1. Classification (NCBI taxonomy): domain Eukaryota; kingdom Viridiplantae; phylum Streptophyta; class Polypodiopsida; order Cyatheales; family Cibotiaceae; genus Cibotium; species Cibotium barometz. The sequence continues at coordinate 4,619,564 of NC_141074.1, forward strand.
ACAATCATAACTTTGGCCCTGTAACTCTGTTTTCAAAGATTTTTGATTTAAAATCGAGGGCACTTTGTCCACGAAATCTTCAAATGCGGATCAGAAAGCCCTCAAAAAGTTCTAGCAAACTTAGGGGCTCAAAATCTTGCAACTTGTTTCAATACACAACAAGGACAAAATTGATGTTTCATGCAAAATCATAGATACTTACACAGATAAACATAGATTATTACTAAAAGAAACCTACAAAATCCATAAATTATTAAAAAAAGAAACGTCCAAATTGTTCAAACCAATATTCTTCGTTGTTGAAAGGGTAACTCGCTCTGATACCATGTTGACAAATACGATAAACAGCAAAAGAGAAAGAGAGGTACATGCGACATCGCTCCTAAAGTGATGTATATTATTGATAGTAAATAGGTATATATAGGTGAGATCTAGGTCAAGCTAGGGTGAGCTATACATAGTCTAACATATGGGTCCTCTTAGGGTGCTTTCACGTTTGTTTACAGAATATATATGACTAGAGGGGTCCTCTATTTATGCTTTCAGGTTTATTTATAGCTTGAAATCGGATCCATTGACGAGGACAAAGACAATAGATGATGAGATTGAAAGATGGGCTACTAGAAGCTCATATGGTTGTTGGTAACACCTTCAATTTGGCAAATTTGACTCGCTTTCCATGGCACAACAAAGTGTAGTCCTATGGTTGGGCACATTAATTACTAGCACGTTATTAATTTGATATACTAATAGGCATGGCAAGGAAGAACTCAAGTGTCTCCCCAAATGTCGTCACGTGAAACGAGAAATCATTTAAATTGGTAGTTTTGTCCTCTTCACTTGCAAAGTATACACTATATTAATTTGATTCACATGAAGGGGTTATTAAATGGGTGTGGATACATGGTTATTGCAGGATGGAAGTAATCTTCAGCCATTCTGAAACCTTCGTTCTAAACGTAAGAAAACTAACTACTTCTAAACTCATCTTGATGTCTCACACGTACTAAATTGATTCATGTATAAAAATGTTTTGTAATGTTTCAAACATGAGAAATTAATTTTTGTGTGTATGAAGAGCAGGGATTTAATATTCACGTGATCACAAGATTTTTTGTGATAATAACACATGTGAACAAGTTATTCACATATTCTCATGTTACCGTTCACAAAATAACAAGCCACTTGCTATTTGGGAACCTCTTAAAAGCTTGGCTACACATGGGAATAAGTTATTCACATGTTCTCATGTTACCGTTCACAAAATAACAGGCCACTTGCCATTTGGGAACCCCTTAAAAGCTTGGCTACACATGGGAATAAGCTATTCACATATTCTCATGTTACCATCTTCACATAATAGCAGGTTAGTGGCCACCTAAGAAGATTTTTTATGCCCGACAAAGATAATTTTTTTAGGCCCTTGTGAAAGCTTTGTGAATATAACATGTGATCACAAGATTTTTTGTGTTATTAACATATGTTATTAACATGTTCACATGTTCTCGTTTACGTCAATGAAATCCCTCATGAAGAGGCTTTAACATGTAATTTCAAATGAACGTCAACAAACAATACTTTGAAAGATTGTTTCATATGTATTTTCCAAAAAGAAAAACGAATTCTTAACTTTAAAGATAGCTCGTCAATGATCAATTGTTTCATATGCATTTTTCAAAAAGAGAAACGAATTCTTATCTTTAGAGGTAGCTCTTCAATGACCAAGTCTACTTAGAAGCATCTTTCTAGAAGAGCAATGGTCAATTCTTCACTTTAAAGCCAGGTAGTTCTAGAAGAGCAATGGTTAAGGAACCACCTTTTTAGAGGTGAAGAGGTCAAACGTCTACACCAGGAAGGATCTTTTTAGAAGATGACTAGAAGTCAAAAAAGGGAGGCCAAAATTTCCACGGTGGGTGTTTATTGGCTTGGGGTCTCAAAGGTACTTCAATGGTTCTAGATTAAAAAAGGCAAAAAAATCTAGAGGCTGAGTTTTTCCAGCATTCAATTTTTTTTTGGTTTTCAATATAATTCTCATTCTGGCGACAAACAAGAGAGGAAATTTTCAAACCTATGTTGGAATTCAAATTTTGAAAGCTACAAGGTACCTAGGCCTTAACCAATTTTCAAAGGTGGTTCACAGGCGCGCGACTTCCCAAGGAGTTCTCTCTCTCTCTTTCACACAGACTCACGAGTCACGACTTACGAGTACATATAAAGAGACACCGATACTCTACACACTTGCGTGCGCCCGCATGAAAGATAGTCGTCGCGTCAATCATAATCCAACACCTTATCTCTATTGAGCCGCGTGTGAAGATTATGCGGCCGCAAGCACCTCCTACTCTGGTTCCGCAAGCACCTCCTACTCTGGTTTTAGGGGATTAGCACGTAAACCTTCTGCATGCATACAGGGTCTTTCCTCGGCCAAGTACTCTTGCCATTTAAGTAAAATCCTCCTTGATCTTCTAGTCTTTCTCTTTAATCTACTCTAATCAATCTAGTAAACATTATGATGGGAAGCATTCTGTCTCTAATTTTCACTATCACGTAGCTAACCAGTCCATCTCCTGAACCCTAGGACTTGTTCCACATAGTCATCCCAAAGAGCTCTCTAGTGGGGGGTGTTGACATGTTATAACACCTCACATCCAACCACCTTGCAGTATAGCCGAGGAATGTGGCACCAAGGGAGGGTGTTGAGAAATACGGACACCTGGGCTTATATATACTTTGCGCACACACCATTTGATGTCCTTCTCCAATAGTTTAGCCACAATGATCTGAGCCTTTCCTGGCACATGTGGGAGGCTTTGCATAAATTTACCTTGGCAGGACAGTGTGTATATACATGCTCCTCATCCATAAAATAGTAAATTTCGGTGATGATAAAACTAAAACATTGTTTTGTATCACAGGGTTAGGATTGATTTGCCCAAGATTGAAGTTCAATTCGAGCATCTAAATATTGAAGCAGATGTTTACGTTGGAAACAAAGTACTGCCAACCCTTTACAACTTCACAATAATGTGAAATGACATGGAATGATGTGAAATGACATAGAATGGTGTGAATTAATGTGGAATGATGTTGAATGATATGAAATAATGTCGAATGATATAGAATGATGTGAAATAATGTAAAATGACATGGAATGATATGGAATAATGTGAAATGATATGGAATGATAAGAGTTTAAGAATGTTGCAACAGCCAGACAGAGAGTCAAAGAAGGACGTCTCGCGTGGCAAAGGTCAGCCGAGGTCTTGACTAGCCTCGGTTCGGTTAAAATGATGAGCTTCTAGTATGGTGGATGAGGGGCCAAGGAAGCGGCCTATGAGTGAAGTGCCAGGTCGTCACCTGCGAAATGGATCCTAGAGGGTACTGACCATACGGTGCTCTGTAGAAGCTTGGGATACACACCACCACCTTCTCCTCCATAATAGTTCCTAGAGGAAGACCTACATGCACTTCATGATTTCTTTATAACTAAACTAAAAACCACCACCACTTTCGGATGATATAGACATAAGAGAGAAGAAGAAGAGGACAAAACCTACCTAGTGTTTAGTCCCATAACATCTTGTTTATCTAGTATACATGATCATAAAAATAAGGATTACACTAGTGCACCACTGATTGAGAGTAATTTTTCCTCTTCCTCTTTTCATTTCACAATAACTAACACTCTCAGCCCCAAGGAATCCTTGGATAGCCAGCCACTACTCAGCATCAAAGTCATGAAATGACAAAACACAACCTCGACCCAATGTTAGATCTCCTAGCACAAGACTATGAGCAACTCATTATGAGCAAAAATCCGTTACTTAAACTTCATCTCATGTGCTAATATCTCTTAGAGATAAAACCTTTTGATCCCACCACTCCAATACAATCAAGGGCATATGCAATACTCCCCCACAAGCTAAAGGTTTGCCAAGTCCTTTAGTCGAGGAGACTGGCTTGAAGCAAGAGAGCTTGGGCAGTTGATTCAACCAAATCCATCTAGTTGAATGTGGCAAGAAAATTAAGGCTATCCAACCCATGGCTTGTTTATTTTTCTAGAATATGCATCATCATGTATATGATCACCCCTGCTTACAAATGATGGAAGCAAGAGCATTTAGTATAGTCACGGGGCAATTATGAGCAAATCCATGTAGATACTGATGGTGGCTAGGTTTTAGTGGATGCTTACAAATGATGGAAGTGAGAGCATTTACTAGAGTCAAGGGGAAGTTATGAGGAAATCCATGCGGACATTTATGGTGGCTAGGTTCTAGTGGACAACTTTGGTATCTGGCCTAGAGGGTGCCATTCCTTGCCATATACGAATATGCTGACATCTAAAGGGCATCCCCATGGCACCTTTAAATTGACCCCTTGTACGTGTTGAGACTCTCAATAGACAAAGACCTTTTATTCTCACCACAATGCCTAGCTTGTTTATCAACCCTATATTATTTTTTCTTATGTGGCTTTTGCATGGATTTTTTTTCCCAGGCTCGGACGCTGAGAGGTTTTTTCTTGGAAAATGGGCATCCTCTACCCTTAGCCCCAATATCACTTTACATTATATTTTGGTGTTTATTCTAATAAAGTTGCAAGATAATCTAGGGTTTAGGACAGGATATGGTTAGCATAAATCCATGTTTATACCACTTATAACGTAGGGTCCCTCTAGCTGTTCTTTGCCGAGCAGCTGATCGATAGTCTAATAAGTGACTAGTGGGTACATACAACATTATATATCTTGCAAAGAGGGTTTACAAAATCTTGTGCCCATGAGCACAAGACATGACCCTAAACTAGATGGTGCCATCGATTCTTCTAGAATTCCAATTTACCCATACATATGCCCAAGTTATTATAGATCCCTTTTCTTATGAAAATGCTTGCTTCTTATGGTGGTTGACGAGTCCCTCTTCCTCCAATGCATTACTAAAGATCTCTATGGTTACCCTGATGTTACATGTAATGTGGAAGTTTGTTTTAATTTAATGCTAAGTACATGGATATTCATGCAAAACATACTACTAAACAAGAGAGAGAAGAGACGTGAAAGTACACAATAGACAAGAGAGAGATAAGAGATGTGAAACCCTAATTCATTGTATACACTGCCAATAGATTCTATATATATGATAATGATCGTATGTATACACTAATATCTAATTTGGTATGCTGTATGCAAAAGGTTACTCTCAAGTTATCTCCCACATGTGCATGGTGCTAACGTAAACGAAATACATGAGAACAACTCTATCCTTTTGATTAACAACTCCTTTGGCAATCCACATCTACTTGAATTCTTTCCAACTTTCCTAGTTTTGGCTCTATATATTTGGCTCCAAATTTCCTAGTATTAGCTCTATATATTTGGTTCAAATGGATGATTTTGGAAATGGGATATCATGCACATATATTCTAACATATTATTCTATACATAAGAACTGGATATGCCATGTAGGCTGAATGCCAACTGCATTAGTTCCTAGTCTTAGCTCTATATATTTGGTTCAAATGGATGATTTTGGAAATGGGATATCATGCACATATATTCTAACATATTATTCTATACATAAGAACTGGATATGCCATGTAGGCTGAATGCCAACTGCATTAGTTAGTGGGAGGTTCACACCATCACAAGCTACTTACATACGCTCCGCTTGTATGAACATGATGCTTCTACTTTCATCTCTTATAGTTGTGCACAATAATGTAGGTGACCAAGTATACTTCTAATAAATCCTATAACCAAGGGTGGTTTTTGGCTAACCTTGAATGTTTGGCTACATTTTCCCATAAGGTGTCTTCTCTTGCCATGAACATGATCGTGTGTCATTCTAGATGTTGAGCTCTAATTGTATATGGCACCCATGGTTTCTTGGGTATATCCTTATCGAGATGGCACGTTGACTGATGAAGTGATCTCCAATAATTATTTGCACGTGAGCTTTGGCTTCAACAAACGATTAACTATATAGATGATATCTTCATTTTAATAGAACATTCTATAATAGATGCACAACATTGAGAGGACTTTGAACTATCTCCTTGGGGGTCGAGAGGGTTATTGGGAGAGTCCAATGTGGATGAGAATCAAAACATTTATTGACATTATGGGTACGTGAGTTAACATTGGGGGGGCGAGAAGGTAATAATCTAGTGATTAGAGGATAGTGACATGGTATGTTAAACCCAACATATACGCCAAAGAAGAGAAACTTTCAAGGTGAGCAATAAACAATATTCACATATATGTTGTAACTTTCCTTTCTTCCATTCATGAGTCTTTGGCACATTGTAGAAACAAAGGCAGTAGCTTTGTTGTGGATTAGAGCTTAGAAAAGAGAATACACAATCCAACAATAGTTGCAACTTGCAGATTTATGAAGCTGATCATGGTATGTGGAAATAATGAGACATTATGTTGTGACATGAACTTTATCGGGGGGGTGGGGGGGTCACTAATAAATATGTAAGGTAGCACGTGAGTTCAATAGAAGGGTTTTTTTTCTCTTGTGGAATTATAGAAAATTTACATACATAATGGGATTTTAACTGAAATGGTGAAAATCTTGGTACCAAAGGGGTACTTTTATTGTAAAAAGTGTTATAGTAGTGCTGTTTATAAAATGAAAAAATCTGTAAAAGTAGGGGTTTTTTTAATACCCCTTGAATGCACGTGCTACATAGGGGTTTAATAGAGTGACTCCCCCCCCTCCGAGCACATGAACAACAACATAGATTTATGAAGTTGATCCTTTACATGATAATAATAATAATGAGGTATTATGTTGTGACATGAACATAGGCCCAATGGATGGGGTGAATGATGCATGGCTAATTGTTGGCTAAGCCAACATCGCCTGATGATTGTTGCAAATTAGCCATCGAATTGGAGGATAACATGCTTGGGTTACCACAACCTAATTATGCTAAATCTTTCACCTATGATAGGTATGTCACATTTGTGAGCCAAACAAGCATGACAACTTGGGAAAGACGATGACCTTAGATGAGTTAATCAGTGTGCTTCAAGATAAGATAAAGCTAAAGGACGTGAGGGATATGCCCATGAACCAACATCTATATCCCCAATGAGAGTTGGTATGGTGCTAAATATGTCAACAAAATCACACGAGAATTAAGTGTCCTCAATTGATGCCTCACCCATTGATGTACTACATGCATTGTATGTAACTTGGGAACCATGATAAAAGTATGTGTAGGTACCCACATCAGAAAAAACAACTACATGTATCTCAAGTACCTTAGTTTCCTTCTATACGACAATACTTAGCTTTACCTACACAACTTGGGCAAGGGTATGCTCTAGGGAAAAATTTATCATATGTGCAAAACTAGGAAAGGACAATGTATAGAGTACCCAAAGTGCCTATACTGCCACCTGTCCTACCACCACAACCACCAGAACCTCACATAATGTCAATTAAATATATGATCATTCAAGAGTTACCATAAAAAAGAATATGCACAAGAATGTTGGCAAAGCATAGGGGAGTTAAATGACATTTGGGAGATAGCCCCTGAGTTTTTTTAAATGCAAGGGAAAACACTAATGCCAATGTTCCAGACTACAATGAAATGGAAGGCCAAGGAATGCTATATAAGGAGATCCCCACATCTACAATCCTATCACTACTAATGACCTCACCATGTGGCTGAGTGCCCTCACAAAGTCAATGTAATAAACTCACAAAATACTCAAGTCAGTACACACCTAAGATTGAGTTGTGTAAAATGTAGATTTGACCATCTAATCAAGGAATCTCCTTATAAAGGATTTAGAGAGTCTTCACCAACAACCACTAATCCAACCACGGGACTCCAAATGATTGGGGTGCAATCAAGGCCTGTGGGGTTCACCTAAAAATATGTAAGTATACCATGTGAGTTCAAATGAAGGGGTTACTTAATAGGTAAATTTAAAAAAATACAGTTACATATGAGGTTTTTTAATCACATTCAAAAAAAATCACAAGTCCATAAAGAAAAAGGGTTCATTTTACTCATGAAAAATTCAGATACCCCTTGAACGCATGTGATAATGTGCAAGTAAAACACCACTGCCATTATTGATCATAAATAATCATCACGTGCCATGCGTCAATAAATTTGTGTGAGTACGACGCTCTTCTTTTGTCCCCAATGGTTGTCTTTGGCCATTTTGAAACGTTCGTTCTGAACATAAGAAAACTAACTACTTCTAAACTCATCTTGATGTTTCACACATAAGAAATTGATTCATGTATAAAAAAGCTTTGTCAAAAAATCACTACTTCTATACTCACTAAGTTCTTTTATGTGTGTAAGCGAGTGTTTGGCTTTTAATTATTACTTTATGATAACTTTCTCACTTTCATATAATGTACATATATTAAATGTAATCTCACATGTATTATTTTTTTGGAAAGAATATATTATATTATAAAAGGGCTATTACATCATGTCCATCCTTTCATCTCTCAATGGATTGAATACTGTGCAGTTTGTCCGGTTTTGAAATCATCAGATGTATATGGGTAACTTTTGAAGATCAAAGGAATCTCACATATATTATTATTCAAAGTATGAATGAGCTTTTTTAACTCATTATTTTCTAAAGTTATTGCTCAGGTGTCAATCAGGCTCAAAGAAAGGGTTCAGAAGAGGATTTGATTACACAATTACATGTAGTTGGTGTTCCAGTCTTCGAAGTCCCGGCGACAACGGCTTGCCCGGGCACGTTCCACGAGCGGCTGCATGGAGGCATGGGCACTTGTTGGGTCCAGGGATCTTGAAGGTGGAGATCACCTCCAACACCCTCAGCCACTGCAGAAAACCCACGAAAGTGATATCCATGAGGCCCATGTGATCGCCGTGGAAAAGATGCCCCTGCCCCCGTGCTCCTGCATCATGGGCCATTTTCAGGGCACCCTCTATGTGAAACAAGTGCCGGATGGTCTTGTCGATTGCTATGCGCTGCTTCTCTCCAGGATGTCGTGGGCGTCCGGGCAAAACTGTGTCATCATCATGCATTTATGATCAGATCAGCGATGCCACGGTACCACCACAACTAATTCCTTAATTACACAACGCAGCAGCTGCTGCAGCACTACACATATATATAATATATTCATACTCGTACTCGCACACATCATATTGATCGCACATGCATGCAGCCAGCCAAAATATTGATCATTCACCTGAGTATCCACAAAGTCGGACCAAAATCGAGCCTGCGCGCGATCCCACGCTGAGGCCGGCATGAGATCGCCTCTCGTACCAGGATGGGAGGCTGGCCATTGCTCGTCAATGTACTCTACGATGATACGAGACTCGGCCAAGGCCTTGCCGTTGTGGATCAAGACCGGTATCTTCTTGTGGACGGGGTTCGATGTGATCACCTCAGGGCTGAAGCTCCTCAGCACCTCCTCCACATACTCGAATTCCAGCCCCTTTTCGTGCAGCGCTAGTAACACGCGCATGCCGAATGGGCTTGCCCACGTAGTTAGCACCCTCAATCGATCTTTGGTTGCAGCTTCCTCGTCCTGCCTGGGCGCAGCTGCTGCTGCCAATTACGACAAGCAAATGTATTCGACACACTTATATAAGTACTGTAATAACAAACTAATTTTCTACACGTAAAAACAGCGACAGCTCGCTTACATTCTCTGTACTGCTGCGGCAGCAACGTCCCATTAAATGGCGGCGCTGAGACGCAGCTGCGGACTGCGTCGCGCCTGGTTGTACGAGGTAATGTACTGTGGAGGTTCAAAGGAGCGCACTGGCGCTTCAGCAGCTGCTTAAACACGGCCATCTCCGCACACGATCTCGTGCCTAATCTCGTCATGGATGTTGGGTACTGAGGAAGCTCTAGTCTCGTCCTGCCAGACGGTTGAAGAAGCAAGAGTTGCAAGCTAGCAGAAGCAGCGTAGTGTGCCATCCTCTCCTGTATACTAGTGCCCTCTCGAGACTAGTGTCTCTGTGATCTCTCTTTTACACACACACTCACACTCACGCTCTCTCTCTCTCTCTCGCTCACTCACACTCTACTACAACTGCGTTTGCCATCGCCGGTTGATCAGTTGCGGTATATATACACCTCTTGGCGGAGCAGCTATTGTGTTGCGTTTGAAAGAATTTCCGTAATATAATATAATAATATACTATATTATTTTACACAATTTATCCGTAAAGTAATATAATAATATGGGGCTATTTTCTATGACGACTCTCTTTTTCAATCGTAACGTATTTTCAACACCTAACTGAGCTAGAAATTTCAGCACTCACCCCATGTTTCTTCAACTTGTGGTAGGACCACATCGTTTGAATTTGTAACCCTACCTTGGACCGCATTTAAAGGCCTAGAGAATACCTTGGTCTCTTCTTCAAGTGAAATCCATTATTGAGAATACCTTGGACCGCATTTAAAGGCCTAGAGAATACCTTGGCCTTCTTTCTTTTATTTGTAAAGATGGGTTTGCATTAAATTTTAAAATTTGTAGGTTCAAAATTTGAGCAATGCTCATACATCCACATCCACATCCATACATACACATCCACATCCACATCCACATTCATATCCATACATACACTTCCACATTCATACATCCACATCGAGGAAATGTGGCCAAGCTTCTAGGAAGAGCCTAGACATTTAAGACTTGGATTGGGTATGGATGATGTTAATCCTTTTGGAATCAAGAGCACCTCATATAGTATATGGCCAGTGGTAGTGGTGAACTGTCAAGGCTAAAATGAGACATTCTCGGGATAATCAATGAAAAAGCAAAGTCACCTAGTAAAGGGAAAGTAAGAAAGACCACAAAGGATGACGAGGTGGGAGTTATGAGCACCTCTTTATCCTAGTGTCTAGAGGGTCTAGAAATGAGTAATTTGTTTATGATACTTAAGAAAATCTTAGGACACAAATTTTAATTAAAGGAGAATTAAAGATGGCCAAACAACACTTGACAAGAAGGTAGAAATGGAAGATGTTGTAAAGAGGCTTAAGATTGAAAGATATTATTATTTATCGTAGGCGCTTTGAATCAAGTTTAAGTGAATATCCACCTACAAAGGACAAGTATACATCTTGGATGTTGACTTCAAGAAAATGTATAATGATGTATGTGATGAGTGGGCAAGGACTAAACTCAATAAGGCAAAGAAGTCAATTTATTTGCCTTAAATATTCAATTTATTTGCCTTAAATATTCAACTTCTTTACCTTTAATAGTTGTTTTTTAGGCGATCAATAAATTAAAGGAGGTACACAATACATTTTCCATGCAAGAGTCATGCCATGGGAGGTATGTGAGGTGGGTGAGTAATTCCAAGGATGGTTCTAAACATACGACTAGTTAGAGGCTTATGACACATTTTCATACCTCAAAATTTATGAAAAACACATCTGTTTGGCTTCAACAAAGGACTGTCTTGCGTAGGCCCCTCAAGGTAAACATCCTTGTTGCTAGATTGGATTTAGTAATCTCCAAAATTTCTTTGCACTTAAACTTTGGCTTCAACAAAAGAATAAGCTATTTGGATTATCTCTTCATATTTTGTTTGTGACAAGGCTTGTATAATGATTGTGTGGGATCCTGGATCATATCTTAAGGAGCTTCTGTTGAGAGAATTCTATAATGGACTTACCATTGTTAGGACTATACACTAGCTCCTTTACGTCACAACACCCTACTCCTCTTGGTCTCAAGGGTTAGTGGGAAAATCCAAATAAGGAGGAAAATAAAATATGTTACTATGTTGTTTTTTAGTGACATTGTTGATGACAAGAGAGTTAGGATTGAGGTGAAAAGGTCTTAATCTAGTAATTAGAGGGTAATTTTCCAGAGGGTATGTTAGTGGAGGCAAGAGAGTTAGGAGTGGGGTGAAAAGGTATTAATCTAGTAGTTAGAGGGAAATTTACTACTGGGTATGTTAGTGGAGGCAAGAGAGTTAGGAGTGGGTTGAGAAGGTATTAATCTAGTAGTTAGAGGGAAATTTACTAGTGGGTATGTAAGTGGAGGCATATATCGTCTTCATGTGCCCCATCATTAGCTTTCTTAAAAAAAGACTCTAATCAGGTCTTCCCCTTGACCTATGAATTGGAGGATACTTTATGTGCTCCAAGGCAAAATCATTAAATAAACATGTAAGCATGGCTATGTAATCATTAAGTAAACATGTAAGTGGCTATTAGATTTTTATAAATATATTGGTGTAACTTAATAATACCATGTGGGGTGTATTGACTATGTTCCAAGATGCATCACTTTTTGTAAAGGGTTGCGATGAATGCTAATGATACAAGAAACCCCAGCGGAAAGATCAGATGCCCCTACACCCAATTAAAGTAAACCAACCATTTGAAGAGTGGGATTTAGACTTTGTAGGTCCGATTAGCCCAGCGGCCCGCAACACACAATCTTGGGATTTAGACTTTGTAGGTCCGATTAGCCCAGCAGCCCGCAACACACAATCTTGCTATATTATTGTGGCCCACTGACTATATGACCAAATGGGCTGAAGCGAAAGCGACACGTAAGGCAGATGCAAGGACAACAGCCAAGTTCCTCTTTGAAAATATAATCACATGCTTCGGTTGTCCTTTTAAACTTGTGAGCGATAATGGTACGCATTTTATAAATGAAGTGATTAAGGAGCTCACAACAAGTTTCATGATATCCCATTATAAATCTACTCCGTATTATCCGGAAGCGAACGGCCAAGCCGAGAGTACCAACAAGACCTTAATATCTGTTCTAACAAAAACTGTTGAGGCTCATCGCACGGATTGGTATCTAAAGCTTACGACGATAGCTCTATGGGCCTATTGTACTGCGTACAAAGTGGCTATTAATTGCACACCATTCAAAATGGTATATGGCCAAGAAGCAGTCATGCCGTGGAAATTTGTCATTCCTAGTCTTCGTGTTGCTACTCAAGAGGGTTGGGATGGTAATCCCTTAGTAGAGCGTCTGTATATCCTTGAGCGGCTAAATGAAGAAAGACAATTGGCTGTGTACAATGCCCTTGTGGAGAAGGATAGAAGGAAAAAATGGTTTGATCGCCACCTGAAAGATAAGGACATCAAGGTTGGGGATAAAGTCCTGATGTATGGAGTGCATAACAAAAAGAAGAAGCTCAAATATGCTGGTAAGGGACCGTATAGAGTATGTGAAATTACCCCGTAACATACCATCCGAGTGGAGACTCTCGACGGAGTTGAAACTATTGGATTCCTCAATGGGAGTAAATTCAAAAGATACTATGACCCCCTGAGCCAAGAGGAGCTACATGCAATCCATCAGAAGAAGGTAGCTAAAGAACAAGCTAAGCTTAAGAAGATACAAGCAAGAATTGAAGCCAAAGAACGTCAACAGTGTGCTAGGCGCCAACGAGAAGCCAACTTGGGGATTACGCAAGCATTTTTCGAGGAGGCAGAGGAGGATTCACTGGAATCTGTCCCGCGTCTAAGATACCCAATTGAGTTACAAAGTCCTTACGGGGAGGTGCTGTATAATGCATTATTGGATATACAGGAGCTCAACACAATTTTCTATCATATGGCGTGTGGTGTCAACTTGGAAAACCACCTTTATCCAAGAGTGCTATCCAAGTTAAAGGAATCAACAAGAAGAAAACCCCTGTCTCAGGAATTCTTCACACTCCGGTTGCCTATGACAAGGGGACCGTAATTCAAAGCTTTTTGGTTATGCCTGCTGGTACCATGGAGGGGACTGTAAACTTAGGACGCAAATGGATGCTAGCCACCAAGTGCAATATTGATTGGGCAACTAGGCGAGTTACAACGCAAGAACCCGCTCTCGGTCTGACCGCTCAAAATCCCGCACCTAAGTCATCAACTCTGGACAAAATGCTAGAAAACGAAAAATCACAAAGTCAAGTGGCAAAACCATCTTTGATTGTTTTCCACCCCTCTAACGCTTCAACACCAAGAGTGGAAATAGGCACCAAGGCTCCGCTTACTATGCCACAAAGAGTACATACAAATGGGTCCCAAAAGCTTCGTAAACAGCTACCTCTCCTGCTCAATCTCGTTCAGACAAGAAGCCTCGTAGAAGGAAAGCAGCTACCCGCCCGAGAAAAGGCAAGGTAACATCACGATGGATTCCTAAAAAATTATTAGTAGCCCAAGGGTACTATGAAGGGAATGACCAGATTTGGGTCCCTAAACATAAGCTGAATCCCTCTACATCACCTGTAAAACCTTGTAAACCAAATGTTGCCACCCCAACGACAATTCAAGACCGTGGTAAGGGAAAAGTAATAGAGTGCTTCGCACCACTTCTTCCAGAGCTAGTTTGGATTCCCAAACAATATCGATCAATACCACCTAGCTCAGGAAGGGGGAAGCCACATGAAGCTTCTAGCTCCTCATGCCAGGCACACGTTGCTATAGAAGTTTCTTCATGCTCTACACCTACTCTTGTCAACACCCAACAAGAGACCGATGAGTCTATGTCTTCCCTTGTGAAAGTATCATCGGAAACCATTTCCTCCATTCGTTCATGGGAGCGTACACTACCATCTCTGCAATTTGATATGGCCACAAGGGTCATAAAACGCTATCTGTCCACATCACCACCTATGACCCGTTGGACAAATTGGTTCCAAGAGGCTGCAACATCATTGCAAAAAATATGATCTACCCAAGGAAAGGGGGAGCATGTACTCATGCTCGACATTCTATTGCTTCCTCCCCAAACTTCTCCCCTGACCATGTAATTGCCAAATTCAAGGGGATGTATATATATAGCTTCATACACAAAAAAGAAAAGAAAAGAAAAACAAAAAATAGTAAAAAGAGCAAAAGCACATTAAGAGAAGAAATATCCGTATACAATCAAGAACTAGATTGACCTGTCACAAATCTACTGATGCTATATCTGTGTTTGCAGATATGGCACATGCACGAGCATCACACTTCATAACTCAAATTTAGGAATTTTGGGAAATATGCACAATTTTGGGACAATTCTTTGTTAGATCCAATACAATGTTTACTGTGCGATATGCAAGATTTATTATTGGATGTTCTCAACAAGCATTTGAATAATGCGATATGAGTTATGTACTATTGTACATTTGTAACAAGTATATATGAATGTTGGTGGGATGTAAATTTGCCTGCACACACACACACACATGCACACCGAGAATTAAGTTTGTTTATATCACATAGCCTCCAGTTGACCATCAAACACAGAAACTTTAACAAAGAAAGGATCAATGTAACTTTAAGTTGTAAGAAAGAATGGGTGATAGAATTAAAAAGATCACCATCTGTATTGAATCAAAATTCTTGAACAATGGGTGAACCATAAATTTAAAAGCTTAAGAAAGCCTTACAATCTGAATAATGATTGAACTATGAGTTTGGTAGCTTCATATAACATTGCTAAAAGATTACGAAGCTAGTTGCCCAGCAATCCTTATAAACCTCCACATCACTTGCATTCTTCTTCTTTGAAATTGGTGCCCAATATTGTATCTGAACTTGTAGGTAGTTTATCAAGTTGTTGTTTTGATCAACATCACTTGTTGTCACTCCCAACCATATTGGGTAATTTGCATCACAAGGTTGTACAAGCACAAAATCTCCTTTAGACACATCAAGAGTTGGGTTGAACTCTTCAGCAGGTCTGTTGCGCATTGGACCACAATAATGGTCCTCATTTACATCAAACCTTTCATCTACATCATCCTCCACTTGAAGGTTAAGAGGCTCAGCTTTTTTGCATACACTCCTTGGTCAAAAGTCATGAAATCCAATGTCTTCCCTTGCACTAGGGGTCTGCATGTTTAGCATAAGATTCTCCCAATAGGCAAGGACCGGATTGATCCACTTAGCATAATCACTTTGGTCTCCTTTCTCTTGCAAGTGCTCTTTCCACCAATTGACATGTTTTTTAAGCCCTCCACAACCTTCTCATTTTCCTTAACATACTTAAAGGGTGGCAAATACATAACGATTCTTATTTTCAGAACCACAATTGTCAAGTTGCAACAACAACGTCCTTGGCAATCTCTTGAAAAATGTCCTTGAATTTGATGGCATTAAACTTGAGGCATTGACATTGCCCCTATCCTGCACATGTGTGTTAGTACGAAAGACTGACTGCATATGTGAAGAACAATTTCCCTCTGTATCCACATTTGTTTCTACATGTGTCTCTGCATCTGCATCCTTAATGCTCTGCTTGCAATATGCGTTTCTCTCCTTTAGCACTTCCATATGAAAGACTGACTGCATATGTGAAGAACAATTTCCCTCTGTATCCACATTTGTTTCTACATGTGTCTCTACATCTGCATCCTTAATGCTCTACTTGCAATATGCGTTTCTCTCCTTTAGCACTTCCATATGAAAGACTGACTGCATATGTGAAGAACAATTTCCCTCTGTATCCACATTTGTTTCTACATGTGTCTCTGCATCTGCATCCTCAATGCTCTGCTTGCAATATGTGTTTCTCTCCTTTAGCACTTCCATATGAAAGACTGACTGCATATGTGAAGAACAATTTTCCTCTGTATCCACATTTGTTTCTACATGTGTCTCTGCATGTGCATCCTCAATGCTCTGCTTACAATATGCGTTTCTCTCCTTTAGCACTTCCATATGCTAATACAGGGCCATAGTAGACAAAACACAATACAAAAGATCTGTTCGTGGTTCTGCATCTGAGTTTTGTGAGCTCAAGTCACCATACATGTGTTGCTCTCCTCTTTCTAAGTTTCTTAAACATTTTGAGAGAGATGAAATTGTGAAGTTGGGATCACTTGGCCATAACCCCAAGGCAAAGTGACCATAAGCTGTTTGTCCATGTCCACCATGAGTGAGCATTCCTCTTAAGGATACTGGAAGCCTCTCAACCCCATTGAGAGATTTAGGAACTGGTTTAATTTGTGGTATGGCAGTCTTGCTCTGGTCCATCTTATCATGTATAATACACAAATACCTATTTGGGTTCACTTCGGAAGAGCTCCTCCAAGCATAGTATAGATTTCTACAACTCATTTGCTGCAACATGTGTGCCCTTCTTTGTGCCATGTATCTAGCACACTCCTCTTGATTTTTTGTTGATTCCAACTTGACCTTGATTGCCATACAAATGTCGCATTTTGAGAAGGTGCTGGTTTTTGATAAACTAACTGTCTTGAACTCTCTGTTCCACAATCTTGAGAGAATGATGGTTGTGACAGTGGCCGGTATTCGAATGAGACGTGTGTCATTCACTTCACGCAATATGTCCACCTGTTTGTACATTGCTGGTAGAACACATTGGGTCTCGCGGGCTCCATGCATAGTTGTCCTTGACCTATGTGGCATTTGATCGGCATTATTATCTATGAAGCCCTGTATGATTGATTTTACCATCTCAACATGTGTCATGCCCTTCCGTATTATCCCACTGTTGCCATGACTGACATTACATGCACCATTCAAGAACTTTTTCTGAGCCTATAGAACGTTGACTTACCAATGCCATACATTACATACCATGCTTTACTACAAACCTTGTTCCCATCAAATGTGAACTCAAAGCACTCGTCATCTTGACCTTGTATATAGGCCATGCCCATGCAATCTCGTACAAATGTGTATCATGTACTATAGCTTTGGTCCCCAAAAGTGTACCCTAGCTTGCATGATTTTGGATCTATCTCCAAATTGACAACATCGCTTCTCGCAACAATCAATGGTTGCGACGTTGTGAATGTTTGCAACATCACATTTTTTGCTAGCTCCATGGGTTTTATCGTAATTTTTCATTACCCTTACCCTATGGACATAGCTACTTTTCTTATTTGTCCCTTCAATGATATCATAGTCAGTGATCATGGCATCATGGTGTCTGTCTCATCAGAACTATCGCCATCGTTGCTCTCTACATCATCATCCTCTTTTTCATCACTTGAATTGTTTAGGCTGTCAATATTTTTTTGCATGAAGTGATCTTGAATATCCTCATCAATAGAAGAAGATTCTGTGTCCTTCACTAATGGTTCACCATTCTCAAATGTGAGTTGCCTGATCGGCAAACTAACCAAATTCAGACCTGAAACACAAGTTGAACTGGGATACAAAGATCCTTCTATAATGACACCCAAGCTACTCTCCCCTAGTTCTCTATAATTTATAGCCTCGTATGGGTGGACCAGCAATATCTACTCCATTGCCAAGTTTTGTAGATCTGTTGTCATCCTAGAGGATGACACTTTTCTCTTTTCAGCTCTCCCTATCTATAAAGTGATCTTCTTGATCAACAAGAAGTTCTGCAAAATTATCCTCTTTGGTATTAGTAATGTCTTTGTCCATAACAAGGTTGACCAATGGCCATTTGATGATACTTCCAACTGCTTGAGACATTGTTCTTGCATCCATTGGCAAATGGAATGAAAAAATGTGTCATCAAAGCTTTGTTGAACATGTATTGTTGCACATGTCTCACCAATGAATTGAAAACTACAATGTCATGTTTGAGATGCATCAATGGAATGAATAACCCCGCGTGCCTTCCTTTGCAGAACCATCAATGAGAAACACTGAAGCACCTTGTTTTAGACCCTCCAATCTCTGAGAAAATCAAGATCTCAATAAGAAAGATTAAAGCGATGTTTTTACGGTAGTACACAGAACTATAAATGTAATTCAATCTCAACATGAGTTTAGGCTCTAACCAAAGTTTGAATCTCACCTCCAACAAAAGTTTGAGCCTCACCCACGGATGCTAGTTTGCTTCTAGGAAGCTGAAAGTAAAGTTGTAGGAAGCTAAAAGTATATTTGGGTGTATGGGGAAAGAGGGAAGAAAAGAAGAAATCTCAAGCTCAAGCTCAAGGATCAAACTTGAGTTTGAGCCTTGTCTATTACACAAGCAAGTAGGAATAGAGAGGGAAGCTAGAAAGTATATTTGGGTGTATGGGGAAAAAGGGAAGAAAAGAAGAAATCTCAAGCTCAAGCTCAAGGCTCAAACTTGAGTTTGAGCCTTGTCTATTACACAAGCAAGTAGGAATAGAGAGGGAAGCTAGAAAGTATATTTGGGTGTATGGGGAAAGAGGGAAGAGAAGAAGAAATCTCAAGCTCAAGCTCAAGGCTCAAACTTGAGTTTGAGCCTTGTCTATTACACAAGCAAGTAGGAATAGAAGGGAAGCTAGAATAATCCTAGAGAACAAGTGAAGAAGGGTATATAGACAAAAGTGAAACTAACTATAATCAAAAGACCTGGGGCCTGGGCCTGGGCCTGGGCTTGGGCTTGGGCTTGGGCTTGGGCTTCGGCTTGGGGAATGAAATCGAAATCGAAATTCCTTTCTGCATGACAAAGCCTGCGCCCCTGTTGAATGTCAAAGGACAAGAAGTATCGATTTATCGGAGCCTAATTCAGACCAAGAAGCAATTGATCGGAGCCTATGCCTATCAATTTAGACCATCGCAATTGATCGGAGCCTATGCCTATCAATTCAGACCATCGCCAGCCCTCCCTCTCGCATCCATGCCATCGCTAGCCCCCCTATCAATTCAGACCATCGCAATTGATCGGAGCCTATGCCTATCAATTCAGACCATCGCCAGCCCTCCCTCTCGCATCCATGCCATCGCCCACCCCCCCCTCTGCCTCTCACAGCCACGCCTAGACCCCCTCGTCTCCACGCCATCGCCATTGCTATCTCCACGCCCAGACCCCCCCTCTGCCTCTCGCAGCCACGCCCACCCCCCCTCTGCCTCTCGCAGCCACGCCCACACCCCCTCGTCTCTCGCACCCATGCCCACCCCCCCTCTGCCTCTCGCAGCCACGCCCAGACCCCCCCTCATCTCCACCCCATCGCCATTGCCATCTCCACGCCCAGACCCCCCCTCTCCCTCTCGCAGCCATGCCCACACCCCTCTGCCTCTCGCAGCCACGCCCAGACCCCCCCTCGTCTCCACGCCATCGCCATTGCCATCTCCACGCCCAGACCCCCCCTCTCCCTCTCGCAGCCACGCCCACCCCCCCTCTGCCTCTCGCAGCCACGCCCAGACCCCCCCTCGTCTCTCGCACCCACGCCCACCCCCCCTCTGCCTCTCGCAGCCACGCCCAGACCCCCCCTCGTCTCCACGCCATCGCCATTGCCATCTCCACACCCAGACCCCCCCTCTCCCTCTCGCAGCCACGCCCACCCCCCCTTCTGCCTCTCGCAGCCACGCCCAGACCCCCCCTCATCTCCATGCCATCGCCATTGCCATCTCCATGCCCAGACCCCCCCTCTCTCTCTCGTAGCCATGCCCACCCCCCCTCTGCCTCTCGTAGCCACGCCCAGACCCCCCCTCGTCTCTCGCACCCACGCCCACCCCCCTCTACCTCTCGCAGCCACGCGCAGACCCCCCCTCGTCTCCACGCCATCACCATTGCCATCTCCACGCCCAGACCCCCCCTCTCCCTCTCGCAGCCACGCCCACCCCCCCTCTCGTCTCCACGCCATCGCCAACCCCCTTGCCTCTCGCAGACTCGCCAGCCCCCCCTCTCCCTCTCGCCAGACCCCCATTTGAAATTTGAATTTCAAATTTCCCCCTCGCCATCACCAGCGCCCCTCTCCCCCCATTTGAATTTCAAATTTTCCCTTTTTGAAATTTGAATTTCCAATTTCCCCCTCTCCCTCTCGTCTCCCATGCCAGCCCCCCTCCCTTCCAGATCGCCATGCCACCCCCCCTCTCGCAAACCGCCCCCCCTTCCTCTCGTCATCACCAGCGCTGTCGTGACGTGGACGATGTCGCTGGGAAAGTGCGAGACTTCTAGCTGTGAGAGTAGCTTCCAAAATCCCAGCAAGGAAACAAAACAGATAGCTCTTCAAGGAGCATAAGACATCACCATTGTTGTTGACATGTACATGTGCCAATTCACTTCAATTTATTCCCACATTCAGCTTGATGTTTGCACATAAATTGTGTGTCAAGAGCAAGGACAGATCAAGCATAGATCTTTTGACTCTTTTTCCAAATGCCTCAAACCAATCACATGTAGGCATATCACAATCTACAAATGATTTTCATATACATGTGACCATTCACATCACATTTTTCATATATTCCCAACTCCATCATTTCAAGGTATCTCTTGATTTCATGAATACCTACTCAAGGTCTAGTTTGGCATTTGGCTCCAAAACGTTGCCCTTCCATATAAAAAAAAGATGGCGAAAACTGTACGTGGACTGCAGAATTCTCCCGCCCCCGCGCTTCACTCACACACAAAAACAACACAACCACGTAGCCTCTGTTTCCTCCTTGACCGGTCAGCCACTGGTATCTCACCATGCTTTTGGTATGCGCTTGTAGACGACCACCATCGCTCCACTCACGTAGACCACCACCTCTCTACTCACAAGGGCCATATCACCAGAGAGTCCAGCCAGTCGTCCTTCGCATGAATTCGGCAGCAGTCCCCTTCATTTTTCGAAAGTTTCAGGAAGCGTATCACTAGATGCTGCTTAATTTCCTCTGTAATTCGAACTCCTACAAGGCTTGAACAGAAATTGTCTTCACAAAACAAGGTACTCTGTAATAATCAAACTCTGATTTTTCTTCTTTTCCCTTTCTGCATATCTCCCCCTACAGTATATCATTTTTTGGTTTTTCTCCCATTTCTCATTCCTTTCCCCGCAAGAGAATCGGGCCACCCTTCACCTTTTGCAGCTAATATTTTGTATTTCCCAAAATTCAAATACACTTGAATCTCCTTTTTTCCAGCTTTAAACTCGGATATTCCCTTCGTGTTATTGCCACGTAAGCTGCCGCCTTGTGTACTGCACAACTGGCCTCTCAATCAAGTTGTTTCCTTGTGGTCGTGGCAAATTAACACATTTAGGTGGAATCATATGGTCTAAAGTATCAAGCCTTATTGTTATCAACTCACCGTATGCCCTTGCTTGGCTATCGCGCTTCATTGAGGTTAGGTATCTACAGCCTCCATACTCCTTAGTACAAATGATCCCTTTGAGAGAGATGCTGCTGCTACCTATGGGTATATCACCTATGGGTATCTCACCATTTCCTCACTGATCGGTCCACTGGTATCTCACCATGCTTTTGGTATGCGCTTGTAGACGACCACCATCGCTCCACTCACGTAGACCACCACCTCTCTACTCACAAGGGCCATATCACCAGAGAGTCCAGCCAGTCGTCCTTCGCATGAATTTGGCAGCAGTCCCCTTCATTTTTCGAAAGTTTCAGGAAGCGGATCACTAGATGCTGCTTAATTTCCTCTATAATTCGAACTCCTACAAGGCTTGAACAGAAATTGTCTTCACAAAACAAGGTACTCTGCAATAATCAAACTCTGGTTTTTCTTCTTTTCCCTTTCTGCATATCTCCCCCTACAGTATATCGTTTTCTGGTTTTTCTCCCATTTCTCATTCCTTTCCCCGCAAGAGAATCGGGCCACCCTTCGCCTTTTGCAGCTAATATTTCGTATTTCCCAAAATTCAAATACACTTGCGCCTCCTTTTTTCCTGCTTTAAACTCGGATATTCCCTTCGTGTTATTGCCACGTAAGCTGCCGCCTTGTGTACTGCAACTGGCCTCTCAATCAAGTTGTTTCCTTGTGGTTGTGGCAAAGTAACACATTTAGGTGGAATCATATGGTCTAAAGTATCAAGCCTTATTGTTATCAACTCACCATATGCCCTTGCTTGGCTATCGCGCTTCATTGAGGTTAGGTATCTA
This sequence comes from Cibotium barometz, assembly GCF_041138505.1. Taxonomy (NCBI): domain Eukaryota; kingdom Viridiplantae; phylum Streptophyta; class Polypodiopsida; order Cyatheales; family Cibotiaceae; genus Cibotium; species Cibotium barometz. The sequence goes on from NC_141074.1 coordinate 4,642,305, forward strand.
CAGCCTCCATACTCCTTAGTACAAATGATCCCTTTGAGAGAGATGCTGCTGCTACCTATGGGTATCCACGTTGTAGCTAGTGGTCCACAAGTGATTGCATTATCTGATCATACAATGCAAGTTCTGCCACCAGAGAATGCTGCTCTTAGAGCTAATAAGGAAGGTGATATTCATAAAGGATATGGCCAGTTTCTCTTCGAACAGAAGGAGTATGCCAAGTCCATGATGACCACCTATGTCCAAACACCTAGATCTCACCACAGTATGCTCATCATGAACATACAAAAGCCGCTTCAAACTAGCCATCTATCATCTGTAGCTATTCCGGATAAAAAGTACCCACCTTGGGTGCTAAAAAGATCTCAAACTGTAGCTCCTCTGCAAAAATTTCCTTCTAGGAAGTTGTTCATAGCATGTCTGACCACAATTCTTCAGTTCATCACATACCCCATCAGGCACTCCCAGCTCCTGCTATCTGCCCTCCAAAATGGCTCCTTATCAGCCTCTGCACTTCACAAAAACTCACACATTTCTCCACTGTTTGCCTGGCCTTCAAGCATGCATCAGCACAGCAAAAGATTGCCTTTTTCCTCCACTAAAAAAAACATCACACTATCCAAGTGTTAAAACTCCTACTACACCCATTATGTACACAGGCTTTGAGACCCTCAGCTCGTCTTATTGAACCTCATTTACGATATGAACATATGTACGTAGGCATCATATAATGACTCAAGTCATGGCACTTAATCCCATGCATCTGGATTTGCATTTAATGGCCTCATATGCATGGTTTCACACCATAGACGTGCCATGGCACGACATCCATCCCCTCTAAACCTGCACATCCTCTGGTATGTGCCAAATCATCATCAAGATCCACGATGTCATCTTCATCTTCTACATTATCAGGGAAATCTTCCTCTTCCTCTTCAGCCATATCCATACTATCACTATCAAGCCTCTCATCCTGAGTCTCCTGTGAATCAAAAGGATCACTGTCATGCCTTCTTTTAAACATCTTGATTCTTTTGCCTGCTACAAGATTCTTTATCTCTGTTCCATCAAGCTCACACAGGGTATACGTGGCATTTCCATGCACATGTTTGACAATGTAAGGGCCAAACCATCTTTTTGCAAACTTTCTTTGAACAGTGAACTGGTTGTCAAGGCTACTATCATACATTAGGACCCAATCACCTTCTTCAATAGGTTTTGGCCGGAGTCTGTGTCTTCTATCAAATCTTTTTTTTTTCTCTGTTTATCTTTGGGAGTGACTGTGCTCGAAGAGACTCACGGTTCCTTTCATGGTTAATGCAAACTGTCAAGAACTGAACAACTTTCTTACCATCTTTACTCCTTATTCTTGCATATGCCGAGCCATCATCCAAAACCTTTGTTTCCATCCTCACAGCTGTAATGTAGGGTTGCCCAAGGATGAGGGGATACGATGACATCTCCTGAACAAAGAAGTTTTGATCATCTTTCACATCCCCTATAGTTACCCTTACATTTGGACAAGCTGCATAGAGCTCTCTAGATGAGTTATTAGCTGCTTTAATCATCCACCCATGATCTACATCCATTGGCCACTTACATTTGTTGTAGAGATTTTTAGCCATAAGATTTATTTCAGACCCATGATCAATTAGAGCGACATATGGCTCTTCTAAGTCACCTATCTTGACAAGGGTTTCAGTGGTTGCCCTTGCCCAATGGCTCCTCGAGTAATGACTCTTTGTAAGAACTTCTTTTTCATCATCCTCTTCCACAAAGCACACTTGTCGTTCCCCTTCAGCAGAGTGATTACATTCCACCACATTTTCTCTCTCTTCCTTTTGCTGTACCTGTACTCCATGAGTCTTGGAAGTTCTTGCCTCCCCTTGTGATAGAATAGATTCAATTATGGACTGCCTTTTCCTTCGTATAATATCAATTATCTCATCATGGAATTCTTTCTTTGCAATCCCCTAGTGTAAATTCCACCCTGCTGTTTAAAATCCTCTCTTCAAGCACCTTTTTGAGATCTGTTGCGGCTTCAATATCAAATTAAAGCTTGTAGAGTGGACTTTTCCCTTTACCCTTCTCCTTCTCATGCTTCATTTTTGCTGGCACTTCTTCCATTGATACTTCCTGTGGAGGTCTGCTATGCGGTGGAGGCATATGTGATGGCCCAGGATCCTTCTTTTCACTACCACGAGTGACCCTTTTTGATGGCCCTCCTTCCTCATTTTCCCTCTTACGCTTTTCCTCTACCTGTGCCTCATTATTCTGGCATTTTGCAATGTAGACATGAACAGATAAAGAATCCATAGGCTCTTCCCAGCCAGTCTGAAGACGTATACAGTCACCTGCCTCATGCAAAGCCTGCTTAGACACCTTCTTTGACGCAATTAGTTCCATTGTTGATGGCCAAAAATCTTCATTTTCATAATCTTCATCATTCTCAGATTCCTGCTTTGATTGGCCAGCCTTTAACCCATAGGTTGCTACCTCAACCATAGAGATGGCATGGCTAGCAGCCATATCCTCAACCAGCTTTTTCATCCCTCCTTTCCCAAAGTTTGTGCTTGATGGAAGACCAGTCTCTGTAAGATGGATTTCTGAGGGCTTCTTTATAGCTAGCACAGTCTTTCTTTGCATGTTCTGGGTCATCACACCATATACATCTGAATGTAAACCCTTCTTTGCTTTGAGGCCTTTGCATAGAAGCCTGCCCTAATGGTAGCCCTTTTTCTTCAATTCTGGACATCTTCAATTTTAGGTCTCGCATGCCCTTAATAAGCTCTTCCATCGGCCCTTCTACCTTTGGGATTGCAGCAGCTGGTTTTGGTAGATTCTCAGGGGTAACAGCAGTTATAGGAGTTGCCGAGCTCATCATCATTTTATCCCTCCTTCGCTGCCGCTTTGCTAGCATGGTGACCGCATCCTCAACATCATTCCAATCATTCTTTAGCCCCTACTCTGTATCCTTATCCTCAAGGAGAATTTCCAGTTTTTCTTGGAGATCTTTCCCAGCTGCTTGTAAGAAGAGCTCTGTTTTTTCCCTGTCCAAGGTTGTGCGCTCAATCCTTGACAGCTGGGCATAGCGCTTCTCAAACTCTCTTAGCAGCTCTGTGGCAGAAATTCCCATTTTGGGTTTTGTGACCCATTCCAAGAAAGTTCGTTTGGTCACCCGCTCAGAGTCCTCCATGAAATATTCATCCTTTAAAGCAAGCTTGAACTCCTCCCAATTTCTACCACCATGTGCTGTCTGTAATCCTCTTATGCGCTCTCTTATTTCAGGAACACATACCAGCTCAAAGCTTCGAACCATATCCTCCTCAGTCACCCTGTTTAGCTCCATTTTCTTTGTGTAATTGCGCAGGTACTTTGTGATGTCCTTACCATCAAATTGATCCACCTTTTTCACAATTGACTGCAGTGCTTTGGTCGTGGAAATTTGTCCCCTCTTAGCAGCTTGCTGCTGTTGCATATACATAGTAAACATCTGAAACATTTGCATAACTTCGGGGTCAAAATGAACCCCCTGACCCTCAGGATTCTCAGCCATAGCTTCCCTGTGTATTTCACCACACTCTCACCCCAGCAGTTTCACGTCGGGTTTACCAAAGCTGTCGTGACGTGGACGATGTCACTGGGAAAGTGCGAGACTTCTAGCTGTGAGATTAGCTTCAAAAATCCCAGCAAGGAAACAAAACAGATAGCTCTTCAAGGAGCATAAGACATCACCATTGTTGTTGACATGTACATGTGCCAATTCACTTCAATTTATTCCCACATTCAGCTTGATGTTTGCACATAAATTGTGTGTCAAGAGCAAGGACAGATCAAGCATAGATCTTCTGACTCTTTTTCCAAATGCCTCAAACCAATCACATGTAGGCATATCACAATCTACAAATGATTTTCATATACATGTGACCATTCACATCACATTTTTAATATATTCCCAACTCCATCATTTCAAGGTATCTCTTGATTTCATGAATACCTGCTCAAGGTCTAGTTTGGCATTTGGCTCCAAAACGTTGCCCTTCCATATAAAAAAAAGATGGCGAAAACTGTACGTGGACTGCAGAATTCTCCCGCCCCCGCGCTTCACTCACACACAAAAACAACACAACCACATAGCCTCTGTTTCCTCCTTGACCGGTCAGCCACTGGTATCTCACCATGCTTTTGGTATGCGCTTGTAGACGACCACCATCGCTCCACTCACGTAGACCACCACCTCTCTACTCACAAGGGCCATATCACCAGAGAGTCCAGCCAGTCGTCCTTCGCATGAATTCGGCAGCAGTCCCCTTCATTTTTCGAAAGTTTCAGGAAGCGTATCACTAGATGCTGCTTAATTTCCTCTGTAATTCGAACTCCTACAAGGCTTGAACAGAAATTGTCTTCACAAAACAAGGTACTCTGTAATAATCAAACTCTGATTTTTCTTCTTTTCCCTTTCTGCATATCTCCCCCTACAGTATATCATTTTTTGGTTTTTCTCCCATTTCTCATTCCTTTCCCCGCAAGAGAATCGGGCCACCCTTCACCTTTTGCAACTAATATTTTGTATTTCCCAAAATTCAAATACACTTGAATCTCCTTTTTTCCAGCTTTAAACTCGGATATTCCCTTCGTGTTATTGCCACGTAAGCTGCCGCCTTGTGTACTATACAACTGGCCTCTCAATCAAGTTGTTTCCTTGTGGTCGTGGCAAATTAACACATTTAGGTGGAATCATATGGTCTAAAGTATCAAGCCTTATTGTTATCAACTCACCATATGCCCTTGCTTGGCTATCCCGCTTCATTGAGGTTAGGTATCTACAGCCTCCATACTCCTTAGTACAAATGATCCCTTTGAGAGAGATGCTGCTGCTACCTATGGGTATCCACGTTGTAGCTAGTGGTCCACAAGTGATTGCATTATCTGATCGTACAATGCAAGTTCTGCCACCAGAGAATGCTGCTCTTACAGCTAATAAGGAAGGTGATATTCATAAAGGATATGGCCAGTTTCTCTTTGAACAGAAGGAGTATGCCAAGTCCATGATGACCACCTATGTCCAGATACCTAGATCTCACCACAATATGCTCATCATGAACATAAACACCATATTGGGGAATATGGGAATTTTTCACAAGTTTGGGACACGTGGTCAAAAGTTTGGATTAACCATAACTTGAACATCACTAATCCAAAATGAGCGCTTTATAGCTCTTTAGATTTCATTTTTCAAGCGCTTTCCAACGATAGGTCATATGATAGGGTTTTGAGAAACTTACAAACATGTTATCCATGTCCCCTTTTTTAAGTATTCAAAAATGGGAATTGGGAAATTCCCAAATTCACTAATATGGTGTTCATACAAAAGCCGCTTCAAACTAGTCATCTATCATCTGTAGCTATTTCGGATAAAAAGTACCCACCTTGGGTGCTAAAAAGATCTCAAATTGTAGCTCCTCTGCAAAAATTTCCTCCTAGGAAGTTGTTCATAGCATGTCTGACCACAACTCTTCAGTTCATCACATACCCATCAGGCACTCCCAGCTCCTGCTATGTGCCCTCCAAAATGGCTCCTTATCAGCCTGTGCACTTCACAAAAACTCACACATTTCTCCACTGTTTGCCTGGCCTTCAAGCATGCATCAGCACAGCAAAAGATTGCCTTTTTCCTCCAATAAAAGAAACATCACACTATCCAAGTGTTAAAACTCCTACTACACCCATTATGTACACAGGCTTTGAGACCTGGCTCAGTCTCAGCTCGTCTTATTGAACCTCATTTACAATATGAACATATGTACTTAGGCATCATATAATGACTCAAGTCATGGCACTTAATCCCATGCATCTGGATTTGCATTTAATGGCCTCATATGCATGGTTTCACACCATAGACGTGCCATGGCACGACAGCGCCCCGCCCCCCCATTTGAAATTTGAATTTCAAATTTCCCCCCTCTCCATTTGTTCCACCAAATTCAAATTTGAATTTCAAATTTTCCCCTGCTCGGCGCTCGTGCCACAATTTCGACCCTCTCCATTTGAAATTTGAATTTCAAATTTTCACCAAATTCAAATTTGGATTTCAAATTCCCTTCCGCTCAGCGCTCGCGTAATCATTTGTGTTTCCTGTCTGTGAAGTACTCGCTCAGCCCTGCATTGGTTTTGACCTCTATTTCCTACAAAACCATCACGCCCACACGCCATCGGAGACTTCAAGCATCCATCACGTCTGTGCGACATTGGAGACTTTCGTGCGCCTATCTACATTTCGTGTGTTCCCTTATCTAATTGAATACTTTACGCAACAAGTAAGTCCTTCTTTAATTGATTGTCTATATCAATATAAACGCTTACTTGATTGCACGCTAAGTGTGCCATTTATCAATCGTTGCTCGTCGTAGATTGTTTGCACTCCATGCTAGTGCATCTCGGCCTTAAGGTTTGAACTTCAGATTGAGCCTTCGTTCTCCATGCTAGTGTAGCCCGGTCTTAAGGCTCGCGAGTCTTTGTTCTCCATGTTAGTGCACCCCGATCTTAAGGCTCGAACTTGAGTTTGAGCCTTTGCTCTCCATGCTAGTGCACCCCGGCGTTAAGGCTCGAACTTGAGTTTGAGCCTTTGCTCCTTTGCTCTCCATGCTAGTGCACCCTGGCCTTAAGGCTCAAACTTCAGATTGAGCCTTCATTCTCCATGCTAGTGCACCCCGGCCTTAAGGCTTGAACTTGAGTTTGAGCCTTTGCTCTCCATGCTAGTGCACCCCGGCCTTAAGGCTCGAACTTGAGTTTGAGCCTTTGCTCTCCATGCTAGTGCACCCCGGCCTTCAGGCTCGAACTTGAGATTGAGCCTTTGCTCTCCATGCTAGTGCACCCCGGTCTTAAGGCTCGAAATTGAGTTTGAGCCTTTGCTCTCCATGCTAGTGCACCCCAGTTATAAGGCTCGAACTTCAGATTCAGCCTTCGTTCTCCATGCTAGTGTACCTCGGCCTTAAGGCTCGAACTTGAGTTTGAGCCTTTGCTCTCCATGCTAGTGCACCCCGACCTTAAGGCTCGAACTTGAGTTTGAGCCTTTGCTCTCCATGTTAGTGCACCCCGGCCTTAAGGCTGGAACTTAAGTTTGAGCCTTTGCTCTCCATGCTAGTGCACCCTGGTCTTAAGGCTCGAACTTGAGTTTGAGCCTTTGCTCCTTTGCTCTCCATGCTAGTGCACCCCGGCCTTAAGGCTCGAACTTGAGTTTGAGCCTTTGCTCTCCATGCTAGTGCACCCCGGCCTTAAGGCTCAAACTTGAGTTTGAGCCTTTGCTCTCCATGCTAGTGCACCCCGGCCTTAAGGCTCGAAATTGAGTTTGAGCCTTTGCTCTCCATGCTAGTGCACCCCAGTCTTAAGGCTCAAACTTCAGATTGAGCCTTCGTTCTCCATGCTAGTGTACCCCGGCCTTAAGGCTCGACCTAGATTGAGTCTTTGTTCTCCATGTTAGTTCACCCCGGCCTTAAGGCTCGAACTTGAGTTTGAGCCTTTGCTCTCCATGTTAGTGCTCCCCCGCCTTAAGGCTCGAACTTGAGTTTGAACCTTTGCTCTCCATGCTAGTGCACCCCGGCGTTAAGGCTCGAACTTGAGTTTGAGCCTTTGCTCCTTTGCTCTCCATGCTAGTGCACCCCGGCCTTAAGGCTCGAACTTGAGTTTGAGCCTTTGCTCTCCATGCTAGTGCACCCGGCCTTAAGGCTCGAACTTGAGTTTGAGCCTTTGCTCTCCATGCTAGTGCACCTCGGCCTTAAGGCTCGAACTTGAGTTTGAGCCTTTGATCTCCATGATAGTGCACCCCGGCGTTAAGGCTCGAACTTGAGTTTGAGCCTTTGCTCCTTTGCTCTCCATGCTAGTGCACCCCGGCCTTAAGGCTCGAACTTGAGTTTGAGCCTTTGCTCTCCATGCTAGTGCACCCGGCCTTAAGGCTCGAACTTGAGTTTGAGCCTTTGCTCTCCATGCTAGTGCACCTCGGCCTTAAGGCTCGAACTTGAGTTTGAGCCTTTGATCTCCATGATAGTGCACCCCGGTCTTAAGGCTCAAAATTGAGTTTGAGCTTTTGCTCTCCATGCTAGTGCACCCCAGTCTTAAGGCTCGAACTTCAGATTGAGCCTTCGTTCTCCATGCTAGTGTACCCCGGCCTTAAGGCTCGACCTAGATTGAGTCTTTGTTCTCCATGTTAGTGCACCCCGGCCTTAAGGCTCGAACTTGAGTTTGAGCCTTTGCTCTCCATGTTAGTGCACCCCGGCCTTAAGGCTCGAACTTGAGCTTGAGCCTTTGCTTTCCATGCTAGTGCACCCTGGCGTTAAGGCTCGAACTTGAGTCTGAGCCTTTGCTCCTTTGCTCTCCATGCTAGTGCACCCCGCCCTTAAGGCTCGAACTTCAGATTGAGCCTTCGTTCTCCATGCTAGTGCACCTCGGCCTTAAGGCTCGAACTGGAGTTTGAGCCTTTGCTCTCCATGCTAGTGCACCCCGGCCTTAAGGCTCGAACTTGAGTTTGAGCCTTTGCTCTCCATGCTAGTGCCCCCTGGTCTTAAGGCTCGAAATTGAGTTTGAGCCTTTGCTCTCCATGCTAGTGCACCCCAGTCTAAAGGCTCGAACTTCAGATTGAGCCTTCGTTCTCCATGCTAGTGTATTCCGGCCTTAAGGCTCGACCTAGATTGAGTCTTTGTTCTCCATGTTAGTGCACCCCGGCCTTAAGGCTCGAACTTGAGTTTGAGCCTTTGCTCTCCATGTTAGTGCACCCCGGCATTAAGGCTCGAACTTGAGTTTGAGCCTTTGCTCTCCATGCTAGTGCACCCCGGCGTTAAGGCTCGAACTTGAGTTTGAGCCTTTGTTCCTTTGCTCTCCATGCTAGTGCACCCCGGCCTTAAGGCTCGAACTTCAGATTGAGCCTTCGTTCTCCATGCTAGTGCACCCCGGCCTTAAGGCTCGAACTTGAGTTTGAGCCCTTGCTCTCCATGCTAGTGTACCCCGGCCTTAAGGCTCAAACTTAAGTTTGAGTCTTTGCTCTCCATGCTAGTGCACCCCGGTCTTAAGGCTCGAACTTCAGTTTGAGCCTTTGCTCTCCATGATAGTGCACACCAGTCTTAAGGCTCGAACTTTAGATTGACCCTTCGTTCTCCATGCTAGTGTATCCCGGCCTTAAGGCTCAACCTAGATTGAGTCTTTGTTCTCCATGTTAGTGCACCGCGGCCTTAAGGCTCGAACTTGAGTTTGAGCCTTTGCTCTCCATGTTAGTGCACCCCCGCCTTAAGGCTCAAACTTGAGTTTGAGCCTTTGCTCTCCATGCTAGTGCACCCCGGCGTTAAGGCTCGAACTTGAGTTTGAGCCTTTGCTCCTTTGCTCTCCATGCTAGTGCACCCCAGCCTTAAGGCTCGAACTTGAGTTTGAGCCTTTGCTCTCCATGCTAGTGCACCCCGGCCTTAAGGCTCGAACTTGAGTTTGAGCCTTTGCTCTCCATGCTAGTGCACCTCGGCCTTAAGGCTCGAACTTGAGTTTGAGCCTTTGCTCTCCATGCTAGTGCACCCCGGTCTTAAGGCTCCAATTTGAGTTTGAGCCTTTGCTCTCCATGCTAGTGCACCCCAGTCTTACGGCTCGACCTTCAGATTGAGCCTTCATTCTCCATGCTAGTGTACCCCGATCTTAAGGCTCGACCTAGATTGAGTCTTTGTTCTCCATGTTAGTGCACCCTGGCCTTAAGGCTCGAACTTGAGTTTGAGCCTTAAGGCCAGGGGTGCACTAACAAGTTTGAGCCTTAAGGCTCGAACTTGAGTTTGAGCCTTTGCACTCCATGTTAGTGCACCCCGGCCTTAAGGCTCGAACTTGAGTTTGAGCCTTTGCTTTCCATGCTAGTGCACCCCGGTGTTAAGGCTTGAAGTTGAGTTTGAGCCTTTGCTCCTTTGCTCTCCATGCTAGTGCACCCCGGCCTTAAGGCTCGAACTTGAGTTTGAGCCTTTGCTCTCGATGCTAGTGCACCCCGGCCTTAAGGCTCGAACTTAAGTTTGAGCCTTTGCTCTCCATGCTAGTGCACCCCGGTCTTAAGGCTCGAAATTGAGTTTGAGCCTTCGCTCTCCATGCTAGTGCACACCAGTCTTAAGGCTCGAACTTCAGATTGACCCTTCGTTCTCCATGCTAGTGTATCCCGGCCTTAAGGCTCAACCTAGATTGAGTCTTTGTTCTCCATGTTAGTGCACTGCGGCCTTAAGGCTCGAACTTGAGTTTGAGCCTTTGCTCTCCATGTTAGTGCACCCCCGCCTTAAGGCTCAAACTTGAGTTTGAGCCTTTGCTCTCCATGCTAGTGCACCCCGGCGTTAAGGCTCGAACTTGAGTTTGAGCCTTTGCTCCTTTGCTCTCCATGCAAGTGCACCCCAGCCTTAAGGCTCGAACTTGAGTTTGAGCCTTTGCTCTCCATGCTAGTGCACCCCGGCCTTAAGGCTCGAACTTGAGTTTGAGCCTTTGATCTCCATGCTAGTGCACCTCGGCCTTAAGGCTCTAACTTGAGTTTGAGCCTTTGCTCTCCATGCTAGCGCACCCCGGTCTTAAGGCTCAAAATTGAGTTTGAGCCTTTGCTCTCCATGCTAGTGCACCCCAGTCTTAAGGCTCGACCTTCAGATTGAGCCTTCATTCTCCATGCTAGTGTACCCCGGTCTTAGATTGAGTCTTTGTTAAGGCTCGAACTTGAGTTTGAGCCTTTGCACTCCATGTTAGTGCAACCCGGCCTTAAGGCTCGAACTTGAGTTTGAGCCTTTGCTTTCCATGCTAGTGCACCCCGGTGTTAAGGCTTGAAGTTGAGTTTGAGCCTTTGCTCCTTTTCTCTCCATGCTAGTGCACCCCGGCCTTAAGGCTCGAACTTGAGTTTGAGCCTTTGCTCTCCATGCTAGTGCACCCCGGCCTTAAGGCTCGAACTTGAGTTTGAGCCTTTGCTCTCCATGCTAGTGCACCCCGGCCTTAAGGCTGGAACTTGAGTTTGAGCCTTTGCTCTCCATGCTAGTGCACCCTGGTCTTAAGGCTCGAAATTGAGTTTGAGCCTTTGCTCTCCATGCTAGTGCATCCCAGTCTTAAGGCTCGAACTTCAGATTGAGCTTTCGTTCTCCATGCTAGTGTACCCCGGCCTTAAGGCTGGACCTAGATTGAGTCTTTGTTCTCCATGTTAGTGCACCCCGGCCTTAAGGCTCGAACTTGAGTTTGAGCCTTTTCTCTCCATGTTAGTGCACCCCGGCCTCCGGTGTTAAGGCTTGAACTTGAGTTTGAGCCTTTGCTCTCCATGCTAGTGCACCCCGGCGTTAAGGCTCGAACTTGAGTTTGAGCCTTTTCTCCTTTGCTCTCAATGCTAGTGCACCCCAGTCTTAAGGCTTGAACTTCAGATTGAGCCTTCGTTCTCCATGCTAGTGTACCCCGACCTTAAGGCTTGACCTAGTTTGAGTTTTTGTTGTCCATGTTAGTGCACCCCGGCCTTAAGGCTCGAACTTGAGTTTGAGCCTTTTCTCTCCATGCTAGTGCACCCCGATCTTAAGGCTCGAACTTCAGTTTGATCCTTTGCTCTCCATACTAGTGCACCCCGGCCTGAACACTCGAACTTCAGATTGAGCCTTCGTTCTCCATGCTAGTGCACCCCGGCCTTAAGGCTTGAACTTGAGTTTGAGCCTTTTCTCTCCATGCTAGTGCACCCCAGCCTTAAGGCTCGAACTTCAGATTGAGCCTTCATTCTCCATGCTAGTGTACCCCGGCCTTAAGGCTTGACCTAGATTGAGTCTTTGTTCTCCATGTTAGTGCACCCCGGCCTTAAGGCTCGAACTTGAGTTTGAGCCTTTGCTCTCCATGCTAGTGCACCTCGGCCTTAAGACTCGAACTTGAGTTTGAGCCTTTGCTCCTTTGCTCTCCATGCTAGTGCACCCCGGCCTTAATGCTCAAACTGTAGATTGAGCCTTCGTTCTCCATGCTAGTGCACCCCAACCGTAAGGCTCGATCTTGAGTTTGAGCCTTAGCTCTCCATGCTAGTGCACCCCGGCCTTAAGGCTCGAACTTGAGTTTGAGCCTTTGCTCTCCATGCTAGTGCACCCCGGTCTTAAGACTCGAAATTGAGTTTGAGCCTTTGCTATCCATGCTAGTGCACCCCGGTCGCCTTAAGGCTCAATCTTCAGATTGAGCCTTCGTTCTCCATGCTAGTGTACCCTGACCTTAAGGCTCGAATTTGAGTTAGAGCCTTTGCTCTCGATGCTAGTGTACACCAATCTTAAGGCTCAAACTTCAGATTGAATCTCCCCTGCATGGAAGTTATGTGTTAAGGCTCATTCTCCATGCTTAACTTTACATGGAACTTGGCCTTAAGGCTCCAACTTGAGTTGGAGCCTTCCCTATCTATGCTAGCGTATCCCTAGCATATGAGTGCACAACTTGGATCTAGGCTCCAGCTTAAGTTCGAGCCTCTCCTACATAAAACTTGGCCTAAAGGCTCGAACTTGAGCTTGAGTCTTGTCTCTATATGCTGGTGTACCACTGTCATATGAGTGCACAACTTGGATCTAGGATCTAGCTTAAGTTCGGATTTTCCCTATATGGAACTTGGCCTTAAGGCTCCAATATACTAGTGTACCCCTGGCATATGAGTGCACAACTTGTATCTAGACTCCAGCTTAAGTTCAAGCCTCCCATACATGGAACTTCGCCTTAAGGCTAAAACTTGAGTTTGAGCTTTGCCTCTCTATGCTAGCGTACCCCTAGCATATGAGTGCACAACTTAGATCTAGGCTCCAGCTTAAGTCGAGCTTCTATATGGATCAAGTAAATGCAAGTGAGGCCCCCGCTATTCAAGAAAACTAAGTGAAGCATCAATAATTGTAGCATGCATTAAGTTTCTTAAGTTTGATAGGTTTTGATTTGATATGTAGCATTTAAATCCATTTTTTTCTAAGGTTTTGAAACTTTTTTGGTGCTTCACAGGAATGGAAGCTAGCAGAGCGCCCGCTACCTCGCAACCACATGGTGCACCAATCTTTACTCTTCTGGATGCTCTCGAAACAACAACTCAGGGGTGGATAATGTGGAGGACCTGGTGAAAGCGGTGAGGCATGCAAAGAAGGCTTTGGATTCATGAAAAAAGTCCATACCTGAAAAGGAGACAACAACCATTCAAGTTAGGAAAATTGTGGAGAAAAAAGGCAGGGCCATAGTGAACAATGCACTTGAAGCATCTAGAAATGCTGGTGCAACTTCTTCAAAACATAAAAAGAAGGGTGAAAAAACAAAAGTCCTTGATGTAAGCACAATAGCAGCTGAAGACATGGCAGGCTCTCAGGTGCAAGAAGAGGAGCAAGCACTTACAAAGAAGAGAAAGGCAAAGCACTCTACCATGCTCATAGCCCATCAAGCTCTCAACCAAAGAAAGGTAGAAAAGGGCATTGATAGTGCTTATGAATGTACAACGAATGGTGATCATTGAAAGGATCTTATCAACTACTAATATTAACATAGGTCTTGTTCAAAGTGTGGATTTGTTGAAATAATTATTAGTCTTTTGATTAATACATTAGCTTTTTTGGATTCACTTTTAACATTTTTCTATTAAAGTGAATATTTCTATTCTACTTATCCTTTATTTCATGCCAACGTCTGGTACAAATGATGATGCACACTTACTATTAAGAAATTACTCCATATCCTAGTGTAGCAGCGAGGCTCAAACTTAAGAGGCTCAAAATTAAGTTTGAGCCTAATACAAATGATGATGCACACTTACTATTAAGAAATTACACTTACTCCATATCCTAGTATAGCGGTGAGGCTCAAAATTAAGTTTGAGCCGTACCTCCACTTATGTCTAACCTTGGGGATGTCTTCTAACACAAGGCACAATCTCAAGTTGTAAACTTGAATGTAACAATCTCATTGAAATTTGATTGCTTCTGGTGTTTTTAAACACCACACTCTTTGGAGATCCATCAATTGTAAGGTTCCTTTTCCAAGTGTTCTTTGGCATTATTATCCCATGTTTTTACTTCAATGTCCCTCAAATTTGAGCATATATATCATAATTTATAATCTTGATATAGTGTCTAAGATGGATTTTTATCTGTGGATCAATCGTAAACTTAGCACATTGTACTGTCATTGAGATTTACTTTTTGTTTTGTTGTTTCTAACACCACACCCTTTAGAGATCTCTCACTTCTAAGGTTCTTTTTAAGTGATATTTAGAATTCTTTTGGCAAATTAAATGAAGCCCATGTTTTTACTTCAATGTCTCAAAGTGGAGATAGTATTTAATAGGTGTTGTATAATCTCAATTAAGTTTAGTGTCATGTTTTCCTTGTTCTTCCAATATTGTTGCATTGACGTATGTACATTGACGTATGTACATTGACGTATGTATCTATACAACTACAAACAAATATGCCAAATAGTTGTGTCAAGATATAATCTAATGGCACAAAGAGTGCACCAACAAATAGATGTTAGCTCAAACTACACAAAAATACCGAGTTTCCAACCAATCCTATAAGAAATGGGAATCGAATAATTCCCAAAATTCCTAAATTTGTCTTTCATCCACTCCCACCTTTGGTGAGAGGTATCATCTGTACCTTTCTCAGATATTTCACATGTGCTATCCTGTAATTAAAACCGAATTGGATCATATAGATGTACTAGCCAGAGAGAAAAATGTTGAGGAATTAGAATGGCTAATTCGCCTATTGACCATGATGGACTGACCCCTACTCCGTAGAGGACATATCCCCGATAGCCCAAGACTTTCCTTTTCCACAAGATGACTATCCTTGCATGGTTACATTCTTGATGAGTTTATGTGGATGGGAAAGCAAAAAAGATATATCTGACGATGATGAATGGACGGATGAAACTCATGGCACTACCGAGGCTGACTTTATTTATTTGGATTATGTGAATAGAGGCTTAGTCTTAGGGCTAGAGCCAGGACTCTACAACATCCTCTTACCATATCCTCAGTAGTAGTGTGGTGACTGGTAGGTAGGTTAGTGTTTTCAAGTTGTTTCTAGTTTGGAGTCCTTAACCGAGTCTTTAGTTTTTCACACTGATGTGCCTCTCGAGGTATAGTGCTTGTTAGTTGGTTGTACAGGTTGAAAAGTTTGAGGTGGGTTCGCTTTCAAGTCCTGAGACTGCCGCAATGTTCATACATAAATATCTCATCAAATTGTGGGCATTTCTCATCGAATCAAGGAGATCTCCAAAATATAGGTGTAATTCTTCCATGCCCACTCTCTTTCGTTTTTACTGTTCAATTAATTGCATGAACTATAATGCATGACCACATGGAACTTGTCAAAGCACTACTTAGTTTTTGAAGTTGCGTGATGTGCTAGTGTAAATCATTAATAAGTTTAACCTTATTGGATATATTCTTGAGAATGTATGAAGTCTTTAGTTAACCTGGGAATATGGTTGTCTTAAGTCTAGGGTTATAACCATCTTAATGTTTGAACCACCTGGCTGTGTGTGTGTTGACCTCTAGGACATAACTTTTACCCCTTTGTCGAAAGGATGCAAGAACACATTATAGTTCAGCAGCAAAGATCAAAAGAAATAAATTTAAAAAAAAAGCCTATAATAAATAGCAATGCAAGTCTATTATGTGCTCTAATGTTGGCCTATCGCCTTATTGACACTTGGTAGGCGAGGAGTATTCTACTCCAGATCGATGCCCTGGGTTGGTAGGGGGAAGCCTTGCCTAAGGTGAACTAATAGATTCCTGGAGAATGCCTTGTGTTAAACATGGTACCAGGATCGATGTTAGTTTTGCCTTAGGGAGGTCGCCATTGTGTGTAAAATTTTCACGTGCATAAAGAAATAAAGGCAAAAGGCTCTTGTAACTCTGATGTTTCTTGTGTCCCTAGGCTCGTGGTATTAACTTGTTCTTAGAGTAGACACATTGTGGTCATCTCTTTAATTATTAAGCTTGGTAATTTTTCTTAACTAGGCCAGTAATAGACCTTGATTAACCTTCAACACCTTGCTAACTCTTGATTTACTTTCAATAATTTTAAACTCCTTTTAATTTGCTACGCTAGCTCATTCATGTGACCCCTTAAACTAAGTTCTCATGGCAACATCCATTGTGGTCTAACATGCGTGAATTTATTACACTATATATCTTTTGAGTTCCAACATACTTTCACTCTACTTTCCTATTTTGCAGACGGTCTACCACAACAAACCCTATCGATCTTACCATACCATAGCTTCCGAGGATGGAATCTACATCAGGAAAGGGGGCATGTTAACCTATGATGGACATTGAGACGTACTATGTTTTACGTCATGTAATTAATTTAAGTATTCTGAGTCATGGGCCGGGCTTGTCGGCACCACATGTAAAGGATAAAGGGATTGGGTGATTGCCGATGAGAGGCGCACCTTGAATATCAGCAGGATAAGGGTTAGGATCGATCGACCATGTGTGGATGCCCATGTGTGAACGGCTAGGTTTCATATAAGAGTCAAATGTAACCCTAAAACTCTCATTCTCAATGTGTTGAATACAAGGAGTGCTCTTGCCTTATCTTCTTGGTCCCCTTCTCCTGCGTATGTGAGAGAGAGAGAGAGAGAGAGAGAGAGAGAGAGAGAGAGAGAGAGCAATCAAGCACTGTGTGGCGGCATGGCAGCGGCGAGGTGGTAGAGCGGCGAGGGCGGCTCCTTCTTCACTGCAGCATGAGAATCCTTGACGACGGTGGTCTGAGCAGTGAGTGACACACCTTTGCTTCCTGTTTGAGCTTGCTAGTTTTTGGTTGTATGCTTGCAGCCATTCTTGGCTCGCATACGATGCTCGGCAAGTCCCCAGCTCCGACTCGTGCAGCAAAAGCGCACACCTTGGACCGCATTTAAAGGCCTAGAGAATACCTTGGCCTTCTTGCTTTCATATGTAAAGATGGGTTTGCATTAAAGTCTAAAATTTGTAGGTTCAAAATTTGAGCACTGCTCTCACATTTCTTTGATTTGCCGTACGACCATCGTGAATCTTTGAGCTATTCTTTCACATTTCATTGTCCAATATCCTCTATTATTTATGATTGCTTTGACAACAAGCCTTACTAGGGTAGGGTTATGATGATGAATTATCTAACAAAGCAAAATTATTGAGTGGTGAGTCTTGTGAAGGATATGCTTTTTTCCTCACCATATGGATGATTCTCAAAAGGAACAATGAGATGGAAGAAAATCATGTCTTTGACTACATTACATGTAGTTGGTGTTCTAATCTTCGAAGTCGCCCGTGACAACGGCTTGCTTGGGCATGTTCCACGAGTGGCTATAGCTACAGATCAATGGTCTTCTTTACACTGCGCTCTTGTGAGATGGCCATGCATGCAAGCGTGGGCACTTCTTGGAGCGAGGGATCTTGAAGAAGGAGATCACCTCCAACACCCTCAGCCCACCATGGGCTTGCGAAAGTGATATCCATATGATTACTTATCCAAATAATTTCTATAGAAGATGGATGAGCACATCGAGGAAATGTGGCTAAGCTTCAAGGAAGATCCTAGACATTTAAGACTTGGATTGGGTATGGATGATGTTAATCCTTTTGGAATCAAGAGCACCTCATATAGTATATGGCCAGTGGTAGTGGTGAACTGTCAAGGCTAAAATGAGACATTCTGGGGATAATCAAGGAAAAAGAAAGGGAAAGTAAGAAAGACCACAAAGGATGACGAGGTGGGAGTTATGAGCACCTCTTTATCCTAGTGTCTAGAGGGTCTAGAAATGAATAATTTGTTTATGATACTTAAGAAAATCTTAGGGCACAAATTTTAACTAAAGGAGCATTAAAGATGGCCAAACAACACTTGACAAGAAGGTAGAAATGGAAGATGTTGTAAAGAGGCTTAAGATTGAAAGATATTATTATTTATCTCAGGCACTTTGAATCAAGTTTAAGTGAATATGCACCTACAAAGGACAAGTATACATCTTGGATGTTGACTTCAAGAAAATGTATAATGATGTATGTGATGAGTGGGCAAGGACTAAACTCAATAAGGCAAAGAAGTCAATTTATTTTCCTTAAATATTCAATTTCTTTACCTTTAATAGTTATTTTTTAGGCGACCAATAAATTCAAGGAGGTACACAATACATTTTCCATGCAAGAGTCATGCCATGGGAGGTATGTGAGGTGGGTGAGTAATTCCAAGGATTGTTCTAAACATACGACTGGTTAGAGGCTTATGACACATTTTCATACCTCAAAATTTATGAAAGCATACAATACACCCCACATGGTATTATAAAGTTATACCAATATATTTATAAAAATCTAATAGCCGCTTACATGTTTGCTTAATGATTACATAGCCATTCTTACATGTTTATTTAATGATTTTGCCTTGGAGCACCATTAGCACTCAAAATCTCAATTCGCCCATCCCTTTCCCCCAACGGAGCCTGGTTCACGAAGCTCCACCCTACCCTAAGTATCCTCCAATTCATAGGTCAAGGGAAATGGACCTAATTAGAGTCTTTTTTTAATAAGGCTAATGATGGGGCACATGAAGACGATATATACCTCCACTTACATACCCACTAGTAAATTTCCCTCTAACTACTAGATTAATATCTTCTCAACCCACTCCTAACTCTCTTGCCTCCACTAACCTACCCAGCAGTAAATTTCCCTCTAACTACTAGATTAATACCTTTTCACCCCACTCCTTACTCTCTTGCCTCCACTAACATACCCACTAGAAAATTACCCTCTAATTACTAGATTAAGACCTTTTCACCTCAATCCTAACTCTCTTGTCATCAACAATGTCACTAAAAAACAACATAGTAACATATTTTATTTTCCTCCTTATTTGGATTTTCCCACTAACCCTTGTGACCAAGAGGAGTAGGGTGTTGTGACCTAAAGGAGCTAGTGTAGAGTCCTAACAGTGGTAAGTCCATTATAGAATTCTCTCAATAGAAAGCTCCTTAAGATATGATCCAAGATCCCACACAATCATTATCCAAGCCTTGTCACACAGACAAAATATGAAGAGATAATCCAAATAAATAATCCTTTTGTTGAAGCCAAAGTTTAAGTGCAAAGAATTATTGGAGATTACTAAATCCAACCTAGCAACAAGGATGTTTACCTTCTTGAGGGGCCTACGCAAGACAGTCCTTTGTTGAAGCCAAATAGATGTGTAAAGAACTGTTGGAGATTACTTCATTCAACCAAGCCACAAGGATATACCCTAAAGCCTACACAAAAAAGCCATGGATTCCATACCCGATCAGAAACCCAATCGGAGCCCAACATCTAAAATGGGAGGGGATGATGCCCATGGCATGGGAAGGTAATTCATGGGATAATTTGGCCAAGCAAGGTTATCCAATCCTCAATTATAGGAATTATTAAAAATAAGCTATCACTTACGTAATTATGCACACATGTATAAGAGATGGAACCAAAAGCATCATGTCCATTAAAAAGGAGGATATGTCAGCATGGCCTATGATGGTGTAAACCTCCCATCAACTAATGCATTTGGTATACAATCTACATGGCACACATAATAATTCCTATGTATAGAAGAATATATGCAAGCATCAATGTGCATGAGATTACTAGTCTTAAGGGCAAAGCCAATTTACATGCAAATGAAAAGAAGGTTTACCCCAAGGTAAGATACTAGAAGAATAGATGCAAGCATTGATATGCATGCAATACTAGTCTTAAGGGAAAACCCAATTTACATGCCAATGAAAAAGGGTTTACCCCCGGTTGGAGTTTCAAGGTGAGCAAAAAACAATGAGATGCACATATTTGTTTTCAAAAAGAGGTCTCAAGTTCAAGCTATTAGCTTGAATTGAGATATCACATCTACATGCTATTAGCTATTAGCTTAGATATCACCTATACATATATACACACATTCTCTTGTTGACACGATATATGCATATGTATGCATACATGTGCAAGCTATGCTTGGCATAACACTTCACATGCCATTGTATTCATGCATGATATGTTGACATGGCAATTGGTAATGTGGTGCTCGTTTGTTGTAGTTTGGTTTGATGATGTGACATGGGTAAGTTGGTGTGTAATCTCATGACATGGACTAGTGATACATGTTTGTAATGATGTGTCAAAGTGTATGACATGGCCATGAAGGACGTGGCATGCCATGCCATTCATAATGATGTGGAAAAGTTTGGTGTTACAT
Organism: Cibotium barometz; assembly: GCF_041138505.1. NCBI lineage: Eukaryota > Viridiplantae > Streptophyta > Polypodiopsida > Cyatheales > Cibotiaceae > Cibotium > Cibotium barometz. The sequence continues at coordinate 4,662,518 of NC_141074.1, forward strand.
GGCATGTAGAGGTGGCATATTGATGTGGCAAATGGGCATTTCTTATGCTCCAATTTGATGAAGTGGCTAGATATGTGACTGGCCCCATGGTAGTCATGGAGCCGCATGGCATACATGATCCTACCACAATTACGCGACTTGGAGTGTATACCAATCCTAGCTTATTCCATGAGGAGAGAGGGGGGTGTCATACATTCAGAAAGCCCATGGAAGTGATATCCATATGATTACTTATCCAAATAATTTCTATAGAAGATATTAATCAAATATTCTAAAGGTGAGTTGTCAAAGCTAAAAGGAGACATTGTGGGGGTAATCAATGCAAAGGCAAAGTCACCTAGTGAAGGGAAAGTAAGAAAGACCACAAAGGATGATGAGGTGGGAGTTATGAGCTCCTCTTTATCCTAGTGTCTAGAGGGTCTAGAAATTAGTAATGTGTTTATGATACTTAAGAAAATCATAGGGCACAAAATTAAATTAAAGGAGAATGAAAGAGGGTCAAATAACACTTGATAAGAAGGTAGACATGGAAGATGTTATAAAGAGGCTGAAGATTGAAAGATATTATTATTTATCTTAAGCACTTTGACTCAAGTTTAAGTGAATATACAATTACCAAGGACAACTATACATCTCGGATGTTGACTTCAAGAAAATGTATAATGATGTATGTGATGAGTGAATAATGACTAAACTCAATAAGGCAAAAAAGTCAATTTCTTTGCCTTAAATATTCAATTTATTTACCTTAAATAGCCATTTTTAAGGTGCTAATTAAATTCAAGGAGGTACACAATATACTTCTCCATGTAAGAGTCATGCCATGGGAGGTATGTGAGGTGGGTGAGAAGTTTCAATTTCTCACACAAGCAAGAGCTACAATTGGGAGAAGATTGGGTGTCGTGTTCTTCGATAGGATGATAGAGATTCTCATCCAGGGTGTCCAAGATTTTGTACCTTTTCTAAAAAACTTAGATGAGTTGAACTCGATGAATCATATGTTTCTTATTATATTTTTAAAAGTTGACCTTGTGTTGATAGGTTAATAAGTTAAATTAGAGTTTTGTATACCTTCGAACGTATTTTAAGTGTATTCTCTTGATGTTGCAAAGCAATATTTCCTCACAGAGTACACTCACTATCAAGAGAGAAATATTATTAACTTAAATGATTTCTTTTACGTAGGACTAGAAAGATACAGGAAAGAACATCAAAGCCACACATTATGACAAATTACAATGAGTGGATAGGTATTAAGCATGGTTGTTTTTAATTTTTACTAAACATGAGTCAATATTTTAAGTTGAGAATTTGGTCTATAGCTAGATTGAAGAATGTAGACGAGATGCTCATGATATTGCAAACTTAATGCCATGTTTGTTGTAAGATCAAAGAATTAAAAGAGGATAATTATTTCATGATAATTAGTGCCAAGTTTGCTTTAAGAGAGAAGATGACATTGATGCGTAGGAGAGATCATATTCAAGTTATGCAAGGGCAGCTACAAAGCAACGAGAGAGAACTCGTAGAAGCCTATGTGACATTCAAAAATGACCTCGAAATTCAACAGGGATGGCTTGATATGATCCAAGAGAGGCTAACCCTTACTAAGGGAAAAGTAGAGGTCTATGATAAAAGGTTCTTGGAGCTAGAATTGCAAGCCTCACCCTCTAAGTAGACAAAAACAAAGGGAAATACAAATAAGTTCCATGCTCAATAAGTCATTCAATCGACATTGCTGCTAGATACATATATAGGGAAAAAACACAATTGCTCTAACATGAGCCATACTTAAAGCTTAGAAAAAGAATACAATATGTGATATTAGAACATTGTTAAGACCTCCTACAATACTGCTTAGACAAGTAGTATTGTCCACCCTCCTACAAGCAGGTTGGACAGTGCCCCTTTCGGATGATAGCTTCTGAGGCCTTTCCACATGCTCCCCACTATTAAAGCCAAAGGAAACTCCTCTTTTACAAAAGAAAGATACTAAGAAGAACGCGGTCTCCCCCTCCACTATAACCACCTACTCGCGGAAAACCACTCCTAACTTGACATGACCAACATTCTACATGGCATATAACAATGCCGCATATCTCTATGTGTAAGTCCATTTCCTAAATGTAAAATTCCTCCCCAGTCTCTCAAGATGTCCAGTATCAGTCCCCTCTAATCAAATCCCTCTTCAGATATATAAAAGATCTTGTTTCTACCTATTTTGGCGTAGAGAGAGAAAATATTCTAGAGAAAGGTTATTCAGATTTTAGATATTTTTGGATGGAAAAATATCTCTTCTTATTAAAATACATTCCCCCGAAAAAGAAGTTCAAAAATATTTTCAGAAGATGCATTAGAAATCAATTATAATCTGTTCAAAAGGCCTTATCCTAGGGATCCAGATTTTCTGAAAATTTTAAATTAAGATTTTGAGGGGCCAATCAGATTCATCTAAATATGTGGAGGAGATAAAAAGAAGAAATAAAGAAAATCCCCCCCAAAAATGAGTAAATACTCACATAAGATGAAGAGTGGACTAAGGACCAAAGGAAATACTAAAAAAATAAAATTTTGCCACCTCAGAGTGGGAATTCCCCCTCATGAAGGAGGCGCCTATTTCACATGTGTGGTGGAGTTTTAAATTCATAAAAATTGAGATATTTTATTTCTCCTCTCTCCTAATTCAAGTCTATTTCCAAAAAGTAAGCTAAACTGACCCAAAAATGGTCAAAAATTGACCAAACTGATCTGGAACATTCTAGAATCAGTTTGCTTGTTTAGAAGCTCACTTTTCCTATAAATAGAAGCCTCCCCCTTTGTTGAAGCTTAATAGTGTTTTATGCATTGTTACTCTACTCCTCTCCAAAGCCAAAAAGTGTGAATTTCTTAATAATTCATTAGTTTTTGACCTTTCCCTCTTCTAAAGAACTGGTGGCCACTCTTGTTGCAAACAAGAGTAGATCCCTCAAACCATCAAGTCAAAGGAAAGCTCCCAGAATTTCATGTAAGTTAGAAATCCTACTTTTTCTTATTCTTTCTAATTTTTTTGTTATCTTTAAAATGATAATCTGATGCTATGCCTTGCTGGAAAGGCTTTCCCCCTCTCTCATTCTTAAATTCAGCCCTTCTTTATCCTAGTAAAGTAATCAAATTGTTTGAATTAAACTTTTCATATTGTTTCTCTTTTAAAAGTGGAATTTAATTAGTTTAGAATGCTTTAAACATATTGGGGATAATTTTTAAGTAAATTAAGAATAAGAAAATTAAAAAATGATCAGCCATACAAAGGAGGTTATGGCAAAATTTTCTTAAATTTTGTGAGATAAGTATTACCTTTTATTGTTCAAAAATAGTAATCTCCATTGTTTGTGTATTCTAAAAGTGTTATTTTCATTCTATGCATAAGAAAATTCAAAGTAGAAATATTTCCATTATAAAAGTGTTATTTCTATTAGATTTAAATTCTATGCATAGAAAGAGGCATATTGATTTTTTTAACTATAAAAGAGTGATTTTCATTAGATTTAAAATCTATGCATAGAAAGATGCATATTGATTATTTTTTTATTATAAAAGAGTGATTTTCATTAGATTTAAACTCTATGCATAGAAAGATGCATATTGATTATTATTTTTATTATAAAAGAGTGATTTTCATTAGATTTAAACTCTATGCATAGAAAGATGCATATTGATTATTTTTTTATTATAAAAGAGTGATTTTCATTAGATGTATATTGGATAATTTTTTTTATTATAAAAGTGTTACTTTTATCAATATTGATTTTTATGCATAAATAGATGCATAAAAGAAGTTTTTTTATGATAAAAGTGCTACTTTCACCAATATTGATTTTTATGCATAAAATGATGTATAAAAGAATTTTTTTAATTATAAAAGTGTTACTTTCATCAATATTGATTTTTATGGATAAATAGATGCATAAAAGAATTTTTTTAATTTAAAAGTGTTACTTTCACCAATATTGATTTTTATGCATAAAATGATGCATAAAAGATTTTTTTAATTATAAAAGTGTTACTTTCACCAATATTGATTTTTATGCATAAAATGATGTATAAAAGAATTTTTTTATTTTAAAAGTGTTGCTTTTATCAATATTGATTGTTATGCATAAAAGAATTTTTTTTATATCAAAATAAGAGTTCTCTTTAATCCTATGTTTAAATCCCATGAATATTGAAAAATAAATAAGTAAATACTTAGTGAAGGAAAATTATACCGTTTCATATTCTCTAGGAGTTCTCTTTATTCCTATGTTTAAATCCCATGAATATTGGAAAATGAATAAGTAAATACTTAGTGAAGGAAAATTATACCGTTTCATATTCTCTAGGAGTTCTCTTTATTCCTATGTTTAAATCCCATGAATATTGGAAAATGAATAAGTAAATACTTAGTGAAGAAAAATTATACCGTTTCATATTCTCTAGGATGGTAAGGAGAAAATTCAGAAAAACTATCGAAGTCAGAATTTTAGATAAATGATTAATCTATTCCTCATAGGAATTTTGAATTCATTTAAGCAAAATATTCAATGAATGAAATTCAGTAAAGTAGTAATTGAAATATTACCCTTCGAGAAAGATAGTTCAGGGAGAACCTTTCCAGACTCAAATCCTAAATCAAACTATGACCAAGATGTAACTCCGTCAGTTTCAAGAAAAGACGATGTGACCAGTTCAGTAATCTACACTCAAATCACCCACCGAATCTGAAACTAAGTTGAGACCTTGGATTTTGATTTGAGGATCAGGAATTCAGAATTCGAGAAATTTTGCTTGGGAATCCAGACCTGTGAACTAGAAGTCTTGAGATACGGAATTAAGATATACTCATTGTATTCAAAAGAAAATCAAAACTGAAAACTTGCATAGAAACCCTGTTTTCTTAAAGGACTGTCTTACGCCAGAATGCTGGAGGGAGCATTTGGTATAAAGGGAAGTTCGATTGCAACAGCTGGCAGGGAGCGTTCAAAGGACAACTCACGCAGCAAAGACCTGTCCAGGTCTTGACCAGCCTGGGTATGGTGTAAAATGGTGTGCTTCTTCCGGTACGATGGGCGAGTGCCGACGAAGCAATCCCTGAGTGAAGTGCTAGGACACCTAAGGAGGATCCTGGAGGGTTCTGACCAGGCGATGCACGGGCTCGCGGTGCTTAGGACACCCATACGTATGTCATGGAAGATATATATATGTATGATGGCGAGAAAATTATTGTATTGTGTTACTGGATCTCGTTGCTGACCTGCTGGTCTCAACGGAGAGTCCACAGTGATACTGTTTTGTGAGAAACAAGGATTGAATGGAAATTATTAGTTATGACATCTGTAACCAATAATTGTTTGTCAATGGATTGTTTTATAAATTAAAGTTTAAAGAGGAGTGTGTGTGTGTATCTGTATTCTCAAACAAAAGTTAAGAAAGGCATTCAATTATGGGTGGGTGAGTACTTGTCTCGTTCTAGCAATTCCAGTGGTTGGACGGTGGCTAACCCATGGGCCGGATCGGGTTAGGCTGAAATCAGTAGAGTTTTAATAATAAAATTGACCAATAGGAATACGCTTAGAACTCGAATAGTTAAATAATAACCTAAAGACTTCTCAAATGAATAGATCAACGGTTGTGCCTAATTCAATCAGGAAAAAAGCGTTGATTCCTTCAAGTTAAGTCCGTAATAGTTTCTCTTCTATCTGGTTTATTCAGATGAAGGTTAGTTCAGTATCTTGACCTCGTTAGAAAAATTCATTAAGAAATTCAAAATGGTGGAATCGTCCCTGTTTTTCGGGTATGGGAAATTTTCCTGGTTTCAGTTTTCAGAATAACCACCAGCTTAGTCTTGCGCTTGGACACTCAAGGGCGAGGCCCCGAGTGGGAAACCCTGCCCTACGCAAGAGGGAGCTGCTTCCGCTCACCAGCAACAATCGGGAATCCGGTGCGCGGAGGGGCCAGTGGGATCCCACAGTTGGTATCAGAGCGCCGTTGTAAATTTACATAACAGCATCAGAAATTGCTCAAAATTTTAAAGTAAATCTGGGAAATAATGTTTTCACTTGTTAAATTTATGTTGAATGAACTTCAAAAATTGAAAACTCATAAATTGAATTGAAAATTTATAGATGGATACCCCAAATCTATCCTGCATTCCTGAACTCTCCCAGAGTCAAGATATGATAGCCTTTGCATTCGAGCACCTCTTCAACTCTGCTACGACCCAAGTAAGCAGAGTGAGACTCGCACGTTGTCGTGACGTGGGCGGTATCACTGGGAAAGTGCGAGACTTCTGGCTGTGAGAGTAGCTTCAAATCCCAGCAAGGAAACAAAACATATAACTCTTCAAGGAGCACCACCAGCAGAAGATGGAACCATCTTATTTACATACCAAATCTCAGCAAGACATATGAGTTGTACCAAAAACCATCATAAGCATCATGGCTCAAACCAAAATCCAAGGTTGATAACATAATAACAAGTAGATCCTCACGGTTCCTTCGTGAACACCATGTTGTTGCTCTGCATCTCTTTGGCCATCTACTCTTCACGCGCTCCTCTTCATGCATTTACTTTCAAGGCTCTCATACTCAGCACCTTCACAGCAAAAAACACTCTCTGGTTTCTTGTTACAGAAGAGTCCCTCCACGATATCCACAGCCACACGCTTAGCTGCTCGCTGCACTACTCTCTTGCTTCAGCTCCTCTGGCCACTGCAGTCCTCTGCTTCCTTTACTCGCCAAGCGGTATATAGCTGTGCCTAGCCACACAAAAAACGGCCAGCTTTCTTCACGCTCTCGGACCTTGCGTGGACTGCCGAATCCCCAGAGCCGTAGCCTTACACCAGGCGCCTGCTCGCTCCAGACTCATTCTTGTCCAGAGGCGGCCACCACTTTACAAGGCCTTCGCCTCACCTCTGCGCTTGCTGCCTCTCGAGCGCCTCCGCTACTACTGCTCACCAGCTCGGCCTGCGCAGCGCTCCCTTCACAGCCCTTTACTCCTCTCTGGTTACCTGCAGCGCCTCAGTAAGGCGATTCCCTCATTCTGGACCCTGGCTCCCTTTCTTCACAAGGTCGCTGTGTCTCTCCCCCTCTAGCACCTCAGCCCCAGCAGCCTCTGCTTCCTCACGATCAGCAGCCTCTGCTTCCTCACGATTACCCAGGCACCTCTGCAAGGCAGTCTCTCCAGCCAGCTCTACCTGCTCTTGCACCAGTCCGTCGCTCTTTTCCAGAGAGGCAGCCACTTCCTTTGCAAAACCCACCCTTCTCTGGCTCTTGATCTCCTTAGCAAGCGGTCTTTTTTCTAGGCGGCCACTTTTTCTGTTTGCTGTTGCGCATCACCCGCCACCTCCACGCTTCTGGACTTCTCTTTCACGTGCTGGCCCATTTCGTAAATCTCCCACGTGGCTATTCCTTTTTAGTGGCCACGTTTATTATTATTTTCTTATTTCTTCGTAAGGCCTAAAAGAGGGCCTCACAATGCTTTTCACACCAAAGCTCAAGGCAACACCGGCTCTTAATCTATTAACTGCTCATGCTTCCATATCTTCCAACATAACCTTCCACCAGTGCCCACTCATTTCTTTGGGGACATGTACACAAATTCAGAGCCATCAAACGGCTGATACCACCTGCACTCCGGACAGGTCTGTAACAAGCCCAAATCAAAACCATCCACCCTGTACACCCGGCAATGCATTCCATAGCAAAACTCTCCACACACGCCATGCATCCATATGCACACAAACATGAACAAAAAAAAAGTCCTGTTACGCGTAAAGGCATATATACATCATGTACACTATGGCACTTAATCCCATGCATTTGGGTTTGCATTTAATGGCCTCACATGCATGGTTTCACACCATAAACATGCCATGGCACGACATCCACTCCCTCTAAACCTGCACATCCTCCGGTATGTGTCAAGTCATCATCAAGATCCACATATATCTGAATGTCATCTTCATACATTAATCAGCAAAAAGAACCTGTCATCTGGCCAACCCCCATGTTTGGAACACTTTAAAGTGTTTCAAACCAAGCTTTGGTATCCATAAATATCAAACAAGTAAAAAAACAAAGCCTTCATGATTATCCACCACCATTGTTCTGCATTCAATCCCCAAATACATTTGTCATGGTTGCCAACAATCCATATACCACGATCAAATACCCATTTGCATTCCACATGAGCCTGCTCCATTGACTTATAACATATCCTTGGTTCAAATACACATAATGGCATCATAGCAAGCCATTCATCACATTGTGCTCTTTTGCATATTACCTCCCATCTATCTTCACCACCAATATGCTGTCAAAGCCTTTACATGCTTCACATGCATCTATGCAAACTGGTGCAAGAAAATCAAGGTGTGATGCTACATCAAAATGTCCCGGTCCATCAATAGCATAAACATCAAAAGAATCATCTTTGCCATGTAAACAAAACACATCTCTAGCATCATCAAGAGTGCAAGAAGCCTCATTCATAGATTGTTGGTTACCGATGTTTGCAAATAGAAACTCATCATCATCAAACAGCTGAGCCATCCAAAGATCCTCACTGTCTTGAGCAATAGACTCATCCACATAAACATTAACTTCACTAAACTGATCCTCTAACAAAACCTCCTTGTCTTGAAAGAGAAACTCCAAACAAAAACCACCATCTGCAAAGCAAACATCCTCTGAAACAACATTCGTATGACTTCCGGTCACATATGCACTATCCTCTATAACATCATTAGCAACATGCATATCATCAACACCTTGAACACTATCAAACAAACATGGCAAAGTATTCATAGAAGCATTATAACCATCATCCATGGCATCTCCTTCGTCATTTTCCCTCTTACGCTTTTCCTCTACCTGTGCCTCATTATTCTGGCATTTTGCAATGTAGGCATGAATAGATTGAGAATCCACAGGTTCTTCCCAGCCAGTCTCAAGATGTATACAGTCTCCTGCCTCATGCAAAGCCTGCTTAGACACCTTCTCTGACGCAATTACCTCCATCGTTGATGGCCAAAAATCTTCATTCTCATAGTCTTCATCCTTCTCAGATTCCTACTTTGATTGACCGGCCTTTAATCCATAGGTTGCTGCCTCAACCATAGAGATGGCATGGCTGGCAGCCATATCTTCAACCAACTTTTTCATCCCTCCTTTCCCAAAGTTTGTGCTTAACGGAAGACCAGTCTCTGTAAGGTGGATTTTTCCATCTTTGAAAAATACAAGTTGGTTTCTAAGGGCTTCCTTATAGTTGGCACAGTCGTTTTTTGGATGTTCTGGGTCATCACACCATATACATCTGAATGTAGACCCTTCCTTGCTTTGAGGCCTTTGCATAGAAGCCTGCCCTGATGATAGCCCTTTTTCCTCAATCTTGGACATCTTCAGTTTTAGGTCTCGCATGCCCTTAATAAGCTCATCCATCGGCCCTTCTACCTTTTGGGATTGCAGCAGCAGGTTTTGGTAGATTCTCAGGGGAAACAGTTATAGGAGTTGCCGAGCTCATCACCATTTTATCCCTCCTTCACTGCCACTTTGCTAGCATGGTGACCGCATCCTCGAATTCATTCCAATCATTCTTTAACCCCTGCTCCGTATCCTTATCCTCAAGAAGAATTTCTAGTTTTTCTTGGAGATCTTTCCCAGCTGCTTGTAAGAAGAGCTCTGTTTTTTCCCTGTCTAAGGTTGTGCACTCTATCCTTGACAGCTGGGCATAGCGCTTCTCAAACTCTCTTAGAAACTCTGTGTGGCAGAAATTCCAATTTTGGGTTTTGTAACCCACTCCAAGAAAGTTTGCTTGGTCACCCGCTCGGAATCCTCCATGAAATAATCATCCTTTAAAGCAAGCTTGAACTCCTCCCAATTTCTGCCACCATGTGCTGCCTGTAATCCTCTTATGCGCTCTCTTATTTCGGGAACACATACCAGCTCAAAGTTTCGAACCATATCCTCCTCAGTCACCCTGTTTAGCTCCATTTCCTTTGTGTAATTGCGCAGGTACTTTGTGATGTCTTTACCATCAAATTGATCCACCTTTTTCACGATTGACTGAAGTGCTTTAGTCGTGGAAATTTCCCCCTCTCAGCCACTTGCTGGTGTTGCATATACATAGTAAACATCTGAAACATTTGCATAACCCCCGGGTCAAAACCAACCCCCTGTCCCTCAAGATTCTCAGCCATAGCTTGCACTATGTATTTCACTGCTAACTCTCACCCCAATAGTTTCACGTCGGGTTCACCAAAGCTGTCGTGACGTGGGCGGTATCGCTGGGAAAGTGCGAGACTTCTGGCTGTGAGAGTAGCTTCAAATCACAACAAGGAAACAAAACATATAACTCTTCAAGGAGCCCCACCAGCAGAAGCTGGAACCATCTTATTTACATACCAAATCTCAGCAAGATATATGAGTTGTACCAAAAACCATCATAAGCATCATGGCTCAAACCAAAATCCAAGGTTGATAACATAATAACAAGTAGATCCTCACGGTTCCTTCGTGAACACCATGTTGCTGCTCTGCATCTCTTTGGCCATCTACTCTTCACGCGCTCCTCTTCATGCATTTACTTTCAAGGCTCTCATACTCAGCACCTTCACAGCAAAAAACACTCTCTGGTTTCTTGTTATAGAAGAGTCCCTCCACGATATCCACAGCCACACGCTTAGCTGCTCCCTGCACTACTCTCTTGCTTCAGCTCCTCTGGCCACTGCAATCCTCTGCTTCCTTTACTCGCCAGGCGATATATAGCTGTGCCTAGCCACACAAAAAACGGCCAGCTTTCTTCACGCTCTCCGACCTTGCGTGGACTGCCGAATCCCCAGAGCCATAGCCTTACACCAGCAGGGGCCTGCTCGCTCCAGACTCATTCTTGTCCAGAGGCGGCCACCACTTTACAAGGCCTTCGCCTCACCTCTGCGCTTGCTGCCTCTCGAGCGCCTCCGCTACTATTGCTCACCAGCTCGTCCTACGCAGCGCTCCCTTCACAGCCCTTTACTCCTCTCTGGTTACCTGGTGCCTCGATAAGGCGATTCCCTCATTCTGGACCCCGGCTCCCTTTCTTCACAAGGTCGCTGTGTCTCTCCCCCTCCAGCGCCTCAGCCCCAGCAGCCTCTGCTTCCTCACGATTAGCAGCCTCTGCTTCCTCACGATTACCCAGGCACCTCTGCAAGGCAGTCTCTCCAGCCAGCTCTACCTGCTCTCTTGCACCAGCCCGTCGCTCTTTTCTAGAGAGGCGGCCACTTCCTGCACAAAACCCACCCTTCTCTGGCTCTCGATCTCCTCAGCAAGCGGTCTTTTTTCCAGGCGGCCACTTTTTCTGTTTGCCGCTGCGCATCACCCGCCACCTCCACGCTTCTGGACTTCTCTTTCACGTGCTAGCCCATTTCGTAAATCTCCCACGTGGCTATTCCTTTTTAGTGGCCACGTTTATTATTATTTTCTTATTTCTTCCTAAGGCCTAAAAGAGGGCCTCACAATGCTTTTCACACCAAAGCTCAAGGCAACACCGGCTCTTAATCTATTAACTACTCATGCTTCCATATCTTCCAACATAATCTTCCAGTGCCCACTCATTTCTTTGGGGACGCGTACACAAATTCAGAGCCATCAAACGGCTGATACCACCTACAACTCACCTTACTCCGGACAGGTCTGTAACAAGCCCAAATCAAAACCATCCACCCTGTACACCCGACAATGCATTCCATAGCAAAACTCTCCACACACGCCATGCATCCATATGTACACAAACATGAACAAAAAAAAATCCCTGTTACGCGTAAAGGCATATATACATCATGTACACTGTGGCACTTAATCCCATGCATCTGGGTTTGCATTTAATGGCCTCACATGCATGGTTTCACACCGTAGACATGCCATGTCATGACAATGTCATTTTGAGAGTCTTTACTTTCCTGATCCTCTTGAGTGATGTCGGTATATGGAGGACAATGCATTAATGTTAGTATCAGTCATCAGCGTTAGAGGCTCAGGCAAAATATTTCCTTAGCCATGATTCTCATAAGGCTAGGGCTTGTTCAGCATGTATAACTCTTTGATCATTCACCCAAAAACTTTAAAATTTCATACCGAGTTTTTAGGCTTCTTAGCCGCTTTATCCCTAGAAGTAGAATTATAGCTCCTCTTTCTGTAATGAATCGTGTGTACCATGGCATGTCTCCTTCGTAATTTTGCTTCTTTATGCGTATACGATTGAGGCAGTGATTTTGGGAGCTATGATGCTCTATGTATATATCGAAAACTTTTGATAATAAACGATGTTTTGCAAAAAAAATCCAAATTGTTTTCATGATTATGAATATGGTTACTAAAATTATCAAAGTAAATCTTGTTTCATGATGTATGATGAAATAATTATCTGTTTAAAGAATAAATCGCAAAAATTAAATAATCATAAATCTGTTGTCAAAGTTAAGTTGACAAAAATCTCGTTTTGTCAGAGTCATGAGGCGCGCGGCTTGTGCAAGGAAACCGGATCCTCTAACTGATGACGAAGAGTTAGATCCGGATATTCGAAAAGCCTTGCACAGATCCCAACCTAGTCCCTTCAAGGGTGAAGGGGAGGAGCAGTTAGGTGAAGTAGTGGAAAAGTGGATTGAGACAATGGAGGAATACTTTGATGTAACTGGCTTCAATGAGAGAAGCAAGATGGCTCTTGCCCCAGGTTAAAGATTGTGGAAATGGCCAGGGTCGCTTGGAAGAATCACTGCAAGACTAACCGTCTCAACCAGAATACCCAGACCTGGACCGATCTTAAAGCTTACCTCAGAAAGAGGTTTTGTCCTCCGGGCTTCCTTGAAACTAAAATGAATGAGTTCTTGGAACTAAAGCAGGATAGCCAGACAATTGAAGAGTACCATCAAGCTTTTGCCCTTCTCCTCAAATATTCCCCGCAATTGGATGAAGAGCAGCTGATGGCCAGATTCATTCGAGGAATGAACGAGCCATTGGACACCTGAGTAAAGAATGCCAAAGTTGTCTCAATGGCCGAAGCAGTAAGAATGGCAAAAGACTTTGCCAAAGCCTTTGTTGTTAAGGTCCCGCCCAAAGCCTGCACCTTTCTAACTTTAAAAGATTCCAAACCCGAGGAAGTAATTCAAACTTTTCTCCCCCAAAGAGGCAGTAAGGCCCAATTTAGAATGAGGATGCTGGAAGATTCAGAAGTGAAGGAAGACCCTTCCCCCAAAACACTTTCTCATGCACCCCACCTCTTTCAAGAATTTAGAGGGATGAGCTTAGAAGTGAGAACCGGTGTTTTGGATGCCAGGGTTTTGGTCTCACCGGCTGAAAGACTACCCAAGTCCTACCATGTCATGTGTGGGGATAGGGAAGTCAAGGACCGAGAGTGCAGAGACCAGCCCCTTCCTATATCAGTCAAATCAGGGTCCATCTCATCAAAATCAGGGCAATCCCAAGAGAACTCTAGCTCAACCGTCTGCCTCTGTCCAGAGTAGCCTTAGAACTCCTTCCCAAAACTGGGGCAACCAAAGAGAGAGAGTTCTACCTCAGTCTACAGTAGCCAGAGCAGTCACAATAGCAGAAGTAGTGGAAGGAGAAAGAGGACAGATTTATGCAGCAATTGAAAACCAAATCAACGCGTGTATCATCGCGGCCAGAGACATCCGTGTAAAAGCGCGTGTATAGAAGAAGTTAGGCGCGCTGATACGAGGGCGTATACACGCGTTTTGTCAATTTAGCTGCGCTTAGATGCGCTGATACGAGGGTGTATACACGCGTTTTTTCAGTTTAGCTATGCTTATACACGCACATTTCACAGAGTATCCATGTATATACATGCGACTTTTTGCAGAGTTGATGCGTCTATACACGCAAACAGAGAGCCAAAAAAAAATCCAGAGAGTGCTATTTGGTACCTGAATGCTGTTCCAGCATTCCAGCACCCAATAACACTCTCTGGATTTTTTTTTGGGGTGCATTGCACCATCCACGAGGAAGATTTAAGACAAGAATGACATGAATGCATACATTGTCAATACACGATTCAAGACAGACATGAATGCAATACTATCAATTCACGATTCAATATTACTATCAAAATTTTATTTGTACACATATATATAAGGGAGTCCATATGTCGATGTAGCCCATGGCTTCAGTTATACAAAAATATATATACAACCACATCCTCAATATGGAATGTGATACTATAAGTCTGAGTACTACTCAGACTCAAATGATGACTCGCTGCTTCCTCCATGATCAGATAAGCTCACATCGGTCGGAATGTTCGATGAATAGTGCTCACGTCCAACCTGTGCAGGTGCAGCAGCAGCTTGTGCCTGTTCAAGTAATATATAGTATATAAGTATATATATATGTAATTCAATAAACCAAAATCATTCGTTTAGAGTTTTCAAGTACCTGTCGACCGTATGGTCTCATGGCCATCTCAAACTACGCATCCGTAATACGTCCCTCGACTCTGAAGAGGGCCCACGTGTCATGTCTGCTATGCCGACGAGCATACCTAGTATCGTGGGCTGTGGGCTTCCTCCCCGTAACCCGTCGCTGTATCATAATCAACACAATTTGTAAGATTAAAACAATCATAGAATCAATTAATTAACAATCAAATAAAGTGACAAGATGCTTACGAACTCTACCTCCCATGACTCGACGTCGCCAGATCCGAAATGCGAAGATCCAGTGGTCTTCATCTAGATCCGTCGTTTCTCCACATGCTGCCTGCTCTTCACGCCACCCTCTGCTCGTTTCTTTGCCTCCTTCCACTCGCGTTTGTGCGCAGTGTGGCAGGTTTCTTGGCACGATAGCCACCCGCAGCTACATTTAGCCCATCATCGTACGCGAGTTTCTTAAGGTGAGATCTTTTATTACTTAAGATCTCCCTTATTCGCGTCCTTCCCCATACATCCAAGAATGTTGCATGTGGGGGATTGGGGTACCGACTATGTACAACATCTATCACCTTCCCAACTAATCGGCTATTTTGATCTTTAAATCTAATAAAATAATATTTATACAAGTTTGATACTACCCCACGCATGTACGCCATTACCTCTTTTCCCCTCGCATCCATCACTATCCCGCCCCTATCCGTCACATCATAGCAGATCACTCCCTCCACCTCTCTCACCTCCTCCTCATCCTCACTGTCTCCTCTAACTCTTCTCCCTCTATCTCCTCTCTTACCGCGTGCCCTACTACCTCCCCCACCAAAGCACCCGCCGCATTCTCCACTCCCACTCTTCTTACTACGGCGTTTGCTCTCCTCTGTACTGCGGGTGGAGTCACGACTGGGGGATTGTCTACGTGACTGTGGCTGTGAGGGAGTACGTGATGGTGGCTGTGAGCCCTGACATGACGGTGCCTGGGAGGGTGTGCGTGAGTGTGTCTGGGACGGGGTATGTCTCCTCGATGGGCGTGGAAGAGGAGAAGCTGCATGCCGTCTCGTCGGACTCCCAGGCATAGATGGCAGTGGAGTGACATGGATACTCGGGGGTGGGGTATAGATACCAGGCAATCCAGGAGGGGGATGGGCATACATGTACTCTGTAAGCTCAACTGGACCAGGATGGCGGCCAAAATGATTTAGCATCTCCATCATCCAAGTGCCATACGCAAATAGATCGGATGAAGAACCTGGATCTATAAAGAATTTGCAAAAGTAAAAGTATATACATGATTGCATCAAAGCAAAAATGTAAGCTAGCATATATGATTTTGTGAAGGCAAGCCATATGCAGATGGGATCATCTCTCTGAAGAACCTGGATCGCAAGCATGGGTGAAACACAGTCGCGTGTATACACCTGTCCGAAAATGCATGTATATGCGCGTGAACGTTTGTGCAAACAGGATACACGCAAACATACACGCATTCCTACACGTGGCCTGCGCAAAAAGAAATTTGAAAGCGACCGACCTACGACAAATCGTCCTTATAAAAGAAGCCCACTGTCACAATCATTCACAAAAGTGCTACTAGAGAAGGAGGACGGAGACAAACGCATAAAGGAAAGAGACAATAGCATAAACAAATGGAAGGAAAGAGACAGGACAAAAGACAAACTGACTCACCTCTGAAAAAGTGAGTCTTCTTTTTGGCTAGTTTCCTTGACCCGTGTGTGCTCCTTGTCTGCTCCTTGCACTTAGGTTTAGTGCTCTGTTGGAAGAGGCGGCGACGAAGGAGGGCAAATCTTAGTTTGAAAATGTTTATTTAGAGAAGGCGGGTTATTTTAGGTATAGACAGGTCGTCGCGTTGTCGTGCCATGGCATGTCTATGGTGTGAAACCATGCATATGAGACTATCAAATGCAAATCTAGATGCATGGGATTAAGTGCTATGACGAGTCATTATATGATGCCATGTACATATGTTCATATTGTAAATGAGGTTCAATAAGACGAGCTGAGGCTGAGTCAGGTCTCGGAGCTTTTGTATATGAGTGTGGTGTGAAATATGGAGCCTTATGCTTATGGTAAGCCTTGCAGTAGGGAACACCCTTCTCAAGATGTATGGAGATGTGAGAGCATGTATGATATGAGGAATGGTTTTAAAGAATACCCTTTGGAGGTATCGTGGAATGAGCAAAACAAGAAGAACTTTATTAAGATACTGCACACATTCAAAGTTCTTGTGTATCCTCATAGGTAGAATGATCCCTTCAATAATATCTTATGCCCATGGATGGTGAACCTAGTGGCAGCTATGCTAGTGAGAGCTATTTCAAAATGACTCTTGTGAGTATGGTGGTGGTGATTCTGTTCACACTCAGACCTCATGGGTAAGTTGGAAACACTCAGTTATATACATGGTCTACGTGGCTATGTAAATGATGGTATGAGTGGCTCGTCAAAGGGATATGATAATGATGTGAATGGTTACCCATGTGCATGATGTGTAGTAGCTTCTCAATGGTATTGAAGAGCCGAGTCAATGATTACCTCTTATGGGAGTGCAAGCATGATGCGTGCTTTAGTAGGCTCATGATATGAATATGATATTTGATGCTGCTTTGGTCCAAGCATATACATATGAGTAAATATATCATGTATATAGAATGTAGTAAAGACGGCAGCTTGAGTGGCCATGACAAAAATAGAAGAGTAGCATGGGCGGGTTGTAAAGAATCAAGTTGGGAACAAGAGCTTGGTTATAAGCAAATGCAATGCATGGCAATCAATTTACATATTTGGATGCAAGGACTCTATGATCCAAGAAATGTCATAGTGGATAAATGCTGCAAAACTGAAGTTGATTTTTTTAAGATATACGAGAAGGGGAGCTTGCGTGGCAGCAACGAAAAAAGGCATATCTGAAATTAATGAAAAAAAAAAAGAGGGCGCTCTTGTTTTTCAAACGGGGAAATACGAAAATATTGCTGCAAAAGGTGGTGGGGCGCCCGATTTCCTTGTTGCGGGAAAAAGAGGAAAAACCAGAGAGCGAGGGAAAGCGCAGATATCAGAATTCGGGGGGGTGTGCAGAAAAGGGAACCAGTGCGCCAACTAACCAGAGAGAAAAAAATCAATGAGGCGGCTACTGTTCATGGCATGTAGGAGTTAGAATTGGAGAGCAATTTGAGTGCTATCTAATGATACGATTTTCATTTTACACATGTATTCATCCATGCGCAGTCTGCAGCGAAGCCGCCATAGAGGGAATAGAGAAAAATCAATGAAAATCTCACCTTGCTCTACTTACAGTGATAAAGAACATCTTGAAATGATGGAATTGATGACACTGGATGTATGGAATGTAAATGGTCACATGTATGTGGGAAATATTTGAAGGTTATTTTATGCCTACATGTGATTGGTTTGAGGGATTTGGAAAAAGGAGCCAGTAAATCTATGCTTGGAAGAAAGGGATAGTCACTTGATACACAATTTATGTGCAATCATCAGGCTGAATTCATGGATGTATTGAGGTGAATTTGTACATGTTTATGATATCAAAAATGGAGGTTCCTTGTGATCCATGAAGAGTTATGTGTTTGAGTTTCCTTGTGGGAATCAGAAGCTACTCTCACAGCTAGAAGTCTCGTACTTTCCCAGCGACATTGTCCACATCACGACAGCGTGTAACAACAACGTGTGTATTTTCGCGTTTATAATAAATCAGCCGCGTTTATACACGCGATTTTTAGGATGTAGCCGCGTTTATACATGCGATTTTCAGGATGTAGCCGCGTTTATACACGTGATTTTTAGGATATAGATGCGCTGATACACGCAATTTTAAGGATATAGACGCGCTGTTACATGCGATTTATAGAAATTTCTATACTTTCATTAAAAACTGATTATGATTTTGTGTTTGCTCTTTTTGTACATAGGATGTCATCAACCTCCTCAAGTAGTTCTGGTGAGGATGAGACAATGCGTCATCGTAATCGCGATGTGTGGTTGGGACAAAGGATCAAGTGTGGTTGGGACAAAGGATCAAGTGTATGTGTAATCGCGATGTGTGGTTGAGACATAGGATCAAGTGTGGTTGGGACAAAGGATCAAGTGTATGTGTAATCGCGATGTCAAGGATGCATTGTACGAGCGCGTCAAATTACCTTGAATCACATCTCCATGTATGGAGAATGGAATCAAACAGGTTTAGAGGTGAGTAGATGTAAATTGATAATATTCAAATGACTCATAGTATCCAAATTAAATTAATGGAGTTGTAATATATATACTCTAATTGAAGCAGGATGCAGTACCACACCCTAACATGGTGCCCTACATGCGGTGAGAGCACACAAAGCGTCGATGAGATGATGCTGGAGCTTCGGGATCTATTGTCAGAGATGAATGGGAAAGGGATGACAATAGCCCTGCACCCCACGAAGTTGTGGAAGAGGAAGTGTTTGATAATATGGTGCGGTATCTTTTTAGGGATGATCCCAAAGGTATGGACAACGATGATATGGAACAAGAGCATCTTTACAAGGCTTCATCGACACCGATTTTTGAAGGGTGCACATTCTCGATTTTACATGCTTCACTTGAACTCCACTTGAACTACTCAATATACAAACAGTTTATGGATGGAGCAATGCAAGTCTTGATGCATTATTGAAGTAAGCATTCTAACTTGCAAATTTGAACTAGTGGTTTAGGGTTTAGGGTTTAGGACTAATTGATGATATTGGATGCAGGCTATTATCAAACATGCTTCTAAAGGGGAATAGACTACCCACCTCAAGAGACATAGCGAGGCGCTATGTGACATCTCTTGGAGGATTGAAATATGATCGCATACATGCATGCGTCAATGATTGCATTCTCTTTTGTGGGACGCATAAGGAGGCTCGACATTGTCCCACTTGTGGTGAAGCAAGGTATAGAACAGATGTGAAGAGTTTTGATGTACCTCGTAAAGTCTTGCGTCACTTTCCTATAATTTCTCGCATCAAACACATGTTCAACTGCAAATCCATAGCAGAGCTCATGTCATGGCATTCCTCACATCGATCGGATGATGGCATGTGGAGAATTCACGCAGACACGCCTACTTGGAAGCATATTGAAGATGAGTGGCCCAGCTTTAAAACAAAGCCCAGAAACTTGAGACTTGGCCTAGGTATGGATGGAGTGAATCCATTTGGTTTCAAAAGCACCGTATACAGCATGTGGCCAGTTGTGTTGGTGAATTACAACCTTCCACCATCAATGGTGATCAAGAAGGGACATCTTATGTTAACCCTTCTAATTCTAGGGAAACATAAAGTCAAGCATATGGATGTTTATCTCGAACCGTTGATTGATGAGTTGGAGGAACTATGGAGAGGTGTTGCGGTGGTGGACATTAGTAGGCCTCCCTCCTCTCGACACTTTGACTTAAAAGCAGTGTTGATGTGGACAATGCATGACTTTCCAGGATACAGCGATTGTTCTTGTAAGAATTCTAATTACCTCCCTACTCTAATACTATTGGCTATATTATTATTCTAACTTATATTTACATTTTAACAGGTTTGAAAACATCGGGTAAACATGCATGTCCTGTTTGTGGCCCTTCTTTAGTACATGAGTATGCTGACAGTTTGTGTAAGACCATATTCGATAATCATCATCGATTTTTTCCGTCAGATCATCCTAAATATGTTGCTAGTAAGAGTAACATTCCTCCAAAACACTTCGTGTAAAAAGATCGGAAGCGTATTTGGGAGTCTACAAATATTCTTCCTCCAGATGGCATGAACAAGTATAGTAATATTTTTCAATCTTGTTTTGTGTAGTCTCTAATTGGATTAAAGATCTCATAGAGCAATCCCTTGTGTAGGTACTCCATTTTTTTTCGGCAATCCCTTGTGTAGGTACTCCATTTTTTTCGGCTACCATATTGGACCCATCTTAAGATCAACCATCTTCTTGATCCCATGCACATCTTCAAGAATGTGGGATCTGGTATTTGGAAACATGTTATTGATAAATGAGACAATGTTAGCGTACGGGAGGACTTTGCGGGTCGCAAGACGTATGCGTCAAGCTTGGCCACGAGAGGAGGGTGGGCACGTTCGTCTTTTGCCTGCACCAGGGATTTCATTAACGTCTTCACAATTTCGTGATCACGTTAACAAAACCTAGTGTTAACATATTAAAACTTGTGATCACAATGTATATTCACATGACCTGAGAAATGACCTGCCGGAACCCACTACTCCAGTAACACCTCCGGGATTTTATCTTTCCCGGCGGGCCCGCCGGGAAAACTAGATACCCTGGCGGGCCCGCCGGGAAAGATAAAAGCCCGACGGGGTACTATTCTGTATATAAACACTGCCCGACACCCATCGTACAACTTTTGGGAAGATAGTCCTTGTTTTGGGGGCGTGATATCTCTCCTCAAAGTACTTGTAAAGCTCTCGAGTTGCTAGAAGTGTCCTCTTGGGAAGAACGTCCTTATTTTAGGGGCTGTCGTCTTTCCTTGTAGGCACTCCTAAGGCTATTGAGCCACTCGTCCTTAGTTCTTTGAACTGGGGGCAGGGTGTGGTTCGTAGCTAATACTTGCGGAGATTCAGGGACAAATTTGGAGTCATTCAGCTTTGCATTTGAGCCACGTACGTAATCTACCTCATTCTGCTTTATGAATGGTTTGATGGAGCCAAGAGTCCTGCTTAGGGGCTTGTATTGGTTCTTGATACTTGATATAGTTTAGAGTAGACAAGGGTCTATTGTCCTATACTAGAGTATTGGGCAAGCATAGATCTTTGATTTTTTTTGTGAATGTTAAAGAAGGTCTATTGTCCTATACTAGAGTATTGGGCAAGTATAGATCTTTGATTGTGTAAAGTATCCTTAATTGGGTACAAAAGGCATCCTTCATTGGGAGTGCAATGTGCATGATAGTTTCGAAGTAGTTTTGTAGTAAGACCTTGCAAGATAGTTTGAAGTAGTTTTGTGTTATGTGATGATCTTTTGTATTTGTCAAGATAGTTTCGAAGTAATTTGTTTGCTAATGTATGTTTTGTTATACGTGAGTGATTTGTTGTTTTTTCATTTGTGTATTCATTGTTATACGCTTGGTTGAATAGGTTATCTGTTGAGATGGAGGACAATGTTGGATCCAGTGATACCTCCAATAGAGTCCAAATTTCAAATAGCAGGAAAAAAAAGGCACCTGGGATAGAGTGGCAATATGCAATTAACGTTGGTGATCGATTCATAGATTGGGAGTGTAAGCTATGCCATGCAGTAAAATCAAGTGGGGCTCCTCGACTAAGAGAACACTTTTTAGGCGGACCGAAGAAAAAGTCATGTACCCACCCCTCTGCACCTATAGTGGCCAAACGCATAAGAGAAGAAATTCAAAAGAAAGATTCAAGAAAACATGACACTCCTACCGTTAATGTATCAAGGCAGCAAGAACACTGTTGTTCTAATCATCAAACTCCCGCTACATCGCCTACTTGTACCCCGAACGGCAATGTGCAACCAGAAAGTAATCTACCCAGTGCATCTTCTTGCAAGCGAAACTTTGACGTAGGAAATATACCCATGCGTCAAACTTCATTGCAAGAAAGCCTACGTCAAGGTCGACTCGATGATGCACAACTCGTCCTCGCTGAAGCGATTTACTTTTCTGGGAGTGCTATGATGATGGTGGACAGTGACCATTGGAAGAGAGCATGGAAGAAAATTGGTGAGTTTGGACCAGGGTTTTCACCGCCTACGTACCATGCTATGCGAAATGATCTATTAGAGAAATGTTATGCGTCAGTAAAAGAACGTGTACAAAGAATAATTCTTAGCAATATAGAGCTTTCTGGATGTAGTATAGTAAGTGATGGATGGTCTAATGTGCAAAGAAAACCATTAATTAATGTAATGGTTATTTCACCTAGAGGTGAGACTTTCATCCGTGCCGTGGATTCAGCTGGTTCAATCAAAACTGGGGCTTACATTGCTCAAGTCATTAGCTCTGTGATAGAGGAAGTGGGTGCCAAGAATGTAGTCCAAGTCGTCATGGACAATGCAAAAAATTGTAAAAATGCATCCAGAATCCTACAGCGACAATATCCACATATTTTTCCGGTAGGATGTAATACTCATAGTTTGAATCTTGTATTAAAAGATTGGTATAAATCTGATGATACCAAATGGTTTGCCTCGATCGTCGACACTGCTCGCCAGCTTGTGAAATTCATGCTCAAGAGACAGAGAGTTTTAGATATGTTTCGACCTCGCATGTCAGTTATGTTAAAGCTTCCAGCGGAGACTAGGTTTTGCACTCACTTTTACACTTTTGAGTCTCTTCTTAGAAATAAAGATGCAGTTTGTGAAACATTTACATGCATGGCATTTCATGACTGGGAGAACACTCAACTTGAAAAAGTGAAAGAGAAAATCAAAGTCTTGAAGGGAGCGCTTACGAGAAGAAGTTGGTGGAACAGTGTGATGGATGCATACCATGTAATGATGCCTGTTATGTATGCTGTACGAAGTCTTGATCAAAGAGCGCCTAATCTCGGAAAAGCATGGATGCAATGGTGGACTGTCCAGCGGAGTTTGGAGTGTCCTGAGAAATTAGAGCATTTAGTGGTGGAAAAGCAATGGCGTGTACCATTCTCCAGTAGACAAAGAAAAGCTCTGTTGAAGTACTTTCATGCTAGATGGATTGGAGCGCACTCGCCAATGCACAGTGCTGCTTACATGTTAGATCCTGAATATTGGAATATGGATTTGATGTCCAACGTTGAGGTGGTGGAAGATTTTTATAAAGTGGTAAACACTTTCTATAATAATGATGATGATCGTGTACAGTGCATAAAGGAGATGACCTCATTTCGGTTGAAAGAAGGTTTATTTTCCAACTCCCTTGTTCAACAAATGGCTAAAGAGCAACCTGCATGGAAGTGGTGGATGATGAATGGTGGTGAGCATTATGCTTTATTGCGCAACCTTGCGATGAAGGTTCTAAGTCAGTGCTCTTCAAACTCAGGCTCAGAAAAGAACTGGAGCATGTATAAATATATTCATAGTACTATTCGCAATCGACTTCTTGCAGATCGAGCAGATAAACTTGTTTACATGTACTGCAATGAAAAGATCTTGCGAGACATTGAAAGCGAAGAGTATGAAGAAGATATGCCCAGATGGATGTACAATTGTGATGATGTAGTAGACGAGAACTTTGATGTTGGACGTACGTTGTGCACCACCCTTGAGATAGAAGACAATTTAGACATTGACTTAGATGAGCTTAATTTAGCAGACGAGAGAGTAAACGGTGAAAGAATTTTGGAGCAAGATATTGACATAGAGGAAGAAGTCACTTCATTAATTTAATAAAAAGTACTTGTACAAATGATCATATTTGAAGAAATTATCAATACAAAAGTAGGATTTGTTTTTCTTAACTCTCATCTTGAAATAAATTAGGAATTGCACTCGGAGTTGCATCTAAAGGTCCTGGTGGTTTATATTCGCTAGCCATGCCGAACACTGTATAAATACCTTGATTTATTGGGCCATTGCACAATGCACATGTAGAAGTATTTTGCATTTGTCTCACTAAACATATTAAGTGGTAGTAGTGTCCACATGGTAGTATATACTGGCCGCTCCACCCATCGAAAACTTTGTAACATACAGGACATTGGGGGGTGGAGGAACTTGTAGCCTCAGCAGAAGAAACTCCCACAAGATCAGGATGTATCAAAAAATGAGAGATGTGGTTTCCTTGGCGCACAGGAGCAATACGTGAAGAGATGCTCTGTACATCTTGGCTGATCTTTGTTAGCTGCTCTTGAACCCCTCTATTGGCCGGGGGAGGAGTTGACGCTTGAGTTAATCGGTCAGCTTCTTTCTCCTTCTCTGCTAACTGGGCCCCTAAGCTTTCTTTAACCTGGTTTCCGAGTGCAAGTTCTTCTCTTGTAAATGTCACTGTCTCTTCACGAATGTCGTGGGTGTTGACAGTGGCCTCTCTGGAGGCGAAGTCCACTGGAGTTTGTAAGATAAATTGAGCATATAACATTTTAGCAAAATACAGTGGAGCGTCGGCGTTATGGAGAGGACGTCCGTACACCTCCAAGAAAATGCGCTCGGCATTAGTTTTGATATCGTTGTGGGTGCACCGAGAAATCTTCCATCTTCCCTTCTTAATTTCGCCATCTGGACATGGCCATATTTCCTTTATCATCTCTGTGGTTACGCGTTTGTTTATGTCTTTCCACTGGGCATAAGTTGGATTTGTCCATTTCGATAACCTGCATGCTGTTCTTGTCGCTTCGCGGGCTGTCAGGCCATGTGATAGGGCCTTCATTCGCTCGTATGCCTTCTTGGCTAACTCCTGATGCTCGTTTGCTTGCGCCTGCTCCATATCTGCATGAACGTAAATGACTTTAGGATTTTAATGAACTGTAAAGATCAAGGTAAGATAAATTGACCATTACTCTCAAAATCTTGAAGTTAAACACCACGAGAGGAGATATGTATTGCAAAGACTCGATGATAAATATCCACTTGACTCCAAAAACACTTCAAACAATGCTCGCACATCGAATTTTGAAGAGAAAACATAAACTTAAACACCACAGGAGGAGAGAGATGTTGCAAAGACTCAATGAAGAGAGAAACAAAATTTTGAAACATTGGACACATCAAATTTTGAAGAGAGAAACAAAATGCCATTCCTGAAACTTAATCCCTTGGTACTGTATTATTACAAAGTTGGGGTGAATGCCACCGATAGCTCTACAAGAGGACGTTGTGCCCTCGTAGGGTCAGTATTTAGTGATCTAAAAAATTCAACTACTTGCAAAATTGATTTTCGCTCATCGCGATTAGGCAGGAACATCCAATTTTTGACTCTATGAATAATAGTATCCATGGTAACTTTGTCATGGGAACTATTATCCATCCACAACTCTTGCACTTTCTTCCAGAAGTCATATAAAGTTTGTAATAAATATCCCAAGGCAAAAACGTCAGATGCAGGAGTGTATGCATCTGCCAAAAATGGATCATAAAGCTCTGGGGCTATCCACGGCCGTTTATTTCGCTCTCTGTCTGCGTAGGAGACTGCATCCTGTGCCACCTTCTCCGGGTTCTTGTCTGCTTCAAAAACAAAATTGAGAGACACCCGTTTTTTGGGCGCTCTCAGCAGCAACCCCCAATCGATAATACCTATGCGTGGCTTTAGCTCTTTTGTATAATCCAACACTACATTAAAAGGATGTAGGTCGGTATGTACAATACCTGCCATATGTACTGCCGCTACACCTTCCACCAGGGCATGCATAATATGTGGCATATTTATTACTACCTCTTTTATTTTTGAAAGTTCTAGATGACCTAAAGGGATATTATCAGGCGGGGGTTGTCTTCATCCTCGATCCAAACGAAAAACGGCTCTGGTGAACTCACTGAATCTGAAGGGAACCTTCAGAAGAGTATCACCAAGAGCGCCGCCATTATAGTACGGGAAAATTGTGATCCAAGGAGCCTCTTTTGTAAAGGCAATGCATCAGACAATCGATGGATGTAGCACTTGCATACCCTGCTCTGCTTGGAAGCTCTCGAACTTCGCGCTGCCTTCTCCTTTGTAGTGCTTTCCGCAAAAAGTGATGTGCTCCGGTAAAAATGATATACCTTTAATTGCATACTCTTTTACTGTTCCAAACACACTGGAGCCAATTGTTCGTCCTTCGTGAAGAGCTTCGTGCGGGATGCCAATAAGATGTGTGCACATAGAATTGTAGATGGTACGATTAATGACACCTGTACCACTTGCATCTGCCTGACTGGACGTTGCAGCGACGTCCTGGGCAATTCGCACTCTTTTGGGGAGGGACTCTGCATCCAACGCCTTCATGCGCTTGCTCTTGGCCCTTTGCTCGCTCCATACAACGTCCCATAACTGTAGACGTTGCATGTTGGCTTTAGGCGGGGCAGCATCTCTAAGGTCACTGCACGCTACTCGCATGCTCCCCAAAATGGTTCGTGTTATGTGCTGATGGTTGAAATCTGCTATCTTCTGTCTATCTAGCAGCTCAGCGTTGCCTACGCTGTGCATTTTTCCATATTTGGTCTATGAGATCTCGCATGAGTATCTCAGACTCGTTGATCTTTTTGACGACATCATCAGTACATTGTGATACCGTGATGACCGCTTCAACGCGAATTGCTCGCAGAACAATTTTGCGCTCTTCGGGAGAAAGCATGTTGATCGTCTTCGTAAATCTAGGAAATGTCACTAAACACAAAAAAACAGAATATCAAACATTACTGAAATAAACATCAAGCAAACGTGAGAGAACAGCAGCAAGTATATCAATATCGTCAATGTTCATACAAAAAACGGAATATCAAATAATTTTAATGAACTCAACATCATCCAATACATCATCAAACGTGAGAAAACAGCAATAAGTGTATCATTACTTATCAATGATCAATCAAAAACAGAATATATCAAACAACATTACTGAACTCAACATCATGCAATACATTATCGAACGTGAGACAACCGCAACAAGCGCATTATTACTTACGAAGTGTATACATTATCGAATGAGAGAGAGAGAGAGGGGGGGAGGAAGAGAGAGAGGTGTGACAGATAGAGAGAGGAAAAATTAAATGACATTTTTTATAGTTTTTTGAGTTCCTAAAGAGAGAAAAATAATGTTTTGTAATCCTAAAGCACTCCTCATCTACATACCTATCGTAATAGAGAGAGATGTGAAGTGTATCATGAGAGAGAGAGAGAAAGAGTTGTGAAGTGTATCATTGTGAGAGAGAGAGAGAATTGTGAAGTGTATCATGAGAGAGAGAGAGAGAGAGGAGAGGAAGAGAGAGTTGTGACAGATAGAGAGAAGAAACATTAAATGACATTTTTAATGTTTTTGTGAGTTCCTAAAGAGAAAAATAATGTATTGTTTTAATTTTTAAGTAAATAGAGGGAGAAAAAAGAAATTATTAAAAATTATGTATATTTTAAGAGAAATTATTAAAAATTATGTATATTTTAACTTTGATCCTTGAAATATGAATGCCGCGTTAGCAACCAAGTATCGCATGGATCAAACACAATAAAAACAATACAAGTCAAATCAAACAAATTGACGACATTTATTCGACCGCGTTTAGGATCATATGCCGAAATACGCAAGCAAATTTACGACACTTTTTCGACCGCGTTAACGATCAAATGCCGCAATATGCAAAAAACATTTTATGCACTAGCGGACGACACCAACTTGCCGTGTTAACGACAAAATGCCGCCCGATTCTATGGGAATACCAATAAAATACGAACATACACTGGCCGCGTTACCGACCATATGTCCGCATTTGACAAAGGGAAGGGAAGGGAAGGTGACATCGCCATAACGATACTATGCTTGCCGCGTTACCGACTAGTACCGCTACGGCGTGCCATACTTACCATAGGACACAGACTAGCCGCGTTACCGACTAAGTGCCCCAGGGTAAGCACCATTCCGAAGAATGGCCTTACACACACACACCAGTCGTGTGGCGGGCCACCCAACTCCTGCCGCGCATTGCGACAATGGGCGGCTGCCCGCACGAACTCACCCACACACACATCCCTCGTGTGGCGGACCACCCACATCTTGCCGCGCATTGCGACAGTGGGCGGCTGCCCGCACGAACACACCCACATACACACACACACACACACACACACACAAGTTTTTATTACCTGTGTATGCTGTCAGCAATGAAATCCCAAAGGGCCCCCCGGGCCCATATATATAGAAAAATGTACCCCGCCGGGATATGTGACGACCCCTCCGGGACCCGCCGGGCAAAGCACAAGCCCGGCGGGCCCGCCGGGCAAAGCAAAAGCCCGGCGGGATTTTTCCCGGTTACCAGGTCGCTTGCCACCGGCTTTTTTGTGAACATGTTAACATGTGAACATGTTAATAACATGTTCACACATGTTATTAACAAAAAAAAATTTGTGATCACGTGAATATAAAATCCCTGGCCTGCACCATGGATTATATCAAAGAAAGAGGAGAAGCAGGTAAAGCAGGCCATCACCACTTTGCATACTCCCAAGGGAGCCTTTACAACCACTAATAAAAGAGGTGTTGAGCAACTATATGGGTTGAAGTCCCACGATTGGCACAAGATGCTCCAAGTAAGTGTTTTCCAAGTCTTGTATGTTGAAATTAAATTTTGTAATGCCATAAACCATACATACATGTGCTCTTATGTGCGCAGTTCATACTACCTACTAGCATCGACCATTGTGCAAATAAGAGTTTGAAAAAATGTATTTATAAGATGGGCGAGCTTGTGAGGTATGTAAAACCCATGTCAGATCACCCTTCATTATACCTTGCAAAATGAACGTGCATGAGGTATAACGTACTATTCATTTATTTTTCAGATATGTTAGTTCCAAAGCAATTGATCCAGCCACGTTGGATGATGCGCGTGTTATGGCAGTGGATGTGGTTTGTTTGGTAGAGGAGACTTTTTCGCGAACCATTCTCACAAGTCAACTACATCTCATTGTGCATTTAGTAGACGAAATTGCTTTATGTGGCATTGTGCATGCACGTTGGATGTTCTTCCTAGAGCGCTTCATGAAGACCTTAAAAGACTTTGTGAGGCAAAGTGCAAGGCCCGAAGGAAGCATGGCCGAGGGTTGGTTGATACAGGAGTCTCTTGTATATATTTCAGAATTTCTTGGTCAGGTGGACAGCTCTTTTCCATGACTATGGAGCAATGAAGAGGACTTTAGGATGACCTCTATTGTGCCTCAAGGAAAAGGACAGAGTAAAGTAATTGACAGAACATTGATTGATGATCTCAATTTCACTTGCAACCTTAATAGTGATGTGATGAGCAGATGGGTTACAAGATATGAGGATGCAAAGACAAAAAGGCAAGCAGAAAGAGCTCTCTTTCGGAGGCAACATGGCTCTCATAAGGCGTACCCTAAGCATCTAGCAACACTTCCGAATTATATCCATGTTAATTGGTTGCATGAGGAAATGGAGAGAGCAGAGAGCGGTGAGGGGCTGCATATCACGACGGCTAAAGAATGGGAGTATGCACGAGGATGCATGTTAAAGGTACATAGAACTAATGTTTTGCATTAGTTGTAAGTGATTTGCTTTTAATATTTATTCACATTGCTTACACAAATATTGCTTCTATTTTGGTCCAGTGCACTATGTTCAATGCTATATGGTGTGAAGGCAAGCATTTTCGAACACAAAGAGTTGATGAAAAGAGGAATACACAAGATTGCGGTGTCATTAGTAGCTTTGAGGGAGCTAATGGAAAAATGGATGATTATTGTGGCACAATCCAAGACATATTTAGGCTTGACTTTCATCGCTTCTTTGTGTATGTTTTGGATGTCAAATGGCAAATGAACGTGGTGGAAAAAGAACCTAATGCAACGATAAAACGCCATGCCAGTGGCTATGTAACTATTGACTCTACAAAGTTTTAGCAAACAAAGAAAGATAGGCTCGTATTGCCACAACAATGTGAGCAAGTATGCATTTTTTTACTAATGTGTTTCATGTACATATATATCTAAGCTCTCGTACCCCTTGACTTTTGATATGCTAATTAATTACTGTAGTATGTGTATTTGAGTAGGTTATCTATCTGCCAATGGTGCATGACATTAAATGGTGGTACGTCATCCCTATTGCACCACGTTCCAAAGTGATGTATAATACATTCACTGATATGGAGTATATGGAGGATGTAACAAGCCGCAATGAAGATGATGTCGAACATGCCAATGAAGTACACGCGTTCAATACACGTGATAAGTTACAGGCATGTGTATGGTCACACACGAGAGTAGTATCGGGCGCATGTATATTGGCATCTAAATTCACGCGTATTGAAGTTTCAGAAATGCGTCTACCAGGGCATGTATATTGGTATCTAAATTTGCGTGTATACTGGTTTCAGAAATGCGTGTATCAGCGCGTGTATATACACGCAATTATACATGCATTATTACACGTGAGAACTTTATTAAGAAAAACTCCATTCCTTTACAAAATTAAAAACTATTTTCTTTAAACCATCTCATAGTACATTATAGTATATATCATTACACAATCCCACTACATGCATTTACAACAATGAAATATATTCAAAAATAAATCATGAGATGATAATTAAAAGACAACAAATATAATAGAAATGTCATCAATTTAAAACGATACAGTGATGGATTGGTTAGGATTCGTGAAGCCATCGAACTCTAGGAATAGCTTAGACAGCTGTTAGAACAAGGGTTTGTAAGACCCAGTGTTTCACCTTGGGGTGCGCCATTTCTCTTTCAGAAAAAGAAAGATGGAATGCTAAGACTCTGTATGGACTACAGAGGTCTCAATCAGCTAACAGTTAAGAATAAGTATCCTATCCCCATAATTTATGAGCTTCTGGATAGGCTAAGTGGAGCCCATATCTTCACAAAGATAGATCTCAAATCAGGGTATTATCAGATCAGGATTAATGAGCAAGATATCCCAAAGACAGCCATCAATACTCGGTATGGGCATTATGAATTCACTGTCATGCCGTTTGGATTGAAAAATGTCCTCGCTACATTCAATCGATTACTGCAGGATATTCTCAGAGAATACTTGGATGATTTTGTTCTTGTTTTCTTTGATGACATTCTGTTTTACTCAAAGAATGCAGCTAATCATGTCAGAAAAGTTCTTGAGATTCTAAGGAAGCACCAACTCTTTGCAAAAAAGAGCAAATGCACTTTCTCTACCGACCATGTTGAATACTTGGGCTTTCTAGTATCAAAAGATGAAATTTCTCTAGATTGTGCAAAAGTCCAAGCAATCATAGATTGGCCTGAACCAAAGACAGTGAAAGAAGTCAGAGGATTCTTGGGAGGATTAACTGGTTGGTATAGAATTTTTATACCAAAGTATGCTCTCATAGCTTCCCTCCTAACTAATCTTCTCAAGAAGAATATCCCGTTTCAATGGTCTGCCAGGTGCCAGAGTGCTTTTGATAAGCTGAAGACTGCCTTGGTAACCAATCCCATTCTAAAGCTGCCAGATTTCTCTCTACCCTTTCAGGTAGTAACTGATGCTAGTGGTTTTGCCCTGGGAGGTGCACTCATGCAAGAAGGTCATGTAGTGGCCTATGAATCCCGAAAACTCAGAACGCATGAGAGGAATTGTGCTGTCCACGACCTGGAACTACTTTCAGTAGTATATGCCCTGAAGTTGTGGAGACATTACCTACTGGGTCAAAGATTCACTTTGATGACAGATCATCAGAGCTTAAAGTGGATCTTCACTCAAAAGGATCTCAACATGCGCCAAAGACAGTGGATACAGTGTAGGAATTTGATTTTGAAATCAAGTACCGCCCAGGCAAAGAAAATATGGTAGCAGATGCCCTCAGCAAAAAAGCCTCCTTGGTTGCAATGTAGTGTCAAATCCTTTGATTATTGAAGCAAGTGAGAAGATCATGCAAGATAGATTCTTTGGCCACATTGCTACCCTACTTATGTAGGAATTCAAAACTCCATAGGAGTTGAACCAAGCTCAAGGGTACAGCCTAGATGATGGAATTATGTATTATAATCGTAGGCTATGCATTCCCAATGATGAGGGAACTAAGGGACAAGTTTTGAATGAAGCCCATGACAACCTTATTGTAGGACATTCAGGTTTCATCAAAACCTACATGTCTGTGAAGAAAAGCTTCTTTTGGCTTCGTCTAAAAAAGGATGTGCTTAATCATATACGTCAATGTCAAGTCAAGGCCGAGAGAGTAAAAATGCCTGGGAAGTTACATCCATTAGACATTCCCTAGATGAAGTGGGAATGCATCAGTTTGGATTTTATTACTAGATTACCCTCAGTGCAATCAGGTTACAACTCCATCTTCAAGGCTAACTCATCTACCCATAATGTCATTAAAAGTTTTGATTCTCATCCACATTGGACTCTCCCAATAACCCTCTCGACCCCCAAGGAAATAGTGAAAATTCCTCTCAATGTTGTATATCCATTATAGAATGTTCTAACAACATGAAGATGTGCAAATAATTATTGGAGATCACTTCATCATTCAACATGCCAGCTCAACAAGGATATAACCAAGAAACCATGGATGCCATATACAATTAGAGCTCAACATTTAGAATGACACAAGATGATGTTCATGGCAAGAGAAGACACCTTATGGGAAAATGTAGCCAAGCATACAAGGTTAGCCACGAGCAACCACCCTTGGTTATAGGATTTATTAGAAGTATACTTGGTGACCTACATTATTGTGCACAACTATAAGATATGAAAGTAGAAGCATCATGTTCATACAAGTGGAGCATATGTAAATAGCCTATGATGGTGGGAACCTCCCACTAACTAATGCAGTTGGCATTTAGCCTACATGGCGTATCAAGTTCTTATGTATAGAATAATATGCAATAATATATGTGCATGAGATCCCATTCTTGAAATCATACATTTGGACCAAATATAAAGAACTAAGACTAGGAAAGTTGGAGCCAAATATATAGAGCCAAGACTAGGAAAGTTGGAAAGATTTCAAGTAGATGTGGATTGCCAAAGAAGTTGTGAATCAAAAGGATAGAGTAGTTCTCATGTATTTCATTTACGTTAGCACCATGCACATGTGGGAGATAACTTGAGAGTAACCTTTTTCATGCAACATACCAAATTAGATCTTGGTGTATATATAGGATCATCATCATATATATAGCATCTTTTGGAAGTGTATACAATCATATGTATAGAAGAATATGCAAGAATATATGTGCATGAGATCCCATTCTCAAAATCATCCATTTGTACCAAATAAATAGAGCCAAGACTAGGAAATTTGGCATCCTCTTGGTGCTTTCTCTTGGTGGATTGCCAAAGAAGTTGTGAATCAAAAGGATAGAGTAGTTCTCATGTATTTCCTTTACGTCAGCACCATGCACATGTGGGAGATAATGTGAGAGTAACCTTTTGCATACAACATACCAAATTAGATCTTAGTGTATATATAGGATCATCATATTATATATAACATCTATTGGTAGTGTGTATAATCAATTGGGGTCTCACATCTCTTCTCTCTCTCTTGTCTATTGTGTACTTTCACGACTCTTCTCTCTCTTGTCAATAGTGTGTTTTGCATGAGTATCCATGTACTTAGGGTTAAATTAAAACAAACTTCCACATTGTTGAGATATCGAGCTCGTCTAGTGAGGCGGTGGCCATTGATGACCCGCCTGGGGGATAGGCCCCACACTTACACCACTGGCATGGTTGGTGAGATCTTGGGTGATATGCGGCCAGTGGGATGACAGGCTGTGTGACAGCCATTCTAGAGACTGGCATAGTTATAGCGCCAGCTCATTTAGTCGGGTTCACACTATAGAGAACCCGTGTATGTATTGGTTGAGTACCTTTCATATTGTGAGTACTCTTATCTTGTATATGGTGTGTTGAGTGTTGAGTAGAGAAGAAGAAGATTTCAGCCTCTCACTTTGTGTGTTCTCTATTAGGGTTTTGTGAGTGTGTGTGTGTGCTTGCAAGAGCTCAAGCTCTCTTCCCCCTGCATCTTTTCATGGTATCAGAGCCTGGTTCGTGCTAAGGACTGAGCTGCAAGCAAGAGAACCACGGGAAGCGGTACGAGGGTAAGAGCTTCAACTACTCTTCCCTATTGTGTTGGTGACTACACCCTTGTCGGGAGCTCTACGATAGGCACCCGCAAACGGTCTCTGATTGAGGAGCTTTCTTCGCGGGAGTAAAACTATAGGGCAACTATACAATCCTATCAGACTAAGATTTTCGGGCCGAGAACGCATTTTGGGCGCGTCTGGACCTCCGTTTTTCAAAAAGCAGGCAATTTCGAACACTGCGGGTAAGTCATCGATTCTCTGCAGAACTCTGTTTTAAGAACTGCAGGAAGACAGATTGACTGTGCAGACACTGTGGGTGCTGCAAAGAGGTCTATAGTTGCCATTGGGTGTATGTATACACATTGAAGTCACTGGTTGTGACATTTGAGAGTACTACAGTACCGCTGTGCAGAAAATACAGCAGTTTGTGTAGAAAAAACCAGAGTGTAGTTTCTGGTAAAATTGTGTGTTTGGCAAGATGTCAAATGATGGGATAACTCAGATTGTGGCTGAGAAGCTTGATAAGAATAACTTCCATGCTTGGAGGTTCAGGTTGACGAATTTTTTGATGGGAAAAGGCTATTGGGACTACATAGAAGGTGAGCATGAAGAGGCACCGACTGCTGGAGATGTGAAAGAGTTTAAAGACTGGAACCAAGGAGCCAGGAAGGTTATGTATTGGGTATCCATTAGTATACAGGACAACATGATTGGGCACATTCAGGATGCCAAGTCCCCCAAGGAGGCGTGGGACACCTTGGTAAAGCTTTATGAAACAAATACCAAGGCACGTAAGATACAGTTGAAGAATGAACTTCATACTGTGGAGAAAAAGAGCATGTCTGTGAATGACTATGCGCTGAAGATAAAGGGTATTGTGGAATCCCTTGCATCTATTGGCGTGTCAGTAGATGATGATGACAAGGTGGAAGTCTGTCTACGTGGTCTCGAGCCACAATACAAGGCGTTCAAGACGTCTATTCAGACTCGGGAAAACATCCCCAACTTTACAGATTTGGTGTCTATGCTGATTATCGAAGAGAAGAGCTTGGGTGAAGACCAATAGTCTTCACAAAGCAAAAACAGTTCAGAGCAACAGGCCTTCTACACGAGTTCAGGAAGAGGACGAGGTAGAGGAGGCCGTGGACGCGGTCAAGGAGGTGACCGAACAGGTAATCAGAATTATGGCCAGCAGCAGCAGCAACAACAACAGTCCTAGAATCAACAACAACAACAACAACACACAGGTGGAAGAGGCAAATTTAGAGGCAGGGGGAGTCAAAGAGGCCATGGAAATCGGTAAAGGCAATATAATGATGCACGTGAATGTTATTATTGTGGTAAGCCTGGACATGTGCAGGCAGAATGTTATAAGAAGCAAGCTGACATGCAAAATGGGAAAGTGCAACAAAACAACTATGCATCCTCAAGCAGAAATAATGAGGATAATGAAAGGTTGTTTGTTATGCAGCATGTCGTGAATGCCATGTCTGAAAATGTTGATGCAGCACAAAAAGATAATGTATGGTATGTGGATTCAGGCGCTTCGAACCACATGACAAGTCATGGAGAGTGGTTCAAGGAAATGAAAAACCCGGAAAGACCAGGTTTTGTGGAAACAGGGGATGACACTGCTCATCCAATTGCCCACATTGGAGATGTGCCATTGTCTATGCAGGATGGCAAAGTGAAGTACCTTGCAGATGTACTTCATGTACCGAACATAACAAAGAATCTGGTTTCAGCTGGCCAGATGATTGAGCATCATTTGCAGGTTCGGTTTAACCCTGATGGGTGTTATGTTGAAGATTTCAAAGACAAGTGCAGGTTGGTTGCAAAAGGCAACAGAGTGGGCAGAATGTTTACGTTGAATGTAGACATGCCTGAAATGAGTGCTGCGATGTTTGCAAATGGTTCAGGAATTGTTGCAGACACAGACATTTGGCATAAAAGGATTGGACATGTAAATGTGCAAAGATTGAAGTCTATGCAGACAAAAGGAATTGTGACAGGGCTGCCAAAATTTAAAGTGGAAGGTATGCAGAAAATATGTGAAGCATGCCAATTTGGGAAGCAAACAAAGCATGTGTTTCCATGTAACAGATATGTGAGAAGAAATGCACTAGATGTTGTGCATTCAGATGTATGGGGTCCTACGAAGACCATATCTATGGGAGGCTGCAGGTATTATGTGACTTTCATTGATGACCACACAAGGAAAGTGTGGGTATATTTCATGAAGGAGAAGAGTGAGGTGTTCACTCACTTTCAGAATTTTAGAGTTTTGGTTGAAAAGCAAACAGGGAAATATGTAAAGTTCCTAAGGTCAGATGGAGGGGGAGAGTACTTCTCCAATGAGTTCTCTGAATTTTTGAAGAAGAATGGTATTCGGAGACAGTTTACATGCAGATACACTCCGCAGCAAAATGGAGTTGCTGAGCGGAAAAACAGGCACATTGCTGAGATTGCGCGAGCATTGATGGAAGAGAAAAATATGCCGCATAGCTATTGGGCTTAGGCTGTTTCTACAGCAGTATACATCATGAACAGGACTCCAACTGCAGCCATACATGATGTAACTCCCAGAGGAGAGGTTTACTGGCAAAAAACCAGATTTGTCTCATCTGAAAGTCTTTGGATGCATTGCATATGTGCATGTGCCAGATGAGCTGAGAACTAAGCTAGATCCGAAAGCTGAAAAATGTGTGTTTATTGGATATTCCCTTGAGCAAAAGGGATACAGGTGTTATAACCCTGCTACACGTGAGTTGAGGGTAAGCAGGGATGTTGTCTTTGATGAGATGAGCAGCTGGTATGCTGCTGAAAAAGAAGCTATTGGGGATGATGTGAGTGGAAGTGTGGTTGCACACAGAATGCAGGTCAGCAATCACAGTCTTTGAGTGGACCAGGAGAGTCCTCATCTAGTGGGTCTATTGATAGACCATGGAGTGGCAGGTTGCGTCATAATACCAGCCCTGCAAATGTGATTACTACATCATGTAAAGGAAAAGAGAAAGTGGTTGATCCCCTTGGTATGCCTGACATTTCTGCAGGGCATTCTCATGTTGATGGAGAGTCTAGTGGCTCAGATATGAGCCTTGATGAGGAGCTTGGGATCCCAGCTATGAGAACACCTGGTGTAAAGAAGGCTATGGAAGCCATGAATGAAAAGCTACGAAGATCAGGGAGAGTGAAGAACCCTGTGCAGAGATTTACATATGATGGTAATGTGGCACATCACTATGCATATATGGCAAAGGTTGTGCAGGTTGTTGAGCCCACATGCATTGATGAGGCTGTTGGAAATGTGTGTTGGGAGAAAGCTATGGATGAGGAGATGGATGCACTATATGGAAATGAGACTTGGGATTTAGTGCAATTGCCTGAAGGCAAGAAAGCCATTGGATGCAAGTGGGTGTACAAAGTTAAACATAACAGTGATGGAAGCATAAACAGGTACAAGGCTAGATTGGTAGCCAAAGGATATGCGCAGACATATGGGATTGATTATGAGGAAACTTTCAGCCCAGTTGCCAAGATGGCAACGGTGAGAGTTGTGATAGCAGTGGCTACGTCAAAACAATGGTCTTTACATCAAATGGATGTAAAGAATGCATTCTTGCATAGGGATTTGCAAGAAGAGGTGTATATGTTGCAGCCACCTGGTTATGAGGATGTGGGTCACCCCGAGCATGTTTGCAGGTTGAAGAAAGCCTTGTATGGCTTAAAGCATAAGCACCAAGAGCATGGTCTGACAAGATTTCTGAATATCTTGTCACTATTGGCTTTCATGTAGCCAATGCAGATTTCTCGCTGTATGTGAGACATGGTGATAGAGGAGTTGTGCTTGTTGTCATCTATGTAGATGACTTGATCATTACGGGGGACCATGATGC
Organism: Cibotium barometz; assembly: GCF_041138505.1. Taxonomy (NCBI): domain Eukaryota; kingdom Viridiplantae; phylum Streptophyta; class Polypodiopsida; order Cyatheales; family Cibotiaceae; genus Cibotium; species Cibotium barometz. The sequence goes on from NC_141074.1 coordinate 4,700,568, forward strand.
AGAGATCCTTGATGTAAAGATCTTGCTTAGACAGAAGTTTGAGATGAAGGATCTGGGGAAGCTCAGATATTTCTTGGGCATTGAGGTGATTAGGTCACCACATGGTATTGGATTACTGCAGAGACAGTATGGCTTGGACATGTTGTCCAAGTATGGTATGACAGGCTGTAAGCCTATCTCTGTGCCATTGGATCAGAATGGCAAGTTGAGTGCAGATTCAGGAGAGATCTTGGAGGATCCTACTATGTACAGGCGCATAGTAGGAAGTTTGATCTATATGATGATCACCAGACCAGATTTGAGCTATGCTGTTGGGTTGGTGAGTCAGTTTATGCAGGTTCCACGGAAACTGCATTTGGATGCAATGAGACGCATACTGAGGTATGTGAAGTCTACTTTGCATTGTGGACTATTCTATGAGACTGGGACAGAGATATGTGTACATGGGTACACAGATGCTGATTGGGCTGGTAGTATCTCAGATAGACGATCTACCAGTGGATTCATGTTTTCTTTGGGGAGTGCTGCTGTGACTTGGAGCAGCAAGAAGCAGCCTACAGTTGCTCTATCGAGTACAGAGGCCGAGTAGTACAGAGGAGCTGCTATGGCAGCATGTGAGGTAGCTTGGTTGAGAAAGCTACTTGTAGATTTGGGTCTATCAGTGGATAGACAAGTTGTCATTTTCTGTGACAACATTAGCAGTATACAGTTGACCAGGAACCCAGTCTTTCATACTCGTACGAAGCACATAGAGGTCCACTACCACTTCGTCAGAGAGAAGGTCTTGGCAGGAGACCTTGACCTTGTTTATGTCAGCACAGAGGATCAGGTAGCTGACATCTTCACCAAAGCATTCGGTACAGAGAAGCTCCACAGATTCAGGGCTTCGCTTGGTGTACATGAGATGGAGTTGAGCTCGAGGGGGAGTGTTGAGATATCGAGCTCGTCTAGTGAGGCGGTGGCCCCATTGATGACCCGCCTGGGGGATAGGCCCCACACTTACACCACTGGCATGGTTGGTGAGATCTTGGGTGATATGCGGCCAGTGGGATGACAGGCTGTGTGACAGCCATTCTAGAGACTGGCATAGTTATAGCGCCAGGTCATTTAGTCGGGTTCACACTATAGAGAACCCGTGTATGTATTGGTTGAGTACCTTTCATATTGTGAGTACTCTTATCTTGTATATGGTGTGTTGAGTGTTGAGTAGAGAAGAAGAAGATTTCAGCCTCTCACTTTGTGTGTTCTCTATTAGGGTTTTGTGAGTGTGTGTGTGTGCTTGCAAGAGCTCAAGCTCTCTTCCCCCCTGCATCTTTTCACACATTACATGTAGCATCAAGGCAACCATAGAGATCTTTAGTAATGCATTGAAGGAAGAGGGACTCATCAACCAGAAGAAGCAAGCATTTGCATCAGAAAAGGGATCTATAATAACTTGGGCATATGTATGGGTAAATTGTAATACTATGGAAAGAATGTAGATACACTAATTAAAATAACAACCATGCAAAAAGGGGGCATGGTTGCGCCCTAGTGACTACGAAAGCCCATGGTAAGCCCCCATTCAAGAGGGAAAGGAAGGGTGATAAGGGACTTGACAACCCCTTTCCTTGGTAAGATAATATTTAGGGGTTGTCACATGGGACATAATCACATGATCCTTAACCCTAAACCCTATGTGAATCTCCAAATAGCATGTCACATTAACCATTTACCCTAGGGCTCCAGATGGGCATTAGCTTCCATGCTAGGAATGATACCCTCCTTTTTTATGGGCCTTGATCATGTTATGAGCTCAAGTCCAAGGGAGAACTTGTCAGGTCCCATCTAGTTAATGGTTATGCTGGTTATGCTTGTGGAAGAACCGATGGTGCCATCTAGTTTAGGGTCATGTCTTGTGCTCATGGGCCAGCCAAGACTTTGTAAACCATCTTTCAAAGATATATAATATTGTATGTACCAACTACTCACTTTATTAGACTATCAATCAGTTGCTCGCAGAAGAATAGATGGAGAGCCCCTACTTTATAAGTGGTATAAACATGGAGTTATGCTAACCATATCCTTTCCTAGACCCTAGATTATCTTGCAACTTTGTTAGAATATACACCAAAATATCATGTAAAGTGATATTGGGGCTAAGGTCAGGGGATGTCCATTTTCTGAGAAAAAACCTTCGAGCATCCGAGCGTGGGGAAAAAAATAAATGCATGCAAAAGCCATATAAGAAAAAATAATAGTCCAATTTATTGTAGTTTCCTAGAGAAACACCCGTACAAGAAATTTTAAATAAAAACCCTAATGAATTGCTATGCTTTATTTATGGTTATGCTTTAAATAAAAAAACTTAATGCATGGCTATGCTTTATTCATGCACAATGGTGCAGTCAAGTGAAACATGTAGTTAAGAACAAAGAGACAAAATTGTAGCACAACATAAGTTCTAGCACACCCATCGTATACAACAACCAAGCATATTTGCAGAGAAAAAAATATAATTTTATGCATGGATTATACAGAAATCAGTTCTCATGGCATTGTGGAGGACCCCACACCATTGTTCAAATCTACGCACAAAAAATGCATACTTTGTAAAAAGAAAAAACTTGTTCCTTTGTAGTGTAATCTTTACGAACCCATGTAAATATGTACACACTTTGAATTATTTCAGCTAAAAAACCATGAACCCAAAAAAGACACACAAAAACCACCCTAAAATATTTCCATTGCCCATCACTCTCTTCTATCAATGAAATTTTTGAGCACCTGCCCCAACTCCCTCTTTGTTAAAGCTGCCAGGTGAACAAACCTCAGCATAGCCACTTGAAGTCCTAGTTTATTTGTGTACGTGTAAAGATGTTTGCAAGGCACATACTTTATACCCTTATCCATCCTAAACTTCAAACATTAACAATTGCATGATGGGAATGCATAAATTTTCACCTTGTATGCTTTCCCACAAGCCTCGCTTCCCGAGGTTGATACTAGAAATTCCACGTTCTCATTTGAATGACATTCCTTTCAATAACTTGACACTGAAGGCTAGTAGCCAAGATCATCTTTGAGTCCATATCTTTTGTTACAACCCTTGAAACAACAACCTTTTTACCTCCACAATGTGTTGGCCTGGCATCTATACCATGTAAGTCTCCCGCTTCCCCCTCCATTGTGTCATGGGTAGTTCCAACAGCCCTTTGCCTTGAAGGACCAATATTCAATAAAGCAAACCTTACATCCCATAAACCTTAAATCTCTACCCTCGTAAGATTTATGCCTTGTGTCACACTGGGGCCACTCTGTCAGCCTAGAAGCAGGCTTCTCAATGACTATATCACAAAGTTTTCTTGTGTGATGAACATTGTCACGACAAAACCACACAATCTTCTTTCAAACACCGCCTATAAATCGAATGAGTCCCTCAAATCATGGTGACCAAACCACCTCTCCCTTTCCCATCAATATCCTTGTCACATTTCCTACCCTCTCCGAGTAGATAACCTAGACATCTTTCTCCGCACCCTAGCTTAGTCTATCCAATGGCCCACTTGGTTGGGTGAATAATCATCTCAACTCTTTGACTTCTGTTAGTGATCGCCTCAGCGGATTGTCTATGGGCACCTCTATGGACCAATCGAGTAAAATATTCATATTCAGGACGATGAGAGTCTGTTTTCTTGATGGGTTGTCTAATGCCTCCTACTCGCTTTCTACATACTATTCTAGCATCACTATATGTAGAAGCTCTCCTCTTTGTGCAACAAAGAGCTCCACGACTGCTTCATTGGTGAGGTCAATTACTGTCCAAGGTGCAATCGAGGTAGACCCTATAGAAGCTCTCCCTTTTTTTTAGCTTCTCAACACCAGGCCCTGTACCGTGGTGTCCACCTTTCAAATGAGCTTTTTATCTTGCACTTTGCAGCAAGTAGTGAGGTCATTCTCATAGGCATCAAATAGTGTAATGTATTTAACACCATCATTTACTGCTAGCTAGCTTCCATGAACAGACTCTGCTAGATTAGCCCAGGGCACCAAAAACTTGTCATTGTATTTCATAGCCTCCAAAAAAAAAACTCATAAAGTACACATGCATGTTTATCAAGCAATAATCTGAATACATAGCAACTTGTGTCAATACCTCAACCATGTCCCAGTGTGCTACTCTAGAATGCCACCACACAAGCCATGTTTCCAACATGGTTATCTTTGATTTGTCCAAATGCCCGCTCTTTAGCCAATTTCTCAAACCATCAAGTTTAAATTTTGTAGCCTGTCTGATGGTGCACCTTTCCATTGCTGGCATTTGAATTTGAACTTCTCTTACAAATGGGGTGAAATACATGCAATTACATCTTTGTGAAGACTTTGTTCCCAATGGATTAAAGAGCAAGAGCACTCTCTTCCTTTCATCTCCTTGTCCGGGCCACCATTAAACATTGTTCTTACTACACGCCAATTTGCTTTAGCTTCATCTCCTGTAAACCCCCTAAATTGTGCCTTTTTATATCCTTATCACTCCATGAATCGGTTAAGAAGATCCCAAAACAATGTTTATGCTTCGTTGTCCTCTATTTTGAATTCCCCAATGTGGCTATTGTTTGCATCTCTTGGAGAAAAGGTTGTAAATATGGCATGCCATTGTTGAACAATCTCTCATTCTCTTCACAAAGTCATAAAACATCCAACGAAATCCTAGTTCTCCCTTAGGTCTCATTTTGTTTACTAGTTGAACTCCATTTCCAGGCCCTTAAGAAGACAGCTTGAAAACATGACATCTCTGGAATAAGAAAAGGGCTATTTTTGTCACAATCCAATGAAGAGGATGGGGTAGAGACATCAACTTGAGAATCAATAATATGAGATTCATTGGTGAAAAAGGGAAAAGATGTTTGAATGGTTTGTGAATCATCAGGTCCATCAATGAACCATTCACCACCCATAGTATGCTCATCAAAAATTGCATCACGGCTTAAAGTGACCTTCGTAGAGATAGGATCATAAAACTTATAGCCTTTGGCATTATCAGGATACCCAATGAAAAAGACCTTCTTAGCAGGAGGATCAATCTTTGTTCATGTCTCTTTAGGGACATGAATATAGGCAATGCAACCAAAGACACGTAAATAAGAGAAAGAGTGTGTTGTACCTGTCCAATGTGCAATGGAAATATTACCAAAAGGAGCATTTGTAGGTAAATAATTTTGAGCATAAACTATCATAGGAACTGCCTCTGCCCAAAACATCTTTGTTGATAGACCGGCTTGAATAAGAAGACACCTCATGGCATTGATAATGGTTTGATTTTTGTGCTTAGCAACTCCATTATTTTGCTGAGGAGAATAGGGAATAGTAAGTTTATGATGAATTCCATTAACATCACAATATTCTTCAAAATCATTAGATATGTATTCTCCACCATTGTCACTTCGTATAGTTTTGATAGCCTGACCAGTTTGAAGTTCAACAGGTTTGCGGTATTGTTGAAATACACTGAGAACTTTTGATTTATGTCGTAGAAGAAAAACGTGTGCAAATCGAGAAAAATCATCAATAAATGAAAGGAAATAGTGGAATTTAGAGTAGGATGGATGAATGGACCACAAATGTCAGTATGAATAAGCTCTAATAGATCTTGAGAGTGATGAGAAGTGGAAGAAATAAAAGGTTTTCGGTGATGTTTTCCTAAAGCACAATGTTCACAAACACCAAGAGTTCAACAAGGCTTTAGTTAAAGACCACGCACTAATTCAAAACGATATAAATCAAGAATTTTTGAGAAGTTGGCATGGGCAAGTCAAGAATGCCAGAGTTTGCTATCACGATTGCTAGGTGAAGTCACAACATTAGCTACATCATGTGTTAATGAAAGCTTAAATAGATTACCTCGACGAGGTGCACTTGCCATGGTATGTCCATCCTTCTCAAGTCGACATTGAGTATGGTCAAAACCAAGAAATAAACCAAGATCCACAAGACGAGAAACTAATAAAAGATTGCCTTCAAGATCAGGAACATGTAAAACACCTTGCAAAATTCGAGTAAAGGAGTGTGTTCCCAAGTAAAGATCACCAATACCCATAACTTGACATGTAGTATCATCAGAAAGATAAACCATCTTCTTGATTGGTAAGGTATGATAATTATGAAGCCATTGATCCTGATATGTCATGTTACCAGTGGCACCAAAATCCACTGTAAATGTAGCACCATCAAGAATATGAAGCACTTGATTTGATGAAATATGGTGGTGAACACAATTCACCTTCTCGTGAGATCAATATCATCATGAGAGTTATCGATAACATAAGCTTGATTACGTTCATCATCATATTGTTTCCTTAGACATTGATAAGTGGTATGATTTGTATGACCACAATATGTACATGCCGTAGGTGGACTTGTGGTTGGTCTCTTATTAGATCAAGATAACCCATGTTCATCATATAATCTGGCAAAACAATGAGGTTCATAATGTCAATTTTTGTGATAATAATTGTAATACCTCCTAGAACCATATTGTCGATTAGAGCGTCCTCCCCACGAGAAAAGAGATTTCCACCACACGAGGGAACCGTGATGCTTTTTGGAGGTAAGAAGAGTAGCTTCAAAAGAATTTGAGTGATGTGTAAGAAGAGAATCTGCAGAGGCCTCTGTACGTCCTTCATGACATTATGAATATTAAATAAGAGATATGCAAGCACTATCAAAATCAATACTATCTTTGTTAGAAAGAATCGTGATAATATTATCATATTTTTAATCTTTGATAGTGTGAAAAAGCTGGGCAACAAGTTGAGGTCATGCAATAGGAGCACCAACACAACAAGTTGATTAACAATTTCTTTGAATGATTCAATATGAGAAGTCATAGAGGTAGAAACTTTGTAATCTAACCCATCCAACATATTACGCAGATGAAGAATTTCGGTGATAGATTTCTTCTCAAAAGTAGAAATAAGATATTTTCAAAAATCGTTGGAAGTAGGAAGACTAAATACATCCAACATAAGAGAATCGTGAAGAGCAGACAAAATATACCGTAAGCAGCCTTATCTTTCTTTGTCCATTCGGATGAAAGTATTTGCCAATCAATAAATAACTTCCCATTAGTAATAGGTGAACCAGCAACATCAATAGGGCGTTGAGGACATGGAGAATTTCTATATACAATGTCAGAAAGATCGTCACCTTAAAGAATCAAAGTCATCTTTGCCTTCCAACTAGGAAAACCATGACCTTGAGAAATAGGAATAGAACCCTGACCAAAAGAATAACCTTTAATAAGAGCAATATTCACCATGGAGAGAGCGCGATGAAGATAAAAAATGTGTGAATAATAAAAGGTAAGAAAAACGAACATCACCAAAATAGTAGTGTTAATGCTTTTCGAGACACAAATAATATATGAGGCTAAAAAAAGCCTTGATAATAAAAATGAACTTCACCAAAATAGCAGTATTAATGCTTTTCGGGACAGAAAGAATAATATGTTAAAAAATAGGAAAAAGTGCCCAAAGCATATATGTAAAAGGGCATGCGGTTGCCGAAAATAGCGATCCAAGGCAAAAATAATCGATGAAAAAGCTCAAGAAACTTCTGCATGACGGTGCATTCAGAACACAAAAAAACTGCATAACAGTAAAACAATCATAACTTTCACACTATAACTCCGTTTTCAAAGATTTTTGATTTAAAATCGAGGGCACTTTGTCGACGAAATCTTCAAATGCGGATCAGAAAGCCCTCAAAAAGTTCTAGCAAGCTTAGGGGCACAAAATCTTGCAACTTGTTTCAATACACAACAAGGACAAAATTGATGTTTCATGCAAAATCATAGATACTTACACAGATAAACATAGATTATTACTAAAAGAAACCTACAAAATCCATAAATTATTCCAAAAAGAAATGTCCAAATTGTTCAAACCAATCTTATTCGTTGTTGAAAGGGTAACTCGCTCTGATACCATGTTGACAAATACGATAAATAGCAAAAGTGGAAGAGAGGTACATGCGACATCGCTCCTAAAGTGATATATATTATTGATAGTAAATAGGTATATATAGGTGAGATCTAGGTCAAGCTAGGGTGAGCTATATATAGTCCAACATATGGGTCCTCTTAGGGTGCTTTCACGTTTGTTTACGGAATATATACGACTAGAGGGGTCCTCTATTGATGCTTTCAGGTTTATTTATAGCTTGAAATCGGATCCATTGACGAGGACAAAGATAATAGATGATGAGATTGAAAGATGGGCTACTAGAAACTCATATGGTTGTTGGTAACACCTTCGCTATGCCAAATGTGACTCACTTTCCATGGCACAACAAAGTGTAGTCCTGTGGTTGGGCACATTAATTACGAGCACGTTATTAATTTGATATACTAATAGGCATGGCAAGGAAGAACTCAAGTGTCTCCCCAAATGTCGTCATGAAACGAGAAATCATTTAAATTGGTAGTTTTGTCCTCTTCACTTGCAAAGTATACACTATATTAATTTGCTTCACATGAAGGGGTTATTAAATGGGTGTGGATACATGGTTAGTGAAGGATGGAAGTAATCTTCGGCCATTCTGAAACCTTCGTTCTAAACGTAAGAAAACTAACTACTTCTAAACTCATCTTGATGTTTCACACGTACTAAATTGATTCATGTATAAAAATGCTTTGTAATGTTTCAAACATGAGAAATTAATTTTTGTGTATGAAGAGGCTTTAAAATGTAATTTCAAATCAACGTCAACAAACAATACTTTGAAAGATTGTTTCATATGCATTTTCCAAAAAGAAAAACGAATTCTTAACTTTAAAGGTAGCTCGTTCAATGATCAATTGTTTCATATGCATTTTTCAAAAAGAGAAACGAATTCTTGTCTTTAGAGGTAGCTCTTCAATGACCAAGTCTACTTAGAAGCATCTTTCCAGAAGAGCAATGGTCAATTCTTCACTTTAAAGCCAGCTCGTTCTAGAAGAGCAATGGTTAAGGAACTACCTTTTTAGAGGTGAGGAGGTCAAACGTCTACACTAGGAAGGATCTTTCTAGAAGATGACCAGAAGTCAAAAAAGGGAGGCCAAAATTTCCACGGTGGGTGTTTATTGGCTTGGGGTCTCAAAGGTACTTCAATGGTTCTAGATTAAAAAAGGCAAAAAAATCTAGAGGCTGAGTTTTTCCAGCATTCAATTTTTGTTTTGGTTTTTAATATAATTCTCATTCTGGCGACAAACAAGAGAGGAAATTTTCAAACCTATCTTGGAATTCAAATTTTGAAAGCTACAAGGTACCTAGGCACCTAGGCCTTAACCAATTTGCAAAGGTGGTTCACAGGCGCGCGACTTCCCAAGAAGTTCTCTCTGTCTCTCTCTCACACAGACTCACGAGTCACGACTTACGAGTACATATAAAGAGACACCGATACTCTCACACACTCCATGACCTTATCTCTATTGAGCCGCAAGCACCTCCTGCTCTGGTTTTGGGGGATTAGCACGTAAACCTTCTGCATGCATACAGGGTCTTTCCTCGGCCAAAACCAGATTTAGAACTCTTGCCATTTAAGTAAAATCCTCCTTGATCTTCTAGTCTTTCTCTTTAATCTACTCTAATCAATCTAGTAAACATTATGATGGGAAGCATTCTGTCTCTAATTTTCACTATCACGTAGCTAACCAGTCCATCTCCATTAGTCTACACTGCTAACTCGCTGCGAAAATCAGAGTCATAAATCATTCCTCTGATCAATCGCTCTAGCACCATCATTTGTGGCAAGTAGCTGAGCTGATTGAGATGGCCTCGTTCTCGAGCGAAGCTGGTGTTGGTGTCTGGGGAGACGCAAGGACAGCCAGCCAAAGAATGTTTGCGACGGATGACAGTGTTTTCTCGAGGCCTTCTAGTGCTCGGGGCGACGATGATGAAGAAGCTCTCAAATGGGCAGCCCTGGAGAAGCTGCCCACTTATGATCGGCTAAGAAAAGGTTTCCTCGACACTGTCAGCGAGACGGGCATGGTCATCCATGAGGAGGTGGACATTGCCAAGCTTGGATTTGCTGAAAAGCAGCAGCTAATACAGAAACTTCTGCATGATATTGAAGAGGACAACGAGCGGTTTCTCCTCAAGCTAAGAGAGAGAAGTGAAAAGTAAGTAAACTCCCAAAAATGCTTCTGATTTCAGGCTTCTCCTTCTTTCGCTGCATTGTGCGTGTGAAATTGAAATTTTGAACAAGAATTTCATCCAGTTATTACTATTTTTTGCGAAATAAGTGGTGGCATTATTTCTTCTCCTCTCAAGCTGAGGCGGATTTTTCAAAAGTTGAGCAGGTTCCAAGATAAAGTGAACCTGAACCCTAGGACTTGTTCCACCTACTCATCCCACTACAAGACAATGCTGCCATACACGCGTTTCATACACGCGATAAATTACGAACGCGTGTATGGTCGCGCTTGTATTTGAATAGAATCGGGCGCGTGTATTTTAGCATTTAAGTTCGCGTGTATATTTGCATTTATAAACGCGTGTATAAACGCGTTTATATACACGCAGTAATACACGCATAAATACACGATAATATTCATGGGGTAATACTCGCTATTATACACGGATAAATACACGCCACTATACACGGATCAATACATGGCAAAGAAAAACTGAAAAAAAATTGAATTCCTTAACAAAATTAAAAACTATTTTCCTTAAACCATCTCATAGTACATTACAATATACATCATTACACAATCCCACTACATGCATTTATAACAATGAAATATATTCAAAAATAAATCATGCATATGAGATGATAGAAATGTCATCAATTTAGAACATACAGTGACGGATTGGTTAGGGTTCGATCTCATCTTCAATAAGATCCATCCTTGCCAAACGATCAACATCAATATCCATTTGATCAATTGGTAAGGCTACAATTAAATTTATTCCACTATCGATATTCTGTACTCCATTGATAATGGTATCGATGTCCTGATCATCCTCATCAACATCACCATCATCCTCAATGGTAGGGTCATTCTCATGATCATGAGAAATGGCATGCTCATCCTCATTATCACGATCATCTCTTATTTCTTGATCATCGATCACAACATCTTCAATGGCATGTTCGACGTCATCTTCATTGCGGCTTGTTACATCCTCCATATGCTCCATATCAGTGAATGTATTATACATCACTTTGGAACGTGGTGCAATAGGGATGACGTACCACCATTTGATGTCATGCACCATTGGTAGATAGATAACCTACTCAAATACACACAGTACAGTAATTAATTAGCATATCAAAAGTCAAGGGGTACGCGAGCTTAGATATATATGTACATGAAACACATTAGTAAAAAAATGCATACCTACTCACATTGTTGTGGCAATACGAGCCTATCTTTCTTTGTTTGCCAGAACTTTGTAGAGTCAATAGTTACATATCCACTTGCATGGCGTTTTATCGTTGCATCAGGCCCTTTTTCTACCACGTTCATTTGCCATTTGACATCCAAAACATACACAAAGAAGCGACGAAAGTCAAGCCTAAATATGTCTTGGATTATGCCACAATAATCATCCATTTTTCCATTAGCTCCCTCAAAGCTACTAATGACACCGCAATCTTGTGTATTTCTCTTTTCATCAATTCTTTGTGTTCGAAAATGCTTGCCTTCACACCATATAGCATTGAACATAGTGCACTGGACCAAAAAAGAAGCAATATTTGTGTAAGCAATGTGAATAAATATTAAAAGCAAATCACTTACAACTAATGCAAAACATTAGTTCTATGTACCTTTGACATGCATCCTCGTGCATACTCCCATTCTTCTGCCGTGATATGCAGCCCCTCGTCGCTCTCTGCTCTCTCCATTTCCTCATGCAACCAATCAACATGGATATCATTCGGAAGTGTTGCTAGATGCTTAGGGTACGCCTTCCGAGAGCCATGTTGCCTCCGAAAGAGAGCTCTTTCTGCTTGCCTTTTTGTCTTTGCATCCTCATATCTTGTAACCCATCTTCTCATCACATCACTATTAAGGATACAAGTGAAATTGAGATCATCAATCAATGTTCTGTCAATTACTTTACTCTGTCCTTTTCCTTGAGGCACAATAGAGGTCATCCTCAAGTCCTCTTCATTGCTCCATAATCGTGGCAAAGAGCTGTCCACCTGACTAAGAAATTCTGAAATATATACAAGAGACTCTTGGCCCTTTTCACAAGGTTTGTTAAAACAGCTTTTTTCTACAATACAATCATACCAAAGATAAGATTTATAAAAACAAAGTTTAAACATGATTCAATTTCATATAAGCCAAACCGGCTCTCTTATTCTTTTCCTTTATACCGCCGATGATCTAGAATTCGGCCTTCCAGCCTCATGCTGGGCAAAACCCTACGGGACCATACACCTCATCGTCGGCCGCCGCTGGCGAGGACTCAAGCCGGCCTGTCGCCCTCTCAGGCTCCATCGCTCGATCCTCCCGCCCCTCAGAGGGATGTTTGCGCACTAGGGTGGGCTAATTCACCGCACTAGCCTGGGCCCTCAGAACTAGGCAGCATCATCACAATCACTTGCCTCAATCGGCAAACCTCATTCTCCCAATGGTATGAGGGATACCATGGGCCAACTCCGGGCCTTACTAACGTCTCCGCCGTCCGGCTATACAAGCACAAGAACGGGGCAGCGTCAAGGCAGGGAGAAGTTGTACCTGTACCTTAATTTAACCAGGATAACAATCCATTTACTCACTAAACCATATGACTAGGATCCATGTCACCTTCTTTAAGAAAACAATCTTTTTCACAAAGATTTTAGCATTTCAACTTGAAATTACGAGACATTCTTTATTAAGACATATGCTATTGCTTAAAAGAATACAAACTTTAAATGGTAAATCAATCAAATAGATCACTGTAACAATCAATAGAGAAGCCGGGGCCATACCTCAACCCCTAAGAATGATATATAATTGAAAAACAAAATATGTATATACCTTATAGAAATTTGTCGTTTATCGTTGCCTTTGCTCGTTATTAACAAGAGCTTTAGAATATAGAGTCTTCTAATACCTTCTCTTATGATTGAAATCATCCAATCATCTCCAAGCTTTATCTCCTCTTACTCATACTGTGACTCTTCTCTCTTTCTAAGATCTATGGCAAAATAACCTTCTCTTACAGGGCTACGGCATACTATTCTTTCTCTAAAAGAAAAGCTATGGAGTTTTGGTCTCTTCCTCCGAAAGACTAAGCTTCTTTTCTGAGATATTAGATAAGAATGAAGGGATATATGCATCTCAAACTCTAGGATTACCTTGAGGCTACTTGCTGTCTTCTCACAGTTTTCTCTATGTAAAGACCCTGACAGAAACAGCAAACTGTTTCGGCTATAACTCTCTGATAAAAACTCAGAATATGGTCATGTAACCAGTTAAAAGAACGGGAAGGCATCTGGTCTACAAGCCAGCGTAGGCAGAATAGGCAAAAACGTCTGTATATAGCCGCAAACGCACTATCTTTAGAAACGCGTTGTTTTTCCACATTTTTAGTATGCATGGACTCTAAATGTGTAAAAGTACTCTAAATATGACCTCTCATCACCTAAAATCGAAATTCTATTTTTGGGGATACTTATCTCTTTCTTATGTTCTTATTTCTTTTGAATTTTTGGAGCTAATATTTTTATTCTAACACTTTTCTAATGTTTCTAGCCTTATTGTCTCACTCTTTCTAATTACACTCTCTTTTCTTATTGAAATCTATATTAAAAAGAGACACATACATACATGGCTTGGGAGGGACGTTACAATCTCCCCCACTTAAAAGATTCGAGATGTCCTCATCTCGCGAGCTGGGGTAGTATCTAAGTAAATCCTCCTATCTCTTTCAAATTAAAATCTTCTTTTATCTAAACATTGTTCGTAAAGAGTCTTTTATTTCATGTGCTTGGCTCGTTTTGTTGTGCCTCTAAAAGGTCTTTATTATTCTAAAGTTAATTGGCCTTATTATCCTAATTTCATGCATCCATATACCTCTCAAATGCTATGAACCTTCAAATTCCTTATTCTATACCCCCCATGTAATATGGTACTTAACACATTATCATGGAAAAACATAAGAGAATCAATTCTTTATGCAATCTAACCTATAATAGTAGTTTCGTAATTTTAGTATCATCTTGTAGAATACCTCTATTCATCATGCACATTACTTCACATGAATCTTGCACCAATCCTCTTCTATTTACTCATAGAAATACTTGTTGAATTCGGTTATCTTTAACCCTGCTATCCCTATTTCTTGACCTAATTTTTGCTCTAGCTCATGATTCCTTGTAGCCAAGAGTGGACTTGACGTTCCTCTTGAATTAGGGGACCTCTTGAATTAGGGGACCTCTTCTTGATTAACATGGAAGGACTCATGTCCTTCTCGACACTTTCTATATAAAAAAACTTTATCACAGTCTCTGGCTATAACTATGGCTTCTGAAATAGAGGATGGTTTTACATTCTTAATGAGGTTATTCAAAGATAGATTAAGCTTCTAAATGAATCGATGGAGAAGAGTTACCTCATCCATCTCTAGAGCAAATCGGAGAAGTTTAACAAAAGTTTGGTGGTATTCTTTTAGGGTCTTTCCTTGTTGGGTTAGCTCCAAAAATTCGTTCATTTTATCCTCTCGAAATCCTGGAAAACAAAACCTTTCACAAAGGTGTACTTTCATGGCATCTCATAACTGATTCTAGCTCCAGTGGCTAGATTGACAACAATGCTTCTAACTTTCTAGCTCCAATGGTTAGATTGACAACAATGCTTCCAACTAATTTGGCATTTCGTACGATATTTAGACGCGAGCAAGGGTGAGCTTGCTTCTTTCATTGTATCCATTAAAAGTTCAAAACTATCAAATACTTATCATAGCACCACATTTGAAGGTAGTCAGGATTAATACATCTGAGATCTTCATTTTTTTTTTAAGAATTACATCTAAGATGATTGGTTTTCTGAAAATTACACATCTAGTATCTTGGGATTAACACATCTAAGAGCACGATTCTCTAGGAATTACACATCCGAGACCCATGTTTGTCTGAGACGAGTTCAAAATCTTGGATGATTGTCCTAGTGTAAAGCATCCAATGGATGGCATTCACACGTCAACTATTCAGACCTTAATGGAGTTATAATCTTAATAATTTATAATATGCAAGTTGATGAGATATATCCTGAAAATTTCTCTAAACAAGTTTCGGTCTATCCTTCTAGTGATTCAATCTCTCACTAGTTTCTTAATTTAATCACCCTATGTTTTTTCTCACAAAAGGTTTTCTCCCCAATCTTATTTCTCAAATTTATTGTACAAATATCTTGCGTGTGCACCCCCAAGATACAAGAACAATTTCATAGGATGATTGTCTCAACATGTGAGGATATTCAAACCACTTCTATGGCCAGTAGAGATGATTGATTCGTCCTCATATGATAAACAATCACTTGTTTTAATCCCTTGATAGTTAACCTTTGAAAAACAAATCCTAGGAACTAAGATCCGATCTGATACCACTTGTAAGGTTCCCCCCTTCCACAAATAGGGGAAACACTTAAGATAGTCCGCTAAGTCTAAACTTGGAGAAAATTTCCTACTCATCGACACCTTGACCATGCAGAGATTCAAGGATACGATTCATAGGTAAGACCTAGTTCTATCCCGCAGGGGGAGCGTGGTCTTCTAAAATCAAATCACCTATAGGGTAATTGATCACATAAATTGGGTAACTACTAGTCTTGATTCCTAGAGACAACGCTTTTTTCCTCATCCATGCAAGGCACAGCCGTTGGCCTAGTCTTCTAGAGTAGAATTACTCGAGAACCTATTTATCTAACGTAGGGCTTTCACTTAATATGTTGGAAAGCTACCCGACTAATCGGGTCCACCCGTCCATAGGATGGTGCCGTCGAGGCATTCCATCCTCCCACTTTCCACCCTACTCACGTGTCAATTTGTTTTCTAATTAATCCTACCACACTGTTTGACATAAATAAACATGTTCCTTAATTAAGGCCCTTTTCACAAGGTTTGTTAAAACAGCTTTTTTCTACAATACAATCATACCAAAGATAAGATTTATAAAAACAAAGTTTAAACATGATTCAATTTCATATAAGCCAAACCGGCTCTCTTATTCTTTTCTTTTATACCGCCGATGATCTAGAATTCGGCCTTCCAGCCTCATGCTGGGCAAAACCCTACGGGACCATACACCTCATCGTCGACCGCTGGCGAGGACTCAAGCCGGCCTGTCGCCCTCTCAGGCTCCATCGCTCGATCCTCCCGCCCCTCAGAGGGATGTCTGCGCACTAGGGTGGGCTAATTCATCACACTAGCCTGGGCCCTCAGAACTAGGCAGCATCATCACAATCACTTGCCTCAATCGGCAAACCTCATTCTCCCAATGGTATGAGGGATACCATGGGCCAACTCCGGGCCTTACTAACGTCTCCGCCGTCCGGCTATACAAGCACAAGAACGGGGCAGCGTCAAGGCAGGGAGAAGTTGTACCTGTACCTTAATTTAACCAAGATAACAATCCATTTACTCACTAAACCATATGACTAGGATCCATGTCACCTTCTTTAAGAAAATAATCTTTTTCACAAAGATTTTAGCATTTCAACTTGAAATTACGAGACATTCTTTATTAAGACATATGCTATTGCTTAAAAGAATACAAACTTTAAATGGTAAATCAATCAAATAGATCACTGTAACAATCAATAGAGAAGCCGGGGCCATACCTCAACCCCTAAGAATGATATATAATTGAAAAACAAAATATGTATATACCTTATAGAAATTTGTCGTTTATCGTTGCCTTTGCTCGTTATTAACAAGAGCTTTAGAATATAGAGTCTTCTAATACCTTCTCTTATGATTGAAATCATCCAATCATCTCCAAGCTTTATCTCCTCTTACTCATACTGTGACTCTTCTCTCTTTCTAAGATCTATGGCAAAATAACCTTCTCTTACAGGGCTACGGCATACTATTCTTTCTCTAAAAGAAAAGCTATGGAGTTTTGGTCTCTTCCTCCGAAAGACTAAGATTCTTTTCTGAGATATTAGATAAGAATGAAGGGATATATGCATCTCAAACTCTAGGATTACCTTGAGGCTACTTGCTGTCTTCTCACAGTTTTCTCTATGTAAAGACCCTGACAGAAACAGCAAACTGTTTCGGCCATAACTCTCTGATAAAAACTCAGAATATGGTCATGTAACCAGTCAAAAGAACGGGAAGGCATCTGGTCTACAAGCTAGCGTGGGAAGAATAGGCAAAAACGTCTGTATATAGCCGTAAACGTACTATCTTTAGAAACGCGTTGTTTTTTCACATTTTTAGTATGCATGGACTCTAAATGTGTAAAAGTACTCTAAATATGACCTCTCATCACCTAAAATCGAAATTCTATTTTTGGGGATACTTATCTCTTTCTTATGTTCTTATTTCTTTTGAATTTTTGGAGCTAATATTTTTATTCTAACACTTTTCTAATGTTTCTAGCCTTATTGTCTCACTCTTTCTAATTACACTCTCTTTTCTTATTGAAATCTATATTAAAAAGAGACACATACATACATGGCTTGGGAGGGACGTTACAAAGAGTGAGCCCAAATCCTTCAATTTGAGTATGCTTGTCAGTCACTTGCTCAGCTCGAACTGCTTGCCTAAATGCTGCTACATGGTCATATGGATCTCCCGACCCTTTGTACTTCTTTACCAGTTTCTGAAGAGTTGATGGCCTTACTTGTCTTGAATACTCATCATAGGGCCTACGGCCTCTCACTCTCAGTGGGAATTGTTCCTCTCTTTGGTAAGATGGTCCACATGCATCCCAAATTGGTGTGGGTCCCCTATTACCTGCCTCACCAACCCCTTCCAAAGATCTTGTTACCCGCATTTCAGGAGGTGCATTTATGGGAGGCCGAGTTGGCTCCCCTACCCTCCGATTGTCATAGTGAGAGAAACGTTGTTGTGGTGTGATCTGTGGTTGCACTTTTGGTGTAGGATAATATCTTGGTGCTAGAGTTGGGCTACTTGCAGTGGTCCACTTTGATGTTGAGGGTCCCTCTCTAATGAACTCTCGTAGGGGAGGAGCAGCAGTTTCTCCAAGAAAGGCTGTCTCTCCTGGTTTAGCTGTATTTGTTGCGAACACTTCCATGAATAATGGTTGTCCTTTCCACGTGAGCTCCCGAATCTCCTTCCAATCTAAGGTTCGGTATTCATTGGCCCATTTATCAACGATTCGGTTCTTGTATTGTGCAAGCTTCTCGACTACCACCATAAGTGCTAGAGGAAGATCTAGCTCTGGCAATCTAGTTGTGGCATAATATCCTTCTAAAGAGTCCTTATAGACCTCTTGAAGTGGGTCATCCTGTAAGACCTTTGTCACTGGAATTTGTCATACAAACTCCCATTGGTTCTCAGCCCCCTGATCCATTTTGCTCTTGCCTTTCCTATCCCTTTCCAAATCTAGATCTACAAAAAGTAAATCATCTATGGATGGCTTTGAGGACTGGGCATTGGATGGTCCAAGCATGTCCAGCTCAATGAGCCAATCATCTCTAGACTCCCTTGCTCTGGAAAGCTTTGATAAGTCTAAGAACTCGCTTTTAGAGAGCTCCCCTAATTTGTCTACATTCTCTGGATGATAGGTGACTTCGTAGAGAACAGCATCTCCACCCATGTACACGTTACCCTGGTCATTGACTAGAGGTGCTCTATCAAGCTCTGAGAAAAAGTCTGCGATCTTAACAAGATACTGTTGTTGTGGATCCCTAAAGATCTCAGCTCCTTGAGCATTCGTGTAGACATATTGAAGTCTCACATTGAGTGGTAACCCCATGGTGTCGGCTTCAAATGGATTAAAAGATCTTGTGGGTGTCCTATTTGGGGCTAAGGGATGACTATTTGACGGCCTTAGATTGTCCATGGACAATGAGCTAGTTGTTCTGGAAAGGGTATCAGATTGGGATTCGAAAAAGGTTTCAGCAATATCTGCCAAATTTCCTACCGATTGGGTCCCACTTTCCTGCGTAGGTACTCTCTAGAAGGTGCCCTAGGCCCTATGGCAGTGTCTATATGACGTCCCGACCGCAAGTGCATAAGGTCAAATTTTAAGGTTTTATATATATATATATACATATATTTATGTATATATATATATATATTTATGTATATATATATATATATTTAAACCCTATCTAACCACTAAATGCAACTAACATGAATATGTGTGTAACTATCTATTTTATTATTATTATTATTTTTTAAATTATTATTATTTTTTACTAATTACACAAAAATACTAATTATGCACAAAATTACAAAAATTTAAAAAAAAGCAAGTTACACTAATTATGCAAAAGAAATTATAGAAAATTAAAAAAATGCAGATTTTGCAAAAAATATGGACTCAAAATAAAACACATAAATTACAGATTTTCTTTTCTTTTCTTTTCTTTTCTTTTCTTTTCTTTTCTCTTTTTTTTTAAAATTTTTTTTATTTATTTCTTTTTTTTCTTTTTATTTTTTTTTAAAAAAATGCAAAGAACAAGAAAATTTTTTTAAAAAAATACTGGCGCCTTATCCTTCGAATCGTGCGGCCTCCATTCTGCTTCGCTCGCCTTCACGTCCTTCGCCTTCGCCTGCAGCCCCTTCACCTCCTTCATGCCCCTTCTCCTCCTCTTCTACACAGCCTGCACTCGAGAAGGGCTCTCTGCCTGCTGTTGCTCTCAAGCCCGCCTCTGTGGGCTGCCTGCGGGGCGGCGGCCAGGCGCCCTCCTCCGCCTCAACCTTCTTTCTCTTTCTTGCCTTCTTGCTGCCGGCCTTCGCACCTCCTTGCTTACAGTCAGCCACAGCCTGCTCTTTCTTCTGCCAGCCGACCTTTGCCACTACACGGCCCTTCACACCGCCCACTTCTCAGCTACAGCCGCCTCAGCACCTTCGCTGCCCCTCTTCCTTCGCCGCCAGCAGCTGAAGTCGCCCCAGATGCAGTCGCCTTAGCACCTGTCTTGCTGCCTTCGCAACCGCCGACCAGTCAGCTTTTTGCTGCCGGCCTTCGGCCACTTCACCTTCACGTCTCCTTCATGCCTCCTTTGCTGCGGGTGAGGCAGAGGCGACCAAGTACTACAAGCAAGGTCACAGCTACCTCTCGCCGCCTTCGCAGCTAACAGCCAGTCAGCTTCTTTTTCTCCCGCCGGCAACACTGTAGTCGCCTGCTCACCCCACTTCCTACGTTGGCTATTACAGCCTTCTTTTTTGCTTCCTCAGTAGTAGCTGGCTTTGGCCACCTTCACCACCACGGGCCAGCCTTCTTGCGGCCGCCTTCGTCTGCTTCACACCTCCACTGCTGCGGCGGGTAGAGCATTATGCATTATGTAATATTGCATTAAGCACAAGTTTAATGCGTAATAAATAAGCTCACACATAATGCAATGAGCTTAATGTATTATTCAAATTTCATTTCTAATCTATGAACAAAACATGAACACAACAATGAAAACAACCATGGAAAGCATATACATGAATGAGAAAACATTAGCGGGAGTAGATCTCAACCGCACAAGTAAGTACTAATCTATTTTTTTCTCTTCTAATCACTAGCTCCGAGATTCCACACTCATGCTAACCCTAAACCTAAAAACAAAAAAAAATAGTGGTAGTAATGCAAGCTTCTCAACCGGTTTTGAGTCTTCTCCCCGGCAGCGGTGCCAATGGAGAGACGGAAGACTCTCTCACTTGTAGCATGAGTAGTATGATCCGTGTGTAGCTCAATCCAATGGGATTTGCATCCCTTTCGGAGCTAGGGATTCAACCCGTACCGGTGCACGAAAGCTTATCCACGAATGGAGAAAATGCTATGAACACCACTACCTTGACATAGACTTTACACACACAAGCTCAATCTTGCCATAACTCATTCACTCATCATCGCACTCAATCATGCATCCAATACAAGAAGAAAGCTAAGCTAATGCATACACAAGCTCAAAGTATACTTCATTCTCAAGCTCTTACTTCCCTAGCATGCACACAAACCTTGAAGCTTAATGGAACTTGAAATAAACATGCATTCTCAATCACTACTCAAGCAATGCCTTGCCCATGGATAAGCTACAAGCTATGGATAAGCTTAAGCTTGAATCCACTACCACACAAAGCCTAATAGAGAATCCACAAGCATCCACAAAGAAGCATGCATACTAGAGAAATAGAGATGAGAAGAGAGAAAAACCTCATATCATTGCATGGAATTAGAAGAGCATTGCTCATACAATAATGTAGATGGGGAGAGAGAAGAGCTTGCACCTCTATGAATAAGAGGGAGAGCTAGTCTCAAGAGAGCTCAAGCATAAGTTTAGCCCAATGTGTCCATAAGCTCTCAGATGAGCCACTTTTTATATAGAGCCCTAAATAGGAATGTCAAGTCTCTTGTTTTCCTGCTTGCATCTTTGTGTTGCATCCTTGCATTGATCAGCACTCGTCACGCAAAGTTCCTCTATCTTGCTGTATATGTTCCAAGAGTGAATAAAGTTGAAATCTTTGTTCTTGTCTTGAGTCTTGCTCTCTTTGAGACTTTTCTTGGTGGTTACTCTTAATTAAATTTTCTCTTAGTCTCATATTCGTGCATCTTGCGGAGTTACTCTCAAATTGCGAGATGAGGGCATCTCGCATTTTTCAAGGGGGAGAGAATGTAAGATTCCTCCCCAGCATCTTTCCCCTGTAATCAATTCCCTCTTCAAAAATATAAAAGATCTTGTCTCTGCCTGTTTTGACATAGAGAGAGAAAATATTCTAGAGAGAGAATATTAAGATTTTGAATATGTTTAGATAGAAAAATTTCTCATCTTATTGAAATGAATTCCCCCGAAACAGAAATTCAAAAAGAACTTTCCAATGTGCAATTGGAATTAATTGGAAATGGGTATAAAGGACCTTAGCCTAAGGGTCTAGATTTTCAAAAAAATTTGGATTATAGTCCAATTAAGGTTCCTGTGGGCCAATAGGATCAATCCATGTGTGGGGAGGAGATAAATCCAATTTGTAAAAGAAGATAGCAAAAAATGAGTAAATGCTCACATAAGATGAAGAGTCATTAGGACCTCAATGGAAGGCTTCTTGGGCCCTTTTATTTGACAGTTTAAGGGAGTCAAACCTTTTCTCTTAAGAAGAAACGTTTTCTAATTAGAAGCATCAAAACGGCTGCTTTATTCGAATTTGAATTTTGGGAGGAAAAATGAAATTTAAAATCTAGCAGATAAAACCATATCATGTAACATATCTATGGAAAGCTCTTGATGCGTAGATCACGGATCTATAATCTCCGCTCAAATCGGAGCTTGTATGTAGAAGTTATGGAGGTCTGAAAATTGTAAAATTATCCCTCCCCCTTTTTGGGAAAAAAAGTGCACCCTTTGACCACTCTTACACCTCTCTTAAAAACCCAACATTTTAGTCCACATGGCAACTCCCCATTTGGCTATTCCTTAATCACCTTGATTAGGCTAGGGCAAATTAAAGGGCCCAAGAAGACCCCATTCACTTCCTAATGTGACTATGTACAAGGTTTATTAGTAAGAAACTATGAGTAATATAAAAAATATGAGATATTTTGGGTATCCAAAAATGAGTAAATGCTCACATAAGATGAAGAGTTGAATAAGAACAAGGCTAATAGTTAAAAAGGGGAGATATTTAGAAGTAAATACTCACATAAGATGAAGAGTTGAATAAGGACAAGGCTAATAGTTAAAAAGGGGAGATATTTAGAAGTAATGATGCATTTTTGACACCTCTGCATGGGGATTTTCCCCTCATGAATGAGGCACCTACTTCACATGTGCAATTGAGTTTTAAATCTTCAAAAATTGAGATATTTCATCTCTCCTCTCTCCTACTTCAGGTCAAGTTGCAAAAAGTTAGCTCAACTGACCTAAAAATGGTCAAAAATTGACCAAACTGAATTGGAAAATTCTAGAATCAGTTTGTTTGGTTAGGAGCTCACTTTTTCCTATAAATAGAGGCCTTCCCCTTTGTTGAAACTCAATAGTGTTTTATGCACTGTTACTCTACTCCTTCCAAGCCAAGAACTATGAATTTATTAATAATTCACTAGTTTTTGACATTTCCTTTTCCAAAGATTGGTGGCCACTCTTGTCCAAACAAGGGTTGAACCCTCAAACCATCAAGCCATAGGAAAGCTATCAAAGTCATTAGTAAGTTGGTGATTATTCTATTTTTTAGCTTATTTTTATGGTTTTAAATGGTTTTTATGCTTTATGTCTTCTCTAAAATTGTTATGCCTCACACTACAAGACACTGCTGCCATATACGCGTTCCATACACGCGATAAGTTACGGGCACGTGTATGGTCGCGCATGTATTTGAATAGTATCAAGCGCGTGTATATTGGCATCTAAATTCGCGTGTATTGAACTTTAAGTAACGTGTCTACCAGTGCGTATATATTAGCATCTAAATTCGTATTCAAAAACGCGTGTATAAGCGCGTGTATATACACGCAATTATACATGCATGAATACACGCATCAATACACGCTTTATTTAGAAAAACTAAATTCCTTTACAAAATTAAAAACTATTTTCTTTAAACCATCTCATAGTACATTATAGTATATATCATTACACAATTCCACTACATGCATTTACAATAATGAAATATATTCAAAAATAAATCATGAGATAATTAAAAGACAACATATACAATAGAAATGTCATCAATTTAGAACGATAGGGTTCGATCTCATCTTCAATAAGATCCATCCTTGCCAGGGTGGTTGCAAGATGAGGTTATCTAGTTTCATGTCGTGGGCGCCCTTGGCTTTAGCTGAAAAACAGGCATTTTTTCAAGAAGAATAGCCAATCTCTCATAGTTAGCCAAGGAGTTTCACTTCAAGGTCTTCTAATGAAACATCATATGCAAAGTTGGGCACCTAAAACTATAATCTGATCGAATATCCAATAATTGCAAATCCCCTTTTCTTTGGGAACCAAGTTTGTATACAGGCCCTGTCCTAGGTTTAGACAGGTATAGTGAATGTGAGTAAATTGCCTATAACTTTTACATTATTACTCATACGATGTTCCCACTTTGCATGTCACAAATACAAATAACATAGAGCTTAACTTGATTTATCGAGTAATTTTTGATGTGTTCTACTATTTTCTATATTATTTAAAAGATATTAGAATTGTTAAAAAACATACTATTTTATCCTCCCACCACATCTACCATTTAAAATGCTCAAATTGTATGGATCTAGTGATGATTAGATTGGGAAAGATTAGTATAATGTGGGTATAAGATAAAATTACAAATCTAACGGTTTGACTTTTGTAGATTTACTTTGGAAAATTTATTATGACTGTTAGAGGCCCATTAAATCAATAGTAATTTAATTCTAGAAAATTAAATATTTAATCTTTCAATCTAAAAACTCAAGGGATCAATACTCTTGTTGGCATGAATTTATTAAAAAAAATTTGGCTTGATTTGAGTATGGGAAGGTCCATTTTCAATCCTCCCAAGTGAAAATTCCCATATTGTGTCCACTCTCCCCTTTTCAAGTCTAAAACCAATCCTAGTTAGGTTTGGAAATCTAGGCTTGGTAAACTTCACAGCTTAGGTTTCATTCCATGTGTGAGGCTTGGGTAGGCCCAAACCTTATATATGCATGCCACTTTATGTCCACGTGAGCATCGAGAGGATCCACATAAGCAGCTTGCCACCTCAGCTTGCCACCTCCACCCTCCATGTCAACATGGTCAACCTAGTTGACTCCCCACCTCATCATCCTAGTCATCATTAATGCCACATCATCTTGCCACCTTTGCATGCCACCTCGCACATGGTGACATGGCATGCCACATCATGGAATTGCCACATCAACCATAATAGTGCCACATGTCAAGAGAATGCCACGTGTCATGCACGCTTGTGACACGTGGCATCTCCTTCCCACCTCCCCTCTTTTTTCAAAAACATATTTTTGGAAAAGTTAATTTAGTAATTTAGAGAAATAGAATATAGAAATTTAAATAATAAAATATATGTAACTTATTAAATAAAAGAATTTAAAATCACTAATTTTAAAGGATTATATTTTGGGATTAGATCAAAAAAAATATTATTAAAGATCATATTATTAATTTTTAAAAAAAATAAATTTTTTTTTTATATTTCTTGAAAATTTTTTATGTAGAATAAACCTTTGAATAAAATTTAAAAAAAATACTTTATTTAAAAAAAGCAGTTATATAATTATAAAATAAAAGATTTCTTTAAAGATATATTTATATATCTGGTAATGATAAATATTTAGACTTGTTAATAAATATTATAAATAATATTAATTTTTAAGCGGATAATAGTTTATCTTTAATTATCTTTATGTTTATCTTAGTTATCCAATCAATCTTAGATAGGAAATCCAGTGAGATTTGAAGTGGATAACCTATTTTTCCTATATAATCACACATCTCTAGTACTATCCCACACTTATCTGTAGTACTATCCCATCATTGAGCCTTTATAATATTTTCTCTCTTAGCTTCCTTGAGAATGGGTTCTCAAAGTCGTAGGAGTCGGAAACGTGATAGGACTAGACTCCCCCCCATCCACCAAGTTCAAGAGGAGGAGAGGAGAAGGGTAGCTCGTGAGAGAAAGAGAGAGTGGAGAGCATGTCAACGAGCAACACCTTCCGTTGGCGATGATCCAAGCCTTGCTCCTCCTCTTCCACTTCCTCTCCCTTCGCCCTCTTCCCCCCCACTACCCCTTAGTTTAGATAATCCACATGAACCCGCCCTTCTTGAGTCCTCTCTTCTACAAGAACCCACCCCCCTCCTTTGGGCGCCCTTCGTGTGGATAGGAAAGAACTATCAAAGTCAGGGGCACATCGTCGTGCCCATGCAATCTTCCAATCCTATTTCAAAGACCTCACGTCTTCATCACATGCATGTGTGCTTGATGCTTTGATTGATCTGCCCAACATGGCCAACTGCAGGGCACTTTCCGACATTGGAGGTCGAAGAGAGAGGAGAGCTGGCATGGCGGTGCTACAAAGTGTTCGTCATTCCTATATAGTTAACAAGAAGAGGAACTCTGCAGACGCTTTGGCTGCTCGACGGGCTATTGTGGCAGCCATAAGTAGCTCCCAAATGAAGGGAAAGGTTAGTGCCACATCTCGCATCCTTTCCATAGCACCACACGCACTTAGAGTTGGGTCTATTAGGCGACAAAGTTTAGATGCCAATGAGGTTGGTGCTATGTGGGCGAGTAGTGGTCGTGTAGCTAGGCATGATCGCCTACTAGATGAAACCACTAGAACCTTGATAGAAAGTTTTTGGGAGGAGAATTGTCGTGCATCGCCAGTTTTCAAGAAAGCTTTGCGTAAGAGAGTGACAAGAGGAGTGTTCATTGAGCACGGTGCTTGCTTTCTTGAAATGTCCCAAACTGAGTTGTATTCTCAGTTTGTGGCTTCGTATCCACAGAGCTTACAATTGGGCAAAGGTCATTTGAGGGGTGTAAGCCTTGGTTTGTGAGGTACTCACGTCAGCGTGACACATGTTGTTGTCGCTACCATGTTGAGTTCAAACTTTTTTATGATGTGTTCCATTCTCTTAGTGGGCATAGAGAGTTGCCTCGTAGTCCACGTGATTTCATCCACTCTCTTTTGTGTGCACGCACGGAGGATGCCCAGTTCCATAGGATGCCTTGTGTGGAGAGCAATTGCACATCATGTGGTTCACTTGTATATCTACAGATGGTAGACCTTGATGCAAGTGACCAAGAGATAGTGGCATGGCAACGTTATGAGTATGTGACACACCAGCTCCAGAGTGGTGGACAGTCCAGGAAGTTGCAGCTCGTGGACAAACATACACCACGTTGTCACTTCACAGCCACATTTAGGGAGCAGATCTACCCCTACATACGGCACAGTCATTGTGCCAAGTGGCAGGATCGTCAGTTCCGAGCATGCCTAGCAGAGTTTCCTATTGGTGTGGTCGTCTCTGTGATTGATTTTGCAGAGAACTACACTTTCACACCTTTTCAGGAGATACAATCTGAGTATTACTTCTCAGAGCAGGTAATGGTTATATTTTGTAATATTTGTTTTATGTTTGAGCTACATTACTTAATTGATTTTTTGTGTCCTAAACGTATGTATTGCTTACCTCACCAGGTTGCTATTTTGGTCCACATTAGCTATCGACATGCAGAGGCTCATGTAGATGGGATAGCGAGTACCCCCGAGACCCGTGTCATTATTCGAGAGTATCATTTCTATATCAGTGATGATCGTTCACATGATGCACATTTTGTGCAACACTGTTTTCGTCTCCATGACGATTTTTTAGGAGATTGTGGGATCAGACATGTCCAGCGATGGGTTTGGTCGGATGGTTGTGGCGCACAGTTCAAGTCATCACGTCAATTCTATTGGCTCTACAGGTTTTACTTATGGCTTTCTTACATTTACAATTAAACTAAGTTCACTAGAACATCTTAAAGAAAACAATAACTAAGACTATCTTTTATGGATTTATAGGTGGCATGTGCAGTCTAGTATCCCAGTGATTTGGTCATTCTTTGAGACTGGTCACGGGAAGGGTGAGCATGATGGTGCAGGCGCGTGTGTGAAACGTGCCTTGAGGCGTCATCAGCTGCGACAGGATGCTCAGCGGTTCAGAGATGCGGGCCACGTAGTCGAGTGGTGCTCCCAACATTTGTGTGGGAGTGCAGCATCATCGTACCCCAAACGTGATGCTCGGATTGTCAGGAGATTTTTTTGGCATGTGGATGGTGGCACGATTGACCGTAGAGCCTCCCATGATTGTGACACAGTACCTGGCACCTTGGGCTTACATTCCATCAGGAGCACATGCATGGTGGCCCCCACGATTTACACACGACGGTTTGCATGCTTCTGTGGAGCATGTATGGATGGCGATTGGTCACATTGTGCCTCGAGAGGATGGGCAGATGCATGGATAGAGACATTCCTCTCCCCCGAGCATCCTTCACATCCCAGTGGTGTCTGATGATGAGCACACAGGTCCTGCGTTCATGGTCAGTTATGATGACCTGACAGATTTGCTACAGGAGGGTGATGTATTTGCTGTTATTGCCAGTGAGGGAAATAGCGAGGGAGTAGACTACTATCTGATGAGTTGCACTAGGCCAAAGTGCATGCTTGACCAGGAATACAGTGGATGATCATGGGTTTTCTTATGACGCCCATAGCATGATTGTGGCAGGCCGGTTCTACCAGCAGATTCGACTTCATCGGAGTCTTGAGTTCCAGCAGTGGAAGTGGGAGTTAGAGGCATTTCAGTTCTCTTATCTAGTGGTTGCTACCAGGCTCACTCTTGTTCAAGTATAGAGCCGAAAACACAGTTCTCACCCTCGTTTTTGGCTTCGAGTGGATGACCATGAGAGCATTCTAGAGCAGTTGAGAGCTAGAGAGGGTGCTGCTGACTAGATCTCTATCTTCATAGTGACTAAACTCAGACTAGCTGGGTTAGCTCACTTACATTGTACTTAGATTTTTGGGCAGTGACTAACCTCAGACTAGCTGGGGTAGCTCATTTTCATTCTGATGTACTTATTTGATGTTTATATCATTATGAGTTTTCTCATTATTGAGTATCATTACATTTTAGTTGATGTTCTTGATTTTATTATATTTTTTAACACTTTGGCTATCATATTGTTTGTTAAAAATCTCCCCATACCATCGTACCCAAACATGCTCCGATGATGACCAAACTTTGCAAGCATGTGGGGGTGGGTCCCCCCCACATGCTTGCAAAGTCTGGTCCCCATCGAAGCATGTTTGGACTGGCAATTGGCGCCCAGTGCGGGTTTTTCAAGTCTCTTGGTGCTTAAGAGGCCATGGAAAATCCGGGCCTTCCCCATACCATCGTACCCAAACATGCTTTGATAGGGACCAAACTTTGCAGGCATGGGAAGGGGACCCACCCCCACATGCTTGCAAAGTTTGGTCACAATTAGAGCATGTTTGGATTGGCAATTAGCGCCCAGTGCGGGTTTTTCAAGTCTCTTGGTTCTTAAGAGGCCATGGAAAATCCGGGCCTTCCTCATACCATCGTACCCAAACATGCTCCGATGGGGACCAAACTTTGCAAGCATGTGGGGGTGGGTCCCCCCCACATGCTTGCAAAGTTTCGTCACAATCAGAGCATGTTTGGATTGGCAATTGGTGCCCAGTGCGGGTTTTTCAAGTCTCTTGGTGCTTAAGAGGCCATGGAAAATCCGGGCCTTCCCCATACCATCATACCCAAAACGGCTCCAATGGGGACCAAACTTTGCAAGCATGTGGGGGTGGATCCCCCCCACATGCTTGCAAAGTTTGGTCCCCATCGGAGCATGTTTGGATTGGCAATTAGCACCCAGTGCGGGTTTTTCAAGTCTCTTGGTGCTTAAGAGGCCATGGAAAATCCGGGCCTTCCCCATACCATCGTACCCAAACATGCTCCGATGGGGACCAAACTTTGTAAGCATGTGGGGGTGGGTCCCCCCCACATGCTTGCAAAGTTTGGTCACAATCACAGCATGTTTGGGTACGATGGTATGGGGAAGGCCCGGATTTTCCATGGCCTCGTAAGAACCAAGAGACTTGAAAAACCGGCACTAGGCGCCAATTGCCAATCCAAACATGCTCTCATTGTGACCAAACTTTGCAAGCATGTGGGGGGGACCCACCCCCACATGATTGCAAAGTTTGGTCCCCATCGGAGCATGTTTGGGTACGATGGTATGGGGAAGGCCCGGATTTTCCATGGCCTCTTAAGAACCAAGAGACTTGAAAAACCCGCACTGGGCGCTAATTGCCAATCCAAACATGCTCTGATTGTGAGCAAACTTTGCAAGCATGTGGGGGGGACCCACCCCCACATGCTTGCAAAGTTTGGTCCCCATCGGAGCATGTTTGGGTACGATGGTATGGGGAAGGCACGGATTTTCCATGGCCTTTTAAGAACCAAGAGACTTGAAAAACCCGCACTGGGCGCTAATTGCCAATCCAAACATGCTCTGATTATGACCAAACTTTGCAAGCATGTGGGGGGGACCCACTCCCACATGCTTGCAAAGTTTGGTCCCCATCGGAGCATTTTTGGGTACGATGGTATGGGGAAGGCCCGGATTTTCCATGGCCTCTTAAGCACCAAGAGACTTGAAAAACCCGCACTGGGCGCTAATTGCCAATCCAAACATGCTCCGATGGGGACCAAACTTTGCAAGCATGTGGGAGAGACCCACCCCCACATGCTTGCAAAGTTTGGTCCCCATCGGAGCATGTTTGGGTACGATGGTATGGGGAAGGCCCGGATTTTCCATGGCCTCTTAAGCACCAAGAGACTTGAAAAACCCACACTGGGCGCCAATTGCCAATCCAAACATGCTCTGATTGTGACCAAACTTTGCAAGCATGTGGAGGGGACCCACCCCCACATGCTTGCAAAGTTTGGTCCCCATCGGAGCATGTTTGGGTACGATGGTATGAGGAAGGCCCGGATTTTCCATGGCCTCTTAAGAACCAAGAGACTTGAAAAACCCGCACTGGGCGCTAATTGCCAATCCAAACATGCTCTGATTGTGACCAAACTTTGCAAGCATGTGGGGGAGACCCACCCCCACATGCTTGCAAAGTTTGGTCCCCATCGGAGCATGTTTGGGTACGATGGTATGGGGAAGGCCCGGATTTTCCATGGCCTCTTAAGAACCAAGAGACTTGAAAAACCCGCACTCGGCGCTAATTGCCAATCCAAACATGCTCTGATTGTGACCAAACTTTGCAAGCATGTGGAGGGGACCCACCCCCACATGCTTGCAAAGTTTGGTCCCCAACGGAGCATGTTTGGGTACGATGGTATGGGAAAGGCCCGGATTTTCCATGGCCTCTTAAGCACCAAGAGACTTGAAAAACCCGCACTGGGCACTAATTGCCAATCCAAACATGCTCCGATGGGGACCAAAATTTTCAAGCATGTCGGGGGGACCCACCCCCACATGCTTGCAAAGTTTGGTCCCCATCGGAGCATGTTTGGGTACGATCGTATGGGGAAGGCCCGGATTTTCCATGGCCTCTTAAGCACCAAGAGACTTGAAAAACCCGCACTGGGCGCCAATTGCCAATCCAAACATGCTCTGATTGTGACCAAACTTTGCAAGCATGTGGAGGGGACCCACCCCCACATGCTTGCAAAGTTTGGTCCCCATCGGAGCATGTTTGGGTACGATGGTATGAGGAAGGCCCGGATTTTCCATGGCCTCTTAAGAACCAAGAGACTTGAAAAACCCGCACTGGGCGCTAATTGCCAATCCAAACATGCTCTGATTGTGACCAAACTTTGCAAGCATGTGGGGGGGATCCACCCCCACATGCTTGCAAAGTTTGGTCCCCATCGGAGCATGTTTGGGTACAATGGTATGGGGAAGGCCCGGATTTTCCATGGCCTCTTAAGAACCAAGAGACTTGAAAAACCCGCACTGGACGCTAATTGCCAATCCAAACATGCTCTGATTGTGACCAAACTTTGCAAGCATGTGGGGGGGACCCACCCCCACATGCTTGCAAAGTTAAAAAACCTGCACTGGGCGCTAATTGCCAATCCAAACATGTTCTGATTGTGACCAAACTTTGCAAGCATGTGGGGGGGACCCACCCCCACATGCTTGCGAAGTTTGGTCCCCATCGGAGCATGTTCGGGTACGATGGTATGGGGAAGGCCCGGATTTTCCATGGCCTCTTAAGCACCAAGAGACTTGAAAAACCCGCACTGGGCGCTAATTGCCAATCCAAACATGCTCCGATGGGGATCAAACTTTGCAAGAATGTGGGGGGGACCCACCCCCACATGCTTGCAAAGTTTGGTCCCCATCGGAGCATGTTTGGGTATGATGGTATGGGGAAGGCCCGGATTTTCCATGGCCTTTTAAGCACCAAGAGACTTGAAAAACCCGCACTGGGCGCCAATTGCCAATCCAAACATGCTCTGATTGTGACCAAACTCTGCAAGCATGTGGGGGAGACCCACCCCCACATGCTTGCAAAGTTTGGTCCCCATCGGAGCATGTTTGGGTACGATGGTATGGGGAAGGCCCGGATTTTCCATGGCCTCTTAAGCACCAAGACACTTGAAAAACCCGCACTGGGCGCTAATTGCCAATCCAAACATGCTCCGATGGGGACCAAACTTTGCAAGCATGTGGGGGGGACCCACCCCCACATGCTTGCAAAGTTTGGTCCCCATCGGAGCATGTTTGGGTACGATGGTATGGGGAAGGCCCGGATTTTCCATGGCCTCTTAAGCACCAAGAGACTTAAAAAACCCACACTGGGCGCTAATTGCCAATCCAAACATGCTCTGATTGTGACCAAACTTTGCAAGCATGTGGGGGGGACCCACCCCCACATGCTTGCAAAGTTTGGTCCCCATCGGAGCATGTTTGGGTACGATGGTATGGGGAAGGCCCGGATTTTCCACGGCCTCTTAAGAACCAAGAGACTTGAAAAACCCGCACTGGGCGCTAATTGCCAATCCAAACATGATCTGATTGTGACCAAACTTTGCAAGCATGTGGGGGGGACCCACCCCCACATGCTTGCAAAGTTTGGTCCCCATCGGAGCATGTTTGGGTACGATGGTATGGGGAAGGCCCGGATTTTCCATGGCCTCTTAAGCACCAAGAGACTTGAAGAACCCGCACTGGGCGCTAATTGCCAATCCAAACATGCTCCGATGGGGACCAAACTTTGCAAGCATGTGGGGGGGACCCACCCCCACATGCTTGCAAAGTTTGGTTCCTATCGGAGCATGTTTGGGTACGATGGTATGGGGAAGGCCCGGATTTTCCATGGCCTCTTAAGCACCAAGAGACTTGAAAAACCCGCACTGGGCGCTAATTGCCAATCCAAACATGCTCTGATTGTGACCAAACTTTGCAAGCATGTGGGGGGTACCCACCCCCACATGCTTGCAAAGTTTGGTCCCCATCGGAGCATGTTTGGGTACGATGGTATGAGGAAGGCCCGGATTTTCCATGGCCTCTTAAGAACCAAGAGACTTGAAAAACCCGCACTGGGTGCTAGTTGCCAATCCAAACATGCTCTAATTGTGACCAAACTTTGCAAGCATGTGGGGGTGGGTCCCCTCCCCATTCTTGCAAAGTTTGGTCCCCATTAGAGCATGTTTGGGTACGATGGTATGGGGAAGGCCCAGATTTTCCATGGCCTCTTAAGCACCAAGAGACTTGAAAAACCCGCACTGGGCGCTAATTGCCAATCCAAACTTGCTCTGATTGTGACCAAACTTTGCAAGCATGTGGGGGGGACCCACCCCCACATGCTTGCAAAGTTTGGTCCCCATCGGAGCATGTTTGGGTACGATGGTATGGGGAAGGCCCGGATTTTCCATGGCCTCTTAAGCACCAAGAGACTTGAAAAACCCGCACTGGGCGCCAATTGCCAATCCAAACATGCTCTGATGGGGACCAAACTTTGCAAGCATGTGGGGGGGACCCACCCCCACATGCTTGCAAAGTTTGGTCCCCATCGGAGCATGTTTGGGTACGATGGTATGGGGAAGGCCCGGATTTTCCATGGCCTCTTAAGCACCAAGAGACTTGAAAAACCCACACTGGGCGCCAATTGCCAATCCAAACATGCTCTAATTGTGACCAAACTTTGCAAGCATGTGGGGGTGGGTCCCCTCCCCATGCTTGCAAAGTTTGGTCCCCATCAGAGCATGTTTGGGTACGATGGCATGGAGATTTTCAACAAACAATATGATAGCCAAAGTGTTAAAAAATATAATAAAATCAAGAACATCAACTAAAATGTAATGATACTCAATAATGAGAAAACTCATAATGATATAAACATCAAATAAGTACATCAGAATGAAAATGAGCTACCCCAGCTAGTCTGAGGTTAGTCACTGCCCAAAAATCTAAGTACAATGTAAGTGAGCTAACCCAGCTAGTCTGAGTTTAGTCACTATCAACAGCAACCCAATCAAAATCATCATCTCTAACTGCCGGTCGACGTGCGCGTCGAGGCTTCTGTGCACGTCGAGGAGGCTGTGCCGGCTGCGGGGGTCGTCGAATGTCTACGGGGAGGTCTGCCTCAAAGGCAGGATCGTGAGCTGGTGCCGGTGTACTCGGGAGCTCACGAGTCCCAAAAGCTGCTATGGCCCTCTCTCTCTCTCTACGCCGTGCTAATGCAAGACGCCTCTGTCTGTAAACCCAAAATCTATAATCTGCAATGGTGCGTGTCTGCCACTCTGCTCGTGTAAGCTCCTCTGCTGTAAGGACACGCTACTCATGAGAAGCAGCACTGCTGCTAGCACCATCACCCGCTGTGCCACTAGGGCCAGCACCACCCACACGCTCATATGCTGTCACCTGGCTCTCATGTAGGACTCTCTGGTAAGCGTCGAACTCATGTGAGATCCACTCTATCTCAGGAGGCACCTCAGGCTCCTGGGCTCTATCGTCGAAGGCGTCGAGTCCCAAGTCCATAGCTGATGTAAAGTCGACAGGCCTGCCAATCCTGGCATCTACTCGTACAAGGCCTGGGTGAAGATCATCGATGCCCAATACCCTGTACGTCGCTAGGTCAACGCGTGCACGGCAGGATGGGCATGCTGAGAACCGGACGAGCTCCTGGGTGATGCAAGACAAGTGGAAAATATGTCCACATCCTAGGGCATATCCTCCTGTACTATCAATGTCCTCGATACATAAACAGCAGCACGCATCACGTAGAAAGGGTGGTGCATCCTGCGGGAGAGGTCGTCGAAAAACCTCTGTGAGACAGGCCGTGGATATAACGGTAGGTAAGGCACCGTCACGTCCGATGATCTACGACACTCTCGAACATGCAGCATCAGCTGCTCTGCCCTGTGCTGGGGAATCTGCTCCATAATCTGATGATGCTGTGCCTCAGCTCTGGAGCTCTCTACCTCGGTCCGAGCCTACGCAAAAAAGTAAAGCATTAAAATATTTGATTAGTCTCTCATTAGGTATTACTTAAAGAAATTTATAACTTAGGACCTTAATTATAACTCTTTTACGTGCAAGAGAAACCTACCTGCTGGATGTCGGACTCTCTCAGATGCTGTGCCTCTGGAGTAGCTGCCTCTGCCATCTGTAATGCAGCTCGGAGGCGGTCAATCTCTGCTCTCGCCTCTACCAACTCTCCTGAGTGAGCCTCTGAGTGGTAGGTGTGGGGACCTGCGTGACACAATCAACCATGCTGCTCATGTAAAAATATAGAAAAGTACATATAAACATGAAGATAAATGACCAAAAAAACTTAAGACGTAATATATATGTAAATACCTCCACATCTGTCGTCGGTATAGATCGTGAGAATAGGCGCACCACGTGCTGGATGCTCTCCGTGGTACTTCGTACGTCAATGCCGACCTGCGTGCCAAGAGCCTCTACTGTCGACAATGGCACAAATGAAGGATCTGTGGTAGGTGCTACACGAAGGGCTGGTGGAGGCCGCCTACCCTGGTCCTGGAGACGGCCTCGGCCAGCACCACCACCCGGACGATGGCTGGTGTAATCGACCTCCTCCCCTAAGACAAACTCCGCATATAACTGCTTTGCGAAGTATATGGGAATCTGGCGGTTGTTCGGCATCCTCCCATATGCGGCAACATATCGACTATAGATATGTGCCGCCATACGAGGATGCGAACACCGCGAAATAGTGAGGGGCTTGCCCGCCCTGGGCCTCATCCCACGACTATCGAGGAAAAGATCTAAGAAAGCCGCATCCCTAATAGGAGCAAGATCACAGACCTGACGATATGTCAGGCCATGTGACACAGGAGCAGCGCGATGGTGGGCTATCCACTCATCTACATAAACAATATCGTGAAGGCTACGAAGGGACGCAAGCATCGCCTCCAAGTCTGCCACGATATGTAATGTAGACGGAGTGTCTCTAGCACTCCTACGGATAGCCGCTAACTCGCGGTCTATCTCCGTGATGAGGTCCGCAATAGATGAGCGGCCCTCCTCGTGGCCCTCCATGCTAAAACCTAAGCCAAATGTGAAGGGTCCAATGTGAAGGGTCTAATGTGAAGGGTCTAATGCTTAGTGCTAAGTAGCACTAATGAAGCTAAAAACAAAGCTAATGGGCTCACTAATACTAATCCAAATCAAGAGAGCAAGAGAGTGAAAACGACTTGTGAAAATGAGGCAAAAAAAAAAGTTTTCCGGTTTTATAACCTCGATCGAGGTTCGGTAACATCATGCAATTTAGGGTTTGCAAGATTAACGCTCTGGATATTAGGGTTAGTGCAACATACGACCAAGATACACACCTAATTCTAGGGTTGGGGAAGGATCGACGGTTGAGATTTGATATTACTATCTCGTTCGAGGTAAATGGACGGCCACGATTTAAAGGCATTACCACGACAAGGTATCTCGACGGTCAAGATTCATTATATACCTCGATCGAGATATTTAAACGGTCGAGATCGCATCTTCCAGTGTATGTGAATGGACGGTATAGATTGCGTTTCAGTATCTCGATCGAGATAATTGGACGGTGGATATTGCATCTACGTATCTCGATCGAGATATTCGGACGGTGCAGATTGAATCTCTGTATCTCGATCGAGATATTTGGACGGCTGAGATTTGAACTCAGTATCTCGATCGAGATATGGGGACGGTGGAGATTGTATCCGATTACCTCGAACAATGAATGGTCGCGATTGGATGTACATTTCTCGTTCGAGATACGTGGACAATGGAGATGTGCTAGTCAAATATGCCTACGGGGATACAGCGTGGCCCTGATGTGGATCCGAGTGGCATAGATATCTCGATTGAGATATTGTGGTGGCGGTGACATGTATTGGTGACATGGATGACGCCTGGAAACCCGGACCTGCTAGCGTGGCATTAGTTGGCATCTCGATCGAGATATGTCGATTTAGGCTCGGGAGGCACGTGTCGTCTTTTGATTCGCGGCACTATCACGATCGAGGTACTCTGCCCGAGATGCATGGATGTCCCAATTTTAGAGAGAGTGAACGAAAGTGAGTACCCTCATCTTGCAACCACCCGCCAAACGATCAACATCAATATCCATTTGATCAATTTGTAAGGCTATTTGTAAGGCTACGATTAAATTTATTCCACTATCGATATTCTGTCCATTGATAATGGTATCGATGTCCTGATCATCCTCATCAACATCACCATCATCCTCAATGGTAGGGTCATTCTCATGATCATGAGAAATGGCACGCTCATCCTCATTATCATGATCATCTCTTATTGCTTGATCATCGATCACAACATCTTCATTGGCATGTTCGACATCATCTTCATTGCGGCTTGTTACATCCTCCATATGCTCCATATCAATGAATGTATTATACATCACTTTGGAACGTGGTGCAATAGGGATGACGTACCACCATTTAATGTCATGCACCATTGGCAGATAGATAACCTACTCAAATACACATACTGCAGTAATTAATTAGCATATCAAAAGTCAAGGGATACGCGAGCTTAGATATATATGTACATGAAACATATTAGTAAGAAAATGCATACCTGCTCACATTGTTGTGGCAATACGAGCCTATCTTTCTTTGTTTGCCAAAACTTTGTAGAGTCAATAGTTACATAGCCACTTGCATGGCGTTTTATCGTTGCATTAGGCCCTTTTTCCACCACGTTCATTTTCCATTTGACATCCAAAACATACACAAAGAAGCGACGAATGTCAAGCCTAAATATGTCTTGGATTGTGCCACAATAATCATGCATTTTTCCATTAGCTCCATTAGCTCCCTCAAAGCTACTAATGACACCGCAATCTTGTGTATTCCTCTTTTCATCAATTCTTTGTGTTCGAAAATGCTTGCCTTCACACCATATAGCATTGAACATAGTGCACTGGACCAAAATAGAAGCAATATTTGTGTAAGCAATGTGAATAAATATTAAAAGTAAATCACTTACAACTAATGCAAAACATTAGTTCTATGTACCTTTAACATGCATCCTCGTTGCATACTCCCATTCTTCCGCCGTGATATGCAACCCCTCGTCGCTCTCTGCTCTCTCCATTTCCTCATGCAACCAATCAACATGGATTTCATTCGGAAGTGTTGCTAGATGCTTAGGGTACGCCTTACGAGAGCCATGTTTCCTTCGAAAGAGAGCTCTTTCTGCTTGCCTTTTTGTCTTTGCATCCTCATATCTTGTAACCCATCTACTCATCACATCACTATTAAGGATGCAAGTGAAATTGAGATCATCAATGAATGTTCTGTCAATTACTTTACTCTGTCCTTTTCCTTGAGACACAATAGAGGTCATCCTCAAGTCCAAACTGCATCAGTTAGTGGGAGGTTCACACCATCACAGGCTACTTACATACGCTCCGCCTGTATGAACATGATGCTTCTATTTTCATCTCTTATAGTTGTGCACAATAATGTAGGTGACCAAGTATACTTCTAATAAATCCTATAACCAAGGGTGGTTTTTGGCTAACCTTGAATTTTTGGCTACATTTTCCCATAAGGTGTCTTCTCTTGCCATGAACATAATCATGTGTCATTCTAGATGTTGAGCTCTAATTGTATATGGCACCCATGGTTTCTTGGATATATCCTTATCGAGATGGCACGTTGATTGATGAAGTGATCTCCAATAATTATTTGCACGTGAGCTTTGGCTTCAACAAACGATTAACTATATAGATGATATCTTCATGTTAATAGAACATTCTATAATAGATGCACAACATTGAGAGGACTTGGAACTATCTCCTTGGGGGTCGAGAGGGTTATTGGGAGAGTCCAATGTGGATGAGAATCAAAACATTTATTGACATTATGGGTACGTGAGTTAACATTGGGGGGGTGAGAAGGTAATAATCTAGTGATTAGAGGATAGTGACATGGTATGTTAAACCCAACATATATGCCAAAGAAGAGAAACTTTCAAGGTGAGCAATAAACAATATTCACATATATGTTGTAACTTTCCTTTCTTCCATTCACGAGTCTTTGGCACATTGTAGAAACAAAGGCAGTAGCTTTGCTGTGGATTAGAGCTTAGAAAAGAGAATACACAATCCAACAATAGTTGCAACTTGCAGATTTATGAAGCTGATCATGGTATGTGGAAATAATGAGACATTACGTTGTGACATGAACTTTACCGCCGGGGGGGTGGCGGGGTGGGGGGGTCACTAATAAATATGTAAGGTAGCACGTGAGTTCAATAGAAGGGGTTTTTTTCTCTTGTGGAGTTATAGAAAATTTACATACATAAGGGGATTTTAACTGAAATGGTGAAAATCTCGGTACCAAAGGGGTACTTTTATTGTAAAAAGTGTTATAGAAGTAGTGTTTTTAAAATGAAAAAATTTGTAAAAGTAGGGGTTTTTTTAATACCCCTTGAATGCACGTGCTACATAGGGGGTTAATAGAGTGACTCCCCCCTCCCTCCGAGCACATGAACAACAACGTAGATTTACGAAGTTGATCCTTTACATGATAATAATGAGGTATTATGTTGTGACATGAACATAGGCCCAATGGATGGGGTGAATGATGCATGGCTAGGCTAAGCCAACATCGCCTGATGATTGTTGCAAATTAGCCATCGAATTGGAGGATAACATGCTTGGGTTACCACAAACTAATTATGCTAAATCTTTCACCTATGATAGGTATGTCACATTTGTGAGCCAAACAAGCATGACAACTTGGGAAAGACGATGACCTTAGATGAGTTAATCAGTGTGCTTCGAGATAAGATAAAGCTAAAGGACGTGAAGGATATACCCATGAACCAACATCTATATCCCCAATGTGAGTTGGTATGGTGCTAAATA
Source organism: Cibotium barometz (assembly GCF_041138505.1). Classification (NCBI taxonomy): domain Eukaryota; kingdom Viridiplantae; phylum Streptophyta; class Polypodiopsida; order Cyatheales; family Cibotiaceae; genus Cibotium; species Cibotium barometz. Next base: position 4,740,570 of record NC_141074.1, read on the forward strand.
TGTCGACAAAATCACACGAGAATTAAGTGTCCTCAATTGATGCCTCACCCATTGATGTATTGCATGCATTGTATGCAACTTGGGAACCATGATACAAGTATGTGTAGGTACCCACATCAGAAAAAACAACTACATGTATCTCAAGTACCTTAGTTTCCTTCTACACGACAATACTTAGCTTTACCTACACAACTTGGGCAAGGGTATGCTCTAGGGAAAAATTTATCATATGTGCAAAACTAGGAAAGGACAATGTATAGAGTACCCAAAGTGCCTATACTGCCACCTGTCCTACCACCACAACCAGCAGAACCTCACATAATGTCAATTAAACATATGATCATTCAAGAGTTGCCATAAAAAAGAAAATATGCACAGGAATGTTGGCAAAGCATAGGGGAGTTAAATGACATTTGGGAGGTAGCCCCTGAGTTTTTTTAAATGCAAGGGAAAACACTAGTGCCAATGTTCCAGACTACAATGAAATGGAAGGGCAAGGAAATTAATGCTATATAAGGAGATCCCCACAACTACAATGCTATCACTACGAATGACCTCACCATGTGGCTGAGTGCCCTCACAAAGTCAATGTAATTGTGAAATCCCTATCCCCCACTGCACAACGGCGGATTCGGGTGCTAGCAGCGGAAGTAGTACATCTGCGCGGACAGGGTCCCATACACGGGCCTTGCCCACGGATATCCGGACAAGAGACTAATCCGTCGATTTTTCCAAAACCAAACCCGGAAAAACTTCCTTTACCCGGAAAGCACGGGTGATTCCACCAGGATAACTCTTTACTCTAACGTAATCAAAACTATTACTGATCAAGCTGATCCGACTGTACCTATAAAGATACTCGATCAGATCAAGGAAGAAACTTGCACTTGGATCATTGGGATCAACGCTTTTTTTCCCATCAAGAGGCACAGCCGTTGATTCCTATCCATAGAACAATTACTATCCGGGATTTACTTTATCTATCGTAGTAACAGGATTTGAGTCTCGATTTACGGATCCATCAGTCCACCTAACCCCATCCCAGTCCCATGGGTTAGCCAACCGCCCAACCACTGTAGTGATGGAATCCAATTAGGAAGTTGGTTAGGTTTTGTCCCGGGTACCAGGGAAAAGAGTTCCCAGGCCCCCTAGCCGGAATTTCATACAAACATAAAACTAGTCACACCACTTACACACCCAATATGAAATTGCCTTTTTCTCATGCATCAACTAACTTTAAAATAATTCTTTAAGGAAACCATTATGTCACTAATGACAATCCCCAAAATCTCCGGTTGAATCCATATTTCCAATCATACATTCATCGGTGCACTTATGGCATCATTGGCAACCCGAACGCTCACCACCTATTCACTCAGGGGCCTTTTCAATAGTTCCTAGCTCATAGTACCCGACAATATTTTCATATATAAAAATCAAGATAGAATCCTCGTTGAAGATCAGCAAGATCAATCAACAGATCCATATAAGAGAGCCATGGACTCATCCGTTGAGCCAGCAAGGTCAATCAACCAGATCCATGCCCGGTTTCAGAAAACAACTCTTACTCCTTGTTCCAATATCTTCTACGATGCACGTCGGCGACCCAGAGCCCGAGCACCGTATGGTCAGCACCCTCCAGGATCCTTCGCAGGTGACCTAGCGCTTCACTCATAGGCCGCTTCCTTGGTCCCTCATCCACCATACTGGAAGCTCACCATTTAAATCGAACCAAGGCTGGTCAAGACCTCGGTCGACCTTGCTACGCGAGACGTCCTCCATTGACTCTCCGTCAACAGTTGCAACTTTATCAGTTAGGTCTCCATGACCTTAATCCACAAGACGGTCAAAATGCTTCCCCAGCATTCTTAACATAAAACAGTCATTTACAAACAGGACACAAAATACAGCTTCTATATCGAACTCTCTTCTTTCCACAATATCCCTCCTCAATCCACATTACTTATTCCTCATTCCATTCATATGTGTACTCATTCTCATCCATTCACTCATATTGACGACACATTATTTCACATACACATTCACATTCATTATTCTACATACACATCCATGTTCGTACCTCCACATCATACATCTAATCCATTCATATATGTACTCATTCTCATCCATTCACTCATATTGACGACACATTATTTCACATACACATTCACATTCATTATTCTACATACACATCCATGTTCGTACCTCCACATCATACATCTAATCCCATATCTGCATTCATACATACACATCCTTATCCACATCCATACATCCACATCCACATCCATACATACACATCCACATCCACATCCACATTCACATCCATACATACACTTCCACATTCATACATCCACATCCACATCTACATTCATACATCCACATTCACATCCACATTCATTTCCATACATACACATCCACATTCATACATCCATACATACACATCCACATCATACATCCACATCCACATCCACATTCACATCCACATTCACATTCACATTCATACATACACATCCACATTCACATCACATCCATACATACACATCCACATTCATACATCCACATCCACATCTACATTCATACATCCACATCCATATCCGCATTCACATCCATACATACACATCCACATCCATACATCCATACATACACATCCACATCATACATCCACATCCACATCCATACATCCACATCTCATCCATACATCCATATCTCCTTGGAACATCCACATCCACATTCACATCCATTCTTGCCCTATCACGACCCATATACATCTTATCCCATCAGATACACTTCTTACCTCATCCCATACACATCTTATCACATCCTAACTCATCTTAGCACATCTTATCACATCTCATACACCTCTTATCACATCCTATCACATCTCATACACATCTTATCACATCCTATCACTTTTCATATGCATCTTATCACATCCTATCACTTCTCATACGCATCTTATCACATTCTAATATCTATTTATAGGATACAAGAGAATTCTTATATTTGATATAAGATTTTTTTACGCATCTATTTATGCATAAATTCCATTTTAAGGAGAATAACACTTTCGAAATAAAAATCAATCTTTTATGCATCTTCCTATGCATAAATTCAATTTAAATGAGAATGACACTTTTGAATTAAAAATCAATTCTTTAATGCATCTTCCTATGCATAAAATCAAAATAGATGAAAATAAATTTTTTGAACTAAAATAGATTTCTTTATGCATCTTTCTATGCATAGATCCAATTTAGTAGGAATTACACTTTTAGAATAAAAGAATTTCTCTTATGCATCTAATTTATGCATAAAATCCAATTATGATGAAAATCACACTTTTAGAATAAAAAAATATCTTTTATGCACCCATTTATGCATAAAAATCAAATATGATAAAAGTAACACTTTTATATTAAAATAATAATCTTTTATGCATACCTCTATGCATGAAATCCAAATATGATAAAAGTAACACTTTTACATTAAAATAATAATATTTTATGCATATCTCTATGCATGAAATCCAAATATGATAAAAGTAACACTTTTACATTAAAATAATAATCTTTTATGCATACCTCTATGCATGAAATTCAATTATGATAAAAATAACACTTTTACATTAAAATAATAATGTTTTATGCATACCTCTATGCATGAAATCCAATATGATAAAAGTAACACTCTTATATTAAAATAATAATCTTTTATGCATACCTCTATGCATGAAATCCAAATATGATAAAAGTAATACTTTTATATTAAAATAATAATCTTTTATGCATACCTCTATGCATGAAATCCAAATATGATAAAAGTAACTCTTTTACATTAAAATAATAATCTTTTATATATATCTCTATACATGAAATCCAAATATGATAAAAGTAACACTTTTACATTAAAATAATAATCTTTCATGCATACCTCTATGCATGAAATTTAATTATGATAAAAATAACACTTTTATATTAAAATAATAATCTTTAATGCATACCTCTATGCATAAAATCAAATATGATAAAAGTAACACTTTTATATTAAAATAATAATCTTTTATGCATACCTCTATGCATGAAATCCAAATATGATAAAAGCAACACTTTTATATTAAAATATTAATCTTTTATGTATACCTCTATGCAGGCATGAAATCCAAATATGATAAAAGTAACACTTTTATATTAAAATAATTATCTGTTATGTATACCTCTATGTATGAAATCCAAATATGATAAAAGTAACACTTTTATATTAAAATAATAATCTTTTATGCATACCTCTATGCATGAAAATCAATATGATAAAAGTAATATTTTTATATTAAAATAATAATCTTTTATACATATCTCTATGCATGAAAATCAAATATGATAAAAGTAACACTTTTATATTAAAATAATAATCTTTTATGCATACCTCTATGCATGAAATTCAATTATGATAAAAATAACACTTTTATATTAAAATAATAATCTTTTATGCATATAATCAAAATGCATCTTTTATGCATGAAAATGATACTTTAGAATATAGAAACCGTAAGGATTACTCTTTTAGGATAATAAAAGATGAATTTTTCTCACTAATTTCTAAAAATTTCACCATAACCTCCTTTGTATGGCTGACCATTTTTTAAATTTTTTAAGTCTTTAAGAATAATTAAAAGTGCACCAAGAGTATTGAAATTATCCTAAAGTAAATATTTTTTCATTTAATTAAGATAAACATTATAAAAACTTGACATTAATCATCATTAACCATTCACCTAGGATAGAGAATGGTTGGTTTTGCTAGAGAAGAGAGGGAAATGCCTTTTTGTAATGAGGCATAACATTTTTAGAGAAGACATAAAGCATAAAAACCATTTAAAACCATAAAAATAAGTTTTAAAAAATAGAAGAATCACCAAGTTACTCATGACTTTGATAGCTTTCCTTTGGCTTGATGGTTTGAGGGTTCAACTCTTGTTTGGACAAGAGTGGCCACCAATCTTTGGAAGAGAAAAATGTCAAAAACTAGTGAATTATTAATAAATTCACAGTTCTTGGCTTGGGAGGAGTAGAGTAACAGTGCATAAAACATTATTGAGTTTCAACAAAGGGGAAGGCCTCTATTTATAGGAAAAAGTGAGCTCCTAACCAAACAAACGGATTCTAGAGTTTTCTAATTCAGTTTGGTCAATTTTTGACCATTTTTAGGTCAGTTGAGCTAACTTTTTGTAACTAGACTTGAAGTAGGAGAGAGGAGAGATGAAATATCTCAATTTTTGAAGATTTAAAACTCAATTGCACATGTGAAGTAGGTGCCTCATTCATGAGGGAGAAATCCCCATGAAGAGGTGTCAAAAATGCATCATTACTTCTAAATATCTCCCCTTTTTAACTATTAGCCTTGTCCTTATTCAACTCTTCATCTTATGTGAGTATTTACTTCTAAATATCTTCTCTTTTTAACTATTAGCCTTGTCCTTATTCAACTCTTCATCTTATGTGAGCATTTACTCATTTTTGGATACCTAAAATATCTCATATTTTTTATATTACTCATAGTTTCTTACTAATAAACCTTGTACATAGTCAACTCTTCATCTTATGTGAGCATTTACTCATTTTTGGGTATCTTCTTTTACAAATTGGATTTATCTCCTCCCCACACATGGATTGATCCTATTGGCCCACAGGAATGTTAATTGGACCATAATCCAAATTTTTTTGAAAATCTAGACCCTTAGGCTAAGGTCCTTTATACCCATTTCCAATTAATTCCAATTGCACATTGGAAAGTTCTTTTTGAATTTCTGTTTCGGGGGAATCCATTTTAATAAGATGAGAAATTTTTCTATCTAAAAATATTCAAAATCTGAATATTCTCTCTATAGAATATTTTCTCTCTCTATGTCAAAATAGGCAGAGAAGATCTTTTATATTTCTGAAGAGGGAATTGATTATAGGGGGAAGATGCTGGACATCTTGAGAGGCTGGGGAGGAATCTTACAGTAATAAACTCACAAAATACTCAAGTCAGTACACACCTAAGATTGAGTTGTGTAAAATGTAGATTTGACCATCTAATCAAGGAATCTCCTTATAGAGGATTTAGAGAGTCTTCACCAACAACCACTAATCCAACCACGGGACTCCAAATGATTGGGGTGCAATCAAGGCCTGTGGGGTTCACCTAAAAATATATAAGTATACCATGTGAGTTCAAATGAAGGGGTTACAATAGGTAAATTTAAAAAATACAGTTACATAAGGGGTTTTTTTAATCACATTTGAAAAAAAAAATCGTAAGTCCATAAAGAAAAGGGATTCATTTTACTCATGAAAAATTCAGATACCCCTTGAACGCATGTGATAATGTGCACGTAAAATACCACTGCCATTTCTGATCATAAATAATCATCACGCGCCATGTGTCAATAAATTTGTGTGAGTACGACGCTCTTCTTTTGTCCCCAATGGTTGTCTTTGGCCAGTTTGAAACCTTCGTTCTGAACATAAGAAAACTAACTACTTCTAAACTCATCTTGATGTTTCACACATAAGAAATTTATTCATGTATAAAAAAGCTTTGTCAAAAAATCACTACTTCTATACTCACTAAGTTCTTTTATGTGTGTAAGCGAGTGTTTGGCTTTTAATTATTACTTTGTGATAACTTTCTCACTTTCATATAATGTACATATATTAAATGTAATCTCACATGTATTATTTTTTTGGAAAGTATATATTATATTATAAAAGGGCTATTACATCATGGCCATCCTTTCATCTCTCAATGGATTGAATACTGTGCAGTTTGTCTGGTTTTGAAATCATCAGATGTATATCGGTAACTTTTGAAGATCGAAGGAATCTCACATATATTATTATTCAAAGTATGAATGAGCTTTTTTAACTCATTATTTTCTAAAGTTATTGCTCAGGTGTCAATCAGGCTCAAAGAGTGGGTACCTACACATACTTGTATCATGGTTCCCAAGTTGCATACAATGCATGCAGTACATCAATGGGTGAGGCATCAATTAAGGACACTTAATTCTCGTGTGATTTTTTCGACATATTTAGCACCATACCAACTCTCATTGGGGATATAGATGCTGGTTCATGGGCATATCCTTCAGCTCCTTTAGCTTTATCTTATCTAGAAGCACACTGCTTAACTCATCTAAGGTCATCGTCTTTCCCAGGTTGTAATGCTTGTTTGGCTCACAAATGCGACATACCTATGATTTAGGATAATTAGGTTATGGTAACTCAAGCATGTTATCCTCTGATTCGATGGCTAATTTGCAACAATCATCAAGTGATGTTGGCTTAGCCAACAATTAGCCATGCATCATTCACCTTATCCATTGGGCCTATGTTCATGTCGCAACATAATACCTCATTATTATCACGTAAAGGATTAACTTCATAAATCTACATTGTTGTTCATGTCCTCGGAGGGGGGGGGAGTTACTCTATTAACCCCCTATGTAGTACATGCATTCAAGGGTTATTAAAAAAACCCCCCCTACTTTTACGGATTTTTTAATTTTAAAAACACTCCTTCTATAACACTTTTTACAATAAAAGTACCCGTTTGGTACCAAGATTTTCACCATTTTAGTTAAAATTCCATTATATATGTAAACTTTCTATAACTCCACAAGAGAAAAAAAACCCTGCTATTGAACTTACGTGCTAACCTTACATATTTTTTAGTGAACCCCCCTCCCCGGTGTTCATGTCACAACATAATGTCTCATTATTTCCACATACCATGATCAGCTTCCATTAAAGAGGGAAAGGAAGGGTGATAAGGGCCTTGACAAACTCTTTCCTTGGTAAGATATTATTTAAAGGTTGTCACATGGGGCATAGTCACATGATCCTTAACCCTAAACCCTATGTGAATCTCTAAGTAGCATATCACATTAACCATTTACCCTAGGGTGCCAAATGGGCATTAACTTCCATGCTAGTACTGACAACCTCTTTTTTGATGGGCCTTGAGCATGTGATCTCAAGTTCAAAGGAGAACTTGTCAAGTCCCATGTAGTTAATGGCTATGCTGGTTATGCTTCCAAAAGAACCGATGGCACCATCTAGTTTAGGGTAATGTCTTATGCTCATGGGCACAAGACTTTGTAAACCCTCTTTACAAGATATATAATGTTGTATGTACCAACTAGTCACTTATTAGACTATTGATCAACTGCTCGGCAAAGAACAGTTGGAGGGACCCTACTTTGTGGTATAAACATGGAGTTATGCTAACCATATCCTTTCATAAACCCTAGATTATCTTGCAACTTTGTTAGAATATACACCAAAATATAATGTAAAGTGATATTGGGGCTAAGGGCAGAGGATGTCCATTTTCCAAGAAAAAACCTCTCAGCGTCCTAGAATGGGGAAAAAAGTAAATTCATGCAAAAGCCACAAGAAAAAATAATATAGGGCTGATAAACAAGCTATGCATTGTGGTGAGAATAAAGTGTCTTTGTCTATTGAGAGTCTCAACACGTACAAGGGGTCAATCTAAAGGTGCCATGGGGATGCCCTATAGATGTCAGCATATTTGTATATGGCAAGGAATGGCACCCTTTAGGCCAGATAGCAAAGTTGTCCACTAGACCCTAGCCACCATCAGTGTCCACATGGATCTCCTCATAACTTCCCCTTGACTCTATCATCATCCTTTGTGGTCTTTCTTACTTTCCCTTTACTAGGTGACTTTGCTTTTTCATTGTTTATCCCCACAATGTGTCCTTTTAGCCTTGACAGTTCACCCTTAGAATATTTGATTAATATACTCATCCATCTTCTATAGAAATTATTTGGCTAAGTAATTATATGGATATCACTTCCGCGGGCTTTTCGCAATGGGCTGAGGGTGTTGGAGAGGTGATCTCCTTCTAGATCCCTCGCTCCAACAAGTGCCCACGCCTGCATGGAGCGATGGATGGATTTCACTTGAAGAGACCAAGGTATTCTTTAGGCCTTTCAATGCAGTCCAAGGTAGGGTTACAAATTCAAACGATGTGGTCCTACCACAAGTTGAAGAAACATGGGGTGAGTGCTGAAATTTCAAGCTTTTAGTGGACTCCAAAGGCCAAACCAAACTTTAAAGACTTTCGAAAGGACTTCCATGTCAAGTTCTACGACTTTGTAGGCCTTGAATTTTGAATTCCAAGGAAGGATGGTTGAGGAATGTTTCACGACAAAATAGCCCCATATTATTATTATGATGAATTGTCATATAATGTGTTTATTAGCGATGAATTGTGTAATAGAGTGCATGTCTAGGTCAATGTTCCAAGTTGGGTGTTGAAAATACGTTACGATTGAAAAAGAGAGACGTCATAGAAAATAGCCCCATATTATTATATTATATTACGGATGAATTGTGTAATAGAGTGCATGTGTTTCTCTAATAAACCATCTTTTACGTCTAGGTCAATGTTCCAAGTTGGGTGTTGAAAATACCTTAAGATTGAAAAAGAGAGTCGTACTCATAGAAAATTGTGGCAATAGCTCGGAAATGCTTACAAACGCAACACAATAGCTGCTCCGCCAAGAGGTGTATATATTCCGCAACTGATCAACCGTCGAAGGCAGACGCAGTTGTAGTTGACGAGCGTGAGAGAGAGAGAGAGAGAGAGAGAAGAGAGTGTGTGTGTGTGTGTAAAATAGAGATCAGAGAGACACTAGTCTCCAGAGGGCACTATATAAGAAGCATCAAATCCACTAGTATATAGGAGAGGATGGCACACTACGCTGCTTCGGCTAGCTTGCAACTCTTGCTTCTTCAACCGTCTGGCAGGACGAGACTAGAGCTTCCTCCGTACCCAACATCCATGACGAGATTAGGCACGAGATCGTGTGCGGAGATGGACGTGTTTAAGCAGCTGCTGAAGCGCCAGTGCGCTCCTTCGAACCTCCACAGTACATTACCTCGTACAACCAGGCGCGACGCAATCTCAGCGCCGCCATTTAATGGGACGTTGCTGCCGCAGCAGTACAGAGAATGTAAGCGAGCTGTCGCTGTTTTTACGTGTCGAATACATTTGCTTATCGTAATTGGCTGCAGCAGCTGCGCCCGGGCAGGACGAGGAAGCTGCAACCAAAGATCGATTGAGGGTGCTAACTACGTGGGCAAGCCCATTCGGCATGCGCGTGTTAGTAGCGCTGCACGAAAAGGGGCTGGAATTCGAGTATGTGGAGGAGGTGCTGAGGAGCTTCAGCCCTGAGGTGATCACATCGAACCCCGTCCACAAGAAGATACCGCTCTTGATCCACAACGGCAAGGCCTTGGCCGAGTCTCGTATCATCGTAGAGTACATTGACGAGCAATGGCCAGCCTCCCATCCTGGTACGAGAGGCGATCTCATGCCGGCCTCAGCGTGGGATCGCGCGCAGGCTCGATTTTGGTCCGACTTTGTGGACACTCAGGTGAATGATCAATATTTTGGCTGCCTGCTATCAATATGATGTGTGCGAGTACGAGTATGAATATATTATATATCTGTGTAGTGCTGCAGCAGCGGCTGCGTTGTGTAATTATATATCTGTGTAGTGCTGCAGCAGCTGCTGCGTTGTTGCCGTGACACGCATCGCTGATCTGATCATAAACGCATGATGATGACACAGTTTTGCCCGGACGCCCACGACATCCTGGTGACCGATGAGAAGCAGCGCATAGCAATCGACAAGACCATCCGGCTCTTGTTTCACATAGAAAATGGCCCATGATGCAGGAGCACGGGGGCAGGGGCATCTTTTCCACGGCGATCACATGGGCCTCATGGATATCACGTTCGTGGGTTTTCTGCAGTGGCTGAGGGTGTTGGAGGTGATCTCCACCTTCAAGATCCCTGGCCCCAACAAGTGCCCATGCCTCCATGCACAAGAGCTCAGCGTAAAGAAGACCATTCCGAAGCTGCAGCCGCTCGTGGAACGTGCCCGGGCAAGCCGTTGTCGCCGGGACTTCGCAGACTGGAACACCAACTACATGTAATTGTGTAATCAAATCCTCTTCTAAACCCTTTCTTTGAGCCTGATTGACACCACCTGAGCAATAACTTTAGAAAATAATGAGTTAAAAAAGCTCATTCATACTTTGAATAATAATATATGTGAGATTCCTTTGATCTTCAAAAGTTACCCATATACATCTGATGATTTCAAAACCAGACAAACTGCACAATATTCAATCCATTGAGAGATGAAAGGATGGCCATGATATAATAGCCCTTTTATAATATAATATATACTTTCCAAAAAAATAATACATGTGAGATTACATTTAATATATGTACATTATGTGAAAGTGAGGAAGTTATCATAAAGTAATAATTAAAAGTCAAACACTCGCTCACACACATTAAAGAACTTAGTCCAATAAATTCACAATAATCTTTGGCATGTACAAAATTACAAGTAAAGGTTATCACTTGCTCATTAAGAATGTCCTCTCTCCAAGCTTTTCACAGGTGGTAAAGTTGATGATTCTCTCCAAGCTAAGTATTGCCGTGTAGAAGGAAGCTAAGGTACTTGATATACTTGTAGTTGTTTTTTCTGATATGGATACCTACACATACTTGTATCATGGTTCCCAAGTTGCATACAATGCATGTAGTACATCAATGGGTGAGGCATCAATTGAGGACACTTAATTCTCGTGTGATTTTGTCGACATATTTACCACCATACCAACTCTCATTAGGGATATGGATGTTGGTTCATGGGCATATCCTTCACCTCCTTTAGCTTTATCTTATCTAGAAGCACACTACTTAACTCATCTAGGGTCATTGTCTTCCCCAAGTTGTCATGCTTGTTTGGCTCACAAATGTGACATACCTATCATAGGTGAAAGATTTAGCATAATTAGGTTGTGGTAACTCAAGCATGTTATCCTCCAATTCGATGGCTAATTTGCAACAATCATCAAGCGATGTTGGCTTAGCCAACAATTAGCCATGCATCATTCACCCCATCCATTGGGCCTATGTTCATGTCGCAACATAATACCTCATTATTATCACGTAAAGGATCAACTTCATAATTCTACGTTGTTGTTCATGTCCTCGGAGGGGGGAGGGAGTCACTCTATTAACCCCCTATGTAGCACATGCATTCAAGGGGTATTAAAAAAATCCCCTACTTTTACAGATTTCTTATTTTTAAAAACACTTCTTCTATAACACTTTTTACAATAAAAGTACCCCTTTGGTACCAAGATTTTCACGATTTTAGTTAAAATCCCCTTATGTATGTAATTTTTCTATAACTCCACAAGAGAAAAAAACCCCTTCTATTGAACTCACGTGCTACCTTACATATTTTTTAGTGACCCCCTCCCCCCTCCCCCCGGTGGAGTTCATGTCACAACATAATGTCTCATTATTTCCACATACCATGATTAGCTTCATAAATATGCAAGTTGCAACTATTGTTGGATTGTGTATTCTCTTTTCTAAGCTCTAATCCATAACAAAAGCTACTACCTTTGTTTCTACAATGTGCCAAAGACTCATGAATGGAAGAAAGGAAAGCTACAACATATATGTGAATATTGTTTATTTCTCACCTTGAAACTTTGTCTTCTTTGGCATATATGTTGGGTTTAACATACCACGTCACTATCCTCTAATCACTAGATTATTACCTTCTCACCCCCCCAATGTTAACTCACCTACCCATAGTGTCAATAAATTTTTTGATTCTCATCCACATTGGACTCTCCCCAATAACCCTCTCTCGACCCCCAAGGAGATAGTGCAAAGTCCTCTCAATGTTGTGCATCCATTATAGAATGTTCTATTAACATGAAGATATCATCTATATAGTTAATCCTTCATTGAAGCCAAAGCTCATGTGCAAATAATTATTGGAGATCACTTCATCAATCAACGTGCCATCTCGATAAGGATATACCCAAGAAACCATGGATGCCATATACAATTAGAGCTCAACATCTAGAATGACACACGATGATGTTCATGGCAAGAGAAGACACCTTATGGGAAAATTTAGCCAAACATTCAAGGTTAGCCAACAACCACCCTTGGTTATAGGATTTATTAGAAGTATACTTGGTCACCTACATTATTGTGCACAACTATAAGAGATGAAAGTAGAAGCATCATGTTCATACAAGAGGAGCGTATGTAAGTAGCCTATGATGGTGTGAACCTCCCACTAACTGATGCAGCCTACATGGCGTATCTAGTTCTTATGTATATAATAATATGCAAGAATATATGTGCATGAGATCCCATTCTCAAAATCATCCATTTAAGCCAAATATATACAGCTAAGACTAGGAAATTTGGAGCCAAATATATAGAGCCAAGAGTAGGAAAGTTGGAAAGACTTCAAGTAGATGTGGATTGCCAAAGAAGTTGTGAATCAAAAGGATAGATGTATTTTGTTTACGTTAGCACCATGCACATGTGCGAGATAACTTGAGAGTAACCTTTTTCGTACAACATACCAAATTAGATATTAGTGTATACATATGATCATTATCATATATATAGCATCTATTGGCAGTGTATACAATGGATTAGGATTTCACATCTCTTATCTCTCTCTTGTCTACTATTGTGTACTTTCACGTCTCCTCTCTCTAACACCATATTGGGGAATATGGAAATTTCTCATAAGTTTGGGACATGTGGTCAAAACTTTGGATTTGCCATAACTTGAACACCATTTGTCCAAATTGTGCGCTATAAAGCTCAATAGATCCCATTTTTCAAGCACTTTCCAATGATAGGTCACATGATAGGGTTTTGAAAAACTTATAGACATGTTTACCGAGTCCCTCCTTTTTAGTATTACAAAAATGGGACTTTGGAGATTCCCAAACTCACGAATATGGTGTTCTCTTGTTAGTAGTATGTTTTGCATGAATATCTATGTACTTAGCATTAAATTAAAACTAACTTCCACATTACATGTAACATCAGGGTAACTATAGAGATCTTTAGTAAAGCATTGGAGGAAGAGGGACTCGTCAACCACCATAAGAAGCAAGCATTTTCATAAGAAAAGGGATCTATAATAACTTGGGCATATGTATGGGTAAATTGGAATACTATGGAAAGAATATCGATACACTAATTAAAATAACAACCATGTAAAACGGGGCATGGGTCCACACTAGGGGCTACCGAAGCCCATGGTAAGCCCCCATTAAAGAGGGAAAGGAAGGGTGATAAGGGCCTTGACAAACTCTTTCCTTGGTAAGATATTATTTAAAGGTTGTCACATGGGGCATAGTCACAAGATCCTTAACCCTAAACCCTATGTGAATCTCCAAGTAGCATGCCACATTAACCATTTACCCAAGGGTGCCAAATGGGCATTAGCTTCCATGCTAGTACTGACAACCTCTTTTTTGATGGGCCTTGAGCATGTTGTGATCTCAAGTTCAAGGGAGAACTTGTCAAGTCCCATGTAGTTAATGGTTATGCTAGTTATGCTTCCCGAAGAACCGATAGCACCATCTAGTTTAGGGTCATGTCTTGTGCTCATGGGCACAAGACTTTGTAAACCCTATTTGCAAGATATATAATGTTTTATGTACCAACTAGTCACTTATTAGACTATCGATCAAGAATAGCTGGAGGGCCCCTACTTTATAAGTGGTATACACATGGAGTTATGCTAACCATATCCTTTCCTAAACCCTACATTATCTTGCAACTTTGTTAGAATATACACCAAAATATAATGTAAAGTGATATTGGGGCTAAGGGCAGAGGATGTCCATTTTCCAAGAAAAAACCTCTCAGCGTCCGAGCATGGGGAAAAAAATAAATCCATGCAAAAGCCACACAAGAAAAAATAATATAGGGCTGATAAACAAGCTATGCATTGTGGCGAGAATAAAGTGTCTTTGTCTATTGAGAGTCTCAACACGTACAAGAGGTCAATCTAAAGGTGCCATGGGGATGCCCTATAGATGTCAGCATATTTGTATATGGCAAGGAATGGCACCCTTTAGGCCAGATAGCAAAGTTGTCCACTAGACCCTAGCCGCCATCAGTGTCCACATGGATCTCCTCATAACTTCCCCTTGACTCTACTAAATGCTTTCACTTCCATCATTTGTAAGCATCCACTAGAACCTAGCCACCATCAATGTCTGCATGGATTTCCTCATAGTTGCCTCGTGACTGTACTAAATGCTCTTGCTTCCATCATTTGTAAGCATGGGTGATCATATATTTGACGATGCATATTCTAGGCAAATAAACAAGCAATGGGTTGGCTAGCCTTGAGTTTCTTGCCACATTCGACCAGATGGATTTGGTTGAATCAACTGCCCAAGATCTCTTGCATCAAGCTGGTCTCCTTGACTAAAAGATCATGCATACTAGATAAATAAGATGCTATGGGACTAAACACTGGGTAGGTTTTGTCCTCTTCTTTGTCTCTCTTATGTCTATATCATCGAAAGGTGGTGGTGGTTTTAGTTATAAAGAAATCATGAAGTGCATGTAGGTCTTCCTCTAGGAGCTATTATGGAGGAGAAGGTAATGGTGTGTATCCCAAGCTTCTACCCACCCATGCCGGAACATCCAATCAAAGGCTTTATTATGTTTTAGGAGGGGAGCAATAAAAGAATTAATGCTAGTGTGTTTCATTAGATTGAGGAGCTCTTCACCTTCATTAAAGTTAGTTGAATGAATGAGAAAACTACACCAAGATCTAGAGTTCAATACAATTGGGTGTAGGGGATATATATATATAGCTTGACCCTCGCTTGGCACAAGATCTCTCATGTGGGATCGGCATAGCATGTTTGGTAATCTGTTGTATTAGTGCCAAATCCCCATGGGTAAGTTTCTAACTGAGATTAGTTTTACACTGAAATAGAGAGTAATAGTGAGGCAAAGAACAAGGCGAAGGTCTATGCAAGGGCCTAAGGAACCACCGGAAGGTCATGAGAGGGGATGCCCTTTCCACTAGCTTACTAAAAGATCACCTTTAGCCTCGATCAATTCCTTGTATTGGCAGAGGTTTTGTTAGAAGACAACTATTACCTGAGCTTCTTGGTCTACAAAGGCTTTGTCGACCTCCAATTCCATTTGTTAGCGGTCTTCATTGAGCTACAGGTTCCAAATGATAAGTTAATCTTGTTAGTTGTGAGGACGACATTTTGGCGTGGAGACCTACTGTTACTATGTGATCATCCAAAATTTGCTCATTCAATGTGAGATCACTTTGCTGATGGATTTGTAACATGGTTACCGTTTTTTACAACTCCGGCATGGATTCCTTCAAAGCTTTGTCTTGGATTTCATAATTTTCATAGCTCATCTCATATATTTATTTGTCTTCTGCTAGTTGACCTTCCAAAACTACCATTTTTTCCTTTTAGCATGTTACACCACTTCTGGCAACACTCCCTTGATGTCCTTATAGTTCCAAGAAAAGAAGTCCTTGAATATTTCAAAGAAGAGTAATCAATGCCTCCTCCTCCTGTAGGGTTAGGTCCGTGGGCGATGAAGATTAGTTTGAGTTCTTCACCATGCTCTCTACAAAATCTACCTCCTTGACCTCTACAGGTCCATCATTTGAGACCTCCCTTGACCTCTGCAGGTCCATCATTTGAGACCTCTATTTGTTCACGCTTTCAAGCATTGACCCTTACATGAACCACCTTCCTTTTATTGACATAAAAGGTTTTGAAATGGTTGAAAACCTTCCTCAAGTCAAGCTCCTTCTTATTCTCCTCCTTTCCTACAAATGCCCTTTTTTCTTCCCATTAAGCTTCAGCCAATGATGCTTTATTTCACTTCCTTCTCTCCAATCTTATGAGCTTGGCTTTATTTTATTTCACAAGGTTGGAGAGGTAAGTCCTCTTTGTAGAGGTAAGACCTCTTTGTTTATGCTTCTTCTCTTTGTGTTTTTGCACCCTTCAGTGCTGGGATTAGGTTTAGGTCAAGAGCCTATAGGCGGTATGCATAAGGCTATGATACGGCTATGCATAAGGCCTCTACATATGGCATATGCATATAGCATACGGCCTATGCATAAGGCCTATCCATAAGGCCTATGCATACAGCCTATCCATAAGACCTATGCCGTGTGCATAGGCCATATGCATAAGGCTATGCATGTGGCCTTGCATACGGCCTATGCATAGGGCGTATGCATAGGACGTATGCATAAGGCCTATGCATAATACGACATACGGCCTATACGTATGGCCTATGCATAAGAGGGATACATACTTTATCTCCTATGCATAGGCCTTATGCATCCCACCAGCAGTTGCAACCGAACTTCCCTTAGAAAACACATATACCAAATGCTCCCTCCAGCATTCTGGCGTAAGACAGTCCTTTAAGAAAACAGGGTTTCTATGTAAGTTTTCAGTTTTGATTTTCTTTTGAATACAATGAGTATATCTTAATTCCGTATCTCAAGACTCCTAGTTCACAGGTCTGGATTCCAAGCAGAATTTCTCGAATTCTGAAATCTTGATCCTCAGATCAAAATTAAAGGTCTCAACTTAGTTTCAGATTCGGTGGGTAATTTGAGTGTAGATTACTAAACTGGTCACATCGTCTTCTCTTGAAACTGACGAAGGAGTTACGTCTTGGTCATAGTCTCATTCAGGGTTTGAGTCTGGAAAGGTTCTCCCTGAACTATCTTTCTCGAAGGGTAATATTTCAATTACTACTTTATTGAATTTCATTCATTGAGTATTTTACTTAATTGAATTCAAAACTAGACACGAACTCCTATGAGGAATAAATTAATCATTTATCTAAAATTTAGACTTCGATAGTTTTTCTGAATTTTCTCATTACCATCCTAGAGAATATGAAACGGTAAAATTTTCCTTCATTGAGTATTTACTTATTCATTTTCCAATATTCATGGGATTTAAACATAGGATTAGAGAGAACTCTTATTTTGATATTAACAAAAATCTTTTATGCATCTATTTATGCATAAAAATCAATATTGATAAAAGCAACACTTTTATAATAAAAAAAATCTTTTATGCATCATTTTATGCATAAAAATCAATATTGGTGAAAGTAACACTTTTATAATAAAAATTTCTTTTATGCATCATTTTATGCATGAAAATCAATATTGGTGAAAGTAACACTTTTATAAAAAAAATTCTTTTATGCATCTATTTATGCATAAAAATCAATATTGATGAAAGTAACACTTTTATAATTAAAAAAATTCTTTTATGCATCATTTTATGCATAAAAATAAATATTGGTGAAAGTAACACTTTTATAATAAAAAAATTCTTTTATGCATCTATTTATGCATAAAAATCAATATTGATGGAAGTAACACTTTTATAATAAAAAATTTATCCAATATACATCTTTCTATGTATAGAATTTAAATGTAATAAAAATCACTCTTTTATAATAAAAAATAATCAATATGCATCTTTCTATACATAGAGTTTAAATCTAATAAAAATCACTCTTTTATAATAAAAATAATAATCAATATGCATCTTCTATGCATAGAGTTTAAATCTAATGAAAATCACTCTTTTATAATAAAAAAATATTCAATATGCATCTTTCTATGCATAGAGTTTAAATCTAATGAAAATCACTCTTTTATAATTAAAAAAAATCAATATGCCTCTTTCCATGCATAGAATTTAAATCTAATAGAAATAACACTTTTATAATAAAAATATTTCTACTATGCATTTTCTTATGCATAGAATGAAAATAACACTTTTAGAATACACAAATGATGGGGATTACTCTTTTTGAATAGTAAAAGGTAATACTTATTTCACAAAATTTAAGAAACTTTTGCCATAACCTCCTTTGTATGGCTGACGATTTTTCAATTTTTTTTATTCTTAATGTACTTAAAAATTATCCCCAATTTGTTTAAAGCATTCTAAACTAATCAAATTTCACTTTTAAAAGAGAAACAATATGAAAAGTTTAATTCAAACATTTTGATTACTTAACTAGGATAAAGAAGGACTGAATTTAAGAATGAGAGAGGGGGAAAGATTTTCCAGCAAGGCATAGCATCAAATTATCATTTTAAAGATTAAAAAAAATCAAAAAACCATTAAAAGAATAAGAAAAAGTAGGATTTCTAACTTACATGAAATTCTGGGAGCTTTCCTTTGGCTTGATGGTTTGAGGGATCTACGCTTGTTTGCAATAAGAGTGGCCACCAGTTCTTTTTTAGAAGAGGGAAAGGTCAAAAACTAATGAATTATTAAGAAATTCACAGTTTTTGGCTCTGGGGAGGAGTAGAGTAATAGTGCATAAAACACTATTAAGCTTCAACAAAGGGGGAGGCTTTTGTTTATAGAAAAAAGTGAGCTTCTAACCAAGCAAACTGATTCTAGAATTTTCCAGATCAGTTTGGTCAATTTTTGACTATTTTTGGGTCAGTTTAGCTTACTTTTTGGAACTAGACTTGAATTAGGAGAGAGGAGAGATGAAATATCTCAAATTTTGGGAATTTAAAACTCCACCACACATGTGAAATAGGTGCCTCCTTCATGTGGGGGAATCTCCACTCTGAGGTGTCAAAAATTCATTTTTTTAGTATTTCCTTTGGTCCTTAGTCCACTCTTCATGTTATGTGAGTATTTACTCATTTTTTTGGGGGGGGCTTTCTTTATTTCTTCTATTTATCTCCTCCACACATTTGGATGAATCTAATTGGCCCCTCAAAACCTTAATTTAAAATTTTCAGAAAATCTGGACCCCTAGGATAAGGCATTTTGAATAGATTGTAATTGATTTCTAATGCACCTTCTGAAAATCTTTTTGAACTTTTGTTTCGGGGAAATTTATTTTAATAAGAAGAGATATTTTTCCATCCAAAAATATCTAAAATCTGAATAACCTCTCTCTAAACATTTTCTCTCTCTAAGCCAAAATAGGTAGAAACAAGACCTTTTATATATCTGAAGAGGGATTTGATTACAGGGGACTAATACTAGACATCTTGAGAGGCTGGGGAGGAATCTTGCATTCTCTCCCACTTGAAAAACGCGAGATGTCCTCATCTCGCAAACTGGGAGTAAATTCGTAACATTTCTGAGTCTTTCTCCTAGGTGGCATCTTAGAACTTCCATTTGACTAATAATTCTATCAGAATTTTGCTCCTGAGAATCTTTTCTTGAACATCAAGGATTTCTTCAGGTTGGAGTTCCACCTTCCCTTGGGTTGACGAAGTTAAGATTTCATCATCAAGCACATGATTTGGGCCTGGTATATACTTTTTAAGAAGGCTGACATGAAATACATTATGTACTTTGAGATGAGGAGGCAGAAGAAGCTCGTAGGTTAAGTCACCTACTTTCTTTGTAATCAGATATGCTCCACAATATCTAGGGGATAAATTCTTATACTTCCCAAGAGATAGAGAACTTCTTTTAGGGCATACTCAAATGAAGACCATATCTGCTTCTTCGAATACTGATTCTGTCTATCCTGGGCAGCTTTTATATCTTTGCGAATTGACTACATCTACTGCTCATGTCATCAAGCATCTATCTGGACATCTCGATCCTAATCAATGGGTCGGACCAAGTTAATGGAGTTAAGCAATCTTGTCCATACAAAGCTTTGAAAGGGCTCATCCCAATACATCTGTGATAAGAAGCATTGTAGGCGAACTCCAATAGGTGCAGATAGCTTTGCCACTTCTTGGGTTCCCTTCCACAACATGACCAAAGTATATCTTTGATTACTTGGTTAACCCTTTCAGTTTGACCATCGGTCTCGGGGTGGTAAGCTGTGCTGAGATCCAAGAAAGTTCCTATTGCTTCAAAAAATGCAGTTAGAATCTTGACATGAATTTGGGATCTCGATCACTTACTATTCTTTTGGGTAGGCCATGCAATTTGAAGATTTCTTTGAGGAACACTCTGGCCACATCCACTGCAGTGTAGGTTTCTTTTACTGGAATCAGATGGGCAACTTTGGTTAGTCTATCAACTACCACGAAGATGGAGTTGTAACCTGATAGGCTGATTGCACTGAGGGTAATCTAGTAATAAAATCCATACTGATGCATTTCCACTTCATCTAGGGGATGTCTAATGGATGTAACTTCCCAGGCATTTTTACTCTCGGCCTTGACTTGACATTGACGTACATGATTAAGCACATCCTTTTTTAGACCAAGCCAAAAGAAGCTTTTCTTCACAGACATGTAGGTTTTGATGAAACCTGGATGTCCTGCAATAAGGCTGTCATGGGCTTCATTCAGAATTTGACCCTTAGTTCTCTCATCATTGGGAATGCATAGCCTGCGATTATAATACATAATTCCATCATCTAGACTGTACCCTTGAACTTGGTTCAACTCCTGTGGAGTTTTGAATTCCTGTATAAGTAGGGTAGCAATAGGGCCAAAGAATCTATCTTGCATGATCTTCTCACTTGCTTCAATAATCAAAGGATTTGACACTACATTGCAACCAAGGAGGCTTTACTGCTGAGGGCATCTGCTACCACATTTTCTTTTCCTGGGCGGTACTTAATTTCAAAATCAAATTCCTGTAGGGTCTGCATCCACTGTCTTTGTCGCATGTTGAGATTCTTCTGAGTGAAGATCCACTTTAAACTCTGATGATCTGTCATCAAAGTGAATCTTTGACCCAGTAGGTGATGTCTCCACAACTTCAGGGCATATACTATTGAAAGTAGTTCCAGGTCGTGGACAGCACAATTCCTCTCATGCGTTCTGAGTTTTCGGGATTCATAGGCCACTGCATGACCTTCTTGCATGAGTGCACCTCCCAGGGCAAAACCAGTGGCATCAGTTACTACCTCAAAGGGTAGAGAGAAATCTGGCAGCTTTAGAACGGGATTGGTTACCAAGGCAGTCTTCAGCTTATCAAAAGCACTCTGGCACCTGGCAGACCATTGAAATGGGATATTCTTCTTGAGAAGATTAGTCAAGGGGAAGCTATGAGAGCATACTTTGGTATAAAAATTCTATACCAACCAGTCAATGGTTCAGGCCAATCTATGGCTGCTTGGACTTTTGCAGAATCTGGAGAAATTTCATCTTTTGATACTAGAAAGCCCAAGTATTCAACATGGTCGGCAGAGAAAGTGCATTTGCTCTTTTTGGCAAAGAGTTGGTGCTTCCTTAGAATCTCAAGAACTTTTCTGACATGAGCTTCATGGTCAGCTACATTCTTTGAGTAAATCAGAATATCATCAAAGAAAACAAGAACAAAATCATCCAAGTATTCTCTGAGAATGTCCTACATTAGTCGATTGAATGTAGCGGGGGCATTTTTCAATCCAAATGGCATGTCAGTGAATTCATAATGCCCATACCGAGTATTGATGGCTGTCTTCGGGATATCTTGCTCATTAATCTTGATCTGATATTACCCTGATTTGAGATCTATCTTTGTGAAGATATGGGCTCCACTTAGCCTATCCAGAAGCTCATAAATTCTGGGGATAGGATACTTATTCTTAACTGTCAACTGATTGAGACCTCTGTAGTCCACACAGAGTCTTAACATTCCATCTTTCTTTTTCTAAAAGAGAAATGGTGCACCCCAAGGCAAAACATTGGGTCTTACAAACCCTTGTTCTAACAGCTGTCTAAGCTGTTCCTAGAGTTCGATGGCTTCAAGAACTGGCATTTTGTACATGCGCAAGGCTACTGGCTGAGCTCCGGGTGTCAATTCTATCACATGATCTACTTCCCGAATTGGAGGCATCTCTGTTAATTCAGTTGGGAATAAATCATCATAATCACTTAACCATTCAGGCTCTTTAGCTTTTAACTTTGAGTCTACAGGATTCATTTTGACAACATAAATAAGTTGCTTCTTTCTAAGTCCTTTTAGTAACTTAGAAGCCTTTACTAACTGCAGACTTGGGGATCCTGAAATTCTAGTTCCTTGAACTTTATTTTTGTGAAGGTCTTGGAAGGAAATGGTTCCAAAATGATAGTGAATGTCAGCTTGATTTTTATGGAGCCAATCCATTCCAAGGATCTCGTGGCAAACTACCAAAGGTATAACTCTTAACTGAAAGTCAGTTAAATTCTCATCTAGATTGAACTGAATACGATTTGTCTCAAGGTGAGTGAAAAGAATCTTCCCACTTGCCAATTCAACTTGCATAGGTTTACCTGATTTCTGATCTAAGACTAGCTTACGCAAGCATCCAAGGGAAATGAAAGAATGAGTACTACCTGAATCAATCAAAAGCTTAAAAGGCTTACCCTAATACTCAGCTGGAGTATGAATGACGGAGAATTGATAGTTTGGCCCTTGGTTTTCAATTGCTACATAAATATGTCCTCTTTCTTCTTCCACTACTTCTGCTATTGTGACTGCTCTAGCTGCTATAGACTAAGGCGGAACTCTTTCTCTTTGGTTGCCCCAGTTCTGGGAAGGAGTTCTAAGGCTACTCTGGACAGAGGCAGATAGTTGAGCTGGAGTTCTCTTGGGATTACCCTGATTTTGATGAGATGGACCCTGATTTGACTGATATAGGAAGGGGCTGGTCTCTGCACTCTCGGTCCTTGACTTCCCTGTCCCCACATGACAAAGTAGGAGTTGGGTAGTCTTTCAGCCGGTGACCAAAACCCTGGCATCCAAAACACTGGTTCTCACTTCTAAGATCATCCCTCTGAATTCTTGAAAGAGGTGGGGCTCATGAGAAATTGTTTTGGGGGAAGGGTCTTCCTTCACTTCTGAATCTTCCAGCATCCTCATTCTAAATTGGGCCTTGCTGCCTCTTTGGGGGAGGAAAGTTTGAAGTACTTCCTGGGGTTTGGAATCTTTTAAAGTTAGAGGGTGCAGGCTTTGACCTTAAAAACAAAGGCTTTGGCAAAGTCTTTTGCCATTCTTACTGCTTCAGCCATTGAGACAGGTTTGGCATTCTTTACTTAGGTGTCCAATGGCTCGTTCATTCCTCGAATGAATCTGGCTATCAGCTGCTCTTCGTCCGATTTTGCGGGGAATATTTGAGGAGAAGGGCAAAATCTTGATGGTACTCTTCAATTGTCCGGCTATCCTGCTTTAGTTCCAAGAACTCATTCATTTTAGTTTCAAGGAAGCCCGAAGGGTCCAACCACTGGAATTGCTAGAACGAGACAAGTACTCACCCACCCATCACCCATAATTGAATGCCTTTCTTAACTTTTGTTTGAGAATACAGATACACACACACACTCCTCTTTAAACTTTACTTTATAAAACAATCCATTGACAAATAATTATTGGTTACAGATGTCATAACTTAAAATTTTCATTCAATCCTTGTTTCTCACAAAACAGTATCACTCTGGACTCTCTGTTGAGACCAACAAGTCACCAATGAGATCCAATAACAGAATACAATAATTTTCTTGCCATCATACATATGTATATCCTCCACGACAAACGTATGGGTGTCCTAAGCACCGCGAGCCTGTGCATCGCCTGGTCAGAACCCTCCAGGATCCTCCTTAGGTATCCTAGCACTTCACTCAGGGACTGCTTCATCGGCACACGCCCATCGTATCGGAAGCACACCATTCTACACCATACCCAAGCTGGTCAAGACCTGGGCAGGTCTTTGCTCCATGAGGCATCCTTTGAATGCTCCCCGCTAGCTGTTGCAATCGAACTTCCCTTAGAAAACACATATACCAAATGCTCCCTCCAACATTCGGTTCACCTATTACTAATGGGAAGTTATTTATTGATTGGCAAATACTTTCATCCGAATGGACAAAGAAAGATAAGGCTGCTTAAGGTATATTTTGTCTGCTCTCTTCATGATTCTCTTATGTTGGATGTATTTAGTCTTCCTACTTCCAATGATTTTTGGAAATATCTTATTTCTACTTTTGAGAAGAAATCTATCATCAAAATTCTTCATCTGCATAATATGTTGGATGGGTTAGATTACAAAGTTTCTACCTCTATGACTTCTCATATTGAATCATTCAAAGAAATTGTTAATTAACTTGTTGTGTTGGTGCTCCTATTGCATGACTTCAACTTGTTGCCCAGCTTTTTCACACTATCAAAGATAAAAAATATGATAATATTATCACGATTCTTTCTAACAAAGATGGTATTGATTTTGATAGTGCTTGCATATCTCTTATTTAATATTCACAACAACGTCATGAAGGACGTACAGGGGCCTCTGTAGATGCTCTTCTTACACATCACTCAGATTCTTTTGAAGCTGCTCTTCTTACCTCCAAAAAGCATCACGGTTCCCTCGTGGTGGAAATCTCTTTTCTCGTGGAAGACGCTCTAATTGACAATATGGTTCTAGGAGGTATTACAATTATTATCACAAAAGTTGACATTATGAATCTCATTGTTTTGCCATATTATATGATGAACATGGGTTATCTCGATCTAATAAGAGACCAACCACCTACGGCATGTACATATTGTGGTCGTACAAATCATACCACTTATCAATGTCTAAAGAAACAATATGATGATGAACGTAATCAAGATTATGTTATCGATAACTCTCATGATGATATTGATCTCACGAGAAGGTGAATTGTGTTCACCACCATATTTCATCAAATCAAGTGCTTCATATTCGTCATGGTGCTACATTTATAGTGGATTTTGGTGCCACTGGTAACATGACATATCAGGCTCAATGGCTTCATAATTATCATACCTTACCAATCAAGAAGATGGTTTATCTTTCTGATGATACTACATGTCAAGTTATGGGTATTGGTGATCTTTACTTGGGAACACACTCCTTTACTCGAATTTTGCAAGGTGTTTTACATGTTCCTGATCTTGAAGGCAATCTTTTATTAGTTTCTCGTCTTGTGGATCTTGGTTTATTTGTTGGTTTTGACCATACTCAATGTCAACTTGAGAAGGATGGACATTGGCATGGCAAGTGCACCTCGTCAAGGTAATCTATTTGAGCTTTCATTAACACATGATGTAGCTAATGTTGTGACTTCACCTAGCAATCGTGATAGCAAACTCTGGCATTCTTGACTTGCCCATGCTAACTTCTCAAAAATTCTTGATTTATATCGTTTTGAATTAGTGCGTGGTCTTTAACTAAAGCCTTGTTCAACTCTTGGTGTTTGTGAACATTGTGCTTTAGGAAAACATCACCGAAAACCTTTTATTTCTTCCACTTCTCATCACTCTCAAGATCTATTAGAGCTTATTCATACTGACATTTGTGGTCCATTCCTCCATCCTACTCCAAATTCCACTATTTCTTCACATTTATTGATGATTTTTCTCGATTTACACACGTTTTTCTTCTACGACATAAATCAGAAGTTCTCAGTGTATTTCAACAATACCGCAAACGTGTTGAACTTCAAACTGGTCGGGCTATCAAAACTATACGAAGTGACAATGGTGGAGAATACATATCTAATGATTTTGAAGAATATTGTGATGTTAATGGCATTTATCATGAACTTACTATTCCCTATCCTCCTCAGCAAAATGGAGTTACTGAGCACAAAAATCGGACCATTATCAATGCCATGAGGTGTCTTCTTATTCAGGCCGGTCTATCAAAGATGTTTTGGGCAGAGGCAGTTCTTGTGATAGTTTATGCTCAAAATTATTTACCTACAAATGCTCCTTCTAGTAATATTTCCATTGCACATTGGACAAGTACAACACACTCTTTCTCTCATTTACGTGTCTTTGGTTGCATTGCCTATATTCATGTCCCTAAAGAGACATGAACAAAGATTGATCCTCCTGCTAAGAAGGTCTTTTTCATTGGGTATCTTGATAATGCCAAAGGCTATAAGTTTTATGATCCTATCTCTAAGAAGGTCACTTTAAGCTATGATGCAATTTTTGATGAGCATACTATGGGTGGTGAATGGTTCATTGA
This sequence comes from Cibotium barometz, assembly GCF_041138505.1. Lineage (NCBI taxonomy): Eukaryota > Viridiplantae > Streptophyta > Polypodiopsida > Cyatheales > Cibotiaceae > Cibotium > Cibotium barometz. The sequence continues at coordinate 4,767,442 of NC_141074.1, forward strand.
TGGACCTGATGATTCACAAACCATTCTAACATCTTTTCTCTTTTTCACTAATGAATCTCATATTATTGATTCTCAAGTTGATGTCTCTGTTGAACTACAGATAGAATACCTAATAGTTACCTAATAGTTGCTTAGTCGGATATATGTATCTTTGCTCAGTCGGAATTCTACTCAGTCGGATTGTTGATCAGTCGGAGTTTGTTATGATCTGGTTAGTCGGATATCATCTGTTAGTGTCTTGTGACATTCTAGTTACAACTGTCTAAACTGTCTGAAGTCGCCTATTTATAGGGGCTTTGTAGTCGTCTTTTAAGAAGAAGAAGAAAGAAGAAGAAAGCAATGTATGATTCATCTTGATCAATCAAACATGGTATTTCAGTTCTGTTCTGTTATTCTCTATCTTGTTTAGTAAATCTCTGTTCAATCCGTGTTCTCTATGGAGGAAGATGTTTGTGTTTAGCCTGATGTGGGAATTGAAGTTAGTGTTACCTAATGGGGGTGTCTTTGCTGTGTTAGAAGTAGTTAGTTGTGTTGTGTTTGAAGAACCCCAAACACATTGGCGATCCTGCTGGTCCCGTTCTGTTACGAGAAGGGAAATGAATGTCAGAGGGGGACAGAAGAGTAGGAAGGGTTTATTATACCAGGGCTCAGGCCCGAATTGGTAACACTGACCCGTTTCATTATGATGACAAGGGTGAAGATGATCAGGAACACCAAATCCCTGAAGAAATTGTTGTAGGCCAAGGGGGGGAAAGTTCAGTTGCACCAGAGAAGAGGCTAGTGGGGGGACTTCTAGGCGCCCTAATCCTGACAGGAAGGTCTGCAGGAGTTAGAAGGAGTCTTCAGTTCAACCCATTAAGGGGGGCTACCAGGCAAAGACCTAGGAAACCACCTCAGCCAAATCCGATGGCTCAACAACTACCCAACCCTAGGGTGAAAGCAGACGTATGATTCATCTTGATCAATCAAACATGGTATTTCAGTTCTGTTCTGTTATTCTCTATCTTGTTTAGTAAATCTCTGTTCAATCCGTGTTCTCTATGGAGGAAGATGTTTGTGTTTAGCCTGATGTGGGAATTGAAGTTAGTGTTACCTAATGGGGGTGTCTTTGCTGTGTCAGAAGTAGTTAGTTGTGTTGTGTTTGAAGAACCCCAAACAGTCTCTATCCCATCCTCTTCATTAGGTTATGACAAAAATAGCCCTTTTCTTATTCCAAAGATGTCATGTTTTCAAGTTGTCTTCTTAAGGGCCTAGAAATGGAGTTGAACTAGTAAACAAAATGAGACCTAAGGGAGTACTAGGATTTCGTTGGATGTTTCATGACTTTGTGAAGAGAATGAGAGATTGGTCAACAATGGCATGCCATATTTACAACCTTTTGTCCAAGAGATGCAAACATTAGCCACATTGGGGAATTCAAAATAGAGGACAATGAAGCATAAGCATTGTTTTGGGATCTTCTTAACCGATTCATGGAGTGATAAGGATATAAAAAGGCACAATTTAGGGGGTTTATATGAGATGAAGCTCAAGCAAATTGGCATGTAGTAAGAACAATGTTTAATGGTGGCCCGGACAAGGAGATGAAAAGAAGAGAGCTGTGTTTCTCTTTTATCCATTGGGAACAAAGTCTTCACAAACATGTAATTGCATGTATTTCACCCCATTTGCACGAGGAGTTCAAATTCAAATGCTGGCAATGGAAAGGTGCACCATCAAACAGGCTGCAAAATTTGAACTTGATGGTTTGAGAAATTGGCTAAGGAGCGAGCATTTGGACAAATCAAAGATAACCATGTTGGAAACATGGCTTGTGTGGTGGCATTCTAGAGTAGCACACTGGGACATGGTTGAGGTAATGACACAAGTTGCTATGCATTCACATTATTGTTTGATAAACATGCATGTGTACTTTATGAGTTTTTTTTTTTGGAGGCTATGAAATACAATGACAAGTTTTTGGTGCCCTGGGCTAATCTAGCAGAGTCTGTTTATGGAAGCTAGCTAGCAATAAATGATGGTGTGAAATACATTACACTATTTGATGCCTATGAGAATGACCTCACTACTTGTTGCAAAGTGCAAGATATGATGCTCATTTGAAAGGTGAACACCAGGGTACAGGGCCTGGTGTTGAGAAGCTAAAAATGGTCTTCTTTACACTGCGCTCTTGTGAGATGGCCATGCATGCAGGCATGGGCAGTTCTTGGAGCGAGGGATCTTGAAGAAGGAGATCACCTCCAGCACCCTCAGTCCACCGCAGGCTTGCGGAAGTGATACCCATATGATTACTTATCCAAATAATTTCTATAGAAGATGGATTAGCACATCGAGGAAATGTGGCCAAGCTTCAAGGAAGAGCCTAGACATTTAAGACTTGGATTGGGTATGGATGATGTTAATCCTTTTGGAATCAAGAGCACCTCATATAGTATATGGCCAGTGGTAGTGGTGAACTGTCAAGGCTAAAATGTGACATTCTGGGGATAATCAATGAAAAAGCAAGAGCACCTCATATAGTATATGGCCAGTGGTAGTGGTGAACTGTCAAGGCTAAAATGAGACATTCTGGGGATAATCAATGAAAAAGCAAAGTCACCTAGTAAAGGGAAAGTAAGAAAGACCACAAAGGATGACGAGTTATGAGCACCTCTTTATCCTAGTGTCTAGAGGGTCTAGAAATGAGTAATTTGTTTATGATACTTAAGAAAATCTTAGGGCACAAATTTTAATTAAAGGAGAATTAAAGATGGCCAAACAACACTTGACAAGAAGGTAGAAATGGAAGATGTTGTAAAGAGGCTTAAGATTGAAAGATATTATTATTTATCTTAGGCACTTTGAATCAAGTTTAAGTGAATATGCACCTACAAAGGACAAGTATACATCTTGGATGTTGACTTCAAGAAAATGTATAATGATGTATGTGATGAGTGGGCAAGGACTAAACTCAATAAGGCAAAGAAGTCAATTTATTTGCCCTAAATATTCAATTTCTTTACCTCTAATAGTTGTTTTTTAGGCGATCAATAAATTCAAGGAGGTACACAATACATTTTCCATGCAAGAGTCATGCCATGGGAGGTATGTGAGGTGGGTGAGTAATTCCAAGGATGGTTCTAAACGTACGACTAGTTAGAGGCTTATGACACATTTTCATACCTCAAAATTTATAAAAGCATACAATACACCCTGGTATTATTAAGTTATACCAATATATTTATAAAAATCCAATAGCCGCTTACATGTTTACTTAATGATTACATAGCCATGCTTACATGTTTATTTAATGATTTTGCCCGGGCACGTTCCACGAGCGGCTTTACGCTGAGCTCTTGTGAGACGGCCTCCATCCATGCATGGAGGCATGGGCAGGGATCTTGAAGGTGGAGATCACCTCCAACACCCTCAGCCACTGTAGAAAGCCCACGAAAGTGATATCCATGAGGCCCATGTGATCGCCGTGGAAAAGATGCCCCTGCCCCCGTGCTCCTGCATCATGGGCCATTTTCAGGGCACCCTCTATGTGAAACAAGTGCCGGATGGTCTTGTCGATTGCTATGCGCGGCTTCTCTCCACCGCTCACCAGGATGTCGTGGGCGTCCGGGCAAAACTGTGTCATCATCATGCATTTATGATCAGATCTTAAAAATGACTATTTAATGTAAAGAAATTGAATATTTAAGGCAAAGAAATTGACTTCTTTGCCTTACTCAGTTTAGTCCTTGCCCACTCATCACATACGTCATTATACATTTTCTTGAAGAGTCAACATCCCATATGTACAGTTGTCCTTGTTGGTAAGTGCATATTCACTTAAACTTGATTCAAGTGCCTCAGCTAAATAATAATATCTTTCAATCTTAAACCTCTTTACAACATCTTCCATGTCTACCTTCTTGTCAAGTGTTGTTTTATTGTTTATCCCCACAATGTGTCCTTTTAGCCTTGACAGTTCACCTTTAGAATATTTGATTAATATACTCATCCATCTTCTATAGAAATTTTCTCTAATAAACATCTTCAAGTGCATGTGTTTCTTTAATAAACCATCTTTTACGCCTAGGTGTCAATGTTCCAAGTTGGGTGAAATGATCAATATTTTGGCTGTCATTTAACTCCTCCATGCTTTGCCAACATTCCCATGCATATTCCCTTTTTTATGGCAACTCTTCAATGATCATATGTTTAATTGACATTATGTGAGGTTCTGGTGGTTGTGGTGGTAGGACAGGTGGCAATATAGGCACTTTGGGTACTCTATACATTGTCCTTTCCTAGTTTTGCACATATGAGAAATTTTTCCCTAGAACATGCCCTTGCCCAAGCTATATAGGTAAATCTAAGTATTGCTGTGTAAGTAGAAGGAAACTAAGGTACTTGAGATACCTATAGTTGTTTTTTCTGATGTGGGTACCTACACATGCTTGTATCATGGTTCCCAAGTTGCATACAATGCATGCAGTACATCAATGGGTGAGGCATCGATTAAGGACACTTAATTCTCGTGTGATTTTGTCGACAGATTTAGCACCATACCAACTCTCATTGGAGATATAGATGTTGGTTCATGGGCATATCCTTCACCTCCTTTAGCTTTATCTTATCTAGAAGCACACTAATTAACTCATCTAAGGTTATCATCTTTCCCAGGTTGTCATGCTTGTTTGGCTCACAAATGCGACATACCTATGATTTAGTATAATTAGGTTATGGTAACTCAAGCATGTTATCCTCTGATTCAATGGCTAATTTGTAACAATCATTAAGCGATGTTGGCTTAGACAACAATTAGCCATGCATCATTCACCTTATCCATTGCGCCCATGTTCATGTCGCAACATAATACCTCATTATTATCACGTAAAGGATTAACTTCATAAATCTACGTTGTTGTTCATGTTAAAGCTGGTCTCCTCGACTAAAAGTTCATGTATACTAGATAAATAAGATGCTATGGGACTAAACACTGGGTAGGTTTTGTCCTCTTCTTTGTCTCTCTTATGTCTATATCATCGGAAGGTGGTGGTGGTTTTTAGTTATAAAGAAATCATGAAGTGCATGTAGGTCTTCCTCTAGGAACTATTATATGGAGGAGAAGGTTCTGGTGTGTATCCCAAGCTTCTACCCACCCATGCCGGAACATCCAATCAAAGGCTTTATTGTGTTTTAGGGAGGGGAGCAATAAAAGAATTAATGTTAGTGTGTTTCATTAGATTGATGAGCTCTTCACCTTCATTAAAGTTAGTTGAATGAATGAGAAAACTAACCAAGATCTAGAGTTCAGTACAATTGGGTACTATTGGGCACCAGATCCCCATGGGTAAGTTTCTCACTGAGATTAATTTTACACTGAAATTGAACCACTAGAAGGTCATTGAGAGGGGATGCCCTTTCCACTAGCTTACTAAAAGATCACCTTTAGTCGATCAATTCCTTGTATTGGCAGAGGTTTTGTTAGACAACTATTACCTGAGCTTCTTGGTCTACAAAGGCTTTGTCGACCTCCAATTCCATTTGTTAGCGGTATTCATAGAGGTACATGTTCCAAATGATAAGTTAATCTTGTTAGTTGTGAGGACGACATTTTGGCATGGAGACCTATTGTTACTCTATGTGATCATCCAAAATTTGCTCATTCAAATGTGAGATCACTTTTGTTGATGGATTTGTAACATGGTTACCGTTTTTTACAACTCCGGCATGGATTCCTTAAGAGCTTTCTCTTGGATTTCATAATTTTCACAGCTTATCTCATATCTTTATTTGTCTTGTGCTAGTTGACCTTCCAAAACTGCCTTTTTTCCTTTTAGCATGCTACACCACTTCTTGCAACACTCCCTTGATGTCCTTATAGTTCCAAGAAAAGCAGTCCTTGAATTATTTCAAAGAGTAATCAATGCCTCCTCCTGCTGTAGGTTTAGGTCCGTGGGTGATGAAGATTAGTTTGAGTTCTTCACAATGCTCTCTACAAAATCTACGTCCTTGACCTCTGCAGGTCCATCATTTGAGACCTGCCTTGACCTCTGCAGGTCCATCATTTGAGGCCTCTATTTGTTCACCCTTTCGAGCATTGACCCTTATATGAACCATCTTCCTTTTATTGACATAAAAGGTTTTGAAATGGTTGAAAACCTTCCTCAAGTCAAGCTCCTCCTTATTCTCCTCCTTTCCTACAAATGCCCTTTTTTCTTCCCATTAAGCTTCAACCAATGATGCTTTATTTCATTTCCTTCTCTCCAATCTTATGAGCTTGGCTTTATTTTATTTTACAAGATTGGAGAGGTAAGCCCTCTTTGTAGAGGTAAGACCTCTTTGTTTATGCTTCTTCTCTTTGTGTTTTTACCGGGGATTAGGTTTAGGTCAAGAGCCTATAGGCGGTATGCATAGGGCTATGATACGGCTATGCATATGGCCTATGCATAAGCCTCTACATATGGCATATGCATATGGCATATGGCCTCTACATATGGCATATGCATACGGCATACGGCCTATGCATAAGGCCTATGCATACGGCCTATGCATAAGGCCTATGCCATGTGCATAGGCCATATGCATAAGGCTATGCATGTGGCCTTGCATAACGACCTATGTATAGGCCGTATGCATATAGCCTATGCATAGGACCTATGCATAGGGCGTATGCATAGGACGTATGCATAAGGCCTATGCATACGACATACGGCATATACGTATGGCAGGGGCATCTTTTCCACGGTGATCACATGGGCCTCATGGATATCACTTTCGTGGGTTTTCTGCAGTGGCTGAGGGTGTTGGGAGGTGATCTCAACCTTCAAGATCCCTGGCCCCAACAAGTGCCCATGCCTCCATGCATAGATGGAGGCCGTCTCACAAGAGCTCAACGTAAAGAAGACCATTCCGCGTGGAACGTGCTCGGGCAAATTTTAAACTTTAATGCAAACCCATCTTTACAAATAAAAGAAAGAAGGCCAAGGTATTCTCTAGGCCGTTAAATGCGGTCCAAGGTATTCTCAATAATGGCTTTCACTTGAAGAGACCAAGGTATTCTCTAGGCCTTTAAATGCTGTCCAAGGTAGGGTTACAAATTCAAACGATGTGGTCCTACCACATGGGGTGAGTGCTGAAATTTCAAGCTTTTACTGGACTCGAAAGCCCAAACCAAACTTTAAAGACTTCCATGTCAAGTTCTACGACTTTGTAGGCCTTGAATTTTGAATTCCAAGGAAGGCTGGTTGACACGACAAAATAGCCCCATATTATTCTTATGATGAATTGTCATATAATGTGTTTAAGTAGCGATGAATAGTGTCATAGAGCGCATGGGTTTCTCTAATAAACCATCTTTTACGTCTAGCTCAATGTTCCAAGTTAGGTGTTGAAAATACGTTACGATTGAAAAAGAGAGTCGTCATAGAAAATAGCCCCATATGATTATATTACTTTACGGATAAATAGTGTAAAATATAATATATTATTATATTATATCACGGAAATTCTTTCAAACGCAACACAATAGCTGCTCCATGCAAGAGTCATGCCATGGGAAGTTCCGATTGCTCACACAAGCAAGAGCTACAATTAGGAGAAGATTGGACATCATCTTCTTCAATAGGAGGATAGAGCTTCTCATCCACGGTGTCTAAGATTTTGTACCTTTTCCAAAAAAATTAGATGAGTTGAACTCGATGGATCGTATGTTTCTTATTATATTTTTGAAATTTGACCTTGGGTTGATAGGCCACCTTCTGCAAGGTGTATTATAACATTGTGAGAAAGAATACATGTTAGAATGGAGAAGCTACAATAATAATGCACAAAAGGGAAAACATAAACAACTCATAAAGTCCCATGAAATAGTGGTTCTTAGAGCGTATATGTATAGTTTGCAACGCAATGAAGCTCCACATAGAGAAAACAAGCTATATGCAATTGATGAAAAGCTCATTGAAGAAGATGATTCAAGTGAAGAGGATTTAAGAATCCTATAAGAGAATCCTTCTATACAATGGATGTTTTTTATTGTGGGCTTGAGATCTTCATTAAACTTGAAGAGGCCATATTGTGCACTTTCACACTAAATCAAATGAAGGTGATATACTACAAGTTGAATGTTCAAAGGTGGTTGAAAGCAACATAGATATTGTAAAGTGGGAAGAAGGGTTATAAATTAAAGAAAAATAAGAGTCAACCATGAAGCACTCTCTAGTGAAAGAGGAAATTTATGATGAGGAATTACTAGTAAACATAGAAATTGTGGCCTTAAAGTCTATGGTGGGAATCTATGATGAGGAATTACCATCAGACATAGAAATTGTGGCCTTAAAGAATGTTGTGGTAGAGCAAGAAGAATCTCAACAATATGATCATAGAACAACCTCTCATGTGTTCTAGCATAGTGGAAAGCAAGAAGATGAGAATGGAATGCCAATGGTGAATTGTAAGGAGAAAGAACCTCTTCACAAAGAAACATTAACAACCCCTACCATTGATGATTATCAAAACCTCTCTAAATTTCGAGAATCTTGATGGTCTTTAACTTTCTTGTATTTCGTAGCTCAAAAATGATTTGTGAGTGCTTAAATTTTAAAAAATACATTTAAAATTAGACGTATAATTTTGTTCATAAATAGAACATTATTCAATTTGGATGTAAAATATTTAAATAGTAAGCTGTATGATTTTGTTCAGAAATAGAACATTCTTCAATTTGGATGTATGTGGATACTCCACACTTCTACTAGAGAAAATGGGTCATATTATTATTAGTTTCAATCTTTCTAACAATTGAATAAATTGTTAGCCTATTTTAAAGCTTTTTAACAATTGTGGTTGAGTGAATGATTACTCCACACTTTCTCAATTCACTAGTTTGTAGTTATTTATCAACATTCCAATTGTTTTGTAGTAATTAAAAGAATTGAAGTAGAGTATACATTCAAGTAGATAATGCTCTATGCTTTAACTTATAATGTATAACATTTACCTTAATGCTAGATTTTTTCTATAATAAATCATAGCATACAAGTATACATAATGCTAGATTTTATTTGTGATAAAACATTTACATTAATGATAAATTTTATTTATGATGGGCCAATGAATACCGAACCTTAGATTGGAAGGAGATTCGGGAACTCACGTGGAAAGGACAACCATTATTTATGGAAGTGTTATCAACAAATACAGCCAAACCAGGAGAGACAGTCTTTCTTGGAGAAACTGTTGCTCCTCCCCTACGAGAGTTCACTAGAGAGGGACCTTCAACATCTAAGTGGACCACTGCTAGTAGCCCAACTCTAGCACCAAGATATTGTCCTACACCAAATGTGCGACCTCAGGTCACACCACACCAACATCTCTCTCATTATAACAATCGGAGGATAGGGGAGCTAACTCGGCCTCCCATAAATGCACCTCCTGAAATGAGGGTGACAAGATCTTTGGAAGGGTTTGGTGAGGCTGGTAATAGGGTACCCACACCAATTTTGGAAACATGTGGACCATCTTTCCAACGAGAGGAACAATTCCCACTAAGAGCGAGAGGCCGTAGGCCCTATGATGAGTATTCACGACAAGTAAGGCCATCAACTCTTCAGAAATTGGTTAAGAAGTATGAAGGGTCGGGAGATCCATACGATCATGTAGCAGCTTTTAGGCAAGCAGTTCGAGCTGAGCAAGTTGCTGATAAGCATACTCAAATTGAAGGATTTGGACTCACTCTTGAAGGAAAAGCCCTTGCTTGGTTTCAGGCATTAGAAGCTTCAGACAAAACTTCTTTACGAGTTTTGGAAGAGAGATTCATTGCTGCTTTTTCTTTGATGGGAATTCAACATGACACGGTAGCACACATCTACTCTTTCAAGCAAGGCGAGAATGAGAGTGTTAGAGACTGTGTAAATAGAATGAAGCAGTACATTAATCGTTGCCCAGAAGATGAGAAGCCCGCCCAAAGTCGATTAATTTCTCTCTTCTTAAAAGGCCTCAAAAATTCAACACTGCATACACATCTCTATGCAAAGAAGCATACAAGTTTCAATGAGTGTTGCCATGATGCTATGGATTTCACCGATAACTTCAAGTTCCAAGATGGTTCTGGCCCTGAGGTGAAACCTAGAAATCAGTGGGGTGATGACCAAAGTTCAGGGTCTAGCGTGCTAGTAAATCCAGACCAGATAGCTAACCTAGTACTAAGGAGATTGGGACAGACCTATCGTCCACCCATGCAGCCACAACAACAGCAGCAGAGAATGAGGAGTGTACTTCCTACAGGCCCTCATCTTTGTGGAGCATGTGGCGGTGACCATAAAATAGAGGACTGCAATACCTTTTCTCCTCTAGTCACAAACCAACCCACAAAGAAGTGGTGCCAAGCCTGTGCATGGAACTTTACTCATACCACACAGGAATGTACTCGCATTGCGAGAATGAGACAGGAACGTGAGCAGCCGAGGGGTGGAGTGGCTCCACAAATGTATCAACAGTATACTAATTTTGAACGTAAGCCACCGATGACACAAGAACAAGCACGACCTGTTCTTGGTGCTCAACCTCCTGCTCCAGGGACTGCTCCTGTGAGGGTTGTTGACTATGACAATTCAAATATGTGTAGAGACTTGGTAAACCCAGGCTATGTGGAAGAAGAATATGTATCATATTCATCCAAAGAAAATATCTTTGAAAGTCCCGCATACCCAAGCCAAGCACTGGAGATTCAACCAGGGGAACAAAACTCTTTAATGTTGCTAGGCGGCTACCAACCTAGGACTCCAGGCCCCTCAGGTCAATGGCAGCCAAGGAAAGTAGAAGCCAAACCAATGGGCCCCTGTTATGAGTGCGGAGAACCCCATTGGGCTCGTGATTGTCCACATCGCTCAAGGCAAGCATCTCGGTCAAATACAACAGTACAACAGTTTCCACCGATTGAAAGATATTGTCTAGGGTGTTGTGTAGAACACTTCCCAAAAGACTGTATGCTGAAACCACATGAGGAAGGCACCTCTCAACCAAAGGTTTCACTCAACCTTATAGGCACAGTTCCATCGCCACCTTCATCTGAGAATGAGGATGTCGTGCCACTTAGAGTCATGACTCGATCACAGACACGAAATGCCGAAATACAGACTGATGAGACACCTCGAACTAGGGATGCAAAGACAAATCTAGTGGACAAGACCCTACAGTCCAATAGAAAAAAGACCACTAGGAGGAAGAAGAACCGAAACAAACAAACTAAAAGTACATCCACTAGTTCTCAGGAAACCTCTAAACAAAACATGAGGGATAAAACTTTTACTTCCCAAGAAGTGCATGAGGAACATCAACCTCAACCTGGGCCTAGTGTTAAACAAGATGAGGCTAGTACGACTGAGGATAGTTCTGGGGGTTCTGTTTTTGTGGATAAAGTAAATGAGACTCTAGAGGCCATCATTGATGCTCATAGAAGTCGCATTGCAGCTTTATCTGAGCTACCCACGAAGCTTCAAGAATACCCAAACCCTCGTGAGGAGAAGATCAATCTAGCTGTACACCAGCAACTCATTAGGGAAGCTCAGTCAATACTTGAGGGACCACTACCACCTATTCCTCGTGGCCCAACCTCTCTTAAGCCAACATTAGAAACCATACCAGAAGTGTCGTCAAGTCAGGAAATGAAAAGTGAGTTCATTTCACAAGCGCAGAGCGAAAGGTCTGCACTAATTGACACTCCATTGAAAGATGACATTCTGCCATCACCTAGCCTTGTCTTCCCATGCAATGATGAAGTTATTGATGCTAATGAAGACATGGCAAATGACATGTGGGCTGCAGTTCATGAGAAAGTTCATGAGAACATGTCTTCTGTTAGTTCGCCTCCATTCTCTGAGGTGGATTTTACCAGAGGCACGGAAAACAAATTTAGACACCCAAGCATCCCGGAGGAAGTTCAAACAATTGTTTCTCCTAGAAGTAAGCATACAATGAAAATCTTACCATCGTATCTGGGAGAATATGAGAATTGTTCTCAAACCTTGAGGATACCCTCCATGCATAAAAGGTTGACAAAGGAGAAAGATATGAGTATGGTGCAGGCTATTTTGTCAGCACCAGTGGCTTGTACCTTACCTTTGCTTGAGTTGACAAAGATTAAACCTGAGTTGTGGAATGATATTGCCACATGTTTGTCAGAGCAGGTATTGCTACAAAAGGGTCACCATGAGTGTACTATACACTCTGAAACAAAGCATGTAATGCCAGTTCCTATCAACAAAGTAGGAAAATTTTGTGAAGACGATCAGGGAAATGCTACCCTTCCATTAGAAGTGCGAAAAGTATCTTCAACTGCAATACTTGATAGTGGTGCAGGAGTGGGCATTGTGACAAGGTCCATTTGGGAAAAGTGGGGCAAACCAGCTATTAGGAGTACCAGGATGCGCTTGCAGCTAGCAGATGGAAGCTTAGAACATCCCCTTGGGCTGCTCGAGAACGTATTGGTCACCACATGTGGGATTGAATATGAGCATACCTTTGCAGTAGTGGATTTCGGAAAGCATCCAAACTATGAAGTGATATTGGGTAGACCATTCATGCGACAATTTCAAATGATTCAAGATTGGGGATACAATTATTTGTACCTCCGACATGATTCTGTCATCACCAGGGTCAACCTAAGGAATCACTCATATCGTGATGTAACAAGGTCTCCAATAGATGAGTTTGATTCTGCTTCATCTGAGGACTCAAGAGTTACATTGTCCGATGGGCGAGAAGATCTATGGATGTGCGGAGCCTCATGTAGGGATTTCAACACTGAGAGACTTAAGGGTAATCGAAGTGTATCAGACGAGGCATACATTCCACAACCCTTCCCTGAGCATTTAATTGATCCATTAGAATGGAGTCATGTCCTTGCAACATTATCGACATGTGCTTTACCGAAGCCAATTCAATTTTGTGACTCAGATGGATATGATATTATTCCTATACGAATGGTACAACCACGTGCCCTTCTAGATGATTTGTACTATAGGGATACATCCACAAAACAGCTCTGCATGTCGAGGAAGTCTCAGTAGAGGATTTGACACTCGAATCTGCTAATGATGCTGATAAGGAAGATGGATGGGACTCTGATTTTAATAATGATGTGACAATCCCTGAGGAAGAGTTAGGAAAGGCACGCCTACTCTTGAGAGGAAGGGAGGTTCAAGTAGAGATCCCTAGAAGCCGACCTAAACGAAAATGCTGTAAGAGCCATAAAAAAATCCGTAGACAAGATGAGCGTGAACAACGTGAGAGACTGCAGAAAGAAAAGGAGGAGTCTAAGAGTGAAAACTCTCGACCACCACCTCACTTCTCAGGAAAGAACGGATATCTATACTATGTCCAAGCACAAGACAGTATCAAAGACCAAGTCAAACGATCAGATGGATTCCAAGCAGGGGAAAAGCTAACAACTGTTAGCAAAAATCGTAAAAAGACGAAGAAACAAAAACCAAAACTCAAGTCTAAAACCGATTCAAAAAAGAGTGTGGGAAGTGCAAAGACAACGATTGAACAAAAAAATCCGATGCAAGATGGCAAAGGAGAGCTCAAAACCGCATGGTCTTCAATGAGTGAAGACTCAAGTGGACAAGAGCAAGGTCTAAATGTTCCTCCCAATTTCACACAGTACACTCTTCAAGATCGGAAGATTGTTCTTCAACAGCCCATGCGACAAAAACCAAGCGTGCCAGGGGTTTCATACGATGGTCCAGAGGATGCAAAAAAGATTGATATTGCTAAGCCAGGAGAAGAGCCTCGCTATGTGTGGATTGCCACAGACTTGTCCTTAGATGAGGAGAAGTTATTAATACAAACAATAAAGGAGTATCGTGATGTTTTTGCTTGGAGTTATAAAGACCTCAAAGGAGTTGATCCAAGCATATGTCAACATACAATACCATTGCGAGAGGATGCAAAACCCTCCAAGCAACGTCCTTATACTTACAATGAAAACTTTGCACGGAAGATAAAGGAAGAAATAGACAAGCTCTTAGAGGCAGAATTTATCTATGAGATTGAACACACTGAATGGGTCTCCCCTATTGTAGTGGTGCCCAAGAAAAATGGAAAACTCCGAGTATGTGTAAACCTCAAGAAGGTAAATGCAGCTACTGTGCGTGATCATTACCCACTTCCAATCACGGATCATGTTCTGGAACGAGTTGCAGGGAAAAAGGCATATAGTTTCTTGGATGGATTCTCCGGGTACAACCAAGTGTCAATTGATCCAAAGGATCAACACAAGACAGCCTTTGCTACTGAAGATGGTATCTTTGCCTATCGTGTTATGCCATTTGGTCTAACAAATGCGCCAGCAACCTTTCAGCGGTTAATGAGTCATGTATTCAAGGAGTACCTTAGGCAATTTCTTGAGATTTTCATGGATGATTTATGTGTTCACTCACAAGAGCGTGATGATCATATAGAACACCTGAGACTTGTGTTTCAAAAGTGTCAACTTTATCGTATATGCTTGAATCCTGACAAGTGCAAATTCATGGTAAGACAAGGGAAAATTTTGGGCCATATTGTTTCTCGCAATGGGATTTCAACAGATATGGATAAAATTGATGTCATTGTCTCATTACCTCGGCCTATCAACCCTAAAGGGGTACAAACATTCATGGGACATTGTGGCTATTACCGTAGATTCATCTACATGTATGCTGTCCTAGCCAGACCATTATATGCTCTTCTTGTAAAGTTTAATTGGACTGATGAGTGTGAGGAATCCTTTGAAAAGTTGAAGCAAGCATTAGTGACTGCACCCATTTTACGGGCACCAGATTGGAACCAAATCTTTCATGTCCATATTGATGCTTCCAACTTTGCAATTGGATGTATTTTGGCTCAATCGGGAGAACACAAACTCCATAGTCCTTGACACTCTCTCTCTCTATGTGTCCAAGGCTACTATAAGTGCCCGTGACCTTGACTAAAGTGCTCACACATACATCTACCACGTGGCCTACATCATCGGCGGTGGCTCAAAGGTGGTTTTACTTTATTGGGGCAGGTTACATTGGGTTGTGGGGTTTCTCTCTCTCTCTCTCTCTCTCTCTCTCTCTCTCTCTCTCTCTCTCTCTGAGATTTTCACATGGCTCCTCACTCTTTGGAGCCTCACATCTTCTCTTTTCTTCAGTCTTCTTGTCGTGGCAGCATCTGTCCACGCGTTCGTCTCTTCTTCCAGTCTTCTCGGGGTAGCTTCTCTTCTTGTGGCAGCTTCTCTTCTCATGTCCATGTCTTCCTTCAGCTTTTCTTCTTGGTGTCGATCCTCTTCTTGGGAAGAGATATTCTTCTTCTTTCATGGCTGGGGCCATGAGCTCGTCCGTCAGGTCATTTTGCTCCATGTGAGCAACATGTTTCAATGTTTTGCTGACAGTTCCTTTGGGTTTTTGATGTTCATCTTTTATCATTATGCAATGCAAACCCAAATTTATGCGGGAGGTCTTACCTCTTGCCTTAATCTGGACAAGGGCAGTGTCTGTTCCCATTTTTACACTGATAAAATGTGCCCAATACATAATGCATATAGCATTCATTCTCATGCACATTCCAAATGCAACTCTGGCTGTGAATAATCTTGAATTTGAGTGAGATTTATAGGCATTAACCAAGGGTTGAATGCAAAATGATAATTTTCACAAATTTATCAGCACAATTTTACCAGAAATTACATTAAATTAAGGGTAACCAATTTGTACGGGATGGTTGGAGTATCAAACCAGCTCCGATTTGAAATCTGAAGTTATAGGGATCTGTATCAGATACCTAATGGTTAATTTGAACCCTCAATTGCACCAAAAGTATAGTGATTAGCACTGATTAATCACTGATTAGCAAATTAATGCTCTGGTTTATGTGCAAAAAACAGAGTATGCGGGGAGCTCAGATCTGAGGCCTTCCACTTCAAATGAGCTCAAATGCTTTCAAAGGCATCAATAGCGATGAGTCTAGTAGAGGATTAAGCCAAGAAACACAAGATTTGACCAAATAATGAAAGCTTAATCTCTGTTTTACCAAAGTCACCTGCAGATTTGATGAAGAGCTTGGATCTCTCTGTAGACTTGATGAAATTGATTTCTGTCTTCACCAGCTTGTAGAGCATGCTTGATTACCCTTTGTGCTAAGAGAAATTAGAAACATTTGAACTGTGCTTGAAGAAATCTCAATTCTCCTCCAGAAAAAATGCACCGGCTAGTTCACTGATTTCTGCTTCATTTCTGCGCGGTTTGCTACGCCGTCTTGCTGAGCTTGAAGCTAGGGATGTTAGCTAGCTTGTGTATAAATCTTGTGCCCTGATTTTGAGTGTGCTAGATGCTAGAGACCCTCCACTGGCTGGGGGTGAAGGGGAAGAGTGAAAGCTTACTAAAAAATTGATTTTTTGCTAATTATTTTACTAATCTTGATTAATTCACTAATGGGCTCATAAATCTAGTTGATTCTAGGCATGGCTCTGATACCATGTTGAAATTTGAGCATAATGATGAGCTATGGTGGATCATACACTAGAATCAACATGATTAACAAAGTGATTAAGAAATGATTAAGATGTAATTAGTAAATAATTAGCAGATAGATTAATGTAGGCATGGATACTCAAAAACCAGCAAATTCTCATTAGGGCTATGCCTCAATTTATAGTGTTTACATCAAGCATCAAATCCCATTGATTTCTCCATGATTCACTCCCAGAATATCTCCACCTTTTGCCTGATTCTCTCCACCTCTTCTCTTTTCCAGAATATCTCCCAGAATATCTCCACACTCCTAAATTCCCTCATGCTACCCATTATTCTCTCCCAAAAGATTCTTCTGACCTTTTCACAGGTTCTTTCACAATTACATCTTCTCTTTTACAGCCTCTATCCAAGAGCTTGTTCCCACACACACCCTTTTCACTTGTATATTTCAACACCTTCATCCTGTATAAAAGATGTCACCAACCTGTATTAATCAAATTTAATACATACATTAAGGACAATTACCAGAAGAACCATGGATGGACACCAAAAGCTCCTAAGCTATTTAGTGAGAGGTAGTCCTAAAGATATTGTAAGGCTCTGATATGAGCACAAGTACAACGAGATGGTATGGCTACAAGTAGCTAGTGAAGGATAGATAAGTTCAATACCAGCTAGCTGTGGATTGCTGTGGATTAACTCCTCGCAGCTTGCTGTGGATTAACTCTTCTACAATTTCCTAAGTATGGAAACCTAAAGGCCACTAGGGCAGCCCATGTCCCTAAGGCATATGATAGAGAGAGAGAGAGAGAGAGAGAGAGAGCATAAGGGCTAGGGTTGCGTGTTAGAGCTAGATCTAGCCTACAAAGGAAATCGGACACCAAAACTGGCTAAGGTCATTTATATCAGAAGAAAGGCATATGCTAAAAGTGAATCGTAGCTCTAAAAGTGAGGAGAAAGGCTCCTTTTGCTCAGCGCAAAAGGAAGGAGGCTAGCCAAGCTGAGAATCGCCTTTAGACACCCCCCGGGCGGGCGGCGGGGGGGTGGCAGGCCCCCTGGAGCCGTGCCCTCATGCCCCCCCCAACCGGCCCCCCCGCCGCGCGGAGCCGTGCCCGAACACCCCCGGCCGGCCCCTCGAAGCCGTGCCCGAACACCCTCCCTGGCCGTTCCCCCGGAGCCGTGCCCGAACACCCCCCGGCCGGCCCCCCGGAGCCGTGCCCTCACGCCCCCCCGGCCAGCCCGCAGCCCCCCCCCCGCGGTGCGGTGCCGTCGCGCCCCCGCAGCCCCCCCTCGTGTTGCGCGGTGCTGTCATTCCCGCCCCGCAGCCCGCAGTAATCATGAGAACAGGGTTTAACTGTGCGAAAGCGATTAACATGATGTCTGACTAAATGACTGATGGAATGAACATGATCTAAGGCTGGTTACCATGTAACGCTCTGATACCAATGTGACATGTGAGGCTTTGACCATAGTAATCACAACCTTAGTCTAACTAAACTGCACTTAATGATGTTTAAGAGATAGACAAATATGTGTCGATGCAATGCAGCTATATTAGATGATGACTGCAGTTACAATGAGATCCAAAGGGATCTATGCTGTCCTAGATGATGTCTACCCCTTGAAGAGAGAGAAACATGCTGAATAATGATGAAGGATGGCTGAAAGATGGCTGTCCTGACTCCAATGCTGAGTTCCACCACTTGTATGCTGGTATCCCTCTATGTAGGAGTTGGGAAGATGGCTGAATATGCTGATGCATGGATGCGCTGCTGTTCCCAGCCCTCTTGGTGTAGAAACGCTGAAGGAACACACTGTTGGATGCTGAACTGTATCCCCCTTTGCTCCTAGGAAGGAAAACGCTCAAGAGATCCAGATGTCTATGCTGAAATGATGTGTTTCTTTATATATGGGGAATTGGTGCTGGTCGGCCAGCTTGGCTGCAGCAGTCGGCCAGCTCTGAATATGCTCATGACTGCCATTTAAATGCCATAAATGCCATAAATGCTTTAAAGGCTGGTCGGCTGACTTGAATGCTGTCGGCTGCCTCCACAAGCCCCAATGCTTTTGTCTAGATGGTTAATATGATGCTACAATGCTGAATCCAACCCATACCATGTGGTACATGCTGAAAACATTCATTTAAATGTCCATAAAATGTCTGATAAATCCTGATTAAATGCCTGATGATGCCATACCATAAAATAATGCCATGTTACTGTACACCTGAATGGTGTGCACGTGACATTCCCCGCTGCTACCTGGCAACCTTCGACTCCTCTGTGATCCTTCTCCTCCGAACCGCTACCCCCTTTTGTCTTCTGCTGCCGGGACTGAGGTCGTCTGCAAGAGTGAAATCCTTTGAGCCAAGACTCTATATACTACGGGAACTGAATGGCAAATGCTGCTAAAACTACTTGGAAATACCTGAGTCACCCCTGACCTGCCTGTGGAAACCTTTAACCTACCATCTCCATCGTTCTTGAAGCTCTGAACCTCCTGAGGCGATGGAGCAAACTTCCGTCTTCTGTGGAAGAGAAACCCCGTGCTGCTGCCAGTTGAAGCCCAAAACTTATGTCCTCCTTTGATGAAGGATGTCATTCTTTCCCAAAGAGTTCATGGGCAAACATGTATGCCTTGCAGATGCAAGATGG
This sequence comes from Cibotium barometz, assembly GCF_041138505.1. Lineage (NCBI taxonomy): Eukaryota > Viridiplantae > Streptophyta > Polypodiopsida > Cyatheales > Cibotiaceae > Cibotium > Cibotium barometz. Next base: position 4,786,568 of record NC_141074.1, read on the forward strand.
ACTGCTAAGATGACTGCTAAGATATCTGCTATGCAAACCATGTGCAACCCTATATGCTGTGCAAGAATGCAGATGGATGGGTTACTAATGCATACCTAAGGGAAAATCCCTAAGGGTGGCCTGTAAGCTTTTGAGAACTGGGTTTAACTGTGCGGAAGCGATTAACATGATGTCTGACTGAATGATTGATGGAATGAACATGATCTAAGGCTGGTTACCCTGTAACGCTCTGATACCAATGTGACATGTGAGGCTTCGACCGTAGTAATCACAACCTTAGTCTAACTAAACTACACTTAATGAACATGATCTAAGGCTGGTTACCCTGTAACGCTCTGATACCAATGTGACATGTGAGGCTTCGACCGTAGTAATCACAACCTTAGTCTAACTAAACTACACTTAATGATGTTTAAGAGATAGACAAATATGTGTCAATGCAATGCAGCTATGTTAGATGATGAATGCGGTTACAATGAGATCCAAAGGGATCTATGCTGTCCTAGATGATGTCTACCCCTGGAAGAGAGGGAAACATGCTGAATAATGATGGAGGATGCCTGAAAGATGGCTGTCCTGACTCCAATGCTGAGTTCCACCACTTGTATGCTAGTATCCCTCCATGTAGGAGTTGGGAGGAAGATGGCTGAATATGCTGATGCGTGGATGCGTTGCTGTTCCCAGCCCTCTTGGTGTAGAAATGCTGAAGGAACACACTGTTGGATGCTGAACTGTATCCCCCTTTGCTCCTAGTGAGGCATTCCGGGGCGGGCAACAAGAAGAGCGGCCTCTAAGCACTCCTCAAGGCTCCCGTGTTGCTCAATGGGCTTGGGGCACAACGCAACACAAACATAAGAACCCCAAAACCACACACCCAACAAGAAAAGGGGCACCACCTAGTTATGTGTGTGAACTAGGACACCAAAGATCTTTCCTTGTAGCCAATCAATACAAGCTAACCATATACATCAATCAAAAGACACACACTCTCTCAACAAACACTCATAACATATGGTATTATGTGTGGAGGAGACTAGCATAACACAAATAGATGCACACCAAACTTGGAGAAGAACTTAGAGAGACAATATAAGCTTGATTGTGTTGTCGCTATGCACTTGGTCTTAAGGTTACGGGAGCCCTCTCACCATACAACCCTCTTACCATGAATTGAAAGGCAACAAATCAAAAAACAAGCCCTCAAGCCTCCAAGCATAAAATCACACCACAAAATACAAGGATCAAATTTACCTTAAATCAAAAATCGGACCGCTTCGCTAAATAAACTTTGGAGATGTAGGAGTCCAAGATTTTGTACACCATTGCACCCAAACTACTAATCTTATTGATGCACAAAGGCAAGATACAATTATGATAGGGAGTATGGCATCACTCAAACCCTCACAATGACATAACTAGCTTCAAGCTTCAAGCTTCACTATCTCCTTACACACTAGAGTTAGGAGTGGTGTACAATGTGTGTAATTTTTCTCTTTTACAAGGAATGGAGGGGGCTCTATTTATAGGTTTGAGAAGCCCCAATTAGGATTAAGCCTAGTCAATCTTATTATGGAAAATCATAGATTATGGATTTTTTATTTTGAAATGAGAGTGGGCCTCTTCTTATCCCTTGAGTCACATGGATGTGGGCTCAAGGTGAGAGAATTATTGAAGATGAGAGGAGAGTGTGATGTAGAGGTTTGAGCAAATAACTTGTAGTAATGCCTACTCCAAAAGTAGTAGAGTGGGTGCTTATTTACAAATGTTAGTGGTTAGTAGTTATTAATCACTATAAAAGGTTAGTAATACAATGTACAAAATGAGTGTGAGGAGTAAAGATTTGGAAAGATCCTTTGTGTAGTTGAAAGCTCGAAGAAGCTTGGATTCTCCCATGTGTAGATCTTTAGGTTAACCGCCGGTCTCCTTCTTGCATTTGATGCCACAAAAGTTGATTGAGGTGAAGAACATGGGGATTTTTGTAGATGGAAACCCCATATTTGCAGAGGTTAATATGATACATTCATGCTGAATTTTTATGTATTTTTCGAGATTGGGAAAATAATTTAGTAATATGGGAGTAGTAGGGAGAGAAATGGAGATGAGGTATAGGTGTAGAGTAGATATGAGAGCAAATGGAGAGAGAAGGAGAGGGAAAAGGTGGAGAGGGTGAGAGAGGACATGAAGTTTGCAGGTTTGATGGAGTGATAAAGGAATGAGTAAGTATGTAGGTGATGAATGTGTAAGGGAGGTGAGAAGAGACTAGGTGTACCTTGCCAAAAAGTGGGCAGACTGGGGTCCAATAAAAAATTCATATCTCACCGCCATTAGCTCCAAAAATTCTCAAAAAAATTTAGCATATTTCTGAGCTCCCAAGCTAACTTTTGTCTTTTGATGACCAGTCCAAACTCGGAGTGGAGGCGGGCGCAAAAAATTCAGCAGAATCATGTATTTTCTGAATTTTTAAAATCTTTGTGTGGGTCCCCATTGGTGGAATTTCTTGATAGCTCCAAGAGTGAGCCCCCCAATACATCATACCCTGACCTTAGAGACTCCAGTGTATGTGGACACTTGCATGGAGGAGATTTTTTCTATTTTATAAAGGATTTACATAATAAGAAAAAACAAGCTAGTATTTAACTAGTCAACATATCATGACAATATGGTTATTATGATAGGAAAATAAAATAAACAAAGAGATCTATTTGTGAATAAAATATACAAAAATAATTGATATATGAAAAAGTATTTAATGAAAATATATAAAATATTTAATAGTAAAAAATATATACAAAATAACTAAACTATGGAAGTCAAAAGGGAGGGAGACCCTCATTATTTTAGGGTAGATGAGAGAATAAAAGATGAAATAGTCTAATGGAAAAAGTGATTTGGGTAGTAGGCTTTCTACATAGTGTGGGTAGAAATGTGAGGGCATAAGATTTACTTATGCATGGTGAAGTTGAAGCATATGTACAATGATGGTCCAAAAGTATTATGAAGAAATAATAATAATAATAATAAATAAATAAATAAAATATACTTAGGTTTTGTAATACACACACCTAATGAAATATTTACATATTTGAGAAAATAGAGACTCCCATATTTAGGCCCTTATATGAAATGAAATATTTACACAAAATGGGCCGTAATAATTTTATTTATTTTTGATGAGTAGCTAGCAAAAACTTTTTTTTTAATAATATAAAAAATATATAGAAGATATGGGTAAAGTCCCTAACGCACACACGCCTATTTGCAGTGAAAAGGTATTTGTGACAAAGAGTTTATGTGATTTTCCTTGTCCGAGGTAGCTCCTTGTGGTAATGTGGATAGCCGAAAAAATGGCTATCATTTAGCCCTCCCCCTAGATGATGGTATATTCATATACCATCATAATGTAGGCCTTCTAAAGCAAGTGGTGTAATGTGGCTCTCTTGTCCATCTTTCTTCTGTTCCTTGTGTTCTGCACCACATCCATCACTCAAACCACATAACTTACATGCCCTTTTATCTCCTTTTTGTGGTTGCTTCTGTAAGTCTGTCGGTAGAATGCGACTCAAGTATGGCTTGAGTCTGTAGCCATTAACCTTCTTAGAATGTTCTTTGCCATCCAAATCCATGAGCTGATAATAGCTAGAGTTGAAAACCTTCTTGACAATGTATGGTCCCTGCCATCTAGTTTCAAACTTGGCATCAAACCGATTATCAAGTCGATTGTCATACCTTAGCACAAGATCTCCTTCTTTGATGCCCTTGTCTTTCAAAGTTGCATTGAACTTCTCTGCTGCTTGCATGGCTTTTCTTCTATAACACTCGTATGCAGCTTCTCTTTTCCACTCTAGCTCAACTAAAGTGAGAAGTTGATCTACCCATGCATCTTGATCTCCTAGTCCACCTTTTCCATGTAGCCGCATTGTTGGAATGTTGAGCTCAATAGGCTGCAATGCTTCTTGACCATAAACCAAGTGAAAGGGCGTAAACCCCGTTGCTTCTCGGTAGGTAGTCCGGTATGCCCATAGTGCTCCATCAAGGAACTCATCCCAAAGCTTTGTCTTGTTCTCCACCATCTTCCTTATGATTCCTGCAATAACACCATTAGCCTTCTCTACTAACCCATTTGATTGGGGATAGTAGGGTGTGCTATGATGATGTGAAATATGAAGCTCTTCACAAACTTCGGTGAGCAAACCTTTTCTAAAACCTGGACCATTGTCAGAAACAATCTCCAAGGGGGTGCCAAATTTGCAACATATATGAGTGTAAACAAATTTGCTTACAGTCTTTCCATTCACCCTTGCCACACTTTGAGCCTCCACCCACCTAGTCATGTAGTCTATGGCCACTAAGATGTACAATTTTCCATTTTTAGTTCTAGGTAGTGGACCCATAGCATCAATGCCCCATTTTTCAAATGGACCACTTGCAATGACTAATTGGCGTGGACCATGTAGCAACCTCTTATTACCATTGACTTGGCAGTTATGATAGCTCCTACACCAATGTTGGACATCCACATGTAAGCTTGGCCAAACATACCCAGCAAGCAAAATCTTTTTCACAGTTAGTTCTTGAGCAAAATGGCCACCACATGCTTCTTCATGCAAATCCTCTAAAATGGCTGGAATCTCCTTGGTTGTTGGTACTCTTCTGCACACTTGATCTTTTCCTTTTTGGTAGAGGGCACCTTCTAAGAACAAGAAAGAACTTGCCCTCTTCATGAGCCTCCTCTTTTGTGCCTTTGTGAAGTCTTGTGGGAATTCACCTTCCAAGATGTAGCTCACTATGGGAGCCAGTGCCTCCATTCCTTGGTACCGTGGTCGCTTAATAGCCGCTCTGCAGCCAAGACCACCACTTACATTTCCTTCTTTACACATGCAACAGCTTGTTGTGCAAGTAGATCAGCATCCTCATTTTGTTTCCTAGGAATATGACACAATTGCACCTCCTCAAATTGATTAAACAGCCTACGGATAGCATGAACCTTTTGCCTTAATCTTTCATTCTTGCATGCCCAAATGCCTAAAATTTGCCTTACAATAAGAAGTGCATCCCCTTTTACCAGGAGACGTTGTATCCCTTGATTGATGCACACCTTCAAACCATGAAGTAGTATGTCGTACTCTGCTTCATTGTTGCTAGTAGAACTTGGCAAGTTAACCTTCTCCTTCATAACCACCTCTCCATTTGGGTTGAGCAGCACCAGCCCTCCCCCTGCTTTACCTGTGGCTTTTCTAAAAGCTCCATCAAAGAACAAGGTGAATGCATTAGGTATAGTTTTGGGTGGTGGCAATGGTAGGGTCTTTACTTCAAGCACCTTAATCTCCTTTTCATGCACTCTATAAGTGAGAATCCCTGCCAATTATGCACGCACACTATCTTCTACCTTGAAAGAGTATTGGAATTCTTGCAATTCCATAACCCACTTTGTGATTCTAGCACTGATAGTCATTTGAGAAGACACCAAGGAAACAAATTTTCTGTAGTGAGAATTACAAAAGGTTTTGGTAACAAGTAGGATCTAAATTTTCTCACCGCAAAGATGAGAGAAAGCATCATGAGTTCCGCTTCTGTGTAGCCTTTCTCCAAGACATTCATGACCCTACTAACAAAGTAGATGGGCCGCATCCTAGTACTATGGGGATCTTGCTGTAACAAAACTGCACCCACTGTTTCCTTTCTAACACTAGAGCTAACAAAGAAAGTGTACTCCCAACAAGGAGGCATGAGTGTTGGTAGCTCTGACAAAATGACTTTAATGTTACAAAAGTACTCCTCAAGCTCATTAGATCATGCAAACTCTACTTGTTGAGTCAGTTTTTGCAAGGGGTGAAGTAACTCTGAGGCTAAGTGAATGAAGCGTGACATGTACTTCACCTTTTGAATGAATGAGATGGCCTCCTTGAGACTCTTTGGAGATGGTAGGTCGATAAGAGCCTTTGCCTTTGTAGGATCCACCTCAATGCCTTTGGAAGAAACCTTATGACCAAGAAAGATTACTTCATCCTCACCAATATGACATTTGTCGGGATTGAGTTGGCCCCCCATGTCGTAGAGTTTCTTCAAGCCTTCTTCCACCCTCTGCACATGCAATGACTTAGAGCTATAGATGCAAAAATCATCTATGAACACTCTAATGGATTTTCCAAAGAATGCTTGAAACACCATGTTCATGAAACGTTGAAATGTCGCTGGAGCATTGGTTAAACCAAACGGCATGACTCTGAAAGCATAACAACCCCAAGGAGTGATGAAGGTTGTTTTCAATCGATCCTCCAATTTGAAAGTAACCCGAGTAGCCATCACATATTGTATACTTCTCATGACCTGCTACCTCATTCAGGATCTCATCTTGAAATGGGAGAGGAAAGTGGTCCCTTTTTGTCGCCTCGTTGAGTGGACGATAGTCCACACACACCCTCCATTTGCCGTTCTTCTTGGGAGTGACCACGACGACGGGAGAGACCCACTCTGAATTTTCTAGAGGATATATGAATCCCGCTGCTAGAAGCTTCCTCACCTCTTTGAGTAGTGCTTGCTCCTTGATGACTCCTAGTCTTCGTAGCTTTTGTGCCTTAGGTTTGGCTTCTGGCTTTAGCTCGATCTTGTGTTGAATGGCCTCTACGCCACGCACATCTGTGTAATCTAAACCTAGGAAATTTCCTTAGTACACATTTAAACTCCTCTCCTTCCTCCGCCGATGTAAGCGTTTTTGAGAGCATAGCATCAAACATTTCTTCATCATGCACAATTTGGTCTTCTTGAGAGCCTACCTCCTCCAAACCTTGACAGGGTGTCTCTTTGTCTTTTGCTCTGAATCTTACCCCCATGACTTCAATGGAAGACTCCTCGTCCATAGTGCTACTGCTGCTTTCTTCCTCTGAGGCGTCATCGATCCAATCCTCCTCTGTTTCGCCTTGAGAAGATTCTTCATTTATCTCCTCTTGTCGTTGCTCCTTCATGTCAAAGATAATCTTCTTACGATTTTCATTCCTGCAAATTAACTTTCCATTTTCCCAATCCTGCAAAGCTCGCATTTTCATTAGCCATGGTCTACCTAGGATAAATGGATAACCACCTCCCTTGGTAGACATAACATAAAAATCAACAACCTTCTTAATGCCAAAAACTTCCACAGAAACATTCTTACAAATCCCAAGACACTTTGCTTTGCTATTGTTTGCCATTTTCACCTTAATTTCAGGTGTTTCATGAATATACATGCCTAGTTTTTGCATAAGGTCCTCTGTCATGATGCAAATTTGTGCACCCCCATCTACTAGACCCTTCTTAACTAGCCTTCCCTTGATGTAGCAATCTAATATAGGTGTAATGTCCTCATCCATCTCGGCTTGTGAAATTTTTACAACAGGCACATTCTCTTTTGTTTTTCTCCTAGTGCTCACGGCCTTTGTTAATTCCCTCCTAACTTGTGGACATAAGGCTAGAAATTGAGGCCATGAGATATCAAGACCCTTACCTCTCATGTCTTCCAAAAGGTTGTATGGAGCCATACCATGTCCAAGCAGGAAATCTTGGAGGTTTATACGACGTCGTCTCCTCTTGACTTCCTTGTTTTCCTTCACTTTCTTTCCTCGTCCATGGTCACTTTGTGATGCCACACCCTCCTTTTCCTTCTCTTTTCCACGCCCTCGTTTGACACCATTTGCTTCAATGTCTACCTCCTTGGCCTTTGTTACCTCTACCACATGTACATTTGGGTCCGGTAGCATTCAGGTGGATCAGAGTGGGCGAGTGCAGTATGTAGACGGTGGGGCACTTTTTTGTTCGCCGCTTGAGAGAGCTCGTGCACACATACATGCCCAAGATACACATCCAGTGGCGGTAAGTCCAATTCTTTCATGTATTTTTTAAAATCTCTATATACATTGATATCAAATGACATCAAGATACACATCCACTGGCGGTAAGTCCAATTCTTTCTTGTATTTTTTAAAATCTCTGTATACATTGATATCAAATGATAAATCTAACTAAAGTGACTTTTTTTTCAAATTGTAGGGATCAAGATGATAATGACAAGAAATATGTGTTGGCAATCCTCGCGCAGGAGTTCGGCGTTGGTTGGGACGAGACCACTATATTGCATGAGATGCAAACGCTTCTAAAGCATCGACGGAACAATGCACGGTACAATTATTTGCTTTGCTATGTTATTCAAGTCTACTTCTTTCTTTGAGTAATATGGTTGAGTTATTGTTAAATTAAATAAAGAAAGTTTGGAACGTCAAACACCTGAAACGTTCTCTAGAAAGTTCACATACTCTCGCACTTAGACACACAAATCAGCCCACCACTTCTTCTTTTTGTGCATAGCTCTTCCTTGCCATCTAAGAAAAAGGGCAGCTTTACTGGTCAAAAAGGCCAGCTTCTTCTGGCAGAAGCGAGTTCTTTCTGGCATAAAGCAGGTATAAAGGGTATGAGCAGTTTTATACCCTCTCTCCCCTACTTGTCTCGGAAACCTCTCAAGTCCAGCCTTGCTAACTAGATGCTTGCACACCCTAACTAGATGTTGCTAATTTGCCACCTCAGCTCTTGATGCCACATCAACATCGTCAGTTACATCATCAGCCACGTCAGCTGCTCATTGCGCATTAGCTTCACGATCAGCTCTTTTCACAACACTTTTGCCTGTAAGACAAAACACACACACGCATAGTACATAGAATCATGACTATAAAACACGAGCCTAAGGGGAATCGAACCCAGCATAAGGCCACTCTAAGACCAAGAGCCTCCCCCTACCACCCCACCCTATAGTTAGTATCATGTACAATCAAAACAAGCGATGAAAAAAAAGGATATCGAGATAGAAACACATTACCATTTTCTTTTGAATTGATAAGCCAAGCTGTTTATGAACAATTGGAAACTATGCCTCGCCAAAGATATTAATCTCTAAGAACACCTCGTCTCGTTGTCAGCCATAGCCTCTTGAAGTTCCATCTCTATTAGGCATATGCCGAGTCCATCAGGGAGTGGAGCATTGTTCGAGGTGGATTCTGAGATTTGCTCAATGTCAGCCTCTAGTAGATCTTCTCCTAGGTCATCCGATAAATCTTTACCCAGATCATCCCCTTCATCATCCGTTGTTTGAGGGTGGTGTGACGTTTGTTTGTGAAATCAAATTTGCTTCTCTAATGCGAAGAATTGTATCTCCTTGCCCATGTGATATAGAGGTCATTGTTGTGTCTGGTGTATTGTCGGGCTCTGTAGAGGTCATTGTTGTGTGTGGTGTATTTCGCGTTGGACGTCCATTCTCCACTTCGCCATTAAAATGTCTCGCATTTGCTTTGGAACGTAGCACATGATCTGGAGGCAGAAATCATCGATGTCGAAGGTATATATTTTTACTCAAACTTCGACTATATTTGACATGCTTTGTAACCCTTTGTTGATAGGCCTGAGAGAAACAAAAATTATTTTTATGTTTTCAACATCCAAATTTTTTGATTGTATAAACAAACAAACAACCAAAGAGCCCTGCTATACCTGATGCAAAGCCATAGGTAGGATAGTCATACATATTGTCCATGCTAAAATGCCACGAACCTTGAAACATCTATTACCCACAGGTTTTGACATATCAATAACATTTACTCCTTTCCATATTTGTTGCAAGTCATCGATGAGCGGTGCAAGATATACATTGATGTCTTTAACTTGCCGCTTCCCTACATTGATGCATCATTTAAATTTGACATTTTTCAAATAGAAATGAGTGTGCTATTTAGAAATGAGAATATTTGTCACATACCAGGAATCAACAAAGACAATATTAAATGCTCTTTCTTAATTGACATGAATGGTGGGATGTTGTAGTTGATAGGAACTACGAGCCAAGTTGACCACTTGCTCGATCGCATGGAAAAGGGATTGATTCCATCCAAGCCAACTCCAAATTTTATATGGCGAGGCTCCCAATGAAACTCTGGCCATGTAGCATCGATATGCTTAAATGCTTTGCTATCGCTTGGAATCCTCATGACTCTGTCTATACTTGCATTTCTCGAACTCCAATCCATAAGCTTGGCTATTTCGGGGCTGCGGAAGATGTGTTCAACTCGTGGTGCCAAGGGAAAGTGTCGCAGAACTTTCATAGGGACATTCAAGGTTCCTGCCTTGAAACGAGCAACACCGCATTTGGGACAAGTGGTTGCATTTTCATACTCTCCACGATACAAAATGCAATCATTGACACATGCATGAATTGTTTTGTATTCGAGTCCAAGGGATGCGATCATTTTCTTTGCCTCATCCCTCGACTTTGGGATCACATTGTTTGATGGTAGAATCTTGTTCGAAAGAAGCCTACCACTCAATTGTAAATATTTAATGAGCACAAAAGTGATTGAGAGCCATTATTTTTATGCAAACAAAATACAAATATAACTTACGATAGTAATGCAGAAACCGATGCATTACTCCATTGGTAGCGTGTTTGGAGATTCAAGAGATGAGTAAGGTCACACTCAATCTTGATATGGATGCACCATCGTAGATGGGCCTTGAAGCTTCTTCTCGTAGAAATTTTTCATGCGGATAAGTTTCTTCTTCACTACTTGCTTGGAACCAATCGTCGATAAACTCATTGATGTCATCATCAACATGTCCCTCATTGGTCGCTTTTTCTCTGCATTTTGCATTGTACTCATATCTAAGTCGTTGATATGTACTTGGATCTTGTGTACGTAAAAGCCTCATATACTCCTCTGGCAAGATATGGTGACTTCGGTGAGAGCTAGATACACCCTCAATATCTGGACACTGCATGTATAAACATAGTCTACATGAAGAAATGATTTAAAGTAACAACAATCGAATTATTAAGTGATATAATCATAACATTAAAACCTACAACACAATTCAAGCATATTAGCAGCAAAAATCTATACTCAAGATAACCTTAGACAAGACACTAAAATACCCTTAGTTGTATTACTGACGAGACAATGAAATATATCATCAAATATTTATCAAAATTAAATGCTGATTGGGCTACAAAGCTGGATACATTATTTGAAACATACATAATTTAAGAGGCCGACACTTTATCTCAAATTTCATTCTCAAAGAGGGGCTAGTGATGGCCGACGCCATCCATAAATTACAAATAATTCCTCGCCAGCTTGTAATGATCTTGTAGCACACACTACTATATATATGGGTACATCTCTAATCATATAACATGGCTCGTGACTATTCTCACACTCCATAAAGTTACAATTTGTTCTCTCATTTCTCCCTCTACTACTATTGATTAGCCCTGCTATATTTCCTTGAGCATAGGGTCTTCCATCAATATAAAGCCGCGATCCACAATTATATCTAATGTTTCTTTCGGTGAGTGAGGCTGCATTAGCACAAAGCCCATATGTTGTCATACTTCTGATAAAGCGAACAAGTGCATGCCATGCGCCCCAACCATAAATGGGCCCACAAAATGACATAAGAGTCACCTCTGAGTTTGCGGGCATGCGTAAATCCTGTGCAATAAAGAGACCTCGTCCACCATTGGGAATGGTAGATGGTGCAATCACATATCGAGCACCCCAAAAGCTGAAAACCTCTCCGTCTGCTAGAAGGGCTGCTCCCAACCATCCTCCATAGCGTCTACGATCGTACGTTTGAATGAGAGATAGAAGACGATCAGGCAATGGACAATGTCTACGATCGTACGTTTGAATGAGAGATAGAAGACGATCAGGCAATGGATGATCACCCAATGTCTCTGATTGGGCACCGAGGGGCAAAGAAGTTGATGATGCCTCCATTTGCAACTGAAAAACGGCTTGACCATATCGTGTGCGTGGAAGGAATGAAGGATCAATTCCATGGTCTTCACAATCCTCATGAAATCGAGGATGTAGAACTGGTACGTGCTGAATAATGCATCATTGTTGATTATATGAAGGGTGAGACACACATGGAACACGATTAATAGTGCGGAGTAAACTTGGATATGAATTTATACATAGTTTTAAAATGACATCACTTACCATGGGATGCTCCCGTTCCTCTTGCGGTGGCATATCAGGACATGGACCATACTGCTCCATATGGGCAAAACATATGCATCGCATTCGTCAATGAGTGCCATGGCATGCTGCACACCAACATGGGATTCTTTCAACGTAATATGTTTGTGAGTCGCCTAGTGTCGTAGATGATGTGGAAGAAGAGGAACCATCTCCTCTCGCAACTATAGATGGACACACAGGAAGAGTGGGAGGAGGCGGTGTCCCAGAGGATGACCCGGAATTTGCATTCATAAAATATTAATGTCATATTAATATCATTAAAAATCAAAGAAAACTTGAACAAAAATAATACACACACAAAATCATCCTAGAAGTGTTTGTAAATGCTATGGTAGCGCACAATGCATATTTGCTTATCCCCAGGTTAGGAATAATGTTCTTCCCTCAGAAGAAACTAGTTAATTTGTAATCATACCTTCTTACTGTACTTATGTCCATATTAGAGGCTTATAGTAACCTTGCACAAAATAGTTCTTCAAGGTGTAATTGACATGCACCCAAATGCGTTAGCATAGCATATACGGACCGTCGACCGGTCCATATGCACTATGGATGTGCAATTGGTCCATTCGGAGAGCCAGTACGCTCTCCAAATGCACCCAATTGAGCATCCATAGCGCATACAGACCGCTACATTTATCTATTTATCTATCCACCTACCTATGTATATGTGTTTATATATCCATCTATATGTTTATTGATCGTAAGTTGTGAAACCTTGTAATAACACACTGTTGTTAAATGCTTAGGAAATTTGCGATCGTCCCTGAGCATACACGCCCACCTGCGATGTGCAGAGATTCTTGGCGACACTTCAGGAAAGAAATTCGCTTGAGAGTGACATGGCCTCAATAGAAGGTACACAAAGTTAATTCACTCAACGCATATGATAGGTACTTCTCGAATAGCATTAATTATATATTCATATAAAAGCACATTTAATTTGCAGGAGGCAGCACATGCTCGTGTCCAGTCAGAGCACACCTCTCGGCTTGGCCGGATGGGCTCTAGTGGCTTTCGAGCACTCTTTGTAAGTGCACAAATTTTTTGTTCGTCTGTCTATAGCTATTTGTATATATATATATATATATATATATATATATATGTGTGTGTGTGTGTGTGTATCCATGTATCTATGATCTCATATGCATTCAATTCACTTCTTACTTATATATATGCAATGTTTAAATGACAGAGAAAGGATTATGGTCGAGCACCATCTGCAGACGAGATACGGAGAGCCACAATTTACGGCTACAGAGCGTTACAGAAGGAGATGCCGACACCCGATGCTTTTGTAAGTAATTCTATCAAATATTATTTTATGCCAATCAAGATCTGCATGTGTTATATGTTATTTGGTTTTTTTAATACTCAAATAGCTAATATACATTTTTAATTGCAGGAGCAACATGGTGAGAATGACATGGATGAGGTTGCTCGACAGGTAGCAGCAGGGTTATCATTGCAACCACCCAAGAATGTACAAGAGGAGGACTCTTCCTCCGATGACTCTGATTAATGATAGAGCCATTTAGTGCTAAGTTTGTAGACATAATTTTTTGGTACATATAGTCGCTCATTCAGAATGATGGCGCACTTTCATTAACATTTTCTCTATGTATGTGTGTTTTTGGCCATGATGCACATGTGTTACATCTATCAAGAGTTTCTTGAAGTGTCTACCTCCCAAATCTATAGATTTAAATGTTAATTGATTGCAAAATTTAATTTATACTTACCGTAATCGATGTCGGCCATTGCTTTTTCAAAAGTCGATGTATGTCGATTCTTGGGTCTTTTGTCGTACACGAATGCATGTGCGTATGTGTGTGTGTGTGTGTGTGTGAGAGAGAAAGAGAGAGAGAGAGAGAGAGAGAGAGAGAGAGAGAGAGAGAGAGAGAGAGAGAGAGAGAGAGAGAGAGATTTTTTATGATGTTTGTATACGTACGGATGTGTGTGTGATAAAGAGGCAAGTGTGTATGAGAGAGAGAGAGAGAGAGAGAGAGAGAGAGAGAGAGAGAGAGAGAGACCAATGTTTACGTGAAGTGTGTGTATGTGTGAGAGAGAGAGAGAGGGAGAAAGAGAGAGAGAGAGAGAGAGAGAGACTAATGTTTATGTGAAGTGTGTGTGTGTGAGAGAGAGAGAGAGGGAGAAAGAGAGAGAGAATGTGTGTGCAAGAGACACAAGTGGAGATAATGTGTATGAGAGAGAGAGAGAGAGAGAGAGAATGCGCATCGGCTAAAAAAAAAAGTTCAGAACAAAGGTCTTTTAAGCGACCTCAACGGCTTAAAAAAATAATACAAATTGGGTCGCTTATGCCACCCAAACTTGGGTGTTTATGCCACTCAAATAGGGTCGTTTATGCCACCTTCATAGGGTCGTTTATGCCACCCAAATAGGGTCGTTTATGCCACCTTTGTAGGGTCATTTATGCCACTCAAATAGGGTCGCTTATGCCACCCAAACTTGGGTGTTTATGCCACTCAAATAGCATCGTTAATGCCACCTAACAACGTGGTTTATGCCACCCTCGAAACGTCATTTATGCCACCCAAACGTGATGTATATGCCACCTTGAAAACGTGGTTTATGCCACCCAAAAAGCGTCATTTATGCATCTTAAAATCGTCGCTATAGAGATCGTTTAAACGATGGTCAAGAGCAACCTTTGGAACGACTTCTGTAGCGACCCCCGTAAGGGTCGCTACAAGTTTCTACTCTTGTAGTGCTAGATTGAAGAATGTATTGGAGATGCTCATGATATTGCAAACTTAATGCCATGTTTGTTGCAAGATCAAAGAATTAAAAGAGGATAATTATTTCATGATAATTAGTGCCAAGTTTGCTTTAAGAGAAGAGGGCATTGATGCGTAAGAGAGCTCATATTCAAGTTATGCAAGGGCAGCTACAAAACAACAAGAGAGAACTCATAGACCCCTATGTGAAGTTCAAAAATGACCTCAAAATTGAAGAGGGATGGCTTGGTATGATCCTAGAGAAGCTAACCCTTACCAAGGGAAAAGTAGAGGTTTATGATAACAGGCTCTTGGAGTTAGAATCACAAGCCTCACCCTCTAAGTAGACAAAAACAAAGGGAAATACTCAATAAGTTCCATGCTTAATAAGTCAAAGAACATTGCACAAAGTCTTGCATGATAAGCTTGTATGGGCATAAGAAGAAAAAGAGCATATGCTTAAAAGCCCCACCAGGATGTGGTAAGGCATCTGTGAGAACATATGTAAAAAGAACATGCAAATGTAATACAAGCTTAAGGTGAGCTCATAAAGGCAAAACTAGAAATGCAAGCATCTACTAAGAAGGCCAAAGAGGTTAAGGAAAAATATTCAAAACCCCTATAGGAAAGGTCTATAAGAGATGTGAATAGCTAAAGTTTAAAGAGGATGATACAAAATTAGGGGATAAAGCATTGAGTCATGTGCCAGGATGAAAGGACATTGGAGTTTGCGCATTCTAGAAACATCTTCGAAGTGTTGACTAGCCAACTTGTTTGACTCCAACATCTTTCTTAATAAGCTAAGCCAAAACCCACAATAGTGACAATAGAGAAACTAGACAAATTCATTAACAGGGCCTCCAAGCTAGCTACTCTAATTCCAAGGATGGTTCTAAACATACAACTAGTTAAAGGCTTATGACATATTTTCATACCTCAAAATTTATTAAAGCATACAATACACCCCACATGGTATTATTAAGTTATACCAATATATTTAAAAAATCTAATAGCTGCTTAATATGTTTACTTAATGATTTTGCCTTGGAGCACATAAAGTATCCTCCAATTTGTACATCAAGGAAAATGGACCTAATTAGAGTCTTTTTTTAATAAGGCTAATGATGAGGCACATGAAGAAGATATATGCCTCCACTAAAATACCCACTAGTAAATTGCCCTCTAACTACTACTAGATTAATACCTTCTCACCCCACTAGGGCTGTGGGCATCGAGGGTAGGGTATTTTTTGTATTATGCGGCATATGTAAAGGCAGTTCCTGATTTGAATACCCATATTAGAGAGCAACCGTACCTCCTTACAAATAGAGGGTTGTGGGCATCGAGGGTAGGGTTGCTCCCTTCCCATATTAGAGATTCCCATGCTTTCTTGAATAGTCAAAAATTCCTATTATGTGGGAATCAGACTCGGGGGGTGCACCTCAAAAAATGTAAGTCTACCACGTGCGATCATCAGGTGGGGTTTTTTTAATCCAAAATATTGGGTAAATTTATAGAAATACAATTACAAGAGGGGTATTTTAATTGTACTTTGGAAAAAAACCCGTAAGTCTATAAAGAAAAAGGGGTAGTTTTATTAGCTCAAAATTCACAGATAAGGGGTTTTTTAAATACCCCTTGAACGCACGTCGTAGGAGGGGCTTCCATATAGTGCACCCCCCGAGGAATCAGACTATTTTCTTGTTCTTCAAACTTTCTTATGAACATTTCAAGGTGCACCGATAAAATTGTCACCTGCTTCTGTATCAAGCACTGAAAATTCATTAGTGGCATTTGGATCTTAAAAATATGATGCAACTTGATATCTATCTACTATTAAACCAAGACAATAGTTATCCCTTTTATCCAAGAGCTTCTGGATGTATGTTAGTAGTATAAAACTCCTATTGTCCTTTAGTGGGAAGGATGGTAGGCATGGGAGAAGGATCTCCTTCTCTGAATCCTCTATAGGAACATCCTTTTTCTTTGGAAGAATTAAACTTGCTTTAAAATCTACAACATCAAAGTTCCTGGTCATTATTTCTTCTTACTCTATATCCACAACCATTTCTACATCATGCATTTGTTCTTGATTTTGAATGTCTCCTAGAAATGCTACAAGTTGGACACAAAAACTATCAAGACTACTCTTTTCAACATCCTTAATCCCTGATTTTGCATGTAGATAGAAAAGGAAAGCCACATGATGTTGAAGAAACCTGCATTTTCTACTATGTCATCTACAATGCTCCATTGTGACTTTCACATGGTCAAGAAGTATGTCATACTTTTTCTACAATCTGGCCTTTTCTAAAGATGTCTGTGACAACATGCTAAGATGATCAAACCTCACACCTTTAATATGAACATCACTATCATCTGTCTCACTGCAAAGAAAGCTTGCATTTCCTCTGCATAATACTCCTTGAAGTGTTCAATCATTGAGCTCATTTTTTTCAAATCTTACATGGAAGCATTCCCTATAGCACTGAAACAAATCTTGTGCACTTGCAAGCTGTAGGAAGTCAAAATATGTCTCTGCTTGTGTTTCCTCTATCACAAGAACACCATCATCACTTAAACCCATCTCTATGCAATAAACTTTGGATCCAGCCAATAGCACCTCTAAATAACCATATAAGGGTGTAGCTTAGGAGTACACAATAGAAGCTAAGAATTCAGGAGAGTGTTGGAAGGACGATGCGATTACTGCAATCCAATCGATCAGAATCCCCCTATTTGCACCATTTTTCTACCATTGATGGAGAAACATGAGGGACACAAAAATTCTCCTGGGTGTGTAGCTGAGGGGGTGTGTGGGACAACCAAGTAGAAACTCGTTGTCACCAACACCTCTAAATAACCCTAGAAGGATGGGACAACCAAGTAGAAATTGGTGGTCAACAACACCTCTAAATAACCCTAGAAGGGTGTAGCTTAGGAGCACACAATATAAGCTAAGCTCTCGGTAGCTAAGGAGAGTGTTGGTTGTCAACAACACCTCTAAATAACCCTAGAAGGGTGTAGCGTAGGAGTACACAATGTAAGCTAAGCTTTTGGTAGCTAAGGAGAGTGTTGGAAAGATGGCGCAAATACTACAATCCAATCGATCAAGATCCCCCTATTGGTGTCATTTTTCTACCGCCGTTGATGGACAAAAATACGGGATGCAAAAATGCACCTGGGTGTGATGAGGGTGCAAGTGGGACAACCAGGTAGAATTGTGTGGTTTGAAGGCAGACAGGGTACAGTGGAAACACCACACAATTTGTGAAATCCAATATGAACGGATTGATGCTATTGCTTTATCTTTATATGCGGGAAGCTGGGGAAAGGGATCTACTTTCTATGGTGGGGCCGCTCTGGGGCAAAGGGCAGCTCAAGGGAAAACTTAGTGGTGGCAGGGAGCAGCTTAGTGGCAACAAGCAGCTTGGAGGTAAATTTTTTTTAATTAACCAGATATTTATAGCACTGTGAGGCCACATGGCAATGATACGGATGCCACATATTCACACATGTGACTCGCACATGTGAAATAGCCCACATGTGGGAACCCACATGTCAAAGTGCGAATGCACGTGTGTGGTCGTTGCACGTGTAGATACACGTGTGCATTTACACTCCCACATGTGGATACACATGTCATCATACCATTCTGTTGTCCGTGCGCCATGTGCCTTAATCAATGTGTTCTATAAATAGGTAGCGATTATTATAATTTGTCTTTTACCCGTACGTGGAAAGACGAGGCACATTGACTTTTTTGCACTCTTTGATATGTACTTGTTTTTCACCTAACAGCTCGATCCTATTGGTCTTCAAACTACCATCAGTACGACCCACTTTGATTATTGTCTTTTTGGTCTTCACCTACACTAGCTCCTATGGTCTCACTAGAATCCGGGTGCAATATCAATATACCTGAGGCATCGAAATTGCACCTATGCATTGTCCTTCCATCGGGGCAAAGGTATGCTTACGCTTCAAAATTGTTTGTTGATGCAGAAATGTTGTTAGAAGAGGACATTAAGCACCATCTTCTAGCCTAGGCATCTTGAGGAATGTGACTAGGTAAATATCCTTCATGTCAAACATCAATATCCCAATCCTCTTTTCCATGGACTATTTCCAAAATATCCCTCTTAGGCAAGCTACGGGATGATTCATATTCCATTTGAGTTAAGATAATTGAAAGATTGCATTCTCAAATTAGAAGGGAGGGTTTTCGGCCCACCAACTTTGGACATAGGCCTGATAAATTATTTTTTACCCATACGTGGAAAGATGAGGTTCATCAAAATTTTTTGCACTCTGGTTGACCTATACTTGTTCTTCACCTACACCAGCTATTTTTCACCTACACCATCTCCTATTGGTCTTCAAACCACCACCAGCACCCACTTTGATTGCTCTTCTATTGGTCTTCACCTACACCAGCTCCTATTGGTCTCACTAGAATCATGGCATTGTATCAATATACCTGAGGCATCAGAATTGCACCTATGCATTGTTCTTCCATCAAGATAAAGGTACGCTTATGTTTTGAATTTGTTTGTTATGTGCAGTAAATGTTGTTAAAAGAGAACATTAAGCACTATCTTCTAGCCTAGGCATCCTCAGCAACATGACTAGATAAATATCCTTCATGCCAACCATTAATACCCCAATCCGCTTTTCCATGGACTATTTCCAAAATATCCCTCTTAGGTAGGCTACGTGATGATTCATATTCCATTTGAGTTTTGATAATTGAAACATTGCATTCTCGAGTTGGAACGGAAGGTTTTCTAGGCGGCTCTAGAGATAGGCCTCATTGGAGTACTAAAAAGCTTACTTGCCTTTGCTTCTCTCTCTTGCCACCCTGACCAACATGACTCTTCGCCTTAGCATATGCATTGCTCCTTTCGCAACACCCCATTAATGGAAAGACGGTGCAATATACGACATCGCATGTTATCGAGCCATCCTTCTCGCACCGTATTTCCATATCGCATACTAAACCATTGTTTGGTCGTGGTGTAGTAGGACAGGAGTATGATATAGATGTGATGCTAGCCATTTCAAATTCTAATCCCAAGTGCAACGCATTGTATTTTAGCCAAAATGAAAGGCATAGAAAGACAGCATGATATAAGACACTGCATGTTGTCGGTTCGTCCTACACGCATCATCTTTCCATTGTTGCTTGTTCCTCCCACCAGTGAACACCGATATCTAACCAATTATATTTCTTACACATAGGAATGTTCTTTCCATTGTTGCTTATTCCTCCCACTAGCCCACACTGGTCTCTAACCAATTAAATTTCCTGTACGTAGGATAGTTCTTTCCATTTTAAATAAATTGAACATATATTATGTATATATCATGTTCTTGTTCTACCTTGAGTGTCTGAATCCAAATGATGTAGATTCTTATATGAAGTCATATTTCATTCTGTGTTTAATTGACACGCCATAGATGGCTAGAACAAAGAGAATAGCAAGGAGGGTTGGAAAGGGGTCTTTAAGGGAGCGATCCACCGGCAAGGCTAGTAGAGAAAGCAGCAAGTGAAAACACATTATCAAAGCAAAAGCTAAAAAAGAGAATCAACCAACATGTGAATGCCCTGAGAGAGATAAGGAAAAGATGGGTCGACAATGCAATGTGCCCTTCAAGAGGCTGCAGAAGACTTCATTATAGACTTTTTTATTGATAGTTACATTTGTTCTACCCATGTGCATAGGGTCACTCTTATGGACAAGGACATGCATACCTGCAAGCTTATAAGATACAGATTTGAGAAGTTATTACATTATATAACATTGAGTGACTCTAGGTCTTTCAATATCTTGAATGTCCCACCAACTAGAAAACCCAAGGATGGAGGTAGTAAGATTGAGGATGTTACTCATGATAGAGAAACTAGGACTTCAAAACAATTAAAGACTGAGGGGGAAGAAAGGAGGATTGATGATGAAAGAATGATGGGAGACACTACAAGGAAAAGCGACCGTAGGCGCGTTTATAGATGCGTTTTGACAACATGGTTTAAAATGTTACGGGCGCATTTATAAGCGGGTCAAAAATTGCATCTACCATCTATATGCGCATCTATATCAGTATATATGCGCTTATAGACACGCTTATAGATGCCATTATAGACGTGCTCTGGAATTTTAAAAAAAATCCAGAGAGCTGCCTATCAGATGTACTGCTGCATTTTTTGCACATGCAGCTGCATTTTCTACAGAGGCAGCTCTCTAGTTTAAGCTTTTGCTTACTTGTACATAGACGAATCAAGATCAGCAAAGATATCAACATAAAAACTTAAATTAAAGATAGATATGCACAAAAAGATTTATGAACACACTTTGAATATTGATTAAAGAAGATGAGAAATTACATTTTATATCCAAAAATTTATCCATACATGATCGTAGCCACATAAGTCTTCAATAAAAACATAGATATATAAAGAAGATGAAAAATTTCATCTTATATCCAAGAAGTTGTCCATACATGATGCTCGGGGGGTGCACCTCAAAAAATGTAAGTCTACCACGTGCGATCATTAGGTGGGGTTTTTTTAATCCAAAATATTGGGTAAATTTACAGAAATACAATTACAAGAGGGGTATTTTAATTGTACTTTGGAAAAAAACCCGTAAGTCTATAAAGAAAAAGGGGTAGTTTTATCAGCTCAAAATTCACAGATAAGGGGTTTTTTAAATACCCCTTGAACGCACGTCGTAGGAGGGGCTTCCATATAGTGCACCCCCCGGGTAGCCACATGAGGCTTGAAAAAGAAACATAATTGCATAAACCAAAACTATACACGAAGAAAAACTAGCGGTCAGAGGAGTCATCTTGTCCTCCTTCTTGTCCACCTTGTGCCTACACAAAGTGAAGATATATATGAATAAATAATAGAAAGTATTATAAAGGTCAAAACATGTTTTGTAAATAAAAATAAAAAGTATTACCCACATTGGTATTCTCCTTGCTTGATTGTATTGTTCGTTGAAGATGATCCCTTCATCTCGTGAAGGTAATCCCATGTATCTCCTCTACCATGGTGACGATGGTAGCCAATATTTGCTAAGGTATCTACACCTACAATGTCACGCTACATCACAAGACAAACATTATAACACAACTCAAATAGAGAGAATACAAATAAAAGACATGAAGTTGCACTATATATACAAACTCAGCCTCCCATGATGCACGACCTCCGGATCTGAAGAGCGACGATCCATATCGTTCCATTTGTATTTGCCGCACTTCTCTTTGTTTTGCTGGTTTACTACTCCTTCTAAGAGCTCCTTCTTGGCTTTCTTCCACTCGCTCTTATGAGCAGTAGGTGGCTTACTATGTCCATTTTGACCGATATCTATTCCGGATTTCTCCTCCTTTACGTGTCTCCTTACTAGAGACCTCCTATTCTTAAGTATGTCTTTGATATTGTATCGCGCCCATCTACTGGTAAACCTTTGGTCATGAGGATTAGGATACTTCTTGTGGACAGCTTTAATGCAATCATCCACTAAGCTCTCCCTTTGTTGTGCTTAAAATGTATAAAGTAATCTTTATAGTGTACAAAAACTACTTGGCGCAAGTAGTTTACCACCTCCTTCCTACGAGAGTCATCAACTATGCCACCCACATCTGTGATATCATAATATGATACATCACCATGATGTGGTGGTGACTCTGAAGAACTATCCCCACCCCCAAAGCACTGCCCTAGGCATCCCCTATCTCCTCTACCTCCACTCTCAGTGCTAGTGTGGCATGAGGTACGACCACCACTATCTCCATGACTACCCTCCCTACGACGATGGCGGCTGACACTCTCATGAGAGCCATGATAACTATGAGGTGTCACAGCTCCTGAAGATGGAGGTGTAGGAGATGCTGTATCACTAACTGGGGGGGCTGATGGATGAGGGGTGAATGTAAAGGCAGGTAAAGTGCCTAGCAAGGGACTCTATTAAGCTGTGGGCGGACCTGATTGTTAAAGGGTACTTGCTGCATAGGTTGCCAACTGCTCGGGGGTGGGAGTATAGCCAAAGATACCCTCTACCTCCCTAGTAAAACGTCGTTGAGACTCGATGAAAGCCTCAACGTGTGGGTCTATGGGACAAGAGGACGAGGACCCATGCCACATCTATACAAACAAGGAGAATATTAAAAAAATATTATGCAATCTAGAGAAGCCTTATGCAAGCATTATATTTAAAGTACTATGCATAAGCTTAAAACACTATGCATTATGTTTAAAGCACTATGCATTATGCAAGACTTATGCAAGCCATTACGCAAGCCTTGCATAAAGCATTAAATGCATTAGGCCTTATGCATAAAGCATGCATGAGGCCTTATGCATAAAGCACTATTCATAAGGCCTTAAGCATAAAACTACGTATGAGACCTTATGCATAAGGCTTATGCATAAAGCATTATGTATAAGGCCTTAAACATAAAGCTATGCATGAGGCCTTATACATAAAACACTATGTATAAGGCCTTAAACATAAGGCCTTAAGCATAAAACTATGCATGAGGCCTTATGCATAAAGCTTATGCATAAGTCTTATGCATAAAGCTATGCATGAGGCCTTATGCATAAAGCATGCATGAGCATTATTCATAAAAGTATTATGCATAAAGCTTATGCGCAAACCTACAAAACATATCCCCAGCACCCAAGGGTGTAATAATAATAGAGGAAAGAGAGGAAAGATATGAAAGCACTTACCTCTTTTTCGTGATGTTGAAAGGGAGGATTAGAGAACCTACAAAACCAACAAAAGGATGAGGAAAAGATTAGTAATGCATACATACAAAAGCTTATGCAAGCTATGCCGCTATGCAAGCCCTAAGTCTTATGCAAGCTATGCTAAAGCTTATGCATAAAGCATGCATGAGGCCTTATGCATAAAGCTTTAAGCATAAGGCCTTATGCATAATAAATCTTTAAGCATAATGATTTATGCATGAGGCCTTATGCATAAATCTTATGCATAAAGCATTATGCATAAGGCTTATGCATAAAGCACTATGCATAAGGCCTTAAGCATGAGGCCTTAAACATAAAACTATGCGCGTGAGGCCTTATGCATAAAGCCTATGCATGAGGCCTTATGCATAAAGCTATGCATTAGGGCTTATACATAAAGCATTATGCATAAAGCTTATGCGCAAACCTACAAAACAAATCCTCAAAAACAAATCCTCAGCACCCAAGGGTGCAATAATAATAGAGGAAAGATAGAAAAGCACTTACCTCTTTTTCGTGATGTTGAAAGAGAGAATTAGAGGACCTACAAAACCAACAAAAGGGTGAGGAAAGGATTAGTAATGCATACATACAAAAGCTTATGCAAGCTATGCCACTATGCAAGCCTTATGCAAACTACGCCGCTATTTAAGCTATGCTAAAGCTTATGCATAAAGCATGCATGAGGCCTTATGCAAAATGCTTTATGCATTAGACCTTATTCATAATAAAGCTTTAAGCATAATGCTTTATGCATGAGGCCTTATGCATAAAGCATTATGCCATAAGGCTTATGCATAAAGCACTATGCATAAGGCCTTAAAAGCATGAGGCCTTAAGCATAAAACTATGCATGAGGCCTTATGCATAAAGCATGCATGAGGCCTTATGCCTGAGGCCTTATGCATAAAGCATGCATGAGGCCTTATGCATGAGGGGTCTACGGGATAAGAGGAGAAGGACCCATGCCACATCTATACAAACAAAGAAAATATTAAAAAATATTATGAAATGAAGACTTCCTGGCTCTTTAAGTCAATTGACCCCGAGAATCATCTCATTCATCAAAACACAAAAAATAATCAAATATTAAGAAAATATTATTAAATGGAGACTTCCCAGATCTTTAAGTCAATTAATCCCAAGAATCAACTCATTCTCTAAAACAAAAAAATAAATAAACAAACCAAGAAAAATTTAAAAAAAATATAAACTAGTCCGGCTCTTTAAGTTAAATGACCCCGAGAATTAATACATAGACAATGCAATAACCACCACCTTAAATAAAATGAGTGTAAAAAGAGGCCTACCTTGGTTATTTATGATTTTTGAGGTCAAGTATATAAAAATTTATAAAATAGCCATAAACAAAAAAAGTGAACTATATAAACACTTGATTGTCTATTATTATAAAAGAAAAATAGGGTTCAAGAAGAAGAAGAAAAGGAGCAAGAAGAAGAAGAAGAGAAAGAGACTCCCACAACCAAGCTATGTACCTTCAAACTCTTACTCCACAGTCCTTTGTAAAGCAGATTTGCAGCTTGGTGATGAAGCTTGAGAGAGTGAGAGAGGATTATAAATAGGACAGGAAGGTTTTCGTAAAGAACTGCATTTTTCTCTTTCTACGTACTTTCAAAATGCTCTCAGGTTTAATTTTTGATTTTTTTGTCACATAGTGCATGTCTATTTTAGCGTCTAAAAGCGTGTCTAAAATTGCGTTTAAAAGTGTGTCTATCAATGAGTCTATAAACGCGAAACAGAATAGTATTTACACACATAGAAAGATTAAAAAAATATTTTTTTTTGTTTGAACATGTAGGATGTCTTCATTAATCAGTTCTTCTAGTGATGATGAGTCCCTTCGTGTTCAAAATCGAGATCGTTGGTTGCAACAAAAAATAAAATGTATGTGTGATCGTTCTCGAGGATGTATGCATCAACATAGCATTACGATGAATCACATTTCAATGTATGGAAAATGGGAACCGAAGGGGCCAATATGGTAAGTATACTTTGCTTATATTGTAAGAATTTAATTAAGAATTAGTATTCAATGGAGTCTAACATTGAAATACTCGTGTGTACGATAATGCACCGCACCCTTTTGTGTTAACTCATAGGCGGCGTCAAGAGCCCAAGCGCGT
Organism: Cibotium barometz; assembly: GCF_041138505.1. Classification (NCBI taxonomy): domain Eukaryota; kingdom Viridiplantae; phylum Streptophyta; class Polypodiopsida; order Cyatheales; family Cibotiaceae; genus Cibotium; species Cibotium barometz. The sequence continues at coordinate 4,812,276 of NC_141074.1, forward strand.
AGAGAAACGGCAGAGGCTTCACAAGACGTAGAAGTGGTGGAGGATTGGAATGATGGAGATACAAGCCCACCACTCTTTCCTCATGAGATGGTGGAGGAAGAGGTTTTAGAAGATATGGTACGTGCTCTATTTTTCAATGAGTGTAGCGAAAATGAAAAAGCCATGGGAAAATGATCACCTTTATAATGCGGCTTCAACCCCACTTTTGAGGGGTGCACATATTCCATTCTACGCGCTTCTGTCAAGTTGCTCAACTGGTAAACAATCTATGGATGGAGCAATGTAAGTTTGAATGCACTTCTCAAGTGAGTTTTCTACTTTCATAAATTGTCTACTTCCATTACATATATATAAGAAGAAATTACTTTTTATATTAATGTATTTGATTATTTTGTCGATAGGTTTTTATTGAAGATGCTTCCAAAGGAGAATAGATTGCCAACCTCAAGAGACCACGCAAGGAGCTTTGTGACATCTCTTAGAGTCTTGGATTATACTCGCATCCATACATGTATCAATGATTCTATTCTCTTCCGTGGGATACATGCGGCGGCGGCTCAAGAGTGTCCTATTTGTGGGGCGAGCCAAGATATCGAGAGGACCTTAAAGGTATACATGTGCCACATAAGGTGTCCCGACATTTTTTCATCATTCTAGCTCGCATCCAACACATGTTCAAGTGCAAATATATTGCAGAGCTCATGTCATGGCATTCCTCTCATCAATCTAATGATGAAAAGATGAGAATTGCCACAGGCACTCCTGCATGGAAGCACAACGAGGAAATGTGGCCAAGCTTCAAGGAAGAGCCTAGACATTTAAGACTTGGATTGGGTATGGATGGTGCTAATCCTTTTGGAATCAAGAGCACCTCATATAGTATATGGCCAGTGGTAGTGGTAAATTACAACATTCCTCCATCCATGGCAATAAAGAAAGGACATGTCATGTTATCCCTTCTCATTCATGGGAAACATAAGTTAAAGAATATGGATCAATATCTTGAGCCCTTAATTGATGAGCTTGAGATACTTTGGAGAGGTATCCATGTGCATGACATATGTTGGCCTCCATCTTCACGAGACTTTCTCTTGAAGGCCATCTTGATGTGGACGATGCACAACTTTCCTGGTTATGCGAGTGTTTAGGTGAGTCAATGGGTTTCTATTCATGATGATTCTTTATTATCATTGTACTGTTTTTTGACATGCTTAAATGTGTATGTTGTTTAGGTCTCTCCACATCTAGATACCATGTATGTCCTATTTGTGGTCCATCATTGGTGGCATCTAAGCCAGAGAGCTTGAAGAAACTGATATATTAGAATCATCATCAATTTCTCCCTCATCATCATCCCAAATTTGTTCGTTCTTGGATGGGAGTCCCTCCACATCCACTAAGCATGGGAGATTGGAAGGCATTATGGAATGGAGTGGAAAGTCCTCCTCCCCCAGGCATGAATAGGTAATATATCTTTGACATAGAATTCTAATACAAGCCTTTATTTGAAAAGATAATCCTCTTAATATTTGTTGTTATTTGATAAGGTACTCTATCTTCTTTCGCCTACCATATTGGACGAGCCTCAAAATCAACCATCTTCTTGATCCAATGCACATCTTCAAGAATGTTGCCTCTAACATTTGGGAGAACTTGAGAGAAACATGGAACTCCTTGCTTGTAAGAGAAGATCTACAAAGCATAGACAGGATGAAAAGAGCTTGGCCATGAGAGGGACCAAATGGGAAGACAATTCTACCTCGAGCATCTTGGATATTGACAAATAAGGAGAAGAAGTTGGTGAAAGATACCATTACTACATTTGTAATCTTTACGAACCCACGTAAATATGTACACACAAATTGTTTCAGCTAAAAAACCATGAACCCAAAAAAGACACACAAAAACCACCCTAAAATATTTCCATTTCCCATCACTCTCTTCTATCAATGAAATTTTTGAGCACCTGCCCCAACTCCCTCTTTGTTGAAGCTGCCTGGTGAACAAACCTCTGCATAGTGAACAAACCTCTGCATAGCCACTTGAAGTCTTAGTTTATTTGTGTACATGTGTAAAGATGTTTGCAAGGCACGTACTTTTTTCCCTTATCCATCCTAAACTTAAAACATTAACAATTGCATGATGGGAATGCATAAATTTTCACCTTGTATGCTTTCCCACAAGCCTCACTTCCTGAGGTTGATACTAGAAATTCCACGTTCTCATTTGAATGACATTCCTTTCAATAACTTGACACTGAAGGCTAGTAGCCAGGATCATCTTTGAGTCCATATCTTTTATTACAACCCTTGAAACAACAACCTTTTTACCTCCACAATGTGTTGGCCTGGCATCTATACCATGTAAGTCTCCCGCTTCCCCTCCATTGTGTCATGGGTAGTTCCAACAGCCCTTTGCCTTGAAGGACCAATATTCAATAAAGCAAACCTTACATCCCATAAACCCTCAATCTCTACCCTCGTAAGATTTGTGCCTTGTGTCACTGGCCACTCTCTCAGCCTAGAAGCAGGCTTCTCAATGACTATATCACAAAGTTCTCTTGTGTGACGCACATTGCACGACAAAACCACGCAATCTTCTTTCAAACACCACCTATAAATCGAATGAGTCCCTCAAATCATGGTGTGGGTACACCCACCAAACCACCTCTCCCTTTCCCATCAATATCCTTGTCACATTTCCTACCCTCTCCGAGTAGATAACCTAGACATCTTGCTCCGCACCCTAGCTTAGTCTATCTAATGGCCCACTTGGTTGGGTGAATAATCATCTCAACTCTTTGACTTCTGTTAGTGGTCGCCTAAGCGGGCGATCACATGGGCCTCATGGATATCACTTTCGTGGGCTTTCTGCAGTGGCTGAGGGTGTTGGAGGTGATCTCCACCTTCAAGATCCCTGGCCCCAACAAGTGCCCATGCCTCCATGCATGGATGGAGGCCGTCTCACAAGAGCTCAGCGTAAAGAAGACCATTCCGAAGCTGCAGCCGCTCGTGGAACATGCCCGGGCAAGCCGTTGTCGCCGGGACTTCGAAGACTGGAACACCAACTACATGTAATTGTGTAATATATGTACATTATATGAATATATGTACATTTAATGAAAGTGAGGAAGTTATCATAAAGTAATAATTAAAAGCCAAACACTCGCTCACACACATTAAAGAACTTAGTTCAATATATTCACAATAATCTTTGGCATGTACAAAATTACAAGTAAAGCTTATCACTTGTTCATTAAGAATGTCCTCTTTCCAAGCTTTTCACAGGCGGTAAAGTTGCTGATTGTGTTATAACGTGTTTTGTTACGCAAGAGCTTTTTCCTATACAAGATTTAATTCTCATGTATAAAACATAAATATGAGTTTTAAAATATCAATTTTATTACATGTTAAATCCTCTTCATTCACAAAATTAATTTCTCATGTTTGAAACATTACAATGAGTATAGAAGTGGTGATTTTCTGCTTAAGCTTTTTTTATACATGAATCACTATCTTATGTGTGAAATGTCAACATGAGTTTAGAAGTAGTTAGTTTTCTTATGTTCAGAACGAAGGTTTCAAAATGGCCAAAGACAAGGACAAAAGAAGAGTCGTACTCACAAAAATTTATTGACGCATGGCGCATAACGATTATTTATGAATGGCAATGATATTTTACGTGCACATTATCACATGCATTCAAGGGGTATTTGAATTTTTCATGAATAAAATGAACCCTTTTTCTTTATGGACTTACGGGTTTTTTTCAAATGTGATTAAAAAAACCCCTTATATAACTATATTTTTATAAATTTACCTATTAAATAATCCCTTCACTTGAACTCACATGGTATACTTACATATTTTTGGGTGAACCCCACAGGCCTTGATTGCACCCCATTTATTCGGAGTCCCGTGATTGGATTAGTGGTTGTTGGTGAAGACTCTCTAATTCCTCTATAAGGAGATTCCTTGATTAGATGGTCAACTCTACATTTTACACAACTCAATCTTAGGTGTGTACTGACTTGAGTATTTTGTGAGTTCATTAAATTGACTATGTAAGGGCACTCAGCCACATGGTGAGGTCATTGGCAGTGATAGCATTCTAGCTGTGGGGCTCTCCTTATTGTGCATTAATTTCCTTGCCCTTCCATTTCATTGCAGTTTGGAATATTGGCACTAGTGTTTTCCCTTGCATTTAAAAAACCTCAGGGGCTGCCTCCCAAATGTCATTTAACTCCTCCATGCTTTGCCAACATTCCCGTGCATATTCCCTTTTTTATGGCAACTCTTCAATGATCATATGTTTAATTGACATTATGTGAGGTTCTGGTGTTTGTGGTGGTAGGACAGGTGGCAGTATATGCACTTTGGGTACTCTATACATTGTCCTTTCCTAGTTTTGCACATATGAGAAATTTTTCCCTAGAGCATGCCCTTGCCCAAGTTGTGTAGGTAAAGCTATTGCTGTGTATAAGGAAACTAAGGTACTTGAGATACCTGTAGTTGTTTTTTCTGATGTGGGTACCTACACATACTTGTATGATGGTTCCCAAGTTGCATACAATGCATGCAGTACATCAATGGGTGAGGCATCGATTGAGGACACTTAATTCTCGTGTGATTTTGTCGACATATTTAACACCATACTAACTCTCATTGGGGATATAGATGTTGGTTCATGGGCATATCCTTCACCTCCTTTAGCTTTATCTTATCATATATGTTGTAACTTTCCTTTCTTCCATTCATGAGTCTTTGGCACATTGTAGAAACAAAGGCAGTAGCTTTTGTTGTGGGGATTAGAGCTTAGAAAAGAGAATACACAATCCAACAATAGTTGTAACTTGCATATTTATGAAGCTGATCTGGTATGTGGAAATAACAAGACATTATGTTGTGACATGAACTCCAACGGGGAGGGGGGGTTCACTCAAAAATATGTAAGGTTAGCACGTAAGTTCAATAGAAGGGGGTTTTTTCTCTTGTGGAGTTATAGAAAAATTACATACATAAGGGGATTTTAACTAAAATGGTGAAAATCTTGGTACCAAACGGGTACTTTTATTGTAAAAAGTGTTATAGAAGGAGTGTTTTTAAAATTAAAAAATCCGTAAAAGTAGGGGTTTTTTTTAATACCCCTTGAATGCATGTGCTACATAGGGGGTTAATAGAGTGACTCCCCCCCCTCCGAGGACATGAACAACAATGTAGATTTATGAAGTTGATCCTTTATGTGATACTAATGAGGTATTATGTTGCGACATGAACATAGGCCCAATGGATGGGGTGAATGATGCATGGCTAATTGTTGGCTAAGCCAACATCTCTTGATGATTGTTGCAAATTAGCCATCGAATTGGAGGATAACATGCTTGAGTTACCACAACCTAATTATGCTAAATCTTTCACCTATGATAGGTATGTCACATTTGTGAGCCAAACAAGCATGACAACCTGGGAAGACGATGACCTTAGATGAGTTAAGCAGTGTGCTTCTAGAATATTGTTTATTGCCCACCTTGAAACTTTCTCTTCTTTGGCATATATGTTGGGTTTCACATACCACGTCGCTATCCTCTAACCACTAGATTATTACCTTCTCAACCCCCCAATGGTAACTCACCTACCCATAATGTCAATAAAGTTTTTGATTCTCATCCACATTGGACTCTCCCAATAACCCTCTGGACCCCCAAGGAGATAGTGCAAAGTCCTCTCAATGTTGTGCATCCATTATAGAATGTTCTAACAACATGACGATATCATCTATATAGTTAATTGTTTGTTGAAGCCAAAACTCATGTGCAAATAATTATTGGAGATCACTTCATCAATCAATGTGCCATCTTGATAAGGATATACCCAAGAAACCATGGATGCCATATACAATTAGAGCTCAACATCTAGAATGACACACGATGATGCTCATGGAAGAGAAGACACCTTATGGGAAAATGTAGCCAAGCATTTAAGGTTAGCCAACAACCACCCTTGGTTATATGATTTATTAGAAGTATACTTGGTCACCTACATTATTGTGCACAACTATAAGAGATAAAAGTAGAAGCATCATGTTCATACAAGAGGAGCATATGTAAGTAGCCTATGATGGTGGGAACCTCCCACTAACTGATGCAGTTGGCCTTCAACCTGCATGGCGTATCCAGTTCTTATGTATATAATAATATACAAGAATATATGTGCATGAGATCCCATTCTCAAAATCATCCATTTGAACCAAATATATAGAGCTAAGACTAGGAAATTTGGAGCCAAATATATAGAGCCAAGAGTACGAAAGTTGGAAAGATTTCAAGTAGATGTGGATTGCCAAAGAAGTTGTGAATCAAAAGGATAGAACATGTATTTCGTTTATGTTAGCACCATGCACATGTGGGAGATAACTTGAGAGTAACCTTTTGCATACAACATACCAAATTAGATATTAGTGTATACATATGATCATTATCATATATATAGCATCTATTAGCAGTGTATACAATGAATTAGGGTTTCACATCTCTTCTCTCTCTGTCTCTTGTCTATTGTGTATTTTCACGTCTCTTCTCTCTCTTGTTAGTAGTATGTTTTGCATGAATATCCATGTACTTAGCATTAAATTAAAACAAACTTCCACATTACATGTAACATCAAGGTAACCATAGAGATCTTTAGTAATGCATTGGAGGGAGAGGAACTCGTCAACCATAAGAAGCAAGCATTTTCATAAGAAGCAAGCATTTTAATAATAAAAGGGGTCTATAATAACTTGGGCATATGTATGGCTAAATTGGAATACTATGGAAAGAATGTCGATACACTAGTTAAAATAACGACCATGTAAAACGAGGCATGGGTCCACCCTAGGGACTACGGAAGCCCATGGTAAGCCCCCATTAAAGAGGGAAAGGAAGGGTGATAAGGGCCTTGACAAAATCTTTCCTTGGTAAGATATTATTTAGAGGTTGTCACATGGGGCATAGTCACACGATCCTTAACCCTATGTGAATCTCCAAGTAGCATGTCCCATTAACCATTTACCCTAGGGTGCCAAATGGGCATTAGCTTCCATGCTAGTACTGATAACCTCTTTTTTAATGGGCCTTGAGCATGTTGTGATCTCGAGTTCAAGGGAGAACTTGTCAAGTCCCATGTAGTTAATGGTTATGTTGGTTATGCTTCCGGAAGAACTAATGGCACCATCTAGTTTAGGGTCATGTCTTGTGCTTATGGGCACAAGACTTTGTAAACCCTCTTTGCAAGATATATAATGTTGTATGTACCATCTAGTTTAGGGTCATGTCTTGTGCTTATGGGAACAAGACTTTGTAAACCCTCTTTGCAAGATATATAATGTTGTATGTACCAACTAGTCACTTTATTAGACTATGGATTAGCTACTCGGCAAAAAACAGCTAGAGGGCCCCTACTTTATAAGTGGTAATCCTTTCCTAAACCCTAGATTATCTTGCAACTTTGTTAGAATATACACCAAAATATAATGTAAAGTGATATTGGGGCTAAGGGCAGAGGATGTCCATTTTCCAAGAAAAAACCTCTGAGTGTCCGAGCATGGGGAGAAAAATAAATCCATGCAAAAGCCACATAAGAAAAAATAATATAGGGTTGATAAACAAGCTATGCATTGTGGTGAGAATAAAGTGTCTTTGTCTATTGAGAGTCTCAACACGTACAAGGGGTCAATCTAAAGGTGCCATGGGGATGCCCTATAGATGTCAGCATATTCGTATATGGCCAGAAATGGCACCCTATAGGCCAGATACCAAAGTTGTCCACTAGAACCTAGCCACCATCAGTGTCCGCATGGATTTCCTCATAACTTCCCCTTGACTCCACTAAATGCTCTCACTTCCATCATTTGTAAGCATCCACTAGAACCTAGCCACCATCAGTGTCTGTATGGATTTCCTCATAGTTGCCCACGTGACTGTGTACTAAATGCTCATCATTTGTAAGCATGGGTGATCATATACATGACAATGCATATTCTAGGCAAATAAACAAGCCATGGGTTGGCTAGCCTTGAGTTTCTTGTGCCACATTCGACTAGATGGATTTGGTTGAATCAACTGCCCAAGCTCTCTTGCTTCAAGCCGTTCTCCTCGACTAAAAGATCATGTATACTAGATAAATAAGATGCTATGGGACTAAACACTGGGTAGGTTTTGTCCTCTTATTCTTCTCTCTTATGTCTATATCATCGGAAGGTGGTGGTGGTTTTTAGTTATAAAGAAATCATGGAGTGCATGTAGGTCTTCCTCGAGGAACTATTATGGAGGAGAAGGTGTTGGTGTGTATCCCAAGCTTCTACCTACCCATGCCGGAACATCCAATCAAAGGCTTTATTGTGTTTTAGGGAGGGGAGCAATAAAAGAATTAATGTTAGTGTGTTTCATTAGATGGAGCAGCTCTTCACCTTCATTAAAGTTAGTTGAATGAATGAGAAAACTACACCAAGATCTAGGGTTCAGTACAATTGGGTGTAGGGGATATATATATATATAGCTTGACCCTCGCTTAGCACAAGGTCTCTCATGTGGGATCGGCATAGCATGTGTGGTAATCTGTTGTATTAGTGCCAAATCCCCTTGGGTAAGTTTCTGACTGAGATTAATTTTACACTGAAATAGAGAGTAAAGTGAGGCAAAGAACAAGGCGAAGGTCTATGCAGGGGCCTAAGGAACCACTGGAAGATGAGAGGGGATGCTCTTTCCACTAGCTTACTAAACGATCACCTTTAGCCTTGATCAATTCCTTGTATCGACGGAGGTTTTGTTAGACAACTGTTACCTGAGCTTCTTGGTCTACAAAGGCTGTCGACCTCCAATTCCATTTGTTAGTGGTCTTCATTGAGCTATAGGTTCCAAATGATAAGTTACTCTTGTTAGTTGTGAGGACGACATTTTAGCTTGGAGGCCTGCTGTTACTATGTGATCATCCAAAATTTGCTCATTCAAATGTGAGATCACTTTTGCTGATTAATTGGTAACATGGTTACCTTTTTTTACAACTCCGACATGGATTCCTTTTGAGAGCTTTCTCTTGGATTTCATAATTTTCATAGCTTATCTCATATATTTATTTGTCTTGTGCTAGTTGACCTTCCAAAACTACCATCTTTTCCTTTAAGCATGTTACACCACTTCTAGCAACACTCCCTTGATGTCCTTATAGTTCCAAGAAAAGTAGTCCTTGAATTATTTCAAAGAGTAATCAATGCCTCCTCCTCCTCTAGGGTTAGGTCCGTGGGCGATGAAGATTAGTTTGAGTTCTTCACCATGCTTTCTACAATATCTACCTCCTTCACCTCCACAGGTCCATCATTTGAGACCTCCCCCCTTGACTTCTGTAGGTCCATCATTTGAGACCTCTGTTTGTTCACCCTTTAGAGCATTGACCCTTCCACCTTCCTTTTATTGACATAAAAGGTTATAAAATGGTTGAAAACCTTCCTCAAGTCAAGCTCCTCCTTATTCTCCTCCTTTCCTACAAATGCCCTTTTTTTCCCCATTAAGCTTCAGCCAATGATGCTTTATTTCATTTCCTTCTCTCCAATCTTGTGAGCTTGGCTTTATTTCATTTCACAAGAATGGAGAGGTAAGCCCTCTTTGTAGAGGTAAGACCTCTTTGTTTTTGCTTCTTCTCACTACAAGACAATGCTGCCATACACGCGTTTCATACACGCGATAAATTACGAGCGCGTGTATGGTCGCGCATGTATTTGAATAGAATCGGGCGCGTATATTTTGGCATTTAAATTCGCGTGTATATTTGCATTTATCAACGCATGTATAAACGTGTTTATATACACGCAGTAATACACGCATCAATACACGCTGCCATACACGGATTAATACACGCATGGTAAAGAAAAACTGAAGAAAAACTGAATTCCTTTACAAAATTAAGAACTATTTTCTTTAAACCATCTCATAGTACATTACAGTACACATCATTACACAATCCCACTACATGCATTTACAACAATGAAATATATTCAAAAATAAATCATGCATATGAGATGATAATTAAAAGACAACACATACAATAGAAATGTCATCAATTTAGAACGATACAGTGACGGATTGGTTAGGGTTCGATCTCATCTTCAATAAGATCCATCCTTGCCAAATGATCAACATCAATATCCATTTGATCAATTTGTAAGGCTACGATTAAATTTATTCTACTATCGATATTCTGTACTCCATTGATAATGGTATCGATGTCCTGATCATCCTCATCAACATCACCATCATCCTCAATGGTAGGGTCATTCTCATGATCATGAGAAATGGCACGGTCATCCACATTATCATGATCATCTCTTATTTCTTGATCATCGATCACAACATCTTCATTGGCATGTTCGACATCATCTTCATTGCGGCTTGTTACATCCTCCATATGCTCCATATCAGTGAATGTATTATACATCACTTTGGAACGTGGTGCAATAGGGATGACGTACCACCATTTAATGTCATGCACCATTGGTAGATAGATAACCTACTCAAATACACATAGTACAGTAATTAATTAGCATATCAAAAGTCAAGGGGTACGCGAGCTTAGATATATATGTACATGAAACACATTAGTAAAAAAATGCATACCTGCTCACATTGTTGTGGCAATACGAGCCTTTCTTTGTTTGCCAAAACTTTGTAGAGTCAATAGTTACATAGCCACTTGCATGGCGTTTTATCGTTGCATCAGGCCCTTTTTCCACCACGTTCATTTGCCATTTGACATCCAAAATATACACAAAGAAGCGACGAAAGTCAAGCCTAAATATGTCTTGGATTATGCCACAATAATCATCCATTTTTCCATTAGCTCCCTCAAAGTTACTAATGACACCGCAATCTTGTGTATTTCTCTTTCCATCAATTCTTTGTGTTCGAAAATGCTTGCCTTCACACCATATAGCATTGAACATAGTGCACTGGACCAAAATAGAAGCAATATTTATGTAAGCAATGTGAATAAATATTAAAAGCAAATCACTTACAACTAATGCAAAACATTAGTTCTATGTACCTTTAACATGCATCCTCGTGCATACTCCCATTCTTCTGCCGTGATATGCAGCCCCTCGTCCCTCTCTGCTCTCTCCATTTCCTCATGCAACCAATCAACATGGATATCATTCGGAAGTGTTGCTAGATGCTTAGGGTACGCCTTCCGAGAGCCATGTTGCCTCCGAAAGAGAGCTCTTTCTGCTTGCCTTTTTGTCTTTGCATCCTCATATCTTGTAGCCCATCTGCTCATCACATCACTATTAAGGATACAAGTGAAATTGAGATCATCAATCAATGTTCTGTCAATTACTTTACTCTGTCCTTTTCCTTGAGGCACAATAGAGGTCATCCTCAAGTCCTCTTCATTGCTCCATAGTCGTGGCAAAGAGCTGTCCACCTGACCAAGAAATTCTGAAATATATACAAGAGACTCTTGTATCAACCAACCCTCGGCCATGCTTCCTTCAGGCCTTGCACTTTGCCTCACAAAGTCTTTTAAGGTCTTCATGAAGCGCTCTAGGAAGAACATCCAACGTAGGTAGTATGAACTGCGCACATAAGAGCACATGTATGTATGGTTTATGGCATTACAAAATTTAATTTCAACGTACAAGACTTGGAAAACACTTACTTGGAGCATCTTGTGCCAATCGTGGGACTTCAACGCATATAGTTGCTCAACGCCTCTTTTCTGAGTGGTTGTAAAGGCTCCCTTCAATGATCTCATGCATCGAGTGGGAGTACGCAAAGTGGTGATGGGTTGCTTTACCTGCTTCTCCTCTTTCTTTGATATAATCCATGGTGCAGGCGGAAGACGAACGTGCCCACCCACCTCTCGTGGTGGCCAAGCTTGACGCATACGTCCTGCGACCTGCAAGTCCTCACGTACGCTAGCATTGTCTCGTTTACCAATAATATGTTCCCAAATATCAGATCCCACATTCTTGAAGATGTGCATGGGATCAAGAAGATGGTTGATCTTAAGATGGGTCCAATATGGCAGCCGAAAAAAAATGGAGTACCTACACAAGGGATTGCTCTATGTGACCTTTAATCCAATTAGAGACTACACAAAACAAGATTGAAAAAACATTACTATACCTGTTCATGCCATCTAGAGGAAGAATAGTTGTAGACTCCCAAATACGCTTCCAATCTTTTGCATGAAGTGTTTGTGGAGGAATGTTACTCTTACTAGCAACATATTTAGGATGATCTGAGGGGAGAAATCGATGATAATTATCGAATATGGTCTTACACAAACCGTCAGCATACTCATGTACTAACGAAGGGCCACAAACAGGACATGCATGTTTACCCGATGTTTTCAAACCTGTTAAAATATAAATAAAAGTTAGAATAATAAAGTCAATATGTATAATTAATATATATAGCCAATAGTATTAGAGTAGGGAGGTAATTAGAATTCTTACCAGAACAATCGCTGTATCCTGGAAAGTTCCTCCAACTCATCAATCAATTTGTAAGTTAGAATGCTTACTTCAATAATGCGTCAAGACTTGCATTGCTCCATCCATAAACTGTTTGTATATTGAGTAGTTCAAGTGAAGCACGTAAAATAGAGAATGTGCACCCTTCAAACACCGGTGTCGATGAAGCCTTGTAAAGATGCTCTTGTTCCATATCATCATCGTCCATACCTTTGGGATCATCCTTAAAAAGATTCTGCACCATATCATCAAGTACTTCCTCTTCCACAACTTTGTGGGGTGTAGGGCTATTGTCATCCCTTTCCCACTCATCTCTGACAATAGATCCCGAAGCTCCAGCATCATCTCGTCGACACTTTGCGTGCTCTCGTCGCGCGTAGGACACCATGTTAGGGTGTGGTACTGCATCCTGCTTCAATTAGAGTTTATATATTACAACTCTATTAATTTAATTTGGATACCATGAGTCATTTGAATACCATCAATTTACATCTACTCACCTCTAAACCTGTTTGATTCCATTCTCCATACATGGAGATGTGATTCAAGGTAATTCGACGTGCTCGTACAATGCATCCTTGACATCGATTACACATACATTTGATCCGTTGTCCCAACCACACATCGCGATTACGATGACGCATTGTCTCATCTTCTCCAAAAATGCTTAGAGGATGATGACATCCTATGTACAAACCAGAAAACACAAAATCATAATATGTTTTTAATGAAAGTATAAAAATCGCATGTATTGACGCGGCTATTTCCTAAAATTGCGTGTATTAACACGGCTATTTCCTAAAAATCGCGTGTATTAACGTGGGTAATTCTTGCAAAATGCGTGTATAAACGCAGCTAAATTATCATACACGTGAACATACACGCGTTTATAAACGCGACGGTCTATTTAAACTAAAAATAGCCCGCCTTCCCCAAATAAAGATTTTGAACTAACATATCAACACTGCTTTCGTTTTCGCCTCTTCCAATAGAAACAAAACCTAAGTGCAAGGAGGGAGCAGAGAAGGAGCACACATAGGAGGAAACCGAGCAAGAAAGAAGACTCACTTTTTCAGAGGTGAGTCAGTTTGTCCTTTGCCTTGTCTCCTTCCTCAGATTTGTTTATGCTATTTTCTCTTTGCTTTTTGGGTTTGTCTCCGTTCTTTTGCTTCTGTGCACACGATTTTGGGTGAACGATTCTGACAGGGGCGACAGTGGTCCTTTTATAAGGACACTTTGTCGGAGGTCGGTCCCTTTCAAAAAAAAAATTACGCAGGTCGCGTGTAGAAACGCGTGTAAAAGTGCGTCTCTCTCAGAAACCTCCTTCTTGTGATGAGGAGCGGGCCAGAGAGCCGCTCATCTGGAGCCCAGCGGTTCGCACAGAGCAGGGTCATATGTTGGGTTCTCGGCCTCGTCTAGCCTGGGGACCATTGGCGGCAGGCCTAGCATGTAGTTTTGGAGACTGGCAGGCCTTCTGCAGGAGTGTCCTAGAGGAGATCCAGGTGGAGAGGCTGAGTGACTTCAGAGGGGGGCTGATTATGAGGGATGACATTCAAGAGGCACTCAACGAGGAGTGGTTCATGCCTCTCGAGCCAGTGGCCCCACGGTGGATGGGAGCCTTTACACAGTTGGAGATCCTGATTGCTGTCAGAGCTTGCACACTGAGGATGGTAGATGCCACTACTATGAGATCGAGGATGAGGGCAGACTTCAGAGAGTGGAGGTGGAGTCACCTTTGGTTGCAGAGTGCATTTTTCAGAGGATACGAGTAGTGGTCATCGCTTCTCGGAAGTGGCATATTGACCCAGATGCTGGAGATGTGGACTCTGATTGGCGCATATGTGCATATGCAGCATGCCCATTGGCCCGGCTCCAGTGGGACCCTGGCGAGTACGAGTGGCATGATCCTTATGCATCCCCCGAGGCCATAGAGATCACCTTTTTCCAGTATACTGTTCGGTTGGGGCGACATATTTTGACGGCGGCGAGGAGGATGGTCTCTCCAGCTGCATCGGAGCATTGGTGGCTACAGGGACTCTCACAGGAGTTCTTGGAGGATTTTTGGACCAGGCTCTTGGCTAGTTGACAGGCACGTAGGATCTTGACTTTCCAGTGGGGCTGGTCGCCCAGTTGGCACCTGGCTTGTCTACAGCGGTCTTCCAGCGGCCTACGTCCGATGCGGCCACCCTGTGGAGACATAGAGACATTGCCTATGGGACTGTCAGCAAGTGCAACAGATTTGGCTTTGGATGCTATGCATTCTAGCCCCCTCTCTCCAAAGAGTATGTATACGTGGGGTGCCGCTGCTTGGTCGACTTCGTCAGGGCCTGCTATGGGCTATGAGAGATGGAGAAGGACAGCCAGGCCATCAGATGCATTAGGGGCCAGCCTCGCCTGGTTCCTTCATCGGATTTCTCGTCCGTCAGTTGGACAAGGAGAGGGATCTACGATCGGAGCTCCTAAGCAGCCTCACCATCTGGTTCACCTGGAGAGCCCGATGTTTCAGGGCCTTTGAGGGGAGACTGGTGGAGCCACCAGCAGAGACTGTTCGGGGGATTGGCAGGAGTTGATCCACACCCTGCGAGGACAGTATGACCGCATCCAGGGTGAGGCGATCTTGCGGCGCCAGGCCTTTCACACCACGTGGCGCAGCGGCCCCTTCTATACCCTACACGCGGGCTCCCCCCGCTGGCACTACAGGCCACCTGTTTGGCTTTTCCCCATCCTATTGTATGATATAGCCTCTCAGTCTTTGTACTGATATTTGTACTTTTCTGCACCTAGGGAGAGTTTTAGCTGCCTAGCTTGGATCTCTGCTCTCTTTCCTTATGAGAGCAGGAGAGGATCTTTTGTAGCCCTACGGGCATTTTTATATAACTAATGAAAGGATCTTTTCTCGAAAAAAAAAATCAGCTCTTTGGGCACTCCCATCTTCTGTAGTCCTGCGCATAAGTCTGGATCTTGGTATTGTGTCAAAAGCTTTGCGAAAATCCACAAAGCAACAATAAATCCTCCTGCCATATAATTTTGCCCTCCTCAATAATAGCTCTGAGTGTCAAGATATGGTGGGGACATATTCCAAGTCTCAGGAAAACCCTCACACATGGCTCGGTTAAACATCACAGCAATAAGCTCTGCAAGCATATCTCTGGCATGAATAAAGTGTTCTGCTACCAAACCATCATGATCATATGCTCTTCCAGTCCTCATCCTATCAATAGCTTTCCTTACCATCTCAGCAGTAAAGAAAGCACATGTCTCTGGGCATGGCTCCGCCGATGGGTCTGGCAGGGGTGGCTGTCCTGCTGCTGCTGTGTACAGGGATGCTGCATACTCACCCCAAATCTCTATGGAGGTAATGGCTGGTGATGGTGAATGATCTCAGGCGAGGCATGGAATAGTCTCCATGCCTCGCCTGAGTCCTGACTCATAAATAACTGATACAAATCCCTCTCTAACTAAGCAAGATAAGCCCTCTTCTTCTGTCGCACTAGGTGTCGGAAGGTAATCCGTGACTGTCTGTGAGTGGTAACACCCATGAGCACCTCTCTCTGTAATCTGATCCTCATCTCTCTGCACTCCTCATCATACCAACTGTTCTGGGGCATGTTCCCAGATCGTCTCCGTGTAGGCTGACTATGGGGATATGCCTCTGATGCTGCAGCATGAAGCGTCTCTATCAATATCTGAGTGAGCTCATCTAATGGCCGTCCCGGCTCCTATGAAAGTACTGAGCTAGACTTGGGAGAGTGTGATGGATGGAGCACTACTGCTAGAGGCTCAGTATGCAACCTATATTCGCAGGGTATACAAGAATGCAATGCAGATCTCTCTAGCTCCAACTAGTACCATAATGGGGGTGTAATATGTGATACATAGGCGATGGCGAGGCAAAAATACCTCGGAGCATGATCTCCAAGTGTGAGTGTAAGTGAGCTAGCCAATCCTAGATATGGTGCTGATGTCGAGCCCGTATCTCTGTGATCTCCCTCTGATGTAGTCTGGGAGTCTGGTAGCCTGGTGCTCTCGGTCTTCGTCTTGCTCGGAGGTCCACAGCGCGCTGAAGTGTAACCCCCGGCGGGTAGGCACTGGGATAGATCTCTGGAAGAGATCAATGAGCTGGAGCTGTCGCCCACCTCTCCCTATGGTATGAGTCCATAGCAGTGTCTCTTTGTGGCACTGTGTCTCTAGCAAGTACTGGCCAAATCTTTGCTGGTTTGTGGACTCCATGATCTGGCGGAGTGAGGGAACAGTTATAGGAACAGAACTGTAAGACTCCGAGATGATACTGAGTAGAAAATATTGGAAAATACTGAAAAATGTATATCAAGTAGATCCATGTATGCTGATCAGTTGAAGTGTTACCCTCTCCTTAGATAGAGTATCTCCGCCATGGGGCTGTCTAGAATGGAGAGGTCATAGAAGCGAGGTAGGCGCCTCCGATGCCCATCAATAATGACTCTGATCTGGCGATGGTGAGGATGCCGTGGTCGGGATCCTGGTGGGCGTGGCCGACGAGCACGACATAAGATAACTACTCTATCAATGGTGACTCCCTGGGAGTGTGGTCGGTGCCCTGATGGCCCAATGGAGGAGGTATCAGGAGGAATGTGGGCTGGGTTGCTGGTGCTGGTGTCGAAGAAATCTATGAGGGTCCTCTGTCTAGGTACATCATGGCTCGGCCTCCTGTCTACCAAGAGGGTCTCTTTGTGTCTCTTGAGCTCAAGTAGAAACAATCCTAGGCATCTCTGATCCTCAAACTCCATGACCCTGCGTAGTAACGGCCCAAAACCCTCTCGGAAGAGGCAGTGATATCTCTCTCAGATCTCATAATAGACTGTACATCAGCAAATGTAGTGTTTCTCTATCTCTACCTCCTGGTAACATAGCTGACAAATGTGGTCATCCAAGATCTGATGCACATATCGCACCCTATCTCAATCCGCAGTTGGTGTGATGAGGTCCGGATCTGTCCAATGGCAAAACGTATCCCATGTGATAGGTGTACATCCATGTACGTCGGGCAGGTGATAAAATTGTCTGGTGAGAGGTGTAGAAAATGGCTCTTGTAATGAGCCATTTTTGTCCCTAAGGGCTCAAGGGGGCTAGTCCATGTCCTCTCTATGTCCACTCTGATGATATCCATCCTGATCACACGGTTTTGCTCTAAGCGGGTGAGATCCAAAAATGGACAATCCAGACTGTACTAAAAGGGTGGTAGTGCCTCTATCCGCAACCATGTAGGTCAAACCATGATCTCATTTGAGCGTACCAGCAATGAGTATCTCCATCCTCTGCCAACTGTATGGATGAGGTCAATGCCAATCGGGAGTACCTCTGCTTAGGGAGCTTCTATAGCCACTATAAAAAGGTAACTGCCTAGAATAGGGCCTTGGTTACTACTGGTGGGGCACCCAACTCAGCCCAAACAATCCCATGTGGTACTGTTGATTTGCTTTGAATCATGTGGGCAATCATTATAATCAGTGGTCTCTCCATTTGCCTCCATCCCTCATCTGTCCCTCTCTGAGATCTGTGATGTATACTAGGCCCCCAAATTGGAGCTCCGTACAGGAGAGTCGGTGTGACAAGCATATCAAATAGCCACAATTTGGTGCGTGGCTCCTGAAACTATTTGTGTGCACACTCCCTCTCAAGTGCCCCCAAGGCTGCATGCTCTCTCGAGCTAATCTAGTTGCTGCTACACCTCCTTCAGGAAGAAACGCGGTCATGTGAAAGAAACTCCCAAGTAGACATATGATTTGACGTACTCGATCGGCTCCCCACTACAAGGGATCGGGCTCATACCCGCGCTGCTAGCCGCTAAAAATGACTTGTGAAAAAAAGTAGCGGGCCCGTGTATCAGCGCATGTATCATCGCGGCTAGAGGCATGCGTGTAAAAGCGCATGTATAGGACTGTTCAAATGCGCTGATACACAGGCGTATACACGCATTCTGTCAGTTCAATTGCATTTAGACGCGCTGATACAAGCGTCTATACACGCGTTTTGTGACTTTAGATGCACTTATACACGCGTATTTCTCAAATTTGATGCGTTTATACATGAGTGTTTTACAGATTTTCCGCGTATATACACGCAACTTTTCACAGTTTTGATGCGTTTATACATGCGAACAGAGAGCAAAAAAAAAATCCAGAGAGTGCTATTTGGTACCTGAATGCGGTTCCAGCATTCCAGCACCCAATAACACTCTCTGGATTTATTTTTTTTGTGCATTGGACCATCCATGAAGAACATATCCACGAGGAAGATTAAGACAAGAACGACATAAATGCATACATTGTCAATACACAATTCAAGACAGACATGAATGCAATACTATCGATTCACGATTCAATATTACTATCAAAATTTCACACATATATATAAGGGAGTCCATATGTCGAAGTAGCCCATGGCTTCAGTTTACAAAAAAATATATACAACCACATCCTCAATATGGAATGTGATACTATAAGTCTGAGTACTACTCAGACCCAGATGATGACTTGGTGCTCCCTCCATGCTCAGATGAGCTCACATCGGTCAGAATGTCCGATGAGTAGTGCTCACGTCCACCCTCTGCAGTGGCGGTGGGTGGATCATCAGCAGCTTGTGCCTGTTCAAGTAATATATAGTATATAAGTATATATATATGTAATTCAATAAACCAAAATCATTCGTTTAGAGTTTTCAAGTACCTGTCGACCGTATGGTCTCATGGCCATCTCAAACTGCACGTCCGTAATACGTTCCTCGGCTCTGAAGATGGCCCACGTGTCACATCTGCTATGCCGGCGAGCATACGTAGTATCGTGGGTTGTGGGCTTCCTCCCCGTAACCCGTCGCACTGTATCATAATCAACACAATTTGTAAGATTAAAACAATCATAAAATCAATGAATTAAGTAAACAATCAAATAAAGTGGCAAGATACTTACGAACTCTGCCTTCCATGACTCGACGCCGCCAGATCCGAAATGCGAAGATCCAATGGTCTCCATCTGGATCCGTCGTGCCTCCACATGCTGCCTGCTCTTCACGCCACCCTCTGCTCATTTCTTTGCCTCCTTCTAGTCGCGTTTGTGCGCAGTGGCAGGTTTCTTGGCAGGATAGCCACCCGCAGCTACATTTAGCCCATCATCGTTCGCGAGTTTTTTAAGATGAGATCTTTTATTACTTAAGATCTCCCTTATTCGCGTCCTTCTCCATACATCCGAGAATGTAGCATTTGGGGGATTGGGGTACCGACTATGTACAGCCTCTATCACCTCCCCAACTAATCGGCTATTTTGATCTTTAAATTTAATAAAACAATTTCTATACAAGTTTGAGACTACCCCATGCATGTACTCCATTACCTCTTTCCCCCTCGCATCCATCACTATCCCGCCCCTATCCGTCACATCATAGCAGATCACTCCCTCCACCTCTCTCATCTCCTCCTCTTCCGAACTGTCTCCTCTAACTCTTCTCCCTCTATCTCCTCTCTCACCGCGTGCCCTACTACCTCCCCCACCAAAGCACCCGCCGCATCCTCCACTCCCACTCTTCCTACTGCTGTGGGTGGAGACACGACTGGGGGATTGTCTACGTGACGGTGGCTGTGAGCCCTGACGTGACGGTGGCTCTGAGGGAGTACATGATGGTGGCTGTGAGCCCTGACGTGACGGTGCTTGGGAGGGTGTGCGTGAGTGTGTCTGGGACGAGGTATGTCTCCTCGGTGGGCGTGGAAGAGGAGAAGCTGCATGCCATCTCGTCGGACTCGTAGGCATAGACGACAGTGGAGTGCCCTGGATACTCGCGGCGGTAGGGGTATAGACACCAGGCATGGAAGGAGGGGGATGGGCATACATGTACTCTGTAAGCTCAACTGGACCAAGATGGCACCCAAAATGATTTAGCATCTCCATCAGCCAATTGCTGTACGCAAATGGATCGGATGAAGAACCTGGAATATCCATAAAGAATCTGCAAAAATAATCCTCATGTACATCATGGGCTATCTCTTGACTCACACAAATATCATCATCCAAGTCACCTATCAGCCTGCAAACCATAGAAACAGGAAACACAGTCTCGTGTATACACCCATTCAGAAACGCGTGTATACACCCATCTAGAAACGCGTGTATACACCCATCCAAAAATGCGTGTATATCCGCGTGAACAGTCTGTGCAGATAGGGTACACACGGATATACACACGACCTGCTCAAAAAAAAATTTGAAAACGACCTGCTCAAAAAAAATTTGAAAACGACCGACCTCCGACAATGTGTCCTTATAAAAGACCCACTGTTGCCCCTGTCAGAATCGTTCACCCAAAATCGCAACCAGAGAAGCAAAAGGACGGAGACAAACCCAAAAAGCAAAGAGAAAATAGCATAAACAAATCTGAGGAAGAAGATAAGGCAAACAAAGGACAAATTGACTCACCTCTGGAAAAGTGAGTCTTCTTTCTTGGTCAAATTCCTTCACCCGTGTGTGCTCCTTCTCTGCTCCCTCCTTGCGTTATTAGTGTCTGTTGGAAGAGGCGAAAACGAAAGAGAGCAGATATGTTAGTTCAAAATGTTTATTTGGGGAAGGCGGGTTATTTTTAGTTTAAACAGGTCGTCGCGTGTAGAAACGCGTGTATTTTTGCGTGTATGATAAATTAGCCGCGTTTATACACGCGATTTTCTGGATCTAGCCGCATTTATACACGCGATTTTTAGGAAGTACCCGCGTTAATATACGCGATTTTTAGAAAATAGCCGTGTTAATATACGTAATTTTTAGGAAATAGCCGCGTTAATACACGTAATTTTTATACTTTCATTAAAAACATATTATGATTTTGTGTTCTCTGGTTTGTACGTAGGATGTCATCAACCTCCTCAAGCAGTTTTGGGGAAGATGAGACAATGCATCATCGTAATCGCGATGTGTGGTTGGGACAATGGATCAAATGTATGTGTAATCGATGTCAAGGATGCATTGTACGAGCACGTCGAATTACCTTGAATCACATCTCCATGTATGGAGAATGGAATCAAACAGGTTTAGAGGTGAGTAGATGTAAATTGATGGTACTCAAATGACTCATGGTATCCAAATTAAATTAATGGAGTTGTAATATATAAACTCTAATTGATGCAGGATGCAGTACCACACCCTAACATGGTGCCCTACGCGCGGCGAGAGCACGCAAAGCATCGATGAGATGATGCTGGAGCTTCGGGATCTATTGTCAAAGATGAGTGGGAAAGGGATGACAATAGCCCTGCACCCCACGAAGTTGTGGAAGAGGAAGTGTTTGATGATATGGTGCGGAATCTTTTTAAGGATAATCCCAAAGGTATGGACGACGATGATATGGAACAAGAGCATCTTTACAAGGCTTCATCGACACTGATTTTTGAAGGGAGCACATTCTCTATTTTACGTGCTTCACTTGAACTACTCAATATACAAACAGTTTATGGATGGAGCAATGCAAGTCTTGACACATTATTGAAGTAAGCATTCTAACTTGCAAATTTGAATTAGTGGTTTAAGGTTTAGGATTTAGGACTAATTGATGATATTGGATGCAGGCTATTATCAAACATTCTTCCAAAGGGAAATAGACTACCCACCTCAAGAGACATAGCGAGACACTATGTGACATCTCTTGGAGGATTGGATTATGATCGCATACATGCATGCGTCAATGATTGCATTCTCTTTCGTGGGACGCATAAGGAGGCTTGACATTGTCCCACTTGTGGTGAAGCAAGGTATAGAACAGATGTGAAGAGTTTTGATGTACCTCGTAAAGTCTTGCGACACTTTCCTATAATTCCTCGCATCAAACACATGTTCAAGTGCAAATCCATAGCAGAGCTCATGTCATGGCATTCCTCACATCGATCGGATGATGGCATGTGGAGAATTCCCGCAGACACTCCTACTTGGAAGCATATTGAAGATGAGTGGCCCAGCTTTAAAGCAGAGCCTAGAAACTTGAGACTTGGCCTAGGTATGGATGGAGTGAATCCATTTGGTTTCAAAAGCACCGCATACAGCGTGTGGCCAGTTGTGTTGGTGAATTACAACCTTCCACCATCAATGGCGATCAAGAAGGGACATGTTATGTTATCCCTTCTAATTCCAGGGAAACATAAAGTCAAGCATATGGATGTTTATCTCGAACCGTTGATTGATGAGTTGGAGGAACTATGGAGAGGTGTTGCGGTGGTGGACATTAGTAGGCCTCCCTCCTCTCGACACTTCGACTTAAAAGCAGTGTTGATGTGGACAATGCATGACTTTCTAGGATACAGCGATTGTTCTGGTAAGAATTCTAATTACCTCCCTACTCTAATACTATTGGCTATATTAATTATAAATATTGACTTTATTATTCTAACTTTTATTTATATTTTAACAGGTTTGAAAACATCGGGTAAACATGCGTCCTGTTTGTGGCCCTTCGTTAGTACATGAGTATGCTGACGGTTTGTGTAAGACCATATTCGATAATCATCATCGATTTCTCCCCTCAGATCATCCTAAATATGTTGCTAGTAAGAGTAACATTTCTCCACAAACACTTCGTGCAAAAGATTGGAAGCGTATTTGGGAGTCTACAAATATTCTTCCTTCAGATGGCATGAATAGGTATAGTAATGTTTTTCAATCTTGTTTTGTGTAGTCTCTAATTGGATTAAAGGTCACATAGAGCAATCCCTTGTGTAGGTACTCCATTTTTTTCGGCTACCATATTGGACCCATCTTAAGATCAACCATCTTCTTGATCCCATGCACATCTTCAAGAATGTGGGATCTGGATTTTGGGAACATGTTATTGGTAAACGAGACAATGTTAGCGTACTGATATGGAGCATATGGAGGATGTAACAAGCCACAATGAAGATGATGTCGAACATGCCAATGAAGATGTTGTGATCGATGATCAAGAAATAAGAGATGATCATGATAATGAGGATAAGCGTGCCATTTCTCATGATCATGAGAATGACCCTACCATTGAGAATGATGGTGATGTTGATGAGGATGATCAGGACATCGATACCATTATCAATGGACAGAATATCGATAGTGGAATAAATTTAATCGTAGCCTTACAAATTGATCAAATGGATATTGATGTTGATCGTTTGGCAAGGATGGATCTTATTGAAGATGAGATCGAACCCTAACCAATCCGTCACTGTATCGTTCTAAATTGATGACATTTCTATTGTATGTGTTGTCTTTTAATTATCATCTCATGATTTATTTTTGAATATATTTCATTGTTGTAAATGCATGTAGTGGGATTGTGTAATGATATATACTGTAATGTACTATGAGATGGTTTAAAGAAAATAGTTTTTAATTTTGTAAAGGAATTCAGTTTTTCTTTATCAAGCGTGTATTGATGCGTGTATTATTGCGTATATATACACGCGCTTATACAAGCGATGATAGATGCCAATATACATGTGAATTTAAATGCCAAAATACACGCGTCCGATTCTATTCAAATACATGCGTGACCATACACGCGCTCGTAATTTATCGCGTGTATGAAACGCGTGTATGGCACCATTGTCTTGTAGTGTCCCTCAGAAAGTGATCTGAGGCTCTGATCTTGTCACCCATGCCTGTGTGGTGTTAAACACCATAACCTTGGTTTTCCCAAGGTTCACTGTCAGATCTCTATCCGCACAGAAAACCTGTAATGCATCCAAGTGTCTTTGTAATCCCTCCGGAGAGTTTGAGATTAGAACAATATCATTAGCAATAACAAGATGGGTATCAACACCCTTGCCAGGCATGCCCTTGGGCCTCCCAATCTGTCTACATAATCAGAGACCGCATCAATGTACAGTCCAAAGAGGGTGGGCGATAGCGCATCCCTGCTTCACCCCTATCGTGCTGGTAGTCCGCTTGGAGCTCGGACTCTGCATGTCTCACTGACTCATACAAAGCATATATCCCCCACTGCACAGATAGTCCTCCTGGAGCTCAGACTCTGGTTGTCAGAGACTCATACAAAGCATATATCCCCCACTACATATCCTCGGGTACCTCAATGTCAAGCAATCTGTGCATAAGCTTGGCACGTGGTATGGTATTGAAGGCTTTGTGGAAGTCCACAAAGCAATAGTATATCCTTCTCTTTTGTGCCCTGCCCTCTTCAATAAGTGCCTGAAGTGTCAGTATGTGATCCAAGGTAGTAAATCCTCTCCTGAAGCTAGCCTGTCCATGTGCTCGATGACCATGCCTCTCTGCCCATCGGCTCAGCTCCTACTCCAATATAGAGCCATATAATTTGGCCAAGTAATGACCAATCATGATCGTCCTGTAGTTGCCTGGTACCATGGGGTCCCCACTCTTAAAGAGTGGTACAATGATATGCTCTGTCCAACTTGTCGGGAAACCCTCACAAATGGCACGATTAAACACATGTACGATGAGTGGAGCCAAAGTGTCTCGTGCATATGAGAAGCGCTCTCCAACTAGCCCATCATGATCCTGTGCCTTTCCATTCTGTAACCTGTCTATCACATCTAGCACCATCCGCATAGTAAAAAAGGTGCTGCTAGTAGCCGGTCTAGCTCCCAATGGGGGGCTGTCCTGGTGCATCATATAGATCTCTAGCATAAGTATGCCATGTCTCACGTGCAGTAATCGGAGTACTAGGCTGTCTCTCCTTAAACATCTTCCATTCCCTCCAGGGATTTCATTAACGTCTTCACAATTTCGTGATCACGTTAACAAAACCTATTGTTAACATATTAAAACTTGTGATCACATTGTATATTCACATGACCTGAGAAATGACCTGCCGGAACCCACTATTCCAGTAACACCTCCGGGCTTCTATCATTCCCGGTGGGCCCGCCGGGATACAGAGTTTTCCCGGCGGGCCCGCCGGGAATGATAGAAGCCCGGCGGGCCCGCCGGGAAAAACAAAAAACACCGGCGGGGTATTATTCTGTATATAAACACTGCCCGACACCCATCGTACAACTTTTGGGAAGATAGTCCTTGTTTTGGGGGCGTGATATCTCTCCTCAAAGTACTTGTAGAGCTCTCGAGTTGCTAGAAGTGTCCTCTTGGGAAGAACGTCCTTATTTTAGGGGCTGTCGTCTTTCCTTGTAGGCACTCCTAAGGCTATTGGGCCACTCGTCCTTAGTTCTTTGAACTGGGGGCAGGGTGTGGTTCGTAGCTAATACTTGCGGAGATTTAGGGACAAATTTGGAGTCATTCAGCTTTGCATTTGAGCCACGTACGTAATCTACCTCATTCTGCTTTATGAATGGTTTGATGGAGCCAAGAGTCCTGCTTAGGGGCTTGTATTGGTTCTTGATACTTGATATAGTTTAGAGTAGACAAGGGTCTATTGTCCTATACTAGAGTATTGGGCAAGCATAGATCTTTGATTTTTTTTGTGAATGTTAGAGAAGGTCTATTGTCCTATACTAGAGTATTGGGCAAGCATAGATCTTTGATTGTGTAAAGTATCCTTAATTGGGTACAAAAGGCATCCTTCATTGGGGGTGCAATGTGCATGATAGTTTCGAAGTAGTTTTGTAGTAAGACCTTGCAAGATAGTTTGAAATAGTTTTGTGTTATGTGATGATCTTTTGTATTTGTCAAGATAGTTTCGAAGTACTTTGTCTGCAGATGTATGTTTTGTTATACGTGAGTGATTTGTTGTTTTTTCATTTGTGTATTCATTGTTATATGCTTGGTTGAATAGGTTATTTGTTGAGATGGAGGACAATGTTGGATCCAGTGATACCTCCAATAGAGTCCAAATTTCAAATAGCAGGAAAAAAAAGGCACCTGGGATAGAGTGGCAATATGCAATTAACGTTGGTGATCGATTCATAGATTGGGAGTGTAAGCTATGCCATGTAGTAAAATCAGGTGGGGCGCCTCGACTAAGAGAACACTTTTTAGGCGGACCGAAGAAAAAGTCATGTACCCACCCCTCTGCACCTATAGTGGCCAAACGCATAAGAGAAGAAATTCAAAAGAAAGATTCAAGAAAACATGACACTCCTACCGTTAATGTATCAAGGCAGCAAGAACACTATTGTTCTAATCATCAAACTCCCGCTACATCGCCTACTTGTACCCCGAACGGCAATATGCAGCCAGAAAGTAATCTACCCAGTGCATCTTCTTGCAAGCAAAACTTTGACGTAGGAAATATACCCATGCGTCAAACTTCATTACAAGAAAGCCTACGTCAAGGTCGACTCGATGATGCACAACTCGTCCTTGCTGAAGCGATTTACTTTTCTGGGAGTGCTATGATGATGGTGGACAGTGAGCATTGGAAGAGAGCATGGAAGAAAATTGGTGAGTTTGGACCAGGGTTTTCACCGCCTACGTACCATGCTATGCGAAATGATCTATTAGAGAAATATTATGCGCAGGTAAAAGAACGTGTACAAAGAATAATTCTTAGCAATATAGAGCTTTCTGGATGTAGTATAGTAAGTGATGGATGGTCTAATGTGCAAAGAAAACCATTAATTAATGTAATGGTTATTTCACCTAGAGGTGAGACTTTCATCCGTGCCGTGGATTCAGCTGGTTCAATCAAAACTGGGGCTTACATTGCTCAAGTCATTAGCTCTGTGTAGAGGAAGTGGGTGCCAAAAATGTAGTCCAAGTCGTCATGGACAATGCAAAAAATTGTAAAAATGCATCCAGAATCCTACAGCGACAATATCCACATATTTTTCCGGTAGGCTGTAATACTCATAGTTTGAATCTTGTATTAAAAGATTAGTATAAATCTGATGATACCAAATGGTTTGCCTCAATCGTCAACACTGCTCGCCAGCTTGTGAAATTCATGCTCAAGAGACAGAGAGTTTTGGATATGTTTCGACCTCGCATGTGAGTTATGTTAAAGCTTCCAGCGGAGACTAGGTTTTGCACTCACTTTTACACTTTTGAGTCTCTTCTTAGAAATAAAGATGCAGTTTGTGAAACATTTACATGCATGGCATTTCATGACTGGGAGAACACTCAACTTGAAAAAGTGAAAGAGAAAATCAAAGTCTTGAAGGGAGCGCTTACGAGAAGAAGTTGGTGGAACAGTGTGATGGATGCATATCATGTAATGATGCCTGTTATGTATGCTGTATGAAGCCTTGATCAAAGAGCGCCTAATCTCGAAAAAGCATGGATGCAATGGTGGACTGTCCAGCGGAGTTTGGAGTGTCCTGAGAAATTAGAGCATTCAGTGGTGGAAAAGCAATGGCGTGTACCATTCTCCAGTAGACAAAGAAAAGTTCTGTTAAAGTACTTTCATGCTAGATGGATTGGAGCGCATTCACCACTGCACAGTGCTGCTTACATGTTAGATCTTGAATATTGGAATATGGATTTGATGTCCAACGTTGAGGTGGTGCAAGAGATTTTTATAAAGTGGTAAACACTTTCTATAATAATGATGATGATCGTGTACAGTGCATAAAGGAGATGACCTCATTTCGGTTGAAAGAGGGTTTATTTTCCAACTCCCTTGTTCAACAAATGGCTAAAGAGCAACCTGCATGGAAGTGGTGGATGATGAATGGTGGTGAGCATTATGCTTTATTGCGCAACCTTGCGATGAAGGTTCTAAGTCAGTGCTCTTCAAACTCAGGCTCAGAAAGAAACTGGAGCATGTATAAATATATTCATAGTACTATTCGCAATCGACTTCTTGCAGATCGAGCAGATAAACTTGTTTACATGTACTGCAATGAAAAGATCTTGCGAGACATCGAAAGCGAAGAGTATGAAGAAGATATGCCCAGATGGATGTACAATTGTGAAGATGTAGTAGACGAGAACTTTGATGTTGGACGTACGTTGTGCACCACCCTTGAGATAGAAGACAATTTAGACATTGACTTAGATGAGCTTAATTTAGCAGACGAGAGAGTAAACGGTGAAAGAATTTTGGAGCAAGATACTGACATAGAGGAAGAAGTCACTTCATTAATTTAATAAAAAGTACTTGTACAAATGATCATATTTGGAGAAATTATCAATACAAAAGTAGAATTTGTTTTTCTTAGCTCTCATCTTGAAATAAATTGCGAATTGCACTAGGAGTTGCATCTAAAGGTCCTGGTGGTTTATATTCGCTAGCCATGCCGAACACTGTATAAATACCTTGATTTATTGGGACATTGCACAATGCACATGTGGAAGTATTTTGCATTTGTCTCACTAAACATATTAAGTGGTAGTAGTGTCCACATGGTAGTATATACTGGCCGCTCCACCCATCGAATACTTTGTAACATACAGGACATTGGGGGGTGGAGGAACTTGTAGCCTCAGCAGAAACTCCCACAAGATCAGGATGTATCAAAAAATGAGAGATGTGGTTTCCTTGGCGCACAGGAGCAATACGTGAAGAGATGCTCTGCACATCTTGGCTGATCTTTGTTAGCTGCTCTTGAATCCCTCTATTGGTCGGGGGAGGAGTTGACGCTTGAGTTAATCGGTCAGCTTCTTTCTCCTTCTCTGCTAGCTGTGCCCCTAAGCTTTCTTTGACCTAGTTTAACTCCAGTCCGGCGCCCTCCACCATGAGAGCAAGTTCTTCTCTTGTGAATGTCATTGTCTCTTCACGTATGTCGTGGGTGTTGACAGTGGCCTCTCTGGAGGCGAAGTCCACTGGAGTTTCCAGGATAAAGTGAGCATATAGCATTTTAGCAAAATAGAGTGGAGCGTCGGCGTTGTGGAGAGGACGACCGTACACCTCCAAGAAAATGCGCTCGGCATTAGTTTTGATATCATTGTGAGTGCAACGAGAAATCTTCCATCTTCCCTTCTTAATCTCGCCATCTGGATATGGCCATATTTCCTTTATCATCTCTGTGGTTACGCGTTTGTTTATGTCTTTCCATTGGGCATAAGTTGGATTTGTCCATTTCGATAACCTACACGCTGTTCTTGTAGCTTCGCGGGCTGTCAGGCCATGTGCAAGGGCCTTCATTCGCTCGTATGCCTTCTTGGCTAACTCCTGATGCTCGTTCGCTTGCGCCTGCTCCATATCTGCATGAACGTAAACGACTTTAGGATTTTAATGAACTGTAAAGATCAACGTAAGATAAATTGACCATTACTCTCAAAATCTTGAAGTCAAACACAACGAGAGGAGATATGTATTGCAAAGACTCGATGAGAAATATCCACTTGACTCCAAAAACACTTCAAACAATGCTCGCACATCAAATTTTGAAGAGAAAACATAAACTTAAACACCACAAGAGGAGAGAGATATTGCAAAGACTCAATGAAGAGAGAAACAAAATTTTGAAACATTGGACATATCAAATTTTGAAGAGAGAAACAAAATTTTGAAACATTGGACACATCAAATTTTTAAATTCCTGAAACTTCATCTCTTGATACTGTATCATTACAAAGTTGGGGTGAATGCCACCGATAGCTCTACAAGAGGACGTTGTGCCCTCGTAGGGTCAGTATTTAGTGATCTAAAAAATTCAACTACTTGCAAAATTGATTTTCGCTCATCGCGATTAGGCAGAAACATCCAATTTTTGACTCTATGAATAATAGTATCCATGGTGACTTTGTCATGGGAACTATTATCCATCCACAACTCTTGCACTTTCTTCCAAAAGTCATATAAAGTTTGTAATAAATATCCCAAGGCAAAAACATCAGATGCAGGAGTGTATGCATCTGCCAAAAATGGATCATAAAGCTCTGGGGCTATCCACGGCCGTTTATTTCGCTCTCTGTCTGCGTAGGAGACTGCCTGTGCCACCTTCTCCGGGTTCTTGTCTGCTTCAAAAACAAAATTGAGAGACACCCATTTTTTGGGCGCT
The DNA here is from genome assembly GCF_041138505.1 of Cibotium barometz. Classification (NCBI taxonomy): domain Eukaryota; kingdom Viridiplantae; phylum Streptophyta; class Polypodiopsida; order Cyatheales; family Cibotiaceae; genus Cibotium; species Cibotium barometz. The sequence continues at coordinate 4,842,631 of NC_141074.1, forward strand.
CTCAGCAGCAACCCCCAATCGATAATACCTATGCGTGGCTTTAGCTCTTTTGTATAATCCAACACTACATTAAAAGGATGTAGGTCGGTATGTACAATACCTGCCATATGCGCTGCCGCTACACCTTCCACCAGGGCATGCATAATATGTGGCATGTTTATTACTACCTCTTTTATTTTTGAAAGTTCTAGATGACCTAAAGGGATATTATCAGGCGGGGGTTGTCTCCATCCTCGATCCAAACGAAAAATGGCTCTGGTGAACTCACTGAATCTGAAGGGAACCTTCAGTAGAGTATCACCAAGAGCGCCGCCATTATAGTACGGGAAAATTGTGATCCAAGGAGCCTCTTTTGTAAAGGCAATGCATCGGACAATCGATGGATGTAGCACTTGCATACCCTACTCTGCCTGGAAGCTCTCGAACTTCTCGCTGCCTTCTCCTTTGTAGTGCTTTCCGCAAAAAGTGATGTGCTCCGGTAAAAATGATATACCTTTAATTGCATACTCTTTTACTGTTCCAAACACACCGGAGCCTATTGTTCGTCCTTCGTGAAGAGCTTCGTGTGGGATGCCAATAAGATGTGTGCACATAGAATTGTAGATGGTACGATTAATGACACCTGTACCACTTGCATCTGCCTGACTGGACGTTGCAGCGATGTCCTGGGCAATTCGCACTCTTTTGGGGAGGGACTCTGCATCCAACGCCTTCATGCGCTTGCTCTTGGCTCTTTGCTCGCTCCATACAACGTCCCATAACTGTAGACGTTGTGAAGGGAGGCGGAGAGACACGGAACACCTCTATAGCAATGCCTTTCCACAGTTCGGAGTACACACCAACATCAAGAAAAAGGGGCACCAGTCAACTTCTCAATGAGCTGACACAACATTTAACCTCTCAAGCATGAGACTTTGTCTCCACCCTCATTCAATTTTTCAAGCAACTGGGGGAAGCCTACATACATTTGATCAATACATGCAAGGGGAGATGGCACATCCACATCTGCCACCCTTTACTCAATTGATACATATGCATATAGGGGTGCACCCTTATTATGAAATAGGCTCGCGGCCGTAAGCAAAATGATCACCACAGAGAAATGGTGAGAGAACCACTTGACATAAACAAGGTTACATTCCATCAAATATGAGCTTTATGCAAGACTTCAGTTCCCCAAGAAAAGTCAACATCAGTAAGGAACTTCAATTCTCCCAACCTAGCTAGCAGTGTGTGACTAGGAGGCACAATCACTTTATGGTCTTCAGTCTGTCTGTTGAAGAAGCATACCACCATACATACATATTCTCTCAAGCAAACCAGAGGGCTGTTTTCCTCATACACATGAGCTTTCCACAAAATCAGAGATTTGGTTATCATATACATGGGTTTTCCAATGCCACAAACTGGTGATTCCTCATATATAGGAGTTATTTCACAAAAAAGAGAACAAAAAAGCTGGACAGCCGTCACTTACATTGCATGGGCTGTCATCATGACCGAGAGCCGCACTCTCAAGGCGTGGCACCTTCTCTTCATTCATACAAGTAGCGTTGCAGCTTCTCCTTCCCTCCCAAACTGGAGTGCCGTAAGCTGTTCTGAGGGTACTTCTCTTCAAAGAAAATGAGCTCGTCTCCTTTCTCTCTCAAACACTGAGAGCAGCTTCTTACTCATAAGGAAAAAAAACACACGGCTTTCACACCTTGAAGACGGTGCCTTCTCACACAAGGCTACGTCTTCTCCCCTTACTCAAATGGGCTGCCATCAAAGAACATTAGAATTACAGCTCCCCTTCACACACTGAAAACTACAAGCTCACTCACACTTTTATAATCCTCGATTTTTTGCAGCTCCTTGAGAGCCTCATAACCACGCAGCTCTCATTTACACTCCTGGGCTGCAGAAGGTTACGTTTCCTCCTCTCTGGGATGCACACGGGTGCTGCGCAGCTCTTCGAGAGAAACCAGAACACATGCTCTCCCTTACACACTTGCTATGCAACCTCTCTGAGCTTTAGAGTAATGGATTCTCCCCCACACCCACTCTGGCGCTACAGCGACACTACCTCTTTCCTACTCAATGAGCTGCGCACATGTACTGCACAGCTCTCCATAGGGTCTTAGAAAAGCTGAGCTCTCCCTTTCACTCTTTGAAAACAATGAGAGCCTTATACACACTAATAGAGAGTGCAGCACAGCTCTATGAAAACCTTAGAGCTACGCTCTCCCTCACACACTATAAAAACTATAGCAGCGCTCTTCCACGCCCATAGGCTGCACACAGAGCATTGAAACTGCGGGTAACATCTCTCTACCACCCATCAGCTGCGCAGCGTTTTCTAAGCATTTAAGAGGCGAGCTCTCCACACACTGAAAACTACGCTGCGCCTTCTCATTTCTACACACCTGGCCTGCGTTTTAGAGTATTAGAATGGCAAGATTTTCCTACTACAGCTCCCCTTGTACACATTAGCTGCGCCTCTCTCTGAGAGATACAGAACACACAGCTCTCCCCACACTCTTTAAACACCATAGCCACGCAGCTTTCTCACACAATGGGCTGCGCTCTTTTTCATTAGAGCTGTGTAAGATTCCTCCCCCAAACCCCTTTTTGATGTCTAGTATCTTCTTCTATAATCAATCCCTCTTCAGAAATATAAAAGACTTGTTTCTAACTGTTTTAACCTAGAGAGAGAAAATATTCTAGAGAGAGAATATTCAGATTTTTAATATTTTTGGATAGAAAATTATCTCATCTTATTACAATAAGTTTCCCTGAAACATAAATTCAAAAAGAACTTTCCAATGTGCAATTGGAATTAATTAGAAATGTGTATAAAGGACCTTAGTCTAAGGGTCTAGATTTTCAGAAATTTTTGGATTATGGTCCAATTAAGGTTCCTATGGACCAATAGCATCAATCCATGTGTAGGGAGGAGATAAATCCAATTTGAAAAAGAAGATACCCAAAAATGAGTAAATACTCACATAAGATGAAGAGTTGAAAATGTACAAGGTTTATTAGTAAAAAACTATGAGCAATATTAAAAATATGACATATGTAAGGAAGGGGAGTTCTTTAAAGGAGGTGCATATTTCACATGCTTGAATGAGTTTTAAACTCATAAAAATTGAGATATTTCATCTCTCCTCTCTCCTCATTCAAGTCTAGTTCCAAAAAGTTAGCTTAACTGACCTAAAAATGGTCAAATATTGACCAAACTGATTTAGAAAATTCTAGAATCAGTTTGTTTGGTTAGGAGCTCAATTTTTCCTATAAATAGAAGCCTCACCCTTGTTGAAAAATATATAGTGTTTATGCATCGTTACTCTACTCCACCTAAGCCAAGAACTGTGAATTCATTTAATAATTCACTAGTTTTTGGAGCTTCCCTCTTTCTTCAATCCCCATTAGTGGCTCCATCAACATACTTAACCAATTGATTGGTTGGGGGCCTCTACCGTGAACAAAGAATCAAGCAAGTTGTAAGGTAATTAGTGAATATTCATCTTTCTATAATTTCTCAATGTTTCTCTCTTCTCAACCCCTCTCAAGCTTGAGAAGTTTAATTGGTATGGTTTTTTTTAAATGCTATTGAAGTTTGAATAGTAGTGAAGAGTTACATAATTTAATAAATGCTATTGAAGTTAATTTTCATTTATGTTTAAATTCTAATGATTCTTATGTAAATTCTCTCTCTCACTCAAGAAATGGTCATACTCATGACCCATTCTCAATCCAAATCAAGCTTTTCATAAAGCTTTTCCTTAACCCAAGATAAAGCTATGCTTGAGGCCAAATTAATGGCTTTTTCTTATGCTTTTAGTTTATGTATATTGATGATTCAATCCATTATGGATTAAGGATCCAATTAGAGAATCATTTTAATTATTTTCTTAATGATAAGCTTTATCCCTTAGAAAAATTGAGATTTATCAGTCATAGCAGCGGAGCTATGGCAAAATTTTTATAAAAATTATGCATAAAAAATTTTCATTCAAAGCATAAAAAGAGGACTTCCTACCATATTCTAGGAATCATCATCCTAGATTAATTGAAAGAATTTCATTATAATCATGGAGAAATTGAATTTTAATATTATGCATAAAGGATAAATTTTTATATCAAAAGTGTTATTTTTACCATTTTTATTTTCATGCATAGAAGTATGCATAATGGATAAATTTTTATATCAAAAGTGTTACTTTTATCATTTTTACTTTCATGCATAGAAGTATGCATAAAGGATAAATTTTTATATCAAAAGTGTTATTTTTACCATTTTTACTTTCATGCATAGAAGTATGCATAAAGGATAAATTTTTATATCAAAAGTGTTATTTTTACCATTTTTATTTTCATGCATAGAAGTATGCATAATGGATAAATTTTTATATCAAAAGTGTTACTTTTATCATTTTTATTTCATACATAAAAGTATGCATAAAAGAAAATTTTTATATCAAAAGTGTTACTTTTATCATTTTTAATTTTCATGCATAGAAGTATGCATAAAGGAAAATTTTTATATCAAAAGTGTTACTTTTATCATTTTTAATTTTCATGCATAGAAGTATGCATAAAGGAAAAATTCTTATATCAAAAGTGTTACTTTTATCATATTGGATTTCATGCATATAGGTATGCATAAAAGATATTCTTTTTATACTAAAAGTATGATTTTTCTCATAAATGGATTTTATGCTTAACTTAGATGCATAAGAGAAATTCTTTTATTCTAAAAGTATAATTCCCTACCAAATTGAAATCATGCATAAGAAGATGCATAAAAGATTGATTTTAATTTCGAAAGTGTTAGTCTCCTTAAATGGAATTTATGTATAAATAAATGTGTAGAGAAATCTTATATCAAATAAAAGAATTCTCTTTAAAAAAAAAGAAAAAAAAGATATGAAATGTGATAAGATGTGATAAGAGGTGTATGAGATGTGATAAGAATTGATAAGATACATATGGAAAGTGATAGGATGTGATAAGAGGTGTGATAAGAGGTGATAAGATGCTTATGAAATAAGTTAGGATGTGATAAGATGAATTAAGATGTGTATGGGGGGATGAGGTAAGAAGTGTATGTGATAGGATAAGATGTATATGGGTTGTGATAGGGCGAGAATGGATGTGATGTAAAAGATTAGATGTGAAAGTATATGGGGTTATATAAATGGGAATGAGAAAATGGATGTATGTATGTGGATGTGTGGATATGGAGATGGGAGTGTGGATGTATGAACATGAAAATGGATATATGCATGAAGATGTATATGCATAGATGTAAATGTGGATGTAGATGTGGATGTATAGATGTGAATGGATGTGGATGTATAGATGTGAATGGAAATGTGGATGTGGATGTATGTGAATGTGAATGTAGATGTGGATGTATGTGAATGTGAATGTAGATGTGAATGTGGAATGTGGATGTATAGATGTGGATGTATGGGAATGTGGATGTGGATGTATGTGAATGTGAATGTAGATGTGGATGTATAGATGTGAATGTGGAATGTGGATGTGGATGTATGTATGTATGTGGATGTAGATGTGGATGTATGGATGTGTATGTATGAATGTGGATATGCGATGTGGATGTATAAATGAGGATGTGAAAATGGAGATAAGCATGTAGATGTGGATGTATGGATGTGAATGTGGATGTGGATGTGGATGTATGGATGTGGATATGGATGTGAATATATGATATGTGATGTGAAGGAATCTGAAGTGAAGAGATGGAAAAGGAGGTGATTGGATGAGTACACATATACATGGAATGTGGAATAAGTAATGTGGATTAATGAGGGATAATGTGGAAAAATGAGAGTTAATATAGAAACTGTATTTGTAAACTGTTTGTAAATGCTGTTTGTAAATGGCTGTTTTATGTCAAGAATGCTGGGGAAGCATTTTGACCGTCTTGTGATTAAGGTCGTGGAGACCTAACTGATAAAGTTGCAACTGCTGACGGAGAGTCAATGGAGGACGTCTCGCGTAGCAAGGTCGACGGAGGTCTTGACCAGCGATTAAAATGGTGAGCTTCCGGTACGGTGGATGAGGGACCAAGGAAGCGGCCTATGAGTGAAGCGCTAGGTCACCTGCGAAGGATCCTAGAGGGTGCTGACCATACGGTGCTCGGGCTCTGGGTCGCCTAGGATACCCACGCGTGCGTCGAGGAAGATATTGGAACAAGGAGTAAGAGTTGTTTTGTGAAACCGGGCATGGATCTGGTTGACTGACCTTGCTGGTCCTCAACGGATGAGTCCATGGCTCTTTTATATGGATCTGTTGGTTGATCTTGCTGATCTTCAACGAGAGTCCATCTTGATAAGTGATTATATTGCCGAGTATTATGGGCTAGGAACTATGGAAACGGCCTCTGTGTGGACAGGTGGTGAGCGTTCTAGTTGCCAATGATGCCATAGATACTCTGATGAAGGAATGATGGGAAATTATGAATCAACTGGATAAATTGGGAGATTGTGATCAGTGGTACTATGGTTTCATTAAAGGATTGTTTTAAAGTTAGCTGATGCTAAGAAAAAGGCAATTTTCATATTGGGTGTGTAAGTGGTGTGGCTAGTTTTATGTTTGCATGAAATTCCGGCTAGGGGGCCTTGGAACTCTTTTCCTTGGTACCCGGGACAAAACCTAACCAAATTCCAAATTGGATCCCATCACTACAGTGGTTGGGCGGTTGGCTAACCCATGGGATCGGATGGGGTTAGGCTGGACTGATGGATCCATAAATCGAGACTCAACTTTGTTTTTACGATAGATAAAGTAAATCCCGGATAGAAATTGTTCTATGGATAGGAATCAACGGCTGTGCCTCTTGATGGGGAAAAAAGCGTTGATCCCAATGATCCAAGTGCAAGTTTCTACCTTGATTTGACCAAGTACCGTTAAAGGTGCAGTCAGATCAGTTGATCCGTAATGATCTTGACTACGTTAGAGTAAAGAGTTATCCTGGTGGAATCGCCCATGCTTTCCGAGTAAAGGAAGTTTTTCCAGTTTCGGTTTTGGACAAACCGACGGATTAGTCTCTTGTCCGGATATCCGTGGGCGAGGCCCCGAGTGTGAGACCCCTACCCACGCATGATGTGCTACTTCCGCTGCTAGTACCCCGAATCCGTTGATCGGTGGGGAACAGGGATCTCACAGTTGGTATCAGAGCCACTTTTGAAAGCTAATAAAGATAATTAAATTCTTATCTGAAATTGGTAATAAGAATTCAGAAACAGCATTTTCATAATGTATTTTCATCCCGTAAGCTTCTTTAATGAAGAAATTTTAATCAAAGAAATTGTTTTTATAGATGGAAGTTCCACATTTATCTGGTATTCCCGACCTCACCCAGTATCAAGATATGATTGCATTTGCCTTCGAGCATCTCATCTCTTCCGCTTCAACTCAAACAAGCCGAGTAAGACTTGCACGCCATTTCAAGGATTTATATTTTCCTACCCCAGTGGAGAGAATACAACATAAGTGGGTTGCAGGGCAATATGTCCACGCTCATTGCAACCGCCGTACAATGCTGTGGCAGAATCTCTCATTGACTATGATCCTGTTAAAGCTGAAAATGGTGCGTGGTGTCATTCTATATCATTCGACACCTCGAAATTTCAGACTTTCATGTCAAATTTATAGACTCCTTAGTCGATTTATCCCTAAGGAGAAAATAATAACTTCCTTCGCAGTTAGAGAACTTATGTAACAGGGCATGACTATGGCCCAGTACCGTCGTCTTATACGTCTCTCGAAGAGATTTTGAATTTTGGAGCCGAACCACTCTATGTAATTATTGCAACTTGTATATAAATATACAAATGTTTTTTTTTACGGACGATCGGATAAAGAAAAATCTATTTATCAGACTTAAGTCATAGATCTCCAATAAGATCAACTGAGGAGCAAATTATGTCAAAAGTTTATCAAGACGCACAAAAAGGTTGTAATTGTTTGATATAATTCATACAAATTGTTAATTCAAATTGAAATTCGTAAATTAGTAATTGGGTCTTCAATTGGAAGTACCGCAATTGTATGGAACCCTGACTTGCTTGAGACCTAGACATGATAGTATTTACCTTATAGTTTCGAGTATCATGACTATCCGTATATACGGAGGGTATAACTGCAGCTCTTTACCGATAATATATACGAGTAAATCTAAGACTTGAAATTATAAGCGTTAATGCTATCCAGATGATGATTTCGAATGTGGTTGATATGATTTTTAATTCTGTTTGAGAATTGATGAATTGAATTGGATTCTGATTGAAAAATGACGATTTTCGAAATTTAGTTGAAATGTAATAAGCTGAGCGAAACCACAATGAGGATGAATGGGACGAGTCCCAGTGATGATATTCATAACTGGAATGATGATAATGATTTCAGCAAATCACTATGAGATTAGTGGATTGTGCTGTCAGATTGCTACTGTTAACACTTGAGACGGTAGATTAAGTTAAGGGATGACAAATTGAGAACTTGCTTAACTAAAATTCCTGTGGAGGAATGTTCAGAAGGAAAATTTTCAGACTAATGGACCATTATCGTGTTAAAGATATGAATGATATGATCTGAATGAATTGTTATTTAATGATGAGTTCTATATAAGGGATAATTATCCCCGTATTCTGTTGGGTTGACCAGAATATAAGGAACCCCAGAATAAATTGGATCTTAAGAAAAAGAGTTGTCCTCTACCTTGCGAGATGAGGACATCTCGCACTTTTCAAGTGGGGTAGAATGTAAGATTCTCCCCCAGCCTTAGAGGTATACAGGAGTAAGAATCTCCCTTTCTGATCTTATAATTATTCTCTCTCTAAAATAAAAGAAAGATTCTGTTTAAAAAAGGAAGAACCTTTTTCCTGAATACTTCTCAAGAGTCCCACCTGTTTTAAGATTCAGAACAATGAGTTCAGAAGGAGAATCGATGTTTTGGATATCAAGGTTTTGGTCTTCATTCGAGTACGGCCCAAAAGAAGTTCTTTATCTCTTGAGAAGAAGTTATCTCCCAGATATTGTGGACCAAAGAAAGTAGGTGATTTAGCTTACGAGCTTCTTTTATCTCCTCATCTCAAAGTTTGAATGCCTTCTATAGAAAAATGTGCCAAACCCAAATCATGGAAAGACGGTAAAACTTCAGTGGCAAGTTACCGTTGGCTTCTAAGTTACGCTAGCTCCTTCCTTTATATAAGTCGTAACTTTTACTTGTCGTTCACAGTAATCTTACTTCCATCGATCTCCTTTCTTTCTTAATCTCCTTCATGGCTTGGCAACAAGAATTAGTTTTATCCATGATGATTTCTCACCTTCAAGACGCAAGGGAGTCTGTGAAGAAAGATTTTATAGAGCAGTATGAGCGCTCACTTTTCCCTCACTTGGGAACTTCTGTAGCGCAGACAAAATGGCGGACCTATCAAGACATAACTAGGGTAACACCCTGGGGTCAGCAGCACTTTCGTAACAATGTCCGCTTGGCCATGGTTATTGAAGCTTTGGGTTTGGGTCCCCGATACTACTGCGTCATGAGATCAAGGCATCCTGGGTTTTCTGAGCGGGTCTTCTTACTGGCGTGTTTTCTTCCTCATGAGAAGATATGCCTTTACCCCGTTTTTGGCTTGCCTCTCAGAGATCCTTTTCTTAGAACACCTCATACCACTGAGATAGGCGCAGCAATAACCCACAGAATCATTCCCATAGATGAGTTACCTTATACTTGTGCAGCTTGTGAGGACTGCTTTTGTGACCATATGATGGACGGGCTTATGGAAGTGTAAAGAGTTCCTCTATCTTTACTGTATAAGTTCCGAGAATGAATAAAGTTTAAATCTTGTTCGTATTTTGAATCTTGCTCTCTTTAAGACTTATCTTGGTGGTTAATCTTGATTAAAATTTTTCTCTAAGTCTCATATTCGTGAATCTTGCGAAATTATCACAAGTTGCGAGATGAGGACATCTCGCGTTTTTTAAGTGGGGTAGAATGTAAGATTCCTCCCCCAAACCCCTTTTTGATGTCTAGTATCTTCTTCTATAATCAATCCCTCTTCAGAAATATAAAAGACTTGTTTCTAACTGTTTTAACCTAGAGAGAGAAAATATTCTAGAGAGAGAATATTTAGATTTTTAATATTTTTGGATAGAAAATTATCTCATCTTATTAAAATAAGTTTCCCTGAAACAGAAATTCAAAAAGAACTTTCCAATGTGCAATTGGAATTAATTGGAAATGTGTATAAAGGACCTTAGTCTAAGGGTCTAGATTTTCAAAAAATTTTGGATTATGGTCCAATTAAGGTTCCTATGGACCAATAGCATCAATCCATGTGTAGGGAGGAGATAAATCCAATTTGAAAAAGAAGATACCCAAAAATGAGTAAATACTCACATAAGATGAAGAGTTGAAAATGTACAAGGTTTATTAGTAAAAAATTATGAGCAATATTAAAAGTATGACATATGTAAGGAAGAGGAGTTCTTTAAAGGAGGTGCATATTTCACATAAGATGAAGAGTTGAAAATGTACAAGGTTTATTAGTAAAAAATTATGAGCAATATTAAAAGTATGACATATGTAAGGAAGGGGAGTTCTTTAAAGGAGGTGCATATTTCACATAAGATGAAGAGTTGAAAATGTACAAGGTTTATTAGTAAAAAATTATGAGCAATATTAAAAGTATGACATATGTAAGGAAGAGGAGTTATTTAAAGGAGGTGCATATTTCACATAAGATGAAGAGTTGAAAATGTACAAGGTTTATTAGTAAAAAATTATGAGCAATATTAAAAGTATGACATATGTAAGGAAGGGGAGTTCTTTAAAGGAGGTGCATATTTCACATAAGATGAAGAGTTGAAAATGTACAAGGTTTATTAGTAAAAAACTATGAGCAATATTAAAAATATGACATATGTAAGGAAGGGGAGTTCTTTAAAGGAGGTGCATATTTCACATGCTTGAATGAGTTTTAAACTCATAAAAATTGAGATATTTCATCTCTCCTCTCTCCTCATTCAAGTCTAGTTCCAAAAAGTTAGCTTAACCGACCTAAAAATGGTCAAATATTGACCAAACTGATTTAGAAAATTCTAGAATCAGTTTGTTTGGTTAGGAGCTCAATTTTTCCTATAAATAGAAGCCTCACCCTTGTTGAAAAATATATAGTGTTTATGCATCGTTACTCTACTCCACCTAAGCCAAGAACTGTGAATTCATTTAATAATTCACTAGTTTTTGGAGCTTCCCTCTTTCTTCAATCCCCATTAGTGGCTCCATCAACATACTTAACCAATTGATTGGTTGGGGGCCTCTACCGTGAACAAACAATCAAGCAAGTTGTAAGGTAATTAGTGAATATTCATCTTTCTATAATTTCTCAATGTTTCTCTCTTCTCAACCCCTCTCAAGCTTGAGAAGTTTAATTGGTATGGTTTTTTTTAAATGCTATTGAAGTTTGAATAGTAGTGAAGAGTTACATAATTTAATAAATGCTATTGAAGTTAATTTTTATTTATGTTTAAATTCTAATGATTCTTATGTAAATTCTCTCTCTCACTCAAGAAATGGTCATACTCATGACCCATTCTCAATCCAAATCAAGCTTTTCATAAAGCTTTTCCTTAACCCAAGATAAAGCTATGCTTGAGGCCAAATTAATGGCTTTTTCTTATGCTTTTAGTTTATGTATATTGATGATTCAATCCATTATGGATTAAGGATCCAATTAGAGAATCATTTTAATTATTTCCTTAATGATAAGCTTTATCCCTTAGAAAAATTGAGATTTATCAGTCATAGCAGCGGAGCTATGGCAAAATTTTTATAAAAATTATGCATAAAAAATCTTCATTCAAAGCATAAAAAGAGGACTTCCTACCATATTCTAGGAATCATCATCCTAGATTAATTGAAAGAATTTCATTATAATCATGGAGAAATTGAATTTTAATATTATGCATAAAGGATAAATTTTTATATCAAAAGTGTTATTTTTACCATTTTTATTTTCATGCATAGAAGTATGCATAATGGATAAATTTTTATATCAAAAGTGTTACTTTTATCATTTTTACTTTCATGCATAGAAGTATGCATAAAGGATAAATTTTTATATCAAAAGTGTTATTTTTACCATTTTTACTTTCATGCATAGAAGTATGCATAAAGGATAAATTTTTATATCAAAAGTGTTATTTTTACCATTTTTATTTTCATGCATAGAAGTATGCATAATGGATAAATTTTATATCAAAAGTGTTACTTTTATCATTTTTATTTCATACATAAAAGTATGCATAAAAGAAAATTTTTATATCAAAAGTGTTACTTTTATCATTTTTAATTTTCATGCATAGAAGTATGCATAAAGAAAAATTTTTATATCAAAAGTGTCACTTTTATCATTTTTAATTTTCATGCATAGAAGTATGCATAAAGGAAAAATTTTTATATCAAAAGTGTTACTTTTATCATATTCGATTTCATGCATATAGGTATGCATAAAAGATATTCTTTTTATACTAAAAGTATGATTTTTCTCATAAATGGATTTTATGCTTAACTTAGATGCATAAGAGAAATTCTTTTATTCTAAAAGTATAATTCCCTACCAAATTGAAATCATGCATAAGAAGATGCATAAAAGATTGATTTTAATTTCGAAAGTGTTAGTCTCCTTAAATGGAATTTATGTATAAATAAATGTGTAGAGAAATCTTATATCAAATAAAAGAATTCTCTTTAAAAAAAAAGAAAAAAAAGATATGAAATGTGATAAGATGTGATAAGAGGTGTATGAGATGTGATAAGAATTGATAAGATACGTATGGAAAGTGATAGGATGTGATAAGAGGTGTGATAAGAGGTGATAAGATGCTTATGAAATAAGTTAGGATGTGATAAGATGAATTAAGATGTGTATGGGGGGATGAGGTAAGAAGTGTATGTGATAGGATAAGATGTATATGGGTTGTGATAGGGCGAGAATGGATGTGATGTAAAAGATTAGATGTGAAAGTATATGGGGTTATATAAATGGGAATGAGAAAATGGATGTATGTATGTGGATGTGTGGATATGGAGATGGGAGTGTGGATGTATGAACATGAAAATGGATATATGCATGAAGATGTATATGCATAGATGTAAATGTGGATGTAGATGTGGATGTATAGATGTGAATGGATGTGGATGTATAGATATGAATGGAAATGTGGATGTGGATGTATGTGAATGTGAATGTAGATGTGGATGTATGTGAATGTGAATGTGGAATGTGGATGTATAGATGTGGATGTATGGGAATGTGGATGTGGATGTATGTGAATGTGAATGTAGATGTGGATGTATAGATGTGAATGTGGAATGTGGATGTGGATGTATGTATGTATGTGGATGTAGATGTGGATGTATGGATGTGTATGTATGAATGTGGATATGCGATGTGGATGTATAAATGAGGATGTGAAAATGGAGATAAGCATGTAGATGTGGATGTATGGATGTGAATGTGGATGTGGATGTGGATATGGATGTGAATATATGATATGTGATGTGAAGGAATCTGAAGTGAAGAGATGGAAAAGGAGGTGATTGGATGAGTACACATATACATGGAATGTGGAATAAGTAATGTGGATTAATGAGGGATAATGTGGAAAAATGAGAGTTAATATAGAAACTGTATTTGTAAACTGTTTGTAAATGCTGTTTGTAAATGGCTGTTTTATGTCAAGAATGCTGGGGAAGCATTTTGACCGTCTTGTGATTAAGGTCGTGGAGACCTAACTGATAAAGTTGCAACTGCTGACGGAGAGTCAATGGAGGACGTCTCGCGTAGCAAGGTCGACGGAGGTCTTGACCAGCGATTAAAATGGTGAGCTTCCGGTACGGTGGATGAGGGACCAAGGAAGCGGCCTATGAGTGAAGCGCTAGGTCACCTGCGAAGGATCCTAGAGGGTGCTGACCATACGGTGCTCGGGCTCTGGGTCGCCTAGGATACCCACGCGTGCGTCGAGGAAGATATTGGAACAAGGAGTAAGAGTTGTTTTGTGAAACCGGGCATGGATCTGGTTGACTGACCTTGCTGGTCCTCAACGGATGAGTCCATGGCTCTTTTATATGGATCTGTTGGTTGATCTTGCTGATCTTCAACGAGAGTCCATCTTGATAAGTGATTATATTGCCGAGTATTATGGGCTAGGAACTATGGAAACGGCCTCTGTGTGGACAGGTGGTGAGCGTTCTAGTTGCCAATGATGCCATAGATACTCTGATGAAGGAATGATGGGAAATTATGAATCAACTGGATAAATTGGGAGATTGTGATCAGTGGTACTATGGTTTCATTAAAGGATTGTTTTAAAGTTAGCTGATGCTAAGAAAAAGGCAATTTTCATATTGGGTGTGTAAGTGGTGTGGCTAGTTTTATGTTTGCATGAAATTCCGGCTAGGGGGCCTTGGAACTCTTTTCCTTGGTACCCGGGACAAAACCTAACCAAATTCCAAATTGGATCCCATCACTACAGTGGTTGGGCGGTTGGCTAACCCATGGGATCGGATGGGGTTAGGCTGGACTGATGGATCCATAAATCGAGACTCAACTTTGTTTTTACGATAGATAAAGTAAATCCCGGATAGAAATTGTTCTATGGATAGGAATCAACGGCTGTGCCTCTTGATGGGGAAAAAAGCGTTGATCCCAATGATCCAAGTGCAAGTTTCTACCTTGATTTGACCAAGTACCGTTAAAGGTGCAGTCAGATCAGTTGATCCGTAATGATCTTGACTACGTTAGAGTAAAGAGTTATCCTGGTGGAATCGCCCATGCTTTCCGAGTAAAGGAAGTTTTTCCAGTTTCGGTTTTGGACAAACCGACGGATTAGTCTCTTGTCCAGATATCCGTGGGCGAGGCCCCGAGTGTGAGACCCCTACCCACGCATGATGTGCTACTTCCGCTGCTAGTACCCCGAATCCGTTGATCGGTGGGGAACAGGGATCTCACAAGCTGCGAGTCCTACCTCTACTTTTTTGAGCTTGCTCCCCTCCTCTCTTTATACACCAATGTGCGCTGCCCATTCAACCCAAGAGTATTATATTATTCATAATACTCCAACGTATGTCAGAGAGCTCACCCCACCTTCACGCGGCACCCTTTTGAATTTTTGCGGCTAGTTGAGGAATTTTTGAAACCATCCAAGGCCACCTTCTATTTTTAGCAAGCCTTGTATTTAATTCCATGGTGACTCTTGCATTCAAGGAAGACCTTGCACCTTTTTAATAACATCTTGTGGACCACAAATACCTTGTTTCCCATGAAATGCCAAGGACCGGTACTGTAGCTGACCTCCTCTAACGGGTCCCTATCCATTTTTTAAAGAAATGGAGCTTTGCATGCTCACATTATTTGTCAACATCCTTGTCCACATATGATAGTGCTAAACCTGCCTTGTGAAACTGATTCTCATCTCACACTCCTTCCATTTCTTATTTATCAAGGTAAACCAATAACTAACTGTACACATAACATATTTTTGTTAGATCACAATGTATCTGATATTGCCATGTTCTCAAAGACACTGTTTTTCACTTCTTCAATTCTTTCATCCTTGTCTATCATCATCAGTCGTGCATGATATAACTTGAGACGTAAACCATTCACCCTTGATACATGTGGGGTCCCATCAAGGTCAGCCAATTGATATGTGCCATTAGCAAAGCAATTCATTACTCTGAAGGGCCCCTCCCATTTCACTTGGAACTTCTTTTGAAAGGTTTTATCTAGCTTACTGTTATAGCGTAGCACCAAATCACCTTCCTCAATACCCTTCTTCTTAATCTTCTCATTTATCTTTGTCAATACCCTATTTTGCATCTTCTCATAATGTTCCAAGGCACTCATCCTGTCCAGATGAACCTCTTGTAACTGTAAGAGTCTCTCTTTAAATGTGTTGCTAGATGGCCCTAACAGCTTTTCTAACATTTTAACTGCAGGCAACTCAATTTCCACCGGTAATAAAGCTTCTTTGCCATACACTAAGTGAAAAGGTGTAAAACCTGTGCTTGTCTTCACCGATGTACGATAAGCCCACAAAGCACTGAACAGCTCCAAATCCCAATTCTTGCCCTGATGTTCTGTCACCTTTGCAAGAATGTGTACAAGTTCACCATTGAATCTTTCATTCAAACCGTTGCACTGCGGGTAATAAGGAGTAGTAAAATTATGCTTAATCCGCATTTTGGCACACAAGTATTCTAGCAAGTCAGCTCTAAAACCAGGCCCTTGATCAGAAAGAAGCTCCAAGGGCACCCCAAATTTACAGCAGATGTCTTCATAAACAAACTTTGCAACATCTCTTGCCGTAATTTGCTTCACTGCTCTAGCTTCTGCCCACCTGGAAAGATAATCCACAGCTGTCAAAATATAGCTCTTCCCCCTGCTGGTAATGGGTAAGGGTCCTACTGCATCAATTCCCCACTTCTCAAAAATGTCAAAGGCCAAGATTGTCTTGTGCAACTCTGGTTTTAAAACTCGTTTTCCAAATGCCTGGCACCTTTTGCATGAGCTACACCAGTGATGCACATCTTTTTGTATACTTGGCCATATGTAACCCTCCTGTAAGATTTTGTGCAATGTGATTTTAAATGCAAAGTGGCCACCGCATGCTCCTTCATGATTCTCCTCAAGCACTTTGTACAGTTCTTCCTTCCATGGTACACGCCTTAACACCAAGTCAGCCCCTTGCATGTATAAGGTGTCACCAATGAGCTTGTATTTGCAAGCTCTGCGTACAAACCCATATTTCTTTGCCTTCTCAATGTCCTTGGGAATGACTCCTGTCAACAAAAATTCTTCTTCCAGTGTCAGACTTTCACGACCCCGATAAAGTGGAAGATCTGCTTTTAACACATATAGCTCGCCAATCATTCCCTGTGCTGCTTCATGTGCTTCTGTATTAAGAGAACGCTCCACATGCCGAATGCCCCATGCTTCAAACTCCTTCAACAAGCTCTTGATCTTGAAACATTTGTTCCTCAATGCAGGGTTTTTGCTCTTCCATACTCCTAGTATTTGCTTTACCACCAGTAGAGAATCACCTCTTATGCATAGTCTCTTTACACCATGCTTAATGCAAATGTTTAGCCCTGCTTCCAATTTAGAATACTCTGCTTCATTGTTAGTATGAGCATCAACTTTGAATCCCTTTTTACAAATCAGCTTACCTTGCTAGTCATAAAGAGCTATACCACCAGAAGCTGCATCATGGCTCTTCCTGTATGAACCATCAAAGAACAAAACATGAGCATTGCTTACTTCTGCCACATTTTCTACCTTTCTAATACTTTCTTCTTTGACAAGCAGAGGGTTTTCCTTATAAGTTAACAAGTCTGCCAAAGTAGCTCTGTTACTTTCTTCCACCAAGAAAGAGAACTCAAACTCCTGCAATTCAATCACCCACTTTTTCACTGCCTTAGACATGTTTACACCATTGATGAGCTGAGGCAAGAATGTGTAGCTAGTTAGGAATACAAATGGCTTTGTCAAAAGATATTGGCGAAACCGTCGGCAAGCAAACACCACACTTACCATTACCAACTCTATTTCTGACAGTCCCCTCTCTGCTACCGCCTTTACCCTACTAGCACAATAGACGGGGTGCATATATTGGCTCCCCTTCCCTTTTTGCAGCAACATAGCACCAATAGCATCCTCTCCTACTGAAGGATTCACATAAAAAACCTGTTCCCAATTTGGAGCCTGCACCGCGGTCATCTCCCCTAAGACTTCTTTGACTCTCCGAAACTCCTCTTCACACTTGTCATCCCATTGCAAAGGATCGTGCTTTGCCACCTGTTGTAATGGATATAAAAGCTGTGAGGACAATGAAATGAATCTTGACATGTACTTTACCTTCTGAATAAATGTTGCCAACTGTTTTGTAGACTCTGGAGAAGGAAGAAGCATGATTGCCTTGACCTTGTCTGGATCAGCCTCAATACCATTTTCTGACACCATATGACCCAACAATTTTACCCTTGGTTTTGCAAAGAAACACTTCTTGGGATTGAGTTGGCCACCACAATCATTATATCGTTCTAGCACCATTTCCAATTTTTCACAATGATCCATTCGTGTGCTATAGACACAAAAATCATCAATGAAATCCTGTACACATTTTCCAATGAATGGCAGAAGCGCCCAATTTGCTCTCTTTTGATAGTGAGCTGGACCATTTGTTAGCCCAAATGGTAGTACTGTATAGCAAAAGCAGCCCCATGGTGTAATGAAAGTAGTTTTCTTCTGATCCTCTGGAGCAATCTTCAACTGGAAATAGCCTGAAAACCCATCACACACACTGTATCTTTCATGACCCGCCACTGAATCCAGGATTTGATCAATGAAAGGTAGTGGGTATGGATCCTTCTTTGTAGCTGCATTCAAAGGTTTGAAATCCACACAAACCCTCCATTTTTTTGTCTTTTTTTGGAGTGACCACGACTGGGCTCACCCACTCTGTTGTCTCCACAGGGCATATGAAACCAGCCTTTAGTAGTTTGTCCACCTCTTCTCGCAAAGCCTTCATCTGTTCTAGACCCATTCTCCTTAATCTTTGACGTACTGGCTTGGCTCCTTCCTTTAGCTCTATGTGCAAATCTTCCCCTTTGAAGCCCCGAACTTCTTCATACGATGTGATAAATAAATCTGGATATGTTGACAACATCTTTAAATACTTCTCCTTCTCCATGACTGAGAGATCTGTGCTAATCATCCTGGCCATCAATTCGTGTTTCTCGTGTGGCTTCACCTGGGGTTGCATTAGCTCTTCAATCACCTCATATGGGCCCTTAGACTCATCTTCAATTCCCTTCATGGATGCGACCATACTGGTCTGTTCAAAGATCCTGTCCACCATCAGAAATGCCACATTTACCTCTCCCTCACTACTAGTGGTGGTGCTACTGTCTTCATCTGACACAGTGGAAGACTCCTCACTACTTGGACTCTCCCCTTCTTCATAATCTTCATCTAGTGGCTTCCTGCTACTCATGTCAAATAATCTTTTGCCCCCTGTCTCCCCATATAAGCTGATTGTACCGTGTCTCCAATCTTGAACGGCCCGCACTGCGCGTAGCCATGGTCTTCCAAGGATGATAGGATAAGCCCCTAATCCTGCTGGCATAATTACATGAAAATCCACTACCGTTTTGACTGCATAGGCTTCGATTTCCAAGCTCTTCACTACCCCTAAACACTTGATCTTTTGATGGTTTGCCAGTCGTATGCGGAATCCTGAGACTCCTTCTACTGTCAGGCCCATCTTTTCTACACATGTTTGAGTGATTACACAAATTTGTGCACCACCATCCACGTATCCCTGCCCAAGATTCTTCCTCTTGTGCCAAACATCTACTATGGGACAAATGTCTGAAGACTCATCAATGGCCAACACTCTTACTGACCCTCTGTTGGGTTCCTTCCCCAGCGGGCTGACTAGTTTCTTCCATTGGCGCTTCAGCTTCGGTATCATTTCCACTAGTTGTCCAAAGGTCACGTCTGCCTTCCTATTGCTCAGGTCCTGTTTCAAGTCATAACTATCCTGCCCTTCCCCTAGTGGAAAATCTGAGACGTGAAATTTTCGGCGGGCTCTCCTTTTCCTTTTAGCTTTCACATCTTCACCCTCATGACTCTTCCCTTTCTTCCTACTGGGACCTGCTTCATTTCTTCCTTCTTTATCCTCTGTGGTTCTCTTCCCAATAGGCATTACTAATGTATCTCCCAACATTGCTGCTTTCTCCAAGGTGACCACACTTAACACTTTTGTCTTTCCCTTGTCCTCCTTGGTCAATCCACTAGGTCCTGCCTCACCCTTAATCTCTATGCCATAATCATTTGACCGGTTCGGCAACTGTGCAGGCAATGGATACATATCTCCACCCATTCTCGGTGGTTTATCACATTGTGGGCTGATGTGGCCAAGTTCTCCACAGTTATAGCATGTGGGCAACTGCCTCCAACCCCTGCC
Source organism: Cibotium barometz (assembly GCF_041138505.1). Lineage (NCBI taxonomy): Eukaryota > Viridiplantae > Streptophyta > Polypodiopsida > Cyatheales > Cibotiaceae > Cibotium > Cibotium barometz. The sequence continues at coordinate 4,862,683 of NC_141074.1, forward strand.
GTTATTCTGTCCACCAAAACCATTCTTTGGTTGTCCTTCACCTCCTGGCTGATTTGCAAGTCTCACACGACCTCGATTATTTCCCACATTGCTTAACATATTTAGGCTAAGATTCTTCATCAAATCAACCACTTGCCTCAAGTCCTGCCTCAGTTCATCATCTTGTGCTGCAGTAGTGACCATTGCTGGCACCACTTAAGTAGCTACTGAAACCGCATCTGCCGGATGAACCTCCTCTGGAACCCGGCCTTGCATGGAATCCATTTGCTTCATCTCTGATACCATAGGTAGTGAGCTCACTCTCAATTGAGTTAGTCTATTCAACTTCCACTCTTTGTTCCTTGCCACCTCCAATGCATCCTCGTATGTTCTTGGCTTCTTCAATTCTACCCTCCAACGCAGGTTTTCCTTGAGGCCAACCAATAACCGATCCTTCTTCATCATATCTGGTGGGGGTACTTGTGGCTGCAAGGCTTGACACAAGCTCTCCCATAATATGGAAAACTTCTTGATGTAATCCTCAATGGGCTCCGCTTTTCTTTGTCTCAATTCTTGTATTTCATGCCAAACTTTGTCTGGATCTTTCACCTTCACAAACTGTGCTGTTAAAGCTTGTCGGACATTATCCCATGTCAATGGCATAGGTGGATCAGCCCTCTGCAACTCCTCCTCATAACCCTTACACCAGCTCCGTGCATCACCCTTCAAACTGATTTGCAAAAGGCGTAACATTTGAGCGGTTATCTGGATATGGTTGCTTATACATGCAACTTCCATGTTTTCTAAGAACTCTTCCACATTCTCATCACTTTTTCCATGAAACTCTGGATAAGGGAAAGCCATTGTTACCCAAAAAAACCCTTTTGACACAGATGCGAAAACAGAACCTTCTACTAACTCAATCCTCAGAAGAAAACTTCAAAACACTTCAGGTTTAGAAGAGGATGAAAACATGCACATCAAACGAATTTGCATAGTTAATCATTGGAATTATCACCGGCAAAGGAGACTCCAATATTTCCCTCAGTCTTTCTGGCCCAAACATATATGCCATACGCTGTTGAAAGAAAATTTTTCTGTCCACATGAACATTTATCTGAATTCTTTGGGTAAAATGGAAGGGAGTAAATTGAGGTCCATTGTGATTATCCATTGAGAGTGGCCATCCAACTCCCAAGAGGCACGACTGGCTAATTACCCAATTCTACCAGAACTTTTAGGCAACAAATCAACTGTGAAATGGCACCAATACCAAGAATTTCAGCCTGCAAACCACACTTCAGTTGACTGTCAAATCAAGGTAATATAGCACAATTTTAGAAGGCATCTGTCACACAACTGTCCTGGCATAGCAGTCATTCACTGAGATTAATCACATGCACAGGTTGTCAGTCTTGTAAACTGAAGGTCCAGAGTTCGATCCTCAGTGGGGGCACCAAAAACTGTGAAGGGAGGCGGAGAGACACGGAACACCTCTATAGCAATGCCTTTCCACAGTTCGGAGTACACACCAACATCAAGAAAAAGGGGCACCAGTCAACTTCTCAATGAGCTGACACAACATTTAACCTCTCAAGCATGAGACTTTGTCTCCACCCTCATTCAATTTTTCAAGCAACTGGGGGAAGCCTACATACATTTGATCAAGACATGCAAGGGGAGATGGCACATCCACATCTGCCACCCTTTACTCAATTGATACATATGCATATAGGGGTGCACCCTTATTATGAAATAGGCTCGCGGCCGTAAGCAAAATGATCACCACAGAGAAATGGTGAGAGAACCACTTGACATAAACAAGGTTACATTCCATCAAATATGAGCTTTATGCAAGACTTCAGTTCCCCAAGAAAAGTCAACATCAGTAAGGAACTTCAATTCTCCCAGCCTAGCTAGCAGTGTGTGACTAGGAGGCACAATCACTTTATGGTCTTCAGTCTGTCTGTTGAAGAAGCATACCACCATACATACATATTCTCTCAAGCAAACCAGAGGGCTGTTTTCCTCATACACATGAGCTTTCCACAAAATCAGAGATTTGGTTATCATATACATGGGTTTTCCAATGCCACAAACTGGTGATTCCTCATATATAGGAGTTATTTCACAAAAAAGAGAACAAAAAAGCTGGACAGCCGTCACTTACATTGCATGGGCTGTCATCATGACCGAGAGCCGCACTCTCAAGGCGTGGCACCTTCTCTTCATTCATACAAGTAGCGTTGCAGCTTCTCCTCCCCTCCCAAACTGGAGTGCTGTAAGCTGTTCTGAGGGTACTTCTCTTCAAAGAAAACGAGCTCGTCTCCTTTCTCTCTCAAACACTGAGAGCAGCTTCTTACTCATAAGGAAAAAAAACACACGGCTTTCACACCTTGAAGACGGTGCCTTCTCACACAAGGCTACGTCTTCTCCCCTTACTCAAATGGGCTGCCATCAAAGAATATTAGAATTACAGCTCCCCTTCACACACTGAAAACTACAAGCTCACTCACACTTTTATAATCCTCGATTTTTTGCAGCTCCTTGAGAGCCTCATAACCACGCAGCTCTCATTTACACTCGTGGGCTGCAGAAGGTTACGTTTCCTCCTCTCTGGGATGCACACGGGTGCTGCGCAGCTCTTCGAGAGAAACCAGAACACATGCTCTCCCTTACACACTTGCTATGCAACCTCTCTGAGCTTTAGAGTAATGGATTCTCCCCCACACCCACTCTGGCGCTACAGTGACACTACCTCTTTCCTACTCAATGAGCTGCGCACATGTACTGCACAGCTCTCCATAGGGTCTTAGAAAAGCTGAGCTCTCCCTTTCACTCTTTGAAAACACTGAGAGCCTTATACACACTAATAGAGAGTGCAGCGCAGCTCTATGAAAACCTTAGAGCTACGCTCTCCCTCACACACTATAAAAACTATAGCAGCGCTCTTCCACGCCCATAGGCTGCGCACAGAGCATTGAAGCTGCGGGTAACATCTCTCTACCACCCATCAGCTGCGCAGCGTTTTCTAAGCATTTAAGAGGCGAGCTCTCCACACACTGAAAACTACGCTGCGCCTTCTCATTTCTACACACCTGGCCTGCGTTTTAGAGTATTAGAATGGCAAGATTTTCCTACTACAGCTCCCCTTGTACACATTAGCTGCGCCTCTCTCTGAGAGATACAGAACACACAGCTCTCCCCACACTCTTTAACACTAGTTTGGTACCAAAACAGGACACTTAAGTGTCCTTTTTTGGGGGTTGCGAAAAAAAATCAAACTCCTAATGTAGGATTTAAAAACCAAAATGCTTCATTGGGCATGTAGAACATAACCCTATGCTTATATAAAAAATGCTAAACATATAAAATGCCTTTTTATTTGGAAGTACATAAGCAACAAAGTAGCATATGTCTTGAAAATGAACATTTTTCAGGATTTTTCCAAATATGTAAGCATCATTCTCTCAAAAAAAAATCCAATGATATCAATAGCATTTTTCCCGAGATATTTTGATAGCATACATCAATCCAAGGAGGTAGAAGTTCACCAAAAAATCATTTTCCTTTCCTAGAATTTTTTCCAAAAAAGTTGCATAAAATCAGCAAAAGTAACGCGTATTATCAAAACTCAATCACGCCACTAAAAAATAATGTAGCCCTATCAATGAGAATGTTGATTATTGGTTTTCATGCTTGAGATGAGATAAATAAGCCATAATTTGATGTGTATGACACTAACTTAACCTCCACTTAAGTAGGTTCTTATCGCCTAGTTCTAAAAAAACTGTAAAAAATAAAAATATAAAATGTGATCATCTTTTATCAAAAACTAATCATAAATATGCTTGCACAAGTAGTCTACACCTATAGTTACAACAAATAATGCACTTACACAGCTTTCCCCTTTGATGAAAATCAAAATTAGGCTCATAATTAGACATTTTACGTATTAAAAACAGGTTGCGCAAAAGGCCATGTATGAGAAGAGGCCCAAAAAGTGGCTTTAAAGTTTTGGAAAATTCGAAACAAAGTAGTATTTACCCTATATAACATGGGTGCACCTCAAGTTTTACATTATTAGTTTGCATATGGAAGGAGAAAAATTCATGCTCCACCTGTATAAAAAACGTCATTTCAATATTAGCGAGTCAAAAATTTATCCAATAGTTGTCGTTTGATGATTCGAGGATTTAGTTTACATCATGGGCTTTCCATCAAGCCAAGTTTCATGATCAAACTATGTCCCTTCTAAAAGTTATGTCCAAATTACTACTATTTTTTGAAAACAACAAAAATCATGCATTTTATCAGCATGTGTCTAAGAAAATTAAAATATTGCCTTGCAAAAGCTAAGAAAAGTACAATTTAAAAAATCTCACAGATTTTTTGGGTCTTGAGGAACATTTGTGGATGTTAAGCATTTCAAAACTCTTAATAGATTGCCCACAAAAATTCAAGAACTTTTCAGGACACTTTAGTGTCTCAGGACACTTAAGTGTCCAATTACAGAACTAGTGTTAAACACCATAGCCACGCAGCTTTCTCACACAATGGGCTGCGCTCTTTTTCATTAGAGCTGCGAGTCCTACCTCTACTTTTTTGAGCTTGCTCCCCTCCTCTCTTTATACACCAATGTGCGCTGCCCATTCAACCCAAGAGTATTATATTATTCATAATACTCCAACGTATGTCAGAGAGCTCACCCCACCTTCACGCGGCACCCTTTTGAATTTTTGAGGCTAGTTGAGGAATTTTTGAAACCATCCAAGGCCACCTTCTATTTTTAGCAAGCCTTGTATTTAATTCCATGGTGACTCTTGCATTCAAGGAAGACCTTGCACCTTTTTAATAACATCTTGTGGACCACAAATACCTTGTTTCCCATGAAATGCCAAGGACCGGTACTGTAGCTGACCTCCTCTAACGGGTCCCTATCCATTTTTTAAAGAAATGGAGCTTTGCATGCTCACATTATTTGTCAACATCCTTGTCCACATATGATAGTGCTAAACCTGCCTTGTGAAACTGATTCTCATCTCACACTCCTTCCATTTCTTATTTATCAAGGTAAACCAATAACTAACTGTACACATAACATATTTTTGTTAGATCCGTTCACATGTGGCCTTATACCCCCTTTGGCCCTTGGAGATGGACATCCTTTATTTGTAAATGCCATGCATGAGTGTGTACATATGCCAAGAAAATATTACCAAAAAATACCTAACAACGTTGCATGTTGGCTTCAGGCGGGGCAGCATCTCTAAGATCACTGCATGCTACTCGCATGCTCCCCAAAATGGTTCGTGTTATGTGCTGATGGTTGAAATCTGCTATCTTCTGTCTATCTAGCAGCTCAGCGTTGCCTCCGCTTCAAAGCCGACGCTGTGCATTTTCCCATATTTGGTCTATGAGATCTCGCATGAGTATCTCAGACTCGTTGATCTTTTTGATGACATCATCAGTACATTGTGATACCGTGATGACCGCTTCAACGCGAATTGCTCGCAGAACAATTTTGCGCTCTTTGGGAGAAAGCATGTTGATCGTCTTCGTAAATCTAGCAAATATCACTAAACACAAAAAAACAGAATATCAAACATTGCTGAAATAAACATCAAGCAAACGTGAGAGAACAGCAACAAGTATATCAATATCGTCAATGTTCATACAAAAACGGAATATCAAATAATTTTAATGAACTCAACATCATCCAATACATCATCAAACGTGAGAAAACAGCAATAAGTGTATCATTACTTATCAATGATCAAACAAAAACAGAATATATCAAACAACATTACTGAACTCAACATCATGCAATACATTATCGAACGTGAGACAACCGCAACAAGCGCATTATTACTTACGAAGTGTATACATTATCGAATGAGAGAGAGAGAGAGAGGGAGAGGAAGAGAGAGAGGAAAAATTAAATGACATTTTTTATAGTTTTGTGAGTTCCTAAAGAGAGAAAAATAATGTTTTGTAATCCTAAAGCACTCCTCATCTACATACCTATCGTGATAGAGAGAGATGTGAAGTGTATCATGAGAGAGAGAGAGAAAGAGTTGTGAAGTGTATCATTGCGAGAGAGAGAGAGAGAGAGAGAATTGTGAAGTGTATCATGAGAGAGAGAGAGAGGAGAGGAAGAGAGAGTTGACAGATAGAGAGAAGAAACATTAAATGACATTTTTAATGTTTTTGTGAGTTCCTAAAGAGAAAAATAATGTATTGTTTTAATTTTTAAGTAAATAGAGGGAGAAAAAAGAAATTATTAAAAATTATGTATATTTTAAGAGAAATAAAAAAAAATCATTATCTACACATCTATCGTGTTGTGAAGTGAATCATGAGAGAGATAGAGAAAGAGTTGTGAAGTGTATCATGAGAGAGAGAGGGGGGTAAGAAGAGAGAGATTCATATTTTTCGAGTTACGAATCACGATATTATAAAATAAAACGTTTAGACAATATGATGTAAACTTTGATCCATGAAATACTAATGCCGCGTTAGCAACCAAGTATCGCATGGATCAAACACAATAAAAACAATACAAGTCAAATCAAACAAATTTACGATATTTATTCGACCGCGTTAACGATCATATGCCGAAATACGCAAGCAAATTTACGACACTTTTTCGACCGCGTTAACGATCAAATGCCGCAATATGCAAAAAACATTTTATGCACTAGCGGACGACACCAACTTGCCGTGTTAACGACAAAATGCCGCCCGATTCTATGGGAATACCAATAGGATACGAACATACACTGGCCGCGTTACCGACCATATGTCCGCATTTGACAAAGGGAAGGGAAGGGAAGGTGACATCGCCATAACGATACTATGCTTGCCGCGTTACCGACTAGTACCGCTACGGCGTGCCATACTTACCATAGGACACAGACTAGCCGCGTTACCGACTAAGTGCCCCAGGGTAAGCACCATTCCGAAGAATGGCCTTACACACACACACCAGTCGTGTGGCGGGCCACCCAAATCCTGCCGCGCATTGCGACAATGGGCGGCTGCCCGCACGAACTCACCCACACACACATCCCTCGTGTGGCGGACAACCCACATCCTGCCGCGCATTGCGACAGTGGGCGGCTGCCCGCACGAACACACCCACATACACACACACACACACACACACAAGTTTTCATTACCTGTGTATGCTGTCAGCAATGAAATCCCAAAGGGCCCCCCGGGCCCATATATATAGAAAAATGTACCCCGCAGGGATATGTGACGACCCCTCCGGGACCCGCCGGGCAAAGCAAAAGCCCGGCGGGATTTTTCCCGGTTACCAGGTCGCTTGCCACCGGCTTTTTTGTGAACATGTTAACATGTGAACATGTTAATAACATGTTCACACATGTTATTAACAAAAAAAAATTTGTGATCACGTGAATATAAAATCAGAGATTCCCTCTTACTGTCCTCCCAAGAAGAGTTGGTAGATCTCCTCCTCTAGCTTAGGCAGATAGGCTCGTTTCTTCCTCTGCACAAGGCGCTGAAAGATCATCCTAGCTTGTCTATGCATGTGAGACCCGATGGCAATCTCACGCTGTAGCTGTGCTCGTGTCTCACGACACTCATCATCATACCAACTGTTCTGTGGGGCAGTGCTACGGGGGTGGGTGGAAGGGATAATAGTGCAGGGAAACGCATATGAGGCGGATGCATGTAGTACACCTGCCAATCCTCTCGTGATCTCGTCCAGAGGGCTATGCGGGTCTAAAGCGAACAAGCCATTAGCTGCATCTCGATAAACCCCAACTGTCCCACGTGTAAACTGATATCTCGGGTACCTAGGTAGATGAGTGGCTGGCCCATCTCTTGGGGATCTACTACTAGTGTGAAACTCAGGTATGCATGATCTGTTGCTATGCTAATGGGCCTACTGGAAATCGTGAAACTCCGCACATCATGTATCAATGAAGGAGATCCCATCAAGTAGTCCACTGTGCTCGCTCCCCCTTTAGAGTTCCAGTGTGTGAGAGCATCTGATCCTTGTCATCTCAATAAACCATTGTATATGACCAACCCATGTGCACTCTCGAGTGTGAGAAAATGCCTGCCATAATCTGTAATCTCCCCCTCATCCTATGCTAATCTCTGCAACCCTACATCCTCTCTCGTGATCTCCCAGTACATAGCCTCTTGAGTATCATACAGCTCTGTCTGCTTTGTGCCTGTACGTGCATTAAAGTCTGCCAATAGTAATATGTCTCCCATGCTGGCAAACCTCATGATATCATCATATAGTGGTATATAGGGCGACTCTCCTGATGGTGCAAACCTGGAGTGGGCTGGGGGAAAGTAGCATACCGCCACATATAGCTCGCGGAGCCCCTCTCTGCATATTTCGGACCCACATGTACCTCGCATCTGCATCTCTATGTACCACATGTATTTTGTCACAAAGCTCCTCCCTGTAAAGTATTGCCACTCCTCCAGATCCTCTGGTACCTCTCACTGTGCGTGGCTGAGGCTGAAAAACTGATTCCCATCTATAACCTCGTACGTCAGGAAGCCTCTTGTTTGTGCACTGATGGGTCTCCGTATACATAGCAATATCATTGTGTCTGAAAGTATCCTCAAAGTATCCTTCATTTGTTCTAAGGGCTTCGTTGCAATTCCACACCGTGAATTGCAAGGTCTCATAGGCCCGCGCACCGTCAAGCGGGCCTCCTCTCCGTAATGATGACTCGGCCATCTCTGTATACCACCCATTTCCCCTCTTTCCTTGCCTCAAGCACACACGGCATGTGTTCCTTCTGGTGTGCTATCTGTGCCGATGTAAGGTCCTCATCCAAATAAATCTTTTCCCCCTTAAGGGCCATCCTTTTGGAGAGGAAGGCCTTCTTCTTCTCCAAGTCACCAAACCTGATAACACATTTTAGCTACAACATGCATTGGCCTTAGTGAAAGGAGTGATGGTTTAAGTGATGCCTTCAAATGGAAAATATAACACCTTGGGATCTCCCATTTTGTTGATCCAATCCAAAGTCTCTCTTATTTGGATAATGAATCATGTGGTTTTGTAAGAGTGAATGCACAACCATTCATTAGGAAGTGAATGAATTTGGTGTGTGGCTCCTGAAACTGTTTGTGTGCACACTGCCTCTCAAGTACTCCCAAGGCTGCATGCTCTCGAGCTAATCTAGTTGTTGCTGCCTCCTTCAGGGAGAAACGCGGTCCTGTGAAAGTAACTCCCAAGTAGACATATGATTTGACGTACTCGACCGGCTCCCCTCGGAAAGTCATCTGAGGCTCTGATCTTGTCACCCATGCCTGTGTGGTGTTAAACACCATAACCTTGGTTTTCCCATGGTTCACTGTCAGATCTCTATCTGCACAAAAAGCCTGTAATGCATCCAGGCATCTTTGTAATCCCTCCGGAGAGTCTGAGATTAGAACAATATCATTAGCATATAACAAGATGGGTATCAACAGCCTTGCCATGCATGCCCCTAGGCCTCCCAATCTGTCTACATAATCAGAGACCGCATCAATGTATAGTCCAAAGAGGGTGGGCGATAGCGGGCATCCCTGCTTCACCCCTATCGTGCTGGTGGTCCGCTTTTTGGAGCTCGGACTCTGCCTGTCACTAACTCATACAAAGTATATATCCCCCACTGCATATCAAATAGTTTGCCTGGAGCTCAGACTCTAGCTGTGAGAGACTCATACAAAGCATATATCCCCCATTGCATATCCTCAGGTACCTCAATGTCATGCAATCTGTGCATAAGCCTGGCACGTGGTACGGTATCGAAGGCTTTGCGGGAGTCCACAAAGCAGCAGTATATCCTTCTCTTCTGTGCCCCCCTACCCTCTTCAATAAGTGCCCGAAGTGTCAGTATGTGATCCAAGGTAGTAAATCCTCTCCTGAAGCCAGCCTGTCCATGAGCTCGATGACCATGCCTCTCTGCCCATCGGCTCAGCTCCTACTCCAATATAGAGCCATATAATTTGGCCAAGTAATGACCAATCATGTTCGATGACCATGCCTCTCTGCCCATCGGCTCATCTCCTACTCCAATATAGAGCCATATAATTTGGCCAAGTAGTAATGACCAATCCTGTAGTTGCCTGGTACCTGTCAGAATACGCAGCGGAGATGATGACCAGATCTGGGAACACAAGAGCAAAAAAAATGCATGTAGAAAAACAGCACAAGAGAGAGAGAGATGTAGGCATGTAACTCTGCTGTGATATACACAAGAAGATCCCGGTATGATACAAGTGTGGTATGGGGGCTGGGGGCCTAGTGGTCTTGTGCTTGTGAAATGATTTTTCTGACACACCAAGCACTCACGAACACAAGTTTCAATATCCCTGCGTAAAGTTCGCCAAGAGAAATATCTTTCCAAAGCTTGTGGTGTAGTAGCCAGAATGCCAGGATGACGTGCATATGGAGAAGCATGACACTCTTCCATAACCTTTTGGCGCAATTCTTGGACCACACAAATGCAGTTTTGCATCATCAGAAAACCATCTCGTATCGAATAGGATGGGACATCAGTACCACCATTCAAATCAGCCCAAATAAGCTGAAAATCTGTGTCCAAAGAATACATATTCCACATCCTAGACAAGTCCTGGTGATAGGCGATAGTCACTACATGCACTTGAGGCCCGTGTTACAAAATCTCTTAGCATTCCACTATGAAATTCTTCTTGCCCGGAGCATGCAAAATCTGAAAATGAAACATGGACAAGAAATTTACCCACCTTTGATGCTTTTTAGAGAGTTTAGGCTGTGTGAGAAAGTGCCGTAAACTCTGATGATCTGTTTTAACCATAAATTCAGCCCCCAAAAGACAATGTTTCCATGTTTGTAGGACATGAATAATGGCCAGTAACTCTTTCTCATAAACCTGCAAATACAGATGTAGGTACAGTACTGCTGCAGGTACAGGTCACTGGGTGCTGCGTTAGAGCTATAGAGATCAGGCTGGGTGCTGCAGATAGGTAGGTGTGTAGCACTGCTCTTGACATGAAGAAGCATGGCTGCTGCTGCTGCTGAAGAACGATGCCTATTGGCAGAGGAAGTGCTGGTAGGAGAATTATGAAGCTTTTGTATATATATGGTGTTGGGCTGCTAGTCGGCCTAGGGAGGACTGTCGGCCTGTAGAGCAAGACAGAAAACCATAATAAATCCCTTTTGGGCTGGATAAAATACCATATTTGGGTAAATTTGCACGCATGGTTCTCAGGCTCCGGGTGTCTACAAAGGATGCAATCTCATCGATATATAGCTCAAATAGTGTCGGTGAGAGTGGACAACCTTGCTTAACCCCAATAGTGCTACATCGAGAGAGAGAGAGAGAGACCTCAAGGTGTGCCCACTTGGCCCATTATGACCTCATATAGTAACATCACAACCCAAATCGCATCATGTGGTAAGTGTGTGGTTTAAGTGATTCACTCTTCTTGTTGTCTCAATAGGATGGTTTCAAGAGTTCTTTAGCTTTGTCCAAACATCACATAAGAATTGTAAAGTTGAGCATGCAATATTCTTTCCAAATGTGACTCACAAAGCGCTGATTTGTAAACAACACACGGAGGTTGTTACTCTTGTTAATGTTCCCAAATTTTTCTAGCAACCCCACTTCATGTACTTGAGGCCATGAATGCAATGGATTAAACAACAGAGAATGCTCTTTCTTGATCTTGTTGGCAGGGCGTGATCCGTGGATTTCCTTGGGTCTTGGATGAGTCCTTGGATATTGAGCTTGTCCTTGGACCTTGTACTTGTAAAATTGGAGATATCATCTTTCTTATTGTATGGGGTTGTCAATGGCACCATACAGTGCAAACCATACTATTCCCCTCTTAAAAGGGGGGTGGTCTGTAGTGTATTTGAAACCACAAGGTCTTGGGTAAAGGCTAAAGGCCAAACCACTAGGTGAAGGCTGTATAGAGAAAGATTAAGAATTAGCAAGGCCTCAGTTGAAGAATTGAAGTCTTGGAGCACCTTCTCGAGTTGATCCTCAACAGCTGCAAGAACTGTCCCTGTCAACAACAGTAAAATCTGGGGTGAGTTTATAACCCTTAGTCTCCAATATAGTTATATTCCTAGTCATAGGTGTTTTATTATCGAGAGGCAAACTTATTTCGATTGCCCCCAAAAGAAAACTAGAGATTTGTTGTTTTGTAATGCACTAATAGATTCCCCACCAGTTAAACAGTACTGGTTACAGGCTATGTCTAAGCTGGAATATAGACCTTTTGAGCCAAATTTGTACAAAATTGAACAATGTTAAGATAGAGTTTCCTCTCGTCTAAGCCTTATTATTTTTGGACTGTATGGACTTGGGATCATCTGGTTGGGAGGCCTTGACTCACGAGCCTCTTTACTTTTAGTATTCTTTCAACACCCTTAAATCAACTCTAAAATTGAGAGGCTGCATGTTTTTCGAGCTGTTTACATTGCTTATTTGATGATTTCTGCTTGAATGTGAAGAAGAGATGATCTATATACCCTTTTTTGGTGAATTTGGGACCGATATCTTAGTTAGTACTTATAAGTTTTTCTGCCTGTGGCTGCCGCCAGATAAAATGAAGAAGCAGGGAGTCGCAGTTGCCTCACAATGAAGAAGCAGGGAGTCGCAGTTGCCTCACAATTGCCTGATGGACTATAATGAGGTCATAATCCAAGTTCAGGGCTGCCATCATCCAGAAGCCAAGGAAAAAAAGAAATAAGAGTAGGCTTATTCAGGTGAAACACCAAGCCAACATGATTGCAGATGGAAAAGTCTTCAAAAGTTCCCTGTAGATTTTTGATATTATATTGACAAGTGCTCTGTAGAGTCCTTATTCTATGCACAGAGAAGTCCCAACAACCATGATTGCTGGAATGCGGGAATGTCTAGCTTGTGTACATGACAGACTTAGCGCTGCAAATTGCCTATACACAGCTGAGAGGTGCCTCACGAAGAACTTCATTGGCTTGCCAGCATATAAACGGGGCTCATGATCAGGTTAAGGATGAAAAGAATATATGAAACGATCAGGAAAAAGAGGTCGCTTGCTTCGAGGTCATGCACCGATCATTAAGATACAGTGCAAGCACCATTAAGTCTACTAAGGTAAGTACTGCACTGTCTTGCAATCGAATCTTCTTTTACTTCATTGCCCCCACGGACTTGAGCATGATCTCTATCCTGTTGTGAGTTTCTGGAGGAAAACTGGCCGAAGCAAAGGAGATTCTCTACTTCATGGCTATGGAGTCCGTGCTTGTAAAGCTGAAAAGCAGGAAAGGGTTCAGTCTCAAAGGCGAAAACCAAGAGCATGAGCAAGCTATGGGCCAAGGGTATTAGCTTTGGATTGAGTTTGTAATAAAGTGTAGTCTCATAGAGGCTCGTAAGAACTAGTGAATAGCAACGGAGATTAGCTTGGGAATATGGAGTGGAAGCTTGGTGTGAGGAGATTTAAAAGAGAGAGAGACATCAGGTAGGGCAGCATTGTGGAGAAGAGGGATTAATCTTTCCATGAGGTCCTCCCTCTCCATAGGCTCTAGTTTGCAGGTAATTCAATACAGATGGGGAATTAGAGTTGAAAGGAAATTTTATAGTATATTTATAAGTACTACTAGTGTTGTGACACTCCCCTTCCTAGTGCTTGTGCTAAGCTTGGAATGTCAAGTTGTGGCGCAAGGGGAGGTGGTGCAAGGGTGGAGGGTGGGAATAGATCCGTGGTGGATAGAGAAGAGGGTACGTGAGTGTGCTCGGGGTGTCTATCCACACCGAGGTGCATGTATAGAGGGGCCCTACTAGATGAGGGCTCTTCAAAGATCGTTTTGCCCTCCCGACCAAACATGTGTGGCATGGCGACCACATGTGAATGTGCAATTGGGGTCCGAGTGCCGCCGAAAGGAATGGAGGCATTGGGGGCATGCAACCATGACCAAAAGGTGTCCATGGTGTGCAGGGAAGCTTAGCAAAGCTTCAATATTGCGCGTGCCGGCTCGAAATAGGAGTTTTAGCTAACCTTTGCCTTGCACATGAATGCACCCTTAAGGTTTAAAATGGTCTTTTGAGGCATTTTATGTGTGTAAAAATGACCCTAGTGAGTCGGGGAGGTAGAACAAAAGCACCTTTCAGAATTTGGAAATTTTGAAAAAAAAGTGATTTTTTTTTCCTTTCTTTTGGTTTGCTACAGTCGTACACTTGCAAGAGTACGCTCGTGGCTTTAGGTTGGTACAAGCGTGAAAAATGTGGAACGACCAACGTGCAACTTTATTTGAGAACCATTCCTTTTAAAAAGAAAGGGCTGGACCTGCACCCGCATACACAGGTGCAAAAATGTGTATCCCTATACCACTGCTCGTCATGCCAAAAAATGGTAACTCACCTTTTAAGAAAAAATACCATAGTGTTTTTCATCAAGTGTGGGGCTCATGCTTAAGAAGGCTCATGATTTCCAAATAGAAATCATTATAATACCTTGCTTAGTTTTACCAAGTTCCTAGTATTTCACACAAACATTTTTAAATGAAAACTCACTAGTTAGTCTTGAATATACGACCGTATGCTTATAAGCGTATGCCCGTGGCTTTAGGTTGGTACAGTCGTGGGCAAATCTGGAATGGTTGTGGCAAGTTTTTCTTTTTCTTTTCTTTTTTAAGTTTTTTGTGGTACGACCATATGCTTACAGGCGTACGCTCGTGGCTTTAGGTTGGTACGGCCATCGCAAATGTGGAACAGCTGTGGGGTAATTTAATTTTTTTTGAAAAAAAAAAGATATAGCCGTACACTTACAAGCGTATGCCCGTATCTTTAAATTGGTACGGCAGTGAAAAAAAATGATTTTTTTTGGTACGACTGTATGCTTACAAGCGTATGTCCGTGGCTTTAGGTTGGTATGGCCCCGTGGCAAATGTGAAACAGTCGTGGGCTTCTTTTTTTCCTTTTTGAAAAAAAAGTTTCTTTTGGTGTACACACATGGCTTTAGGTTGGTGCGGCTTTGGCAAATGTGGAATGATTGTGGAAACTTTTTTATTTTTTTAAAAAAGTTTTTTGGTACGGTCGTACGCTTACAAGAGTATGCCTTTGGCTTTAGGTTGGTACGGCCAAAGGCATACGCTTACAAGCGTATGCCTTTGGCTTTAGGTTGGTACGGCCATGGCAAGTTTGAAACGATTGTGGCAAGTGTGGAACGACCGTGGCAAGTGTGGAACAGTCGTGGGCAAGTTGGAATTTGAATTTGACATTTGAGTTTGAAATTTGAATTTCAAATTGGAGGGAAGTGAGTGGGAGACGACTAAGATCCCCTCATTAATGATGCTAAGTAGGTGGAAAAGGGCTAAAGTTAGGGGCTGCTTGTAAACTACTAGATTTTGACTAAATTAGAGGCACTCTAACTTACCAACAATGAATAATCTTCTTAATCCCAATATTATTCACTCCTTAACTATAAGATTCCTCCTTAGCTGTAAGATTCCTCCCTCTGGATTTTGAGGTGTGCATGTGCAAGAACCTTCCCTTTTGATCTTATAATTATTTCCCTCTCTGAAATAAAAGAAAGATCCTGTTTTACCTTGTTTTTGTAACATTCCTCCTCAGGTTGAATATTGATTAAGCCTCTACTTCAATCCCTTGTAATCATTCTATGATTATGAATACAAGAAAATATTATTTTTCCTTGTTTGGCCTAGTGAGATAAAAATTTCTAGAGAGTGGTAAATCAATATTAGGATATTTTTGGATAAATAAATTTTACAAATATCAAAAAAATATTTCCCTGAAAGAGAAAATCAAAATAGATTTTCCAAAGTGCAATTGGAATTAATAAAAATTGATCTAGAAGACCTTAGCCTAAGGGTCAAGATTTTCGAAAAAAAATTTATTATGGTCCAATTAAGGTTCCTATGGACCAATAAGATTAATCCAAGTGTTGGGACAAGATAAATCCAAAGAATAAAAGAAAATACCTATCACGTAGGCTGTAACGCCTGTGGTGACAGACGACAGATTGGATGGCCAGACGGGGCTTTAGCGTCAACACCTCGGCCGGAGCACGAGGACGCGACCATCTGGGGTTCAGAGGACGCCCATGCAGAGTCACGGGCGGCCAGGCTAGTGTGGACGGCAGGCCACACACTATATAGTCTGGGGGATGAGGGGCAATCCTCATTCTTTCTCTATGGCTGGGTGGTGAGAGCCAGAGGCCATCCCCTCCTGTGGTAGCGCCTGTAGTGGTGCTACGATGATCTAGCTGGGTGGTGAGACACAAGCCTGAGCCAGAGGCCGTCCCCTCCTGTGGTAGCGCCCGTAGTGGTGCTATAGTGATCTAACATTGGTATCAGAGTGTCAGTTTCATTTGGTCGTGCATGACCGGGCACCGGAGCCCACTCAATGGTTTTCAACCATTCAATAAAAATCTTATCCTTATCTCCACAATCGACTGTGTGGGGGGAGGCGGCCATAGCTGGAAGGAAGGGTTCTCTCTCTCTCTCTCTCTCTCTCTCTCTCTCTCTCTCTCTCTCTCTCCCCGTTGCACACACCCAAGCGCTCCATTGCAGTAGCACGTAAGCAATTTTTTAAAAAAAAACTTTGGAGCTTGTCTGCGAAAGAAGAGTTTTTCGTCTGGTGTAGAGAGAGAGGTTGGCTGTGAAGAGAGAGAGGCGGCTGGAGTTTTTCGTCTGGTGAAGAGAGAGAGGTGGCTGTCTCGTGCTGTCTGGTGTGTGGAGGGAACCGGAGGCCTGCCCAGTAGTTGGAGGCCTGCCTAGTGCTGGCGACGGTCAGCCCACAGGCGGCCAGCCAGGCCACTGCATAGGCGGCCAGCCAGGCCAGCACAGTCGGCGACCAACCCACAAGCGGCCAGCCAGGCCAACGTCGACGGTGACCAGCCCACAGGCGGCCAGTGCAGCCGGTGGCCAAGCACCCATCCAATTTTTATTTTTATTTTTTATTATTTTTTTTAAAAAATCAAACGAACACCTCTCTCTCGGCAGTGGAGGAATAATCCGGGCAGAAGTGGAGGGATAATCCGGGGTGGTTCAGGCACAGGTTCCCACGTGGAATAAATTTTTTATGAGTTACAGGCATCTTTCTCTTGGATCAGAGTATCTTGGAGTAGCGACGCTTGTAGAGACTCGTAGCGCAACACAAATCAGCAGTTGTTGACGGCAAGGGGGTGACTATTCTCTCACAACTGCTCATTTTATTAGCATTTTTTGTAATTTTCGAGTTCGCATTTTTATTTGTGCAAGAATTAAAATATCTATGCTAGTAGGCGTAGTGTGTCCCCACCGCCTTCTACTTCTCTAGGGTTTTCAGGTCTCTTGTCCTCGGTCGTCACGAGTTTTGACCCCGGCTGACGAATTGTCAGGCCGTATACGCCCGACCATTGTCCGGTGGTCCAGAGTGCGCTCGTCGATCACACGTGATCCGCCACCAGCGCCCTCCTCGTCTGTTGACCCCGCCTTAGGACCCAGCGAGCCCGTAGCGGCCACAGTAGTATGTGACCCCTTTCTGGCCGATGAGCCAGATGAGGACATGAACACCGATGTCGCCAAGGGGACCGAGGAGGACCTCTTGGAATATGATGATGACGATTATGACCTATTGGACCCTGCCCCGACGTCCTGACAAAGACGGAGCACTCTAGTGGACTTTTTAAATATCTTAATACAAAACTGAACAATATGGAAAAAGTCCAGGCTGACTTAGTCACGATGCTACAGAAGAGCATCTCCACACAGTTAGATGCACTCACAACCGCCACGACGGCTAGTACTCCGACTCGTCGTGATAGACAAGCTCCTGCAGCACGGATGAGCATAGACTCGCCAGTGGTTGCAGGAGTACAAGCCGATGCGCATGCAGGGCCATCCGTAAGAGACAGCTTTGTCGTTATTGAAAGACTTGAAGCTGCCTAGTTTTGGTGTCGAGGAGAAGGAGAGAAACAAGGACTCCGTCAACATGTTTCTAGCAAAGTGGTCAGACTTGCACGCGCTACGACAGCAGCCTACAGTCTGTAGAGGCTAGCCTCTCATTAACCGGCAAAGCGTACAAGTGGTGGATGAGTTTCACAACTCGTCCTGCCACTTGGACGGAGTTTGAAAAGAGTTTTTGCCTGTTAATGAGGTGGAGAGAAGCTGGAAGTTATGGGACAAGTGCTCGATGGAGAACAAATCCCTGACCCAGTACATCTCATACTATAGGGAGATAGTACTCAAGCTAAAGGGGATCGATGCATTCCAGACATTGCAAGGCTTTAAAAGAGGCCTCAAAGATGATTACCTTGAGTATGTAGAAGAGTCCTTACAGCCTAAAGACTTAGCAGAGGCAATTAAGTATGCGCAGATATTCGATGACATCAAGCACCGTAGTGCGTGTGGTGGTTAGTAAAAAGTTAGATCGTGCGCAGCGTAACCACTCGGCTTACGAGCAAAAGTTACTAGCGATAGTTCATGCACTGAAAAAGTGGAGACACTATTTATATGGTGCTCCTTTTGAGGTCCGGACAGACCATGAAAGTTTGAAATGGCTTTCAAGTCAAAGTGAACTGAAGGGTAGAAACGTTCGGTGGGTGGAGATTCTACAGGAGTTTGACCTTCAGATACGTTACCAAAAAGGTAAGTATAACATGGTGGCAGATGCATTTAGTCACATGCCACAGATTAATGAACTTAGTTTCATAGTCTTCAAGAATGATTTCTTGGAGTCACTACGTGATTTATGTGAGCACGATCCATCTTTTACAGAGGTCTGGTGCGCTGTATGTGTACGCACTTCTTCACAGATGTGACCACCTCCCTCGTTAGCATGGATTGCTAGTCCGGAGAGACTGGCCGAAGAGGTGCAACAGGAAGGGAAGCGAGAGTTAGTCCGGAGAGACTAGCTGTGTCTTCCAGGTGTAGTTTGGAGCCGGAGAGCTCTGACGTAGGCCCTTCATCACCAGGGTAGAGTATGTGTACCAACTATCAAAAGACCTATGCACTAGTAAAAAGACAGTTTTATTGGCCTAGTTTGTTTAAGGACATCCAGAGTTATGTGCTGAAATGCAATAAGTGCCAGATCAATAAACACGAACGTCTTAAGATTGGAAGACTACTCCATCCGCCGCTGGAGATTCCTCAAGGGAAATGGGAAAGCATTTCCATGGATTTCATTACCGGTTTACCCAGGGAATGACTCGGTGTGGGTGTGGTAGTGGACAGGTAACTAAAATGGTAAAGTTTATCTCGCCACCACGAAGAAAACTATTAAGATACCAGAGTTGGCAAAACTCTTTATATTAAACATCTCTGCAAGCTATATGGCGTGCCCGCCCCTGCAGATATAGTGTCGGATAGAGATAGAAAGTTCAACAGTCATTTTTGGAGGGAAGTCTTCAAAAAGTTGGATACTACTCTGAGTATAAGTATGGCAGATCATACGGAGTCTGATGGTCAAACTGAAAGAGTTAACCAAATTCTAGAGGATACGTTATGTTCTTATGTTAGTAAGAAGCAATCTAATTGGGAAGAGTACTTGCCCTTATTGGAGTTTGCCTATAACAGCTCCAAACACTCATTCAGCGATTGGATTTATGTTAGTAAGAAGCAATCTAATTGGGAAGAGTACTTGCCCTTATTGGAGTTTGCCTATAACAGCTCCAAACACTCATTCAACGATTGGATTTACACCATTCATGTTAATGTATGGATTCCAGCCGAGATCGCCGATGGCTGTAAGCCTAGAAAAGGAGAAGATTCAATCTGTCAAGGATTTCCTTGAAGATATGAATGATATGCTCAGAGCCGCACGTGAGAGCATTCATAGTGCTCAGGATCGCGCTAAAACTTATGCGGATAAAGGAGTAGAAAGGTGACCTTTGCAGAAGGTGACTTTGTATTCCTCAAGGTTCCTGCGAGGTCAGAAACCATGAAAACGGGAAAGTGTGATAAACTTTTTCCAAGATATTGTGGTCCTTTTAAAATCCTTAAGAAGATTGGGGACGTAGCATATAAACTTGATTTACCAGAGAGTTCTCAAGTCCATCATGTCTTCCATGTCAGTAAACTAAAGAAATCAGTTCACGGGTTAGAGAACGTAGTTTCTCCAAAGATTTTGGTGGACTTGATAGAGCCACCAAAGATACCACATGAACCTGAAAAGATTCTAAGGTATCGTGACAAACAAACCCGACATAAAGTGTCCCAGGAAGTACTTGTTAAATGGACAGATAGGGATGAGGAGTTAGCTACTTGCTTGGGAATGCCGTAATGCAATTTACAAGAGGTTTCCCCAATTTGTTTTCGAGGACGAAAACTCTTCTTAAGGGGGCGATAATGTCACGTAGGTTGTAATGCCTGTGAGACTGACGGCGCGGTAGACCGGATGGCCAGACGGGGCTTTAGCGTTAACGTGTCGGCCAGAGCGCCAAGGACGTGGCCATCCGGGGTTCAATGGGAGAGGACGCCCATGCGGAGTCATGGGCAGCCAAGCTAGTGTGGACGGTGTGGGACAGGCCACACACTATATAGCGTGGGGGATGAGGGGCAATCCTCATTCTTCCTCTGTGGGACTGGGTGGTGAGCCAGAGGCCATCCCCTCCTGTGGTAGCGCACATAGTGGTGCTACGGTGATCTAACAATGCCCAAAAATGAGTAAATGCCCCCATAAGATGAAGAGTTGACTAAGTACTAGGTTTATTAGTTAAAAATTATGAAGTATTAATAAAAAAATGAGATATTTTAGAGTAATCATTCATTTTTGACACATGGATAAGGAAAAGGGGGCCCTTCAAGGAGGTGCCTATTTCACATGTGTGGATGAGTTTTAAACTCAAAATTAATAGGATATTTTTATCTCTCCTCTCTCCTAGATCAAACGAAATAAAAAAGGGAGCCAAACTGGTCCAAAACTTGTCTAAATTTAACCAAACTAAAGCTAGAAAATTCTAGAACTCAGTTGGACTCAGTTAGTGGCCTCCCTCACCTATAAATAGACCCTCATTCCTTTGTATTCTCATCTGTGAACACTACACTATGCCGGTATTACTATAAGTTAAGCTTCTATTATCCTCTAAAAACCCTCTACAAATTGAAGAGATTGGAGCTTCTCTCTCTAGAGACTCCAAAAACATACCAAACGAATTTATTGGTTGGGGGCCTCTACTGTGATCAAAGAATCAAGTAATTTAGGAGGTAAAGTGTGGAATATTGTCTTCTTTTTCTTAAATCTCCAAATGTTTCTCTTCTCAACCCCTCTCAAGCTTGAGAAGCATTAATTTGAATGGCTTTTGAATACTTTTGAAGTTCTTTAATGTATTGTAATGAAGAAACACATAAATTTCCATTTATGCTTAATTTATAATAGTTTTTAAGCATTTCTCTCTCCCCCCCAAAGAATGGTCATTCCTATGACCTATTCTCAACTCAAATAAAGCTTCTCATGAAGCATTTCTCTAATCTAAAAGTAATTTCTATGCTTGTCTAATTGGAGGCCAAAATAATAGCTTTTTAATACTTTTATGCTATTTAATTTATGATAAAATTAAGAATCAATCCATAATTGGATAATGATCCAATTAGTGGTTATTCTAATCACATGAATAATACTAAACTTTATTCTTTCAAATTTATTGAGAATTATCAGTAATAATTGCGGAGCTATGGTGGCAAAATTTTTGAAAAACAAACACATAAATCATTTTCATTTATATTATGAAAAGAGGACTTCCTACCATATTCTAGGATTAATTATCCTAGATAGATTAATTGAATGATTCTCATTATAATCATAGAAAAATTGTTTTTTATATTTATGCATAAATAGTTAATTAGAAAAAAGAGAAATTTCTAGTAATCCATTTTTATGTTAAAAGAGTAATCCCCATGACAATGGAAATCTATGTATTCCAATGAAATAAGAGAAAAATTATGATGCTAAAATAATATATATTTTATTTAAAAATTAAAGAAGAATTTTAGTTAAATTTATCTTTTTGTATAGATAAATTTAATGATGAAAGAAATTCCCACCATATTGTAATTCAAATATTTAAATGAGGAAAGTGTAATTCCTAGTGTAAAGGAATTAATGGAGATTTTTATTTAAATTTTAAGAGAAAATTTAGTTAAATTTATCTTTTTGCATAGATAAGTTTAAATGATGAAAGAGGAATTCCCACCATATTGGAATTCAAATACTTAAATGAGAAAAGTGAAATTTTTAGCTTAATGGAATTAATGGATATTTTGATATAATTTTTAAGAAGAATTTTAGATAGATTTGATTTATGGGTAAAAGAGGAATTCCCATGATAATTGGATTGCACTCATTGAAATGAGAAAAAGAAGGATTTCAAGTTTATTCAAAAAAATAGGTATTGATACTTTAGTTAAAGAAGAATTTTTATGATATTTAAGAAAAGATGGAATTGAATTAAATTTTAGTGTCAAAAGATGAATTTCCACCATAATTCTACCTAATGAATTAAGGTTGAGAAATTATGTGATAGAAGGAATATCTTTGGATATTTTAATTGGTAAAATCACTAAATTGATATTTACCTCCTAAAACTAGATGTTTATCTGAAGGGAATCCTTGTAGAACTAAACCGAATGAATTTGGTTAGACTATGTGAGGGACGGACAGTAAACCTAATTGTCCTTCTCTCGATCCGAATCAGACAAAAACTTCGTGACCAATTCCAGTTACTAAATCCAAAGAATAGACTACGGAAACTAATCTAATTTTTCCTTGACCAAACTCATCAAGAACCTAGTTGGACAAATGGACAAAATGATGGGTAGATTACCCTCACGGAGATCAAGGATCCTCATTATGAAACTGGGAATTATGGAAAAAGGGTTTTTAGAACCGATCTCAAACTGGAATTTACTTACATTGGAACCTCTGTTTTTTTCATTCAAAGGACTGTTTTACGCCAGAATGCTGGAGGAAGCATTTGGCTTATGTTTTTCTAAGAGGAGGTTCGTTGGAACAACTGGCGGGGAGTCGTCAAGGGACGTTACTCGCGGCAAAGCCTATCGAGGTCTTGACGAGCCTCAGTACGATTAAAATGGTGCGCTTTCGATACGATGGGCGAGGATCGACGAAGCAGTCCCTGAGTGAAGTGCTAGGACACCTAAGGAGGATCCTAGAGGGTTCTCACCAGGCGATGCACAGGCTCGCAGTTGCTAGGACACCCATGTGTACATCGAGGAAGATTTCGGATGGACAAAAAGGAAAGATTTTTGGGAACCAAATTTTGATACTGGATCTCATTGGTTGGCCAGCTGGTCTTCAGCAAAGAGTTCAAAGGATACATTTTTGTAATACAATGGACTCGGAATTTTGGAAAATGATGATCAAAAATATTTTGATTTCTATTGAAGGATTGTTTTTAAAGCCAGTCGAATCTGTTTTATAAATGGCACGTTCATATTGGGTGTGTACGTGGTATGCCTACCTTGATTTTTGCATGAATCGTCGGCTAGGGGACCTGAGAACTCTTTTCCTCTCGGTAGGCTGGGCAAAAACCCAACCAAATCTTTATAAAGGAATCCCACCAATTCAGTGGTCGACGGGGGTGGTTGGCTACCCATGGGCCGGTTGGATCAGAGGATTCCTAAGAAACAACTAGATGCGATTAGTTACGTTATCTAGTTTTAAATCCTGAGAAGACCTTGCTTTGTGGGAGGGGATCATTGGCTGTGCCTCGTAAATGAGAAAAAAAGCGGTGATTCCACATGGAACAAGTGCAAGTCTCTTCTTGATCTGACCATGTGACTTTAGGCTTGGTCAGATCAGTTTATCTAGTTAAGACTTGACTCGTTAGAGTAATTTCCCCGTTAGAAGATTTTTCCCAATTGGCGGAATCGCCCGTGCCCGGGCCAGGGAAGTCTTCTGGGCCCTGGTCTCGGAGGGGCCGCCCGGGCTAGCCTCTCATCTCGGACATCCACGAGGCGAGGCCCCGAGTGTGTGGACCCCATCCCACACTGGAGGCCGACATCGCTTTCGCCGCCCGGGCAGGAGCCTCGGAGCGGGCGGGGGACCTCACAGCTTTGGCCTAGAGAGAGAAAATGTCTAGAGGGAGGTAATTCAAAATTAAGATATTTTTGGATATAAAAATCCTCCTAGTGTCTAAAATGGTTTCCCCTAAAATAGAAATTCAGAAAGAACTTTCCAATGTGCAATTGGAATTAATCAAAAATAAGTATAAATGACCTTAGCCTAAGGGTCTAGATTTTCAAAAAATTTTGAATTATGCTCCAATTAAGGTTTCTATGGACCAATAAGATTAATCCAAATATAGGGAGGAGATAAATTGAAGAATAAAAGAAAATTTTCCAAAAATGAGTAAATACTCACATAAGATGAAGAGTTGACTAAGGACAAGGTTTATTAGTTAAAATAGAAGAGATATTTAGAGGAAATGATGCATTTTTGACACCTCAGTGTGGGGATTTTTCCTCATGAAGGAGGCGCCTATTTCACATGTGTGGAGGAGTTTTAAACTCATAAATAATGAGATATTTTCATCTCTCCTCTCTCCTGTTTCAATTAGATCCAAAAAGTAAGCTAAACTGACACTAAAAATGGTTTAAAATTGACCAAACTGATCTAGAAAATTCTAGAATCAGTTTGCTTGGTTAGAGGCTCATTTTTTCCTATAAATAGACGCCTCCCCCTTTGTAAAAGATTAATAGTGTTTATACACTATTACTCTACTCCTCCCCAGAGCCAAAAACATTGATAATTCAATTTTTTTAACTAAATCCTCTACAAAGAATTGGTGGCCACTCTTGATCCAAACAAGAGTAGAACCCTCAATCCCTCAAGCCAAAGGAAAGCTCACAAAACTCTATGTAAGTTAGTAATTTTACTTTTTAATCTATGGTTTTATGATTTTTTGCTTTTTTAATGTGAATATGGATGTTATGCCTTGATGAAAAGGCCATCCCCTTCTCTTCATTAAGAATTCAGCCTTTCTTTATCTTGAAATGAGTAACAAATAAATTGATTTAAACTTTTCTTATTGTTTACTCTTTAGAAAGTGAAAATTGAGTAGATTAGAGTGCTTTACTTCAACTTGGGATTAATTTAAAAGTGATATTTAAAATGTAAAAATTGAGAATTGGTCAGCCATACAAAGGAGGTTATGGTAAAATTTCCCATCACTGTAGTGGTTGGATGGTTGGCTAGCCCACGAGACTGGATGGGGTTAGGCTGGACTGATGGATCCCTAAATTGAGACTCAATACTGTTATAGTACAATAGATGAAGTAAATCCTGGACAAAAAAAATTTATCCTGGAGGAATCGACCGTGCTTTCCGAGCAAGGGAAGTTTTTCCGGGTTCGGTTTTGGAAGAACCGATGGATTAGTCTCTTGTCTGGATATCCATGGGCGAGGCCGCGAGTGTGGGACCCTGCCCTGCGCAAGAAGTGCTACTTTCGCCACTAGCACCCCTAAATTCGTTGCGCGGTGGGGACAGGGATCTTACATTAACCCTCTTCTTTGCCCTCTAATTGCTCCTAATTGGTGAGGATTTTAAGCATGGGGATTGGATAGGTGGATTAGCAACATTTAGGCTAATCCAAAGATGTGATTATTTCCAAACAATTTTACTAATTCGGTCTCTAATTAATCCACTCAAAAGATTTAAAAAATAGACAAAAGAGACCAAATTAGTGCTAATTCTTGCTAATTAAGGCCTAATTGGAGTAGACTAAACATAGATTTGGATCAAGGCAAGTGTTTAGAACACTAATGTCACTTCAATTAGTCTAATTACAAGCAATTAGGCTCAATTTTTTAGTTTTTTCTCTATAAGTCTACTAATCACACTAACTAGTAGATTAGTAATAATTAGTGAAAATTAAGAGATAGTTTAAGGTTTTTGGGTTTTTTGATGGATTAGTATTATATCTAACAATGCTAACCTACCTATGTAAAGGAATTAAGCAAAAGGAATAAGATTAAGCTAAAAATTAACCAAAAGAGTCTAGGTTTAAGCAACAATTCTTGGCGAACTGCAACTATCATGGTGGGGATCTTTTCGATGACCGAGCTCGTAACCCTTAAGGTCTCCAAGATCCACAACTCCTTGAGAAGCAATTACACCACACCTCCCACAAGTGTTGTCACACCGCCGTGTTGCACTTGTGCTCATCCCTCCTCTCACCTCACTTCACTCACACACACTCACTTGCATGGATTAGAGAGATATTAGCAAGAGAAAGACTCTATTGCACAATGGGAGAGTAAGATAATGGCAGTAGCTCTTGTTAACCCTAGAAATGGGTCAACACATATTAAGTCTTGCCATTTATTCAATAAGTTATATAATAAGAATGCATATTTCATTGGGCCAATATTTCCACAAATTAAGAATAATCTTAGTGCCATGTCATGTGTTTGCTATGCCATAAGGGTATATAATGGACTAAGGCCATTCTTCCATGCACATTGTTTTAATGTAGTGTCACTATAGAATTTTTTTGCGAGAATGTAGTGTCACTCGAGTTTTAATGTTGTAATTGATATGAACATTATAAAGGTTTGAAGTAAGCAAGAACCTTTGATATTTATGAGGAAAGAGCATTAGTATTAACAAGCTTCACCAATATTCCTACAAATGAAAATGCTACTAAAGTTGTGGAGGAGTTAGTTTTACAGGCAACAATGAGAGTTGAACAAGATAAAACATGTCTAGGAAAGTAATGTTAATCGTGGTGCTAGATTTGAATGGATAACTATTGAAGTATGGTATTCAACCATCACCCACTGCATCAATCGACTATGTATGCTCCAAACAGATATCTTATACTACAACCTGGATGTATAAAACTTTTGCATACCCTTTTTAGAAAGATTTAATGTTTGAATCTCATCCACTAGAGGATAATGTTCTTCAAATGGTGAGAGGTTTGCTAAAATAAAGCTAGAAAAATACTTTCTTTTTTGTCATTTCACTACTACATGGTAGCCTAATACCGGCGCTTATACCGACGTCATTGAACAGGGTCTAAAAAAGCCCCGTCGGTATATGCACTGGAACGACGACGTCGGTATAAGCGTCGGGGAACAATACCGGCGCCTATACCGGTGTCTATACCGACGTTTCACCGGCGCTAATACCGATGGCTATACCGGCGTCTATACCGGCCACTATACCAGCACTTATACCGGGTTGTATACCTGTCCCTATACCAACGTTCACCGACATCTATACCGACGGCAGTGCCGACATTTAAACCGGCACATATACCGGTGAATATACCAATGTATATACCGGGGAATATACCGACGCTGTACCATAAATTTTTTTTTTGGACAGAATAGTGTTGCCTAACTGTTGCCTGGCTGCCTGCAAAATGAACAGGATCAACAACAGCAAACAGACAGCACCATTCTGTCTAAAATAGAGCACAAAAACAACCGTGCTCGTTTTTTTATTTTCCAGATCGATAAACAAGAAATTAAATTAAACATTAATACTCAAGAATCTTTTGATCATATACCATTAGTTTGAAGGTCATCTTACATCATGGTAATGCCTCCCAATTGACGGTCTCTCCTTCTTCTTCAAGCATCTCAAATAAGGCCACAAGGCCATGTTTGTGAGCGTACTTCTCCTCTCACCTACTTGGTGGGCGATTCATGGCCAACTCCTACACAAACGATTAACAATTATAACTTTTAGAAATCAACATTTATCCCACATACATACATTTACATAAATAAAATTGCTACAAATACTTACGAATTCATGGCGCATGGTTTCGTAACCACCACTCCCAAGATGAGAAGCCCCTATTGTTTGGAGTCTTGCCCTTGCCACCTCTCTTTGTTGTTGAAACCTCTCTGGTGTCTCTGTGAGATCCTGAGCAATGGCTGCCCACTCCCTGTCATCTAGCCAAACAGGTTTCTCTTTCCCCTCTCTAAATGCATCCCTCGCCTCTGACCTACGATGCCCCATCAAAATGCGAGCTGTATACTGTATCCACTCATTAGAGACGACATTCATAGGGTCAGATGGCTGAAACTCTTGCTTTATCTTTGTATTTATATAATTTTTCTTTCCCTTATCTTGCTGATCCCATTTAGTCATGACAGAGTCATGAAACTGTATAGTGCACAATTGTCGAATGTGTGTCTTCATTGCCTTCCCTGCACTATTCATTATTGGTACCCCATCCCTAATTGTGTATATCTTGCTGTTGTCATGGTCATGTGCACCCCAGGGAGTGGAAGGTGACCCTATGGGTGTGCTATCAACAGATGAGAGCGAAGGACGACGCTCACGTGGTGGTGGTGTCACAGTATCTGTGGCACTACCACCACAACAACCTCCCCCTGAAGACCTACTACGTGAGCGACGTCTATGTGAAGAGGTGGTAGATCGAGCTGTAAGAGGAGTGGAAGGCTGTGTGGTATGAGGTGTGGGAGCTACTGTCGTACCCACGGGTGTGGGAACTGGCGTCGGGAAGCCAGATGGTGAGGCAGATGTCCCTGCTCCAAAACCCCAATAACTCTGAGCCATGGCTCTCTGCTCTGGAGTCATGGACGAAAGAAAACCATATAACTGCTGGGGACTCATGCCCCTGCGGTGTAGGATTAAATGAGAAATCAGGACTGTAGTCGTAGGGCGGTGAGTCATCACCCATGGCCTGTTGGACAAAAAACTATATGACAAACTTGTGCGAAATGAAAATTACACGGTAAACAATGAAAGAACCATATGACAAACATTAACAATGAAAAACAACAATGGTAAAACTATATCAACTTGCACCTACAGTAGTGATTATGACGGTAAACATTAACAATGGTAAACAATGAAAGGACCTTCAATGTCATAAAATCATTACAAATATGTCATAACTATTTGCATAATCATTAAGATACATAATTTTAAAAATCATTATCTATTCTATCATCCTCATTAAGATCAGTAGCCCCAAAGAGATCTATGTCTATGTACATTTCAGCATCCTCATCATTAAAAGTCCCTTGATGAAGGATGTCCTCATCATCTATGTCTTCTTCCTCAACATGTTTTTCAGCTTCATTGGTTTGCACCTCTTCATTTGGATCTTGCTCTAGTTGCTCCTCTTCATTTGCTTGCTTCTCTTCATTGTTGATATCGGCTTGTTCTTGCTGCTCTCCACCACCCTGTGCATCCACATCAACCTGTTGTAGCTCAAATTCTTCAAAAATTTGCTTACTGCGGGGGGCGACTTGAACCACAAATAGCCAGCATGGATCTTTTGGATCCGCTTTAAAGACAACCTGCTCACAATGCTCTGGGCGCACAAAAGTATCTTGCTGATCGGTCCATACCTTTGTGGAGTCCACTTGGATGAGGCCACTCTTGTCTCTACATACAGTTGCATGTGGCCCATTCGTGATTACCTTGAACCACTTCACATCAAAGATAAACAACTCAAAACTTCTGAAGCCAACCTTTAATATATCTTGAATGGTTCCAAAGTAATCAAGCATTCCAGTAATTGTGTTATCATCACTTGCACTTGCACGACTTTCTTGAACAAACTATGTTGTGACACCACAATCAAAGGTTGCTCTTCTTTGGTCTATTTGTTCTACTCGAAAATGACGTCCATGTGACCAAAACGCCCCATATTTGTGATACTACAAATAGCACATAAAGATTGTTGATGGAGAAACAAACACTGAGACATGTAGAGAAAAAAAAGAGAGACATGTAGAACTTAAACACTTACATGCCAATCGCATCCTTTTTTTTGTAAGCTCCTCCTCCTTTTGTAAGCTCCTCCTCCTCCTCTGTTATAGTTAACCAGCACGTTTGGCTTCTAAAATTGTAGCTTCTAGCCATCTACCTGTGGGAAAGTCCGGAAGAGCTTGCATACCTTCTGGATATGGGAGATTTCTTGTAGTGCGATTCCTTCTGAAACTTAAACGATCTTGTACTCGTTGTCGCTTGAGAGCTTCATATGTCTCAATACACTTCTCCATTACATGAGAGTTCAAGATGCAAAATTTGTTGATTTTTTCCCTCAAATTGTTATCCATCTTTCTCTTAATGCCTTGTCCTTGAGGTTCCTCACCAAAGACTCGCCTGTTAGACTCTTGAGACCATATTCGAGGTATCTCTGGATCTGAGGAACTTAAATATTCAGTGATGTAAACAAGGGACTCTTGTATCAGCCACCCTTCTGACATACTACTCTCTGGGCGAGCCATTTGGCGAACAAATCCCTTTAATGTCTTCATAAACCTCTCCAAAAAGAACATCCATCTTGAATGGACTGTTCCAGCAACTGCAACCTCATCTACAACATGAAACTAGCAGATGCATCTGGATTGTTAATAAACTTGTAGGGAAAAACTTCTCTGCCATGCAGACTGCCTCTATGGAGTTTAAACGCGCTGTCTCCAAAGTGTCTCTCTTTATCTCTTTTTAAGAAATCCAGCGCACCAATGTGCCAATCTTATAGATAGTAGCTCTAATGTCTTCAGTGAGCCAATCTTATAGATAGTAGCTCTAATGTCTTCAGTGAGGCAATCTTTTATTGCTATGGGTAGCACAAATTATAGAAACTTGTGCCAATCATGACTCTTGAGGCCACTAAGATCATCATCCTTTGTAAATGCACTTTTCAAGCAATGCATACAACCTGTAGGAGTCCGAAACTCTGAAATTGTCCTCTTGACTTGTTGTTCCTCCATCTTACTAAAAACCCATGGGGCTCTTGGAAGTAGCACCTTTCCATTGGGTCTAGTGCGAGCCCACAACTCTTGCATGCAACCAATCTCTTCCAAGTCATCCCTTTGGCCTTTAGTCTCCTTTTTCCTGTCATGGTCTTCCACAGAATGTCAGCTACATTCTTGAAAATATGCATCGGGTCAAGCAAATGGTTTATAAGGAGATCACCCCAATATGGGAGTTGGTGAAAGATAGAGAGGCTCTTCATCCCAGGACATGCCAAGTTGCCACATTCCTCCCATTTGATCTTCCAATCGCTTGCCTTCAATGCACTTGGAGGAGGTCTTCCTAGATTACCATCCCGCAATTCATGATTTTCTGGAAGATACCTAACATGTCCTTGGTGGTAGACATTCTTTCGTAATGCTTTTGAGTATCTTGAATCAAGTCAAGGACCACATACAGGATATGCATTGTAACCCGATATAGACAAACCTGAGCATTCTCCATAGCTAGGCCAATCATGCATTGTCCACATGAGAATACCTTGCAGAGTTGTAAGTCTTTGGCCACTCTGCTGCTTTGACATGTCCTTCACTTCAATTCCATTCCACAAGGTGCGTAACTCATCAATAAGTGGTGCCAAATATACATCCATGTTCTTCACCTTGTACTTTCCTGGAACTATTAATGAGAGCAACAAATGACCTTTCTTTATTGCTAACCATGGTGGAAGATTATAATTCACAAGGCAAACAGGCCATGTGCTCCATGAAGAGCTCCTTAAACCAAAAGGGTTTACACCATCCATTGCTAGGCCAAGACGGAGGTTTCGAGGTTCTTCCTTAAAAGCCGGCCATTTCTCTTCAATGTGTCTCCATGCGGGTGAATCAGCAGGCACACGCATCACTTCATCTGTGGATCGAGTTGTGGCATGCCATGTCATCAAGCTTGCTATAGATTTGCACTTGAACATGCTTTTTATTCTTGGGATGATTGGAAAGTGCCTAAGAACCTTTACCGAGACAGCTTCCCCCTGAACATCTTCTCTATATCTGTTAGAGCCACAATGGGGACATTCTTGCAAATGCTCATATTCATGGCGGAAGAGGCAACAATCATTGCGACAAGCATGAATATTATTGTAATTCATGCCTATGGATTTCAATAACTTCTTGGCATCTGCACGAGATGGAGGCATCTTGTTGCCAGGGGGCAATATCTGGTTTTTCAAAAGCCTGCAAGTATGGCAATATCTGATCGTTACTATTAAGATTTAGTCAAATACAAGTTGAAAATTTATCATTTCAACAGTAGGTGTAATCTCCAAAAAAAGTCCTTACTTGAATAGTTCAGTGACACTTGTATTAGACCATCCAAAAATTGACTGCAAATTTAGCATCGTAAGAGATGCACGCAATACAGATATGTTGGCACCATTGTATAATGGAAGGGGCGCAAGTTTACGCATGGCCTCTTCCTCTGGTTCACCGTTGAGAATGTCGTGGTTGATGATCTTCATGTTCATGCTCCTCGAAGAGAGCTTCTTATTGCTCGATGAAGGCATCCAACATTGCTTCCATTGGACCTTCTTCCATTTCCTGACCTTCTTCCATTCCCTCGGGTGCTGCTCATTGAGCTCCATCTGTCACTCCCTCCTACGATATCCTCATCCTTTGTTATCAAGATGCGGCTGCACACTTGCTTGGTTGTACGATTGAAACCGTAAATTTTTCAAGCGCTCCATTGGAAATATGCCAGCGTCATGAACATGCTGGATGCAAATCCTTCGTTTTCGAAAGATTTGGTACTTACATCACATGCATGGACACGCTATTCTCTCTTCAAGATTGAGAGGCTCCATCTAGCAGGATAACATGTATATGTAGCTCATTAAATACAAATCATTATGCATTACACAAAGCATTATGTAAACCATAAAACAGGGCCTCTTTTCCCTAGCCGTGAGG
This sequence comes from Cibotium barometz, assembly GCF_041138505.1. NCBI lineage: Eukaryota > Viridiplantae > Streptophyta > Polypodiopsida > Cyatheales > Cibotiaceae > Cibotium > Cibotium barometz. The sequence continues at coordinate 4,895,291 of NC_141074.1, forward strand.
GAGATTTTAAAAATAACATTTAAAGCGTCAAACGGGCTTCTCTTCCCCAGCCGTTGAGGGAGACTTTAAAAATATTAAAAAAAGCATCAAACGGGCTTCTTTTTCCCAGCCGTTGAGGGAGATTTTAAAAATAACTTATACATTAGCTTATCTTCTCTCCATACAAAATTAAGAAGGTAATTAGAACAAGGATGGAGAGAGAAGCTATCTCTATTCATAAATAGCTATTTATAAAGGCCTTATGCAAAAATCTATATGCATAGATTCTGTTAATAGAGATTACACATTGAGCTCTATGCATAGAAGCCTACACCTAAAGCTAAACGCATACAGCCTTATGCATAATGATCTACACATAAGCTTATGTGTAATGCTCTATACGTAAGTCTTATGCAAGCTTTATGAATAAGGTTTATGCAATCGTATGCATAGTAAGGCTTGCAAGCCTTAAGTATAAGCTTGCATAATAAGGCTATAAGACTTATGCATAAGCTCTATGCATAAGCCATATGCATAAGTCTTATGCATAAGCTCTATGCTATAAGCCTTATGCACTATGCTAACCCTTAATCCCATCACCCAATGGTGTAATAAACATGATCTTGTCTTACATGGATAAGAGATCTTACCTTGATAACATATATAAACTCTATGAATAAAGAGAATACCTTATGCATAGAAAAACAGAGCATAAGAAATATATGTTATATGTATAAGAGAGTATAAACATTCAAAAAGCTTATGCTCTCCATCCATGCAAGGCACTCTACATCAAAATAAGCTTTATGCATAAAAACATAATGCATGTGAAGCCTTATGCATAAAGCTCATCCATAAGATTTATACATAAAACATTATGTATTAAGCTTTATGCATAGATCTTAATTCATGCATTCAGCTAGATTCATATAGCTCTATGCATAAACTCTATGTATAGAGCTTGCATAAGCTTACAAGCCCTATGTATAGAGCTTTCATAATCTTACAACCTCTATGTATAAAGCCTATACATAGAGCATATGCATTAAGCTTTTACAAGAGGCTATGCATAAAGCTTTCAACAAGAAGGCTATGCAAGCTCTATGTACAATGTCCATGCAAGCTTTCAAGAAACCTATGCATAGAGATTTTATAAGCTTGCAAACTCTATGCATAAAGCCTATGCATAGAGCTTATGCATAGAGATTTCACAAGCTCGCAAGCTCTATGAATAGAGCTTATGCATAAAGCTTGCAAGAAGGATATGCATAGAGATTGCAAGCTTATGATAGGTTTTATGCATAGATCTTGAATTAATCCTATGTATAAGCTTGCAAGAACCCTAAACTAACCCTAAACCATAAAACAGGGATGCAATAATACGTAGAAAAAAGCATAAACAAGGAAAAGCGAAAGAGGGTCTACCTCTTTTTTGCGAAGCTGAAGGAGAGGATTGGTGAAAGATTGGTGAAAGAGCTGCAAAACAAAATATTAAACAAAGTAATTAGTAAATTAAACATAAGAATAAGAACTAATACAAAGTAATACAAAACCCTAAAATCTCTATGCATGCATTAGGAGATCTATGCATACATAGAGAGCTCTCAACATGCATAGAGAGCCAAAAAAAACACAAAACCCTAAACGTCCTATATCCTAAATTAAAAAGCAAAAGCAAGAGCATATTAGTACAAGTGGAGAAGGAGAAGAGGAGAAAAGAGGAAAGAAGGAGAAAAGAGGAAAGAGGAGAAAAGAGGAGAAGAGGAGAAAAGAGGAAACACATACCTTCTCTGCAACGCTACGGAAAACAGAGAACAATACGCTCTCGGCTGTAAAAAACTTACGAGCGTCGGTATGTCCTTCGATAAAAGCGCCGGTATATACTTCGGAATGTGCGTCGGTATCAGCAACGATATACGGTATGTGCTTCAATATACGCGTCGGTATACGAAAATTTCAAATTACCGCGCCCGACTTGTCTCCTCCAAGATTACGACGGGCATACCAACGTTCTCGACATTTGCGTTGTATTTTAACGTCGGTATGCCCTCAAGCTCTAGTAGTGTTTGGGGTTAAAAGGCTTGCTACACTTATGAGAAGAAGAAACTATTTAGGCCAGATAACCCAGGTGTCGAGGCAATATTTAAGCCATTGGACCGAATGTCCAAAGTCTTTGAATGTGATCCTAGGAAGACAATTCTTGTTGATGACTCACCATATAAAGACTATGCTACTCCCGCTAATAACTGCATCTTCCCCCATCCAAGTTAAATATAGATAAGAAGGATGACAACATTCTTATGGGGCAACTACTATGTTTCTTGATGATGCTGAGGATGTGCATAGTGTCATTGGATGTAACCATTATAGCCAGCTTCCAATGTCAAATGACCATGAATTATTTAACCTAGTTAGTGATGTTGTTGACAATTGGAAGAAAGAGTATAATGTGGAATGGTCACAAGAGGTTTTAAACACAGGTAGACTTCCTCTTATGAAGCAATTACATGGCCATTTTTAAGGATAATACACAAGCATTGCTTAATACAAGTGGTAGGAGAGGTGATAATATAGGGCATTTCTAAGAAGCAGTGTACTTGGAAGTTTAGAAGTGCATGCAAAGAAATATATATATGTGAACCCTCTTTGACAATGTTTGTAAGGTGTTTTTCTAGAGGGAGAAAATCTTTGTGTACTCCTAATATGAGAAGACAGTTTTCAATGTAACTTTTTAGTCTCTTAATAAATTTATTAAAGCTCATGACAACCTTAAGCCTTTGTGGCAAGATTTTTCCTAAACATTATTGTACTTTTTGTTGCATTTTGTTGGAATGGATCCTAAGTCAGAGTTCATCCTACTCTAAGGGGGCTCCTTTGATTTGAATATAAGAGTTATTTGCAAAAGATTCAATGTAATATAATAGAAACACGTATCCTATTTTATAAACTCTTCAAGAAATTGTTATTATTATCTAGTTGCATCCAATCTAAGAATGACAATATTATTTTTACATTTTTTATTTCAAAGCCACAACAAGGAGAGAATTTTACCTTGAATAAAAATTGTTCACATCCACCCAATGTGTTATTGCTAGAGTGGATTCAAAAACCACCCCCACGTCAACAACCAAAAACTTTAGGATGTCAACAACAATTGTCTTGCAACGTCCACTACAAGCACATCTCTCAAAAAAATAAGCTAAGGAGACTACTCATCTTGGATATAAAAGGCATACTACTCAAGTCAGTCGAAATGCAACATGGTGATTTGATGCTAGATGGGGCTAAGATATTCGCATTACTAAAGTTAGTTGAAATGCAACATGGTGATTTGATGCTAGATTGCGCTAAGTATGTGTGCATTACTCATGTTAGTTGAAATGCAATATGTTGATTTGATGCTAGATTGAGTTAAGTATATGCGCATTATAGAGGTGAAAGATAAGGTATACTATGTGGTGCATCTAGACATAGAGGTTTTCTTTGAATTTTGTTTTCAATGGTTTGAGGTATGGGTATGGACCTGCTTCAAGGTATCTAAGACTCAAAATATCATTAAAACATGCTTCCCTACACATTATCAAAAATTCAAAGTGTTGATGGGTAAGAAGCAATGTCAAAGTACAAATATCATGATTGGCTTACAAACAAGCTTACCACAAGAATTTGACTCATACTTGAAGACTTGGATGCAAGCAATACTCTCATTTTTAATGATTGGCTACAAACGGGCTTACCACAAGAATTTGGAAGGTCTTTAAAGACTTGGATACAAGAAATACTCTCATTTTTAATGACACTACATACAAGGTCATGTGGAATATTCCATGAACTTATTTTATTTTTCCAAAGATGGGCAACTAGAGATCTGAGCAACTTCAAAGCTTCTTCTCAAAAAGAACGACTATCCCATGGCTTTTGGGGTGGCTTTATGCTAAAGACAAGAGGACTTCCACATGTAACACCATTTTGAGCACTGTTCATAATCAAGAGACAAAAGTATATAATGGATGTTTACTTGTCAAAAAGACAAAGAGATGCTTGATGAAGATTTGTACATATACATAAGGAGTGTATGTCCTACATCTTTATAATTGTGTGCCCATTTAAGGCCATGTACAACTTTCAACACAAATAAGATTTTGATTGAGTGATGATCAAGTTCTACGTGTCTTGTTTTGCTATTGTCCCTATTTTCTATCTCATTATTATACTTGTCTCATCTAATGCTTATTTTAAACAATGTTTTATACCATGAGTTTCGATGGTTTTCATTTGTCAACACTTGTTATTTGCATGTAGTACTTAATGTTTGAAAATCCTATTATTATACTTGTCTCATATTTTATTTTTCAAGTGCTTGTTTTAAATCAAATCTTGTTTGGTAATGTCCCCCTTACTAGCCTAAGCGGCAAGTTCTATAAAAACATTTTTGAATTGAACTTCAAGTCTAGTCTTTTTTTATACATTACTCTATGGATTAAGCGGCCTCATTTCCAATTTCATGTTGGGAATAAGGAAAAACCTCCAAAAACTCAAAAAAATGGGCCAATCTGGAAATGGGATTTTTCCACTTTATCTAATATGGTATCTCATATCATTGCATCATAACATATCAAATATTTCCTAGCACCACGACTCTGATCCTTAGACTAAGAAGCTATGCCCACTACTGAGCTTGAACTCTATGGGACCACTATGTCATCCACAATGAGGAGCCCCCAAGTCTCACATCCAAATCCTGCAATCATGCAAAATCACACAAAGTTGATTGTGAAACAATACCAATCTTAAGGCACAAATTCTCTAGCTAACCAACACACATGAGTTCACAGGCTACTTACACTCAAGTCTAGGTCCCCAAACACTCACTGCCCAGTACAATGGAAGCCACCTCTTGTCCATGGCATATTTAATGAAATATCTGATTGGCTGGGGGCTCTTGAAGTAGGCGAGTAATTTTGATGGATATTTGTGCCCTCCTTTGACTATTCTCCAACTCCTTTATACACAAGACAATATCCAATTTGATGTAGGACCACTTAGAGCTTCCTTCGTCCATTGTGGTCACTAGCTCTGTTGCACCTTGGATTTGATAAAGAATTATTGTCCCCTCAAGTACTCTACTCAAAATAGTGTACCCTGGTACTTTAGGTACTCTCTATGAAACCCTAATCACTTTGATAATGATGTGCCCTAGTACTTTAGGTACTCTCTATGACACCCTAATGTATATATACATATATATCTATAAGTGTATGTATGTATACATACATATATACACATACATACATACATACATACATACATATATATATATATATACATGCATGTATGTATGTATGTATATATATACATACATACATACATACATATATATATATACATGTATGTATGTATGTATGTATATATATACATACATACATACATACATACATATATATGCATATATATAGATACAAACATACATATATATATACATACATACATATATATATAAACATGTTACACATGCATCCATCCAAACAGATAAATAAAGAGCTAGCCCGTGTGTGTCTTGCAGGTGTCATAGGATCCACCACGTGTTATAGATGTCACCCAAAATATCTTATGATTTATGCAGTGATGGAATCTAGTCCCTTGATATGTATTAGGATTGTTACCCTAGTATCATCCCTAAGTAAAGGGATCAAACCCTATCTCCATCTATAAGTATGGAAGACAGTTGGCTTCTAGATACTATCAAGACAACTGGCCTTATAGTAATTCCAATAACCTAGTAGATATTCAATCTATCTCCTATCATGTAAGTAGAAACTAGCATGTATTTGTTTCAATATTTCGTGTATCTCAATAAAGTACCCTAACTCATAAACAAATGATTTAGACAAATGATTGTCATATTAGTATTCTACTAAGAAAAATTCAGAAAAGAGACCATGAGGCATGCATGCGAGGTAGTATTAAAATCCAAAAATGTCATGTTATGGGCATTCATGGTGTTATAACCCATAATAGCATCCATTTTATCATACTAGAATAGGAGCTATATCATCAACAGTATATGAAATCATCCATGTAAAGACGTATGAAAATAAAACTTCAAAATGCCATTTAGACAATATCATTGCAGTAAGCCGTTACCGTTATTAAACCATATTGCTAAACATTGCACTAGAAGTAAAATATACGTAACCTTGTATCATCAATAATCACACAATATGTGTGCATAGGGAATCAGGGCATCCTATGTCAAGATTAGGATCCCAGTTTTGCCCATCAGCAAGGGTCGAGTGAAATTTTAATCTCATAATAGTATGCGTACAACTACCTAAATCATATCTCTAATACCCTTTGCATGCGATTTTTACCCGCCTGACATTCATTCACTCTGAGCATTAGCTGGCCATGGCTAATTTTGGATTAACATTCTATGTATTGGAATGATACCTGACATGAAATTCATTTTGGGCATTAACCGGCTATGGCTAATTGCGATTAATACACTGAGGAGTGAAAAAATCTAGATGAAGAGCTTTCATGACGATAACGAGCTCCGTCAACTTGACTCCACCTATAAAAAGTAGCAAATGGTTAGTGCTTCCACACTCACTTCGCCCATGTATTAGTGTTCCTGTGCCATGTCTATTGTGCTTGCAACAATAGGGCATTCTTCTTCCTCTCAAGTAACTCATAGTAACTTGCTATTAATTTATGGAATCCCACGATGGCTTTCATATTATTGTGTGTTTCTAACTTTGCATATGATTATGGGTTAAGGACTTGATGGAAACCCATAGTATACTTTGACCATAATATTCATGTTATCAACCTTTGAAGGATGACATGACCTCTCGGGGTATCCTATTTGTGATTAATATTTGGATGATGAAAATATGTTCTTTGCTTTCTTTTGAAATTATTTCAGTTTTGCATGCTGCACTCTAACTATTATGCATGATTAACACTACACCTACTCTCCTAATATGGGCATATCTTGATGTTATGGATGCCCTAAACCCCCTCACACATGGAGTGTTGGATTATTGATGATATAGGGGGCTGCGCTTAACTGGGAATGATATACGATACCCTAGATTTTTTTTAATACAAATAAGTTTTAATAATCTCTTTTATCTTTGGTCTTGCATAACTATGGATTTTTTTAATACAAATAAGTTTTAATAATCTCTTTTATCTTTGGTCTTGCATAACTATGGATTTTTGATGGTGACTCATCGGGCTTGCTCTGTTGAGATGCTCTCTCCGTCCTATAGGTTACACCTACGGCCGAGTGTGTGCGTGTGTGTGTGCAGTGTACACACATGTACATGTGTGTGTGTGTGTGTGTGTGTGTACAGACACACATACACACACACACACACACACACGTGTGTGTGTGGGTGTGTATATATACCTAAGTATACATATATGAGTGTATACCTAAGTACACATATATGTGTGTATACCTAAGCACACAGATATGTGTGTATACCTAAGTACACATATATATGAGTGTACACATATATGTGTATATACCTAAGTACACATATATGAGTGTATACCTAAGTACACATATATGTGTGTATACCTAAGTACACATATATGTGTGTATGCCTAATTACACATTTATATGTATGTACATATGTATATACACACACACACATAGACACTTATATGTGTATGTGTATATATACACACACACACACACATAGACACGTATATGTGTATGTGTGTATGTATGCATATGTGTGTGTATACATACATACATACATATACATATATATGTATACATACATATACATGCATATATACATACATACATACATACATACATATATATATATATATACATATATACATACATATACATATATATGTATACATAGATATATATATAATGTACGTATGTATGTATATGTATAGAAAAGACATATCCATTTCATGATAATACACTATCAAGCATCCCAAGAAGGAAACTATTGATTGTCCTAAGGAGGAAAGGACCACAATATATTCTCACACTGATATAGTCCCAAAATTACATACTTCATTACAATCCTAAACAACACCTAGATAAATAAGTAATCTGGCCACTACAGTCACATTGATAACCCAAAAATGAACATCCTAAGACATAGAGGAAAAGGCCATTATAGTCATAAGGAACATCCTAAGACATAGAGGAAAAGGCTTGAAATAGTTCATGCTTACTCAATGCTAATTGATGAACAACATATATCTATTTGTATCCAGGCCCAAATGGCAAAAATATAATGTAGTAAAGAAGCCTACTCATGCGTGACCACATTATCCATGTTTCCAACATAGGAACATATGTTGTCTTTTCATGACTATTTTTTGGGTGCTTTTTAGCCATACACAGAGGCTCTTCAATTCCATCTCTCTAGCCTCATGGGATGAAGAATTTTTCCATTGCCGGCACCGCACCTTGAACTTCTCTTGCCATTGTGGAGGAACACACTTACTTGCATATCTTTGCAAGCTTTGCTCCTAATGAAACAAGCATGACCTTTCTTTTCCCTTAAGCACATTATTTGGACCGCCATTATAAATTGTCATGACCACAAGCCTATTTTCCTAGGCCTCATCGGCCATAAATCCCTTAAACTCAACCTTGTGGTACCCCTCATTTTCTATGACACCTTTTACCACAAGACACCTTTGAAAGCAAGAGAAATCTAGGTGCCCTAGAAAGATCGTGCTTTGAAAGTAGTCATAAATATTTATGTTGTAAAATGGCATCAAATCCTTCGGAGAATGCTTTATGCTTGATTGAGCCAGGATTCTCTTTTCCAACAAGATAGCTTACAAAGTAAATATATATATTCGAGACCTAATTTAATGTTTTATTTTAATGATAGCAAGGTAGGAAATCAGATTTCACCTTCTTTTATCTAGAGTTGGTGTAATTTTATCCACCAATGGGGTCATTGCTTGGTCATCCATTCTCTCCAAAGTATCTGATTTTGTCTTAAGTGTTTCTTTTAGAATAATTTCTTTAGCCATTGTCTTTTGGACAACTTTTGGCTTTCTTGTTGTGCCATCTTGTTCTATGTATTTGCTTATCTTATCTCTTATTTCTTTTACAACCCCCAATGCAACACCATCTCCAAGTGGGTGTAGGTGACCAATATGAATAACACGCCTACTTATTCTTTTTCAATGTTCATCACCTTAGGAAAATAAAGATAAAGTCAACAGGGACATTCTTGTATCCACTAAGGTGGGATACCACAACAAAGATATTTCAAAGATCCATTCATATCCACACTCATTTGCCTCGCCGCATATCCTTCAAATTTTTCCTTGCCAATGCTTGTCATTCACTACCAAATGAGAGTACAAAGAGTTTTTACATTATAAATTCCCTCCACATTTTCTAATCCTCAAAACTCCATCAAAAGTTGCAATGTTACACATGATCTCATCTATCCAAACTTACCCATCAATCTTGACCACAACTTGTATCTTATCCTTTAATAGTCAATCACCTTTAACAACAAACTTCTCCCCAAATTGAATATCAAGATGGAACACCATTTCTTCTCCCTTTCTTAGCAAAAATGTCAAAAGATAAACCATCGGACACCATTTCTATGTATAGTTGATGCAATCTAATAAAGCATTCCTTCATCTTGAATGTCTTACTAAGATGAGCTATACCCACCTCTATCACTCCATTTGTTGTTACTACTTAGTAGGTATTCACATATATATCCTCACTTAACAAGTATGCTAACTCCATTGTTGCAAAAAAGTGTCAGTTGGACAATATTTTAAGCATTAAATGTGTGAAGCAACAACAGTTATGGACCACATTACATTAAAAAGATTTTAATAATCAACACAATGGTAAAAAATTTATAATCAAAGGCCGTTTTACATTTATCAATGTTATTCTTGTCTTATGGATTCACATGTAACAATATTTATCTCTAAATTTGTACTTTGATCCATTAGTAAAGGCATCTAAGTATATCAATCTCTAATCATGAATTTATGAGCATCAATTATCATGTTCAAATATCAATCTACTACATACATTTGAGATTTTTTACAACTATTTTTTCTAGTTAGAAAACACTGAAACCCCTAAAGCAAAAAGTTTTCATTATCTTTTGAGGGGATAAATACCAACCAATTAACAACAGCTAATGAAAACTTATAAAAATACACACATAATACTGATTTTGTTTCACAAAATAATCCACTCAAAAGTCTTTTTTGCATTAGTTCACCAGCGAAACTAACTTTGTAACTTTTTTCCAACATTTTTAATTTAAAGTATATAATAAAATATCTAGAAAGAGAGAGAGAGAGAGAGAGAGAGAGAGAGAGAGAGAGAGAGAGAGAGAGAAACAAATGAGGAATGCAAAGGATTTATTGTTGGAGTTGGAGATCAACGTAGCAACACACACATAGATGCAGCCAAGCAAGGAGAGATAGATAGAAGCACAACACTCAAAGTAGATTGATGAGAATGAGTGAAGTACAACTGAAGTGACACGATAAGGTCACTTACACATACTCATAAGAGTGTGTACATATGCTCGGGGGGGGGGGGGGGGGGGACCTTCTAAATAGGAGAAAAGTACCTCGACCCATTATTAGCCTATATCCACACATCACTAGTATATAAATGGCTACAAAGCTCCCTTGTAGGGATGATATGAACATGTATAGGGATCCTGTGGCTAATATATCCCCCAAATGGCAATAAGCCCAAAGCTTTGCAGAAAAAAAAACTTCTCTCACAAGAGAGGCTTCGTGAACATATCTACCACATTGTTATGTGTAGAGACATAAACCAGGCTAACCTGTCCTCTCCCTAGCATAATGTTAATGCACCTCAATATTCTTTGTGTGCGACCATGAAACACTAGGTACCTCGCAAATGGCTAATACACTCTGGTTATCAATATGAGGATGGAGGTGGGGGACTACAACACCAAGATCTACCAAAAGGCATTTGAGCCATACACACTCCACAATCGTTGATACACTGTATTCAGCTTCACAACTCTAAGTGGCTTGTCTACTACTTCTTGCTCAGCTATGATATGCATGAGTCACCAAGTTGAAAGAAAAAGCCACTAGTGGACACTTGTGTGTCATAACATCTAGCCCAATCGGAATCATCAAAAGCATACAACTAAACATCATGCCCTTAGCATAGAATAAGCCAAGGGACTAGTGCCTTTTAAGTAGCTAAAGCCTACCAGTGCTTACTTTTAAGACTGTGCATAAACCTACTCAACTCGAAGACCCCAAACTGAATGTCTAGCCGCCCCATATTACATGGATGTATTAGACATCCAATAGCCTGTTGATAAAGTGATGCATCAAATGGTTCACCTACATCATGGAGACTAAGCCTAGCACATGAGTGTACTGGTGTAATAATAGGCTTACACTTTTCAAAATCAAACCGTATAAAAAACCTCTATATGTACTTTGACTATGCCCAAATAATAATGCAACGAGCCCAAATCTATCATCTCAAATGACACATGCAGACTTGACGGCTAAAATATTCTCCTCATTAGGGCCAATGAGAGGCATGTCATCAATGTATAAAAACGATGAAAAAATAATCTTTAATCCTCTTTACATAGAGAGTATTCTCAATTGGATTGTTGCAACACCAAGCAAGTGTTTATCTTCTCATATAATGCTGCTCTGGGAGCCTGCTTAAGGCCATATTAAGCTTTTTTTTACGTGCATACTTTAGATTCTTGCCCCTTCTCAACAAAACCATGAGGTTGAGATACATAAACCTCCTCATGAAAGTCACCATTCAAGAAGGTAATCTTGATATGCAACTAATGTACATTCCAACCATGATGTGCTACCAATGCAATAATACACTTGATCGTAGTCATATGAGATGTGGGTGTAAAGGTCTCATCATAATCTATGTCCTTCTCTTAAGAATAACCATTTGCAACAACAAGCCTTGCCTTGTAGCTGTCACAATGCTACCATTAGCTTTATGCTTAAGCTTATAAACCAACTTTGTACCAATGGCCTTTTTACCATAAGGCAAATCTACTAAATACCAAGTGTCATTTTTTAGGATTGAGTCGTACTTATCCTACATAGCCTATGTCTAATGATCATTTTCTTGTGCTTCCTCAAAGGAAATAGGTTCCTCTTCATTGCATATACTGGCAATGATATCATGATCCACACAAGAATAGGATGCATGATGAGAACCTATACGTGTCGTCCTGCTAGTATAAGAGTAGCTAATTTATTGTCCTACATCTACATAAGCCATTTTGGCATACTCTTGGGCACATGCATGGTGTCCTTTTCCTCATCCACAATTGCCTCATCAATAAGCTGATCTGTGGTGGGCTGAAACTTGAGCTGATTTTCAGCCACTATGGATTGATTTGCAACACCTTTTTGAGCATTCATTTGCTCCACATATGGCTACCCAACATTATACAAAGGTAGGAGTGTATCAAAGATGTCCTATGAGCATACATTTTGTTTTTTTTTTATAAAATCATGGGTTGAATTGAGTTCTCAACAAAGACATCTCTACTCATCAAAATCCGCTTTGTGGCTGAATGGTAGAGTTTATACCCTTTGTAGCCGAATGGTAGAGTCTAAACCATTTGTGGCCATATGGTAAGAGTCTATACTCTTTGCTTTATAAGCCATATTCCACAAAAATGCATTTTATTGCCTTATCATACAGCTTTTTGTGTTGTTGTTTTTGAGACACAAAAGCAAAAGCACGCAAATGAGCCACAAAGGGATTCTTCCAATTCCAAGTTTTATAAGGGGTAATTGTTTGCAAGGCCTTAGTGGAGCATCTATTTAGCACATAAGTGGCACATGTAACTACCTCTAACAAAAAAACATGAGGTAAATCCTCACCTTTAACCATGCAATGTGCCGTCTCTATGAAAGATATGTTCTTTCTTTCAAAGAGTTGTTTACTCACTTACAATAATTGCATGTACTCACTTATCATTATGTTTCCCCAATATTGATACAAAGAGGTTAATCATGATGAAAACATTAATCGGATTAAGCTTGTTCTTCCCATGGTTAAACGGCTCGATAATCTTCCAATGGTGCTTACTTGAGTTTCCATTCCAAGGCTCTTCAACAATTAGCTTCAATATCTATTCAAGATTGCATGTGTCCCTCCTTTCTTTGTCCAAACCTTACGGGAAAGCTCATGTAAGAAGCTCATACAAATGCTTCCAAAAACATAGCAAGCTAATGCAAGGCAGAAAGATTCATCAAGAAAATGCATGGATGAATCCCAATTAGTGAGCCAAAAAAATTTGCCATGAATGTTTGCATAAGTGAAACCCCCCATATTGTTGACCAAATCTTGAAACCTCACACACATATATATTGACACAAGCACACGTACACACACATATTTGTATGTATGTGTGTATGTATATATGTATATATGTATGTATGCTTGACACATTGAAACATGTATATATACATGTGTGTGTGCGCATGCACACGCACGTGTCACACATATATATCCATTGATAACACACACACACACACATATATAGACACAAACTAAATATATACGTATATAGACACAAACTAAACATATACATATATACACATATATGTATATATACACACACATATATATAAATACATATGCACAAATTTATTTATTTATTTACATTTATGTATTTTTTTCCTATATATATTTATAGATATTAATCGATAAATACATACATATATTAATGTATTAAATATACCTCTATGTGTGTGCATGCGTGTATGTACGCATGTGTGCATGTGTGTGTGTGTGTGTGTGTATGTATGTATATATATACACGTATATACATACACAATAAACATAAATATACATGCATACATGCGTATCTATGTGCATGCGTACACACACACACACACATGTGTGTGTGTGTGTGTGTGTGTGTGTGTGTTTTTACATATATATGTATATGCATATATGTACATATGCATATATGTACATATGTATATAAGTACATATATATATATATATCTTGTATACCTATGTGTGTGTGTGTGTATTTACATATATATGTATATGCATATATGTACACATGTATACAAGTATATATGTGTGTGTGTGTGTGTTTATATACATACGTATATAAACTTGTGTACATATATGCTTATATATGTACATAAACATATATGTGTGCATGTACACACACACACACACATGTGTGTGTATATACATCTCTCTCTCTCTCTCTCTCTCTCTCTCTCTCTCTCTCTCTCTCTCTCTCTCTCTCTCTCTCTCTCTAGACAAGAGGAGTTGCTTCAAACCAGGCCTCCGCTATCCAATGTGTTCACCCCTGACCCTAGACATCACGATACCCTCATGAGCTCCAGATCCAGGATATGCTCCATTGCTCCGGCTACCTTTCCAGGTGACATAGCTGAGGAAAACCTCTTGGCCATACTAATTAGCCCCATGCTGGATATTTTGGAGTGATATACAATCTATTGGGGATGATGCTCCTTCATGTTTCATGCTCTTGGTATCCTATGATGAAATTTCCATGGACAGTTTCAATGAGATCGTTTTGAATTCTATTTTATTTTCTATTCCACGATGAGATATGCCATGGACATTACTGTATCACTTTGGTCTCATAGACCCATTACGACTTGAATAGACACTTGTATATATATACATACATACATGTGCGTGCGTGCATGCATGTGCATGTGCATGTGTGTGTGCGCGTGTGCAAGTATGTGTGTGTGTATACATATACATATATATGTACGTATATAGATAAGTATATACGTGTATATATGTATATATACATGTATATGTATGTGTGTGTGTGTGGGGGGGGTGGGTGTGTATACACACACACACACACACATGTATGTATATATGTATTTATATGTTCACACACATATATATGTAGATATTTATATGTTTACACACACACATATATATACATGTGTGTGTGTGTGTGTGTGTACATATATTTATATGTGTGTGTGTGTGTAACATATATATTTATATTCATATTCATATTTCTATCTATATATATGTGTGTGTGTACGCACACATGTATATACATATATACATTTGTGTGTGTGTGTGTGTGTGTGTGTGCACACATGTACACACACCACATACAAATGTGTGTGCGCGTGTGCATGCATATATATCTATGCACACACACGCATACATATGTATCTCTCTCTCTCTCTCTCTCTCTCTCTTTGTGTTGCGGACCCATCTCGCTCGAGAAGAGTTACTTCGGCTCGATCTCCGCTTTCCAACATGCTCAACACCCACAACCCCAACAACCATGATTATGCATATGTACGCGTGCACACACACATGTATGCATATGTACGCGTGCACACACACATGTATGTGTATTTATACATCTCTCTTTCTCTCTCTCTCCCTCGCACTACCTTTCTGCCACCCACAAGTGGGGCAGATTGGCTAGGGCAAGGGCCCTTATAAAGGCCATAGTTCAAGTCCCACCGTTGGTCGTATATGCCCTTGTGTTGCATTCTACTGATGTTAATACCTCTCTCTCCCATAGTGTGTGTGTGTGTGTGTGTGTGTGTAATAAAAGAGGACCCTCACACTACCTTTCTGCCACCTACAAGTGGGGCAGATTGGCTAGTGCGAGGGCCCTTATAAAGGCCATGATCCACCCGAGTTTAAGTCCCACCATTGGTCGTATATGCCCTTCTGTTTGCATTCTACCGATGTTAATACCTCTCTCTCCCAGTGTGTGTGTGTGTGTGTAATAAAAGAGGACCCTCGCACTACCTTTCTGCCACCCACAAGTGGGGCAGATTGGCTAGTGCGAGGGCCCTTATAAAGGCCATGATCCACCCGAGTTCAAGTCCCACCGTTGGTCGTATATGCCCTCGTGTTGCATTCTACCGATGTTAATACTTCTCTCTCTCTCTCTCTCTCTCTCTCTCTCTCTCTCTCTCTCTCTCTCTCTCTCTCTCTTTCTCTCTCTCTCTTGCGGACCCATCTTGCCCAAGAGGAGTTACTTCGGACTTGGCCTCCGCTTTCCAGCATGCTCAATGCCCCCAACCCTGACCATGATCCCCTCGTAAACTCAAAATCCAAGACATGCTCCATCGTTCAGGCTACCTTTCCCAGTGATGTAGCTAAGTTTGCCATACTCATTAGCCTCATGCTTGATATTTTGGAGATTGGTATACAATCTATTGGGAACAGATGCTCCTCTCATGTTTCATGTTTCATGTTTCATGCTCTTGGTCTACTGATGAGATTTCCATGGCCAGTTTTTGAATCACTCCAGTGAGAGTTTTGAATTCTATTTTATTTTCCATTCCATGAAAAGATATGACATGGACATTATTGTATCACTTTGGTCTCATAGACCCATTGCCTCATTTATAGATGCTTAGTATATCTTTCTTTCTCCGTGTGTGTGTGTACATATGTACACACAAACACACATATATGTATACACACACACATATATATATAGATATATGTATACATACATACATACATATATACATATACATATATATATATGTATATATATACATATATATGTATGTATGTATGTATGTATGTATGTATACACACACATATATGTATGTATATATACATATATACATGTATATATGTAAATATGTACATATATACATGTATATATATATACATATATACATATATATATATATATACACACACATATATATATATATATCACATATATATATATATATATGTATACATATACATGTACACATATATATGTATATATATGTATACATATACATGTACACATATATGTACATATATATGTGTGTGTGTGTGTGTGTGTGTGTGTGTGTGTATACATACATACACACACACACATTATATATATATATGTGTGTGTGTGTGTGTGTGTGTACATGTATATGTATACATACTATATGTGTGTGTGTATATATATACACACACACACATATAGTATGTATACATATACATGTACACATATATATATATATATGTGTGTGTGTGTGTGTGTGTGTGTGTGTGTGTGTGTATGCGTGTGTGTGTGTGTGTGTGTGTGTGTGCATAATTATGTAGATATATATGTATACACACACCCACACACAAATACATACATATTTATGTATATGTATATACACACCCAAACACATATACATACATACATACAACACTCATATATATACACATTATGTATGTGTGTGTGTGTGTGTGTGTGTGTGTGCATACATATATGTACACACACACACTAACCTAGGAGCGAAGGTTTCAATGGGTCAATATATTCAATGATGGCTTTCCTCAAAGTAGTGGGGAGATCGTCCTTCACATAATAGCTGAACTTATGCTCTTTAATTACTTGACCATATAATACTGCTGTTGTGACCAAGGAGGCCCCTTGTGTGATTGCAATGGATAGGTTGTTGAGATGTGACATTGCCTTGCAATTTTCAAGGGTCACCCTTGGTATTTGAAGCAGATCCCTCTGCAAGGATTGAGATGATTGTTAGATCCACAGGCTTTGGATCAATGGGTGGATTAGTGAACATTGAAACTCACATACTTATCTACTAACTCAACCTTAATAAGGTGTAGACTTTGGCGTGGCACTCATGTTCCCTACGAATACATAGTAGTTATATCAATCAAAGCCAACTCATGCATGCTTATGGCTATGTATGTCATCATCATCACCGTGAGAGCTTTCTTGGGAATTGCAGACTGCATGTGACACACCACCAAAACCTCTACATGTTGCTAGCTTTGACACCCATATGCATAGATCGATCTTTATTATTCTTCCCTATCATGTAGCTTTTATGGTCCATTAGACAAATCATTCTTCCAAAGCTCTAGTTCACATCCAAACAAATTTGCTTTCATCTTCCCTAAACAAGGCATCACTCCCACTTGATCTTCTTTCGTTAGGCCTTGGGTAGAAAGGAGTTGGGAGTGTTCTAATGTTGCTTGATATTTGATAATCAAAGTGTTGTCTAATTTATACATGAGGTGTTTCGTGTCTTAAGCCTATGCCCAGTAGGCTGCTTGTCAGGTTTCTAAAGGGACAACATATCGGATAAAGAGCAAGGCATACCAAGAGCGTGCAGATTTAGCGACTGTGTAAATAAGGAGGGCATTGAATCAAGTTAGTGCCGTATGGGCTACAGCATCCAATGGGCGATTGCTGGCACAATGTCAGTCAATTGCCATGCTGCTTTCCACCTGCATCATAATGTGTCATAGCACAAAGATCCAAAATTAGAAGTGCATTCACAAGCTATCAAAGTGAAAGAAAGGCAGCAATGAGAAAGATACGGGTAATGACTACCACTAGCCATATACTATATGAGGTGCTCTTGATTTTTCATTGATTATCCCTAGAATGTCTCATTTTAGCCTTGACAGTTCACCACTACCACTGGCCATATACTATATGAGGTGCTCTTGCTTTTTCATTGATTATCCCTAGAATGTCTCATTTTAGCCTTGACAGTTCACCACTACCACTGGCCATATACTATATAAGGTGCTCTGAATTCCAAAAGGATCAACATCATCCATACCCAATCCAAGACTTAAATGTCTAGGCTCTTCAATGAAGCTTGGCCACATTTCCTCGATGTGCTCATCCATCTTCTATAGAAATTATTAACACTTTTTACAATAAAAGTACCCCTTTGGTACCAAGATTTTCACCATTTCAGTTAAAATCCCCTTATGTATGTAAATTTTGTATAACTCCACAAGAGAAAAAAACCCCTTCTATTGAACTCACGTGCTACCTTACATATTTATTAGTGACCCCTCCACCCCCCGGTAAAGTTCATGTCACAACATAATGTCTCATTATTTCCACATACCATGATCAGCTTCATAAATCTGCAAGTTGCAACTATTGTTGGATTGTGTATTCTCTTTTCTAAGCTCTAATCCACAACAAAGCTACTGCCTTTGTTTCTACAATGTGCCAAAGACTCATGAATGGAAGAAAGGAAAGTTACAACATATATGTGAATATTGTTTATTGCTCTTCTTGAAAGTTTCTCTTCTTTGGCGTATATGTTGGGTTTAACATACCATGTCACTCTCCTCTAATCACTAGATTATTACCTTCTCACCACCCAATGTTAACTCACGTACCCATAATGTCAATAAATGTTTTGATTCTCATCCACATTGGACTCTCCCAATAACCCTCTCGACCCCCAAGGAGATAGTTCAAAGTCCTCTCAATGTTGTGCATCTATTATAGAATGTTCTATTAACATGAAGATATCATCTATATAGTTAATCGTTTGTTGAAGCCAAAGCTCACATGCAAATAATTATTGGAGATCACTTCATCAGTCAACGTGCCATCTCGATAAGGATATACCCAAGAAACCATGGGTGCCATATACAATTAGAGCTCAACATCTAGAATGACACATGATTATGTTCATGGCAAGAGAAGACACCTTATGGGAAAATTTAGCCAAACATTCAAGGTTAGCCAAAAACCACCTTTGGTTATAGGATTTATTAGAAGTATACTTGGTCACCTACATTATTGTGCACAACTATAAGAGATGAAAGTAGAAGCATCATGTTCATACAAGCGAAGCGTATGTAAGTAGCCTGTGATGGTGTGAACCTCCCACTAACTGATGCAGTTGGCATTCAGCCTACATGGTGTATCCAGTACTTATGTATAGAATAATATATTAGAATATATGTGCATGATATCCCATTCCCAAAATCATCCATTTGAACCAAATATATAGAGCTAAGACTATGAAATTTTGAGCCAAATATATAGAGCCAAAACTAGGAAAGTTGGAAAGAATTCAAGTAGATGTGGATTGCCAAAGGAGTTGTCAATCAAAAGGATAGAGTTGTTCTCATGTATTTCGTTTATGTTAGCACCATGCACATGTGGGAGATAACTTGAGAGTAACCTTTTGCATACAGCATACCAAATTAGATATTAGTGTATACATATGATCATTATCATATATATAGAATCTATTGGCAGTTTATACAATGAATTAGGGTTTCACATCTCTTATCTCTCTCTTGTCTATTGTGTACTTTCACGTCTCTTCTCTCTCTTGTTTAGTAGTATGTTTTGCATGAATATCCATGTACTTAGCATTAAATTAAAACAAACTTCCACATTACATGTAACATCAGGGTAACCATAGAGATCTTTAGTAATGCATTGGAGGAAGAGGGACTCGTCAACCACCATAAGAAGCAAGCATTTTCATAAGAAAAGGGATCTATAATAACTTGGGCATATGTATGGGTAAATTGGAATTCTAGAAGAATCGATGGCACCATCTAGTTTAGGGTCATGTCTTGTGCTCATGGGCACAAGACTTTGTAAACCCTCTTTGCAAGATATATAATGTTGTATGTACCAACTAGTCACTTATTAGACTATCGATCAGCTGCTCGGCAAAGAATAGCTAGAGGGACCCTACGTTATAAGTGGTATAAACATGGAGTTATGCTAACCATATCCTATCCTAAACCCTAGATTATCTTGCAACTTTATTAGAATAAACACCAAAATATAATGTAAAGTGATATTGGGGCTAAGGGTAGAGGATGTCCATTTTCCAAGAAAAAATCTCTCAGTGTCCGATTCTGGGAAAAAAATAAATCCATGCAAAAGCCACATAAGAAAAAATAATATAGGGCTGATAAACAAGCTATGCATTGTGGTGAGAATAAAAGGTCTTTGTCTATTGAGAGTCTCAACATGTACAAGGGGTCAATTTAAAGGTGCCATGGGGATGCCGTTTAGATGTCAGCATATTCGTATATGGCAAGGAATGGCACCCTCTAGGGGCCAGATACCAAAGTTGTCCACTAGAACCTAGCCACCATAAATGTCCGCATGGATTTCCTCATAACTTCCCCTTGACTCTAGTAAATGCTCTCACTTCCATCATTTGTAAGCATTCACTAAAACCTAGCCACCATCAGTATCTACATGAATTTCCTCATAATTGTCCCGTGACTATACTAAATGCTCTTGCTTCCATCATTTGTAAGCATGGGTGATCATATACATGATGATGTATATTCTAGGCAAATAAACAAGCCATGGGTTGGCTAGCCTGTAACATACCCATTGTAAATAACAATGTACTTGCTTCAGAGTTGAAAAATGTAACATACCCATTGTAAATAAAAATGTACTTGCTTCAGAGTTGAAAAATATAACTTAGTTTGTCATCAAAAAACTTCTATTTTTAGAAAATGAGCCATTTTTGCTTAGAAATTTATAATTTTGAATCCAAATTTGGAATCTACGCATAATTTTACGCTTAAAATAGTTTCTGAACTAAAAACGGGTACCCGGAATGGGTTTAATTAAGCTTTTAAGCCTTTAAATCTGTGAACTTCCGACCTAAAATAGTAACTATCCACACATCTAATCAACGAACCGAACACGCCCCCATGGTCACGGGACAAGGCTGGACATTTTCGTCAAAAAAAAATTTTTTGACCCCCCGGGGGCAATGACGGCGGGGCGGCGCCCGTGAAATGACCGACAATCCACCCGGGACACCCAAGTATGTACACGACCTAGACGCACCCTCCAGCACACCCCTACACGTACCCCCTCCTCCCAGAACCCTCTATCCACAGGTGTCGCGCTCTCTCTCTCTTGGGGACACCTCCACCCCCATGTGTCACACTTTCTCTCTCTTTGAGACACCTCCACCCCCAGGTGTCTCACGCCCACACTCTCTCCCGGACACCTACACCACCTAGGTGTCACCTTCTCGCACCCGGACATCCACCCTCCAGTACCTATAAAAGGACCCTCCCAGCCCCCTTCTTCGAGCAAGCCCCCAACAAGGGGCGCTAGGCGCAAGCCCTCCCTCAAGCTCTCGGACATGTCCTACACTCTTCTCCCCCCCTCCGTGTGAATAGACTTAAAGTGTGCTTGTTCTCCAACCCTTGCCTTGCTCTTCCCTAGGCCTCCCTAGACGTACACTCTTCTCAAGAGCTCTCCAAGTTAAGGACACCTCTCAAATTCCCCCCCCCCCATATGCGGCGACTTAAACTTAGGTTAAGAGGTCGTTCCTACCCATAAGCCTAACAAGCTTTTCCTACCCCAAACGGACTCCGTTTTCGAATCCGTTTGAAATAGTAGAATTCTCTCTTTTCTCTCCAAGTTCCCAACCTCTTATATTCACCCCGTTCTCTCTCTATCCTCTTAAAACTCTAGTGCTCCTATGGCGCCGAAATGCCGCCGAAATGAAGAACCACGCGCTGTCCGAGGAGGGAATGAAGCGAATCGCGTCCCTGCAATCGACTTCGCCCCTCTTGAAGCGAATAGGCATGAAAACGATAACTAGGTTGGTCATTTAACAAGTTTAAGTAAAATTCTCTCTTATGAAGCTTAATGCAAAGATTCAAAATAATAGGAAAGGAACCAAGGTTAAACCCCTAGTATAGATGGCCTAAAGTACCTTATGGTTACTCTTAAGTAAAGTTATAAGAAAATAATCTTGCTTTTGAATCATTGTCTTTCCGAAACGATGGTTTTTGTTAATGTGTGAATTTATTGAATAAAGGCTATGTCCCTTTTTATTGGATACACTACTGGTTTATTGCTAACATGCAGGTACAGCTTCTCCCCCCCCTTAGCTAACTCCGTGCTTGCCTCTGTAGCCGGGCGGAGGATATAGCCAGGCCGGGAGTCGGCCCAGGGCCATCCCCTCCTATGCCACTGGGAATTGGATTTCACCACCAGGGTGATGTATATATGCTGCCTAGTTCTGTGGGTCCAAGCTAGTGCGGTGACTTAACCCCCACCTCATGAGGAGACTTCCCCTCCGAAGGGCGAGAGGGTTTGGTACAAGCGGTAGTACCTGAGGGGGTGACAGGACGGCTTGGCCCCCATCGACTGGCTGACGACGAGGGGAGACGATCCATGAGATTTACCCAGCTGGTTGAGGCTGGAAGATCGAATTCTAGATCATCGGTGTGGTTGTGGTTGTGGTTGTGATTGGATTGTGGTTATGGTTATGGTTATGGTTTGGACATGAAGTTTGGATTGGAATATCGGCCCGGTTCCAGGATCTTTGTAAATATTTTTCACTGTAAGTATGTTTGTTGATTTCAATGTTGTGCTAAGGAAGATTTCTTTTAAGGAATCAAGTGTAATTAATTAACAAAGGAATTTGTTTTTAAGTGTTTCACAGTGTGGTAGGAATTAATTAGAAAACAATCGAACAGGTGAGTGTGTGGAAAGTGGGAGAATGGATGCCCTGACGGTACCATTCTAAGGATGGGTGGACCCGATCAGTCGGGTAGCTTTCTACTAATCGTAACTTACGATACTTAGGGAATAGTAGAGTCCCGAACAAGACTTGTTTTAGGGGACCGAGCCAGCGGTCGTGCCTGATGAAATACGGGGGAAAAAGGCGTTGGCTTCCTTGAACCAAGTGTGGGTCTTGTTCCATCTCCACACACATTCCGTGTGCTGGGGATTAGAATTTCCTTTAGGATGACTACGCTTCGCTTGCGAGATAGAGTTAGGTCCATCCGTTTGCTTGTAACCTCGTATTTCTACGAGATCGAGGTGTCGTCAATCGAAAAATAACACGAGACTTAACCGCCTATCAAAAGGATTCCCCCGCCCTACGGGTTGGGGTCCTTACACGTGGTATCAGAGCAGGTTTAGACTTGGGAGATTTCATATTGTATTCTCTTGTTGCTCTAGGAATTCTTGTTAAACTAATCTAGTTACGGCTGGACGCAGGAGGACGAGATGGATCCCTATTCTCGCTTCCTGGTATTCCAATGCATGTTTATGACTGCTTGTCGTTCTTCCGCAAATTTGAGTTCCGTGACACTATGATGCACATTATAGACAAGCTAACCCTTCCTCATTACACTCGCATCGAAAGGGGATGGAACAGAGCTGAGCATTGGCATCGTCGATCTACCTATTTCATCATTCGAGCTGAGCACGTCGGCAATCTCACCAACGACTTGAGGCGGATCTGATATGCCGAGATGTTGCGGATGATTCGCCTGTTCTAGTTTATTGGCACTCCTCATAAACACCTATGTCACTATCGATGGGAATCGCATGTTGCAGAATCGATGGGTTTACGATAGTGTGACTCAAGTTGTATCCCCTGATAGATTAGCCGTTACCCGTCTTTCTAGACGTGGTTTACCTCCCCTACCAGAGACTTATCGAGTTCTTGAAACCATGGGAGAACCCCCCTACTTTTTCAATGCTACCACCGCAGATCTTTATTAGGTTCCCTAGAGGACTACCATGTAAATAAATAAGATTGGATTTAGTCCAATCCTTGTAAATGGCTTGGTTCACTTGTAAATATTAAAGCTTGGAATAAAAGGTTTTGATTTTCACACTGATTGTCTTATGTGTGTTAAACCGCCTAAGTGACATGATTCTAAATTTAGCTTCTTATTGATAACCAGGATTGTCAACTTCTTGCTCCCAATGCATTATATACAGATACATAGGAGAAGAAGCTTCTCCTCAAACAAATGCAACCTCCCTCATTTAATGGGGCAGGTTCAAAGATTGAAAGGGATGCAGAAGTTTGGATAGAAGCCATGGACGATTACTTTTCGGCTGCTGGTACAGGAATTAGGAATCAATCCATACTTGCCAGATTTCGTCTTACCGGGGATGCCAAACTTTGGTGGAAGCAATGGTGCCGAGATAAGGGTGTCACTGAAGATACCCAAACCTGGAGTGACATTAAGCAAGCTGTGAAGGGCCGTTATCTTCCCCCATCTCATGAATCTATTAAGATGAACGAGTTCTTCAGCCTCAAGCAGCTTAGCTTAACCTTGGAGGAATACTACTCAAAATTTGTCACACTTGGCAAATATGCTCCACCTATGTCGATCACTCAACAAGTGGCCCGATTTTGCCAAGGGCTGAATGAACCTTTGGATTCTCGCCTTGAAGCAATGAGGCCAACTACCTTGCAAGATGCTCTTACCCAAGCCAAACCTCTGGCTAAAGAAGTAAAGAGTGGTCAAGCAAAGAAGAGAGTCTATCTTGAGTCTAACCCAAGGGGGCGCCTTCAGAGGAATTACCAATCGAATTTCCGCCACAACACTATTGGTCAGTACCCCAATAATTTTATCCCCCGCAGTTATGCTAATTCCACTTCAGAATCCTATGGGGACCAAAGGTGCTTTTATTGCAATGAAGTTGGCCACTTCCGGAATGAATGCCCCAAACTTGCAAGACCCTCTCTCAATCCTAGTGTCACTGCTGCTCCACAAGGCGGCCGGGTAGTTCAAGGTCGTGGGATTCCTAATAACCGCCAGGCTGGACGAGGTGGTGGTGGACGTGGTAGAGGTCGTGGAGTGACTGCCCGTGGCTGCTCTATGATTGGTGAACCGACTTTAGAGATGGAAGAAGAAGAGCAAGCCACCATTCATGCAGCTATAGAACATCAAGGACCTAATCAGCAGTTTTATGTTATCCAAGCTCCGGCTACTTATCAAGGTAGATCTTTCCAGCTCTTGATTGATTGTGGTAGTACGCATTCATTTCTTTCTCCAAAATTCTTGCGTAAGTTACAGTTAGATCAAAAACTAGCCCAAGCAATGATTGTTGAGTTAGCCCCAGTGGAAAAGAAGAAGTATCCCGACATTGTGTGGGAGATCTTGAATTTGAATTGGGTGGTGAATCAACCCATGGGTATTTCAGAAGCTTACCATTAGGGATTTATGATGGAATCCTTGGTATGGACTGGTTAATTGCAAACAATGCTGACATTCACTGTGCTGAAGGAAGCATCACCTTTAAGAATAGTCAAGGGCAGGTAGTATCAGCCCAGGGAAAAACAGGTAAACCCAAATTTCATTTGGTCAAAGCTAATCGCCTTCTTAAGGGAGTGCGCAAGGGCCAACAGATCTTCCTTGTCAAACTCAACAGGTTAAAGAAAGCAACCCAGATTTAGAACCCTCTTGGCTCCAAGAGTTTTCAGATATCTTTCCAGAGGAACTTACAAAACTACCCCCATCTCGAGAAGTATATCATGGGATTGAGTTAATCCCTGGGGCTGAATTGGTTTCAAGGAGACCTTACAAAATGTCTCTTCCTGAAGCCATAGAGCTCAAGGAAATACTTAGGCAGCTCATTGAGCAAGAATTCATTCGCCCTAGTAATTCCCCATGGGAAGCGCCTGTTCTTTTCCAGAGAAAGAAGGATGGCACGCTTCGTCTTTGTATTGACTACCGAGGCCTAAACAAGGTCACTGTCAAAAACAAATACCCCATTCCTCGCATCGACGAACTTCTTAACAGACTTTATGGATCCAAAGTTTTCTCCAAGATGGATTTAAGGTCTGGCTACTATCAAATTAGGATCAAGGAATCAGATATCTCCAAAATCGCTTTCAATACCCGCTATGGCCACTATGAATTTACAGTCATGCCATTCGGATTAACCAATGCTCCCGCCACCTTCAACCGCCTGATGCAGGATATCTTCCGACCCTAGTTGGATGAATTTGTCCTTGTCTTCTTTTATGACATCTTGGTCTATTCTCAGTCAAAAGAGGAACATGAGGAGCATGTATGCAAAGTATTGCAAATACTGCGCGAACATAAGCTCTATGCCAAGAAAAGCAAATGTACCTTCTTCACTTCCCAAATTGAATATCTAGGGTTCATTGTCTCCTCAAAGGGCATCTCAGTAGCCCCAACCAAAGTCAAGGATATATTGGAATGGCCACCCCCTAGGACAGTCAAAGAAATCCGTGGGTTTCTAGGCATCACAGGATGGTATAGGATCTTCATCAAGGATTATGCCAAGATAGCCACACCCTTAACTGATCTCCTCAAGAAGGAATGTAAGATAGTATGGTTACCAATCCACCAAATCAGTTTTAGCCAACTTAAGACTATCCTCACCTCAGCACCAGTTCTGAAGCTCCCTGACTTCACCAAAGAGTTTGAGGTTGTCACTGATGCTAGTGGTCTTGCACTTGGTGGTGTCTTAATTCAAGAAGGAAGGCCTGTGGCTTACACTTCTCGTAAGCTTAAACCCTATGAAGTCAATTATGCCACCCATGATTTGGAACTCCTTGGAGTTGTTCATTGTTTCAAGTTATGGAGACACTATCTCCTAGGCCGTAAGTTTCTGCTTGTAACTGACCACCAAAGTTTAAAGTGGATCTTCACCCAGCCCAAGTTATGGAGACACTATCTCCTAGGCCGTAAGTTTCTGCTTGTAACTGACCACCAAAGTTTAAAGTGGATCTTAAAGTGGATCTTCAACATGAGGCAAAGGAGGTGGATTGAGATTCTACAAGAGTTTGATTTTGATATCAAATTTCGTCCTGGAAAGGATAATGTTGTAGCAGATGCCCTCAGTCGCAAATCCTTCCTAAGTGCAATCTCTATGCCAAATAACCCCATCCTAGAGAAGGTAAAGCAGGTTTCACCTCATGACCCTGATTACCAAAATCTAGTAAGCCTAGTTCACAAGGAGGCACCCACAGAAAAGGAAAATGTATTGATCAAGGGATACACCCTCGATGATGAATGCCTCTACTTCATGCATAGGTTATGTATTCCCAAAGATCTTGCACTGAAGAAGATGATCTTGTATGAAGCTCATGATAGCCCCGTATAGCAGCACACCCAGGTTATGCAAAAACCTTGAATGCCTTAAGGAGAAGTTACTTTTGGCCTAGAATGAAGAGAGATATCCTTCAATACATCAGACAATGCCTTTCATGTCAAAGGATTAAAGCTGAAAGAATCAAAATGCCCAGGAAACTCCAACCTCTGGACATTCCTCAGATGAAGTGGGAATGTATTAGTATGGATTTTGTCACAAGTCTTCCCACAACACAAAGAGGATATGATTCTATTTTAGTATTTGTGGATATGCTTACCAAAGTGACCCATGTTATCCCAGTAAAGAAGACATTTAAATCTTCTGATATTGCCCACCTTTTCATCAAGGAAATCTTTAGGCTTCATGGATTGCCAAAAAGAATAGTGAGTGACCGGCACTCTGACTTCACTTCAAAGTTCTGGACATCATTATTCCAGGCTATTGGAACACAACTTTGTTTCAGTACAGCTTACCACCCAGAAACAGATGGTCAAACTGAGAGAGTTAATCAGGTTATAGAAGACATCCTGAGAGCCTATTGTGGGCGTGAACCAAAGAAGTGGATTCAGTATCTCCCTCTAGTGGAATTCTCTTACAATACATCCTATCACCAAAGCATAGGGATGTCACCATTCAAAGCTCTTTATGGTCAGGAATGTTTGTCTCCCTTAAATTTCTCTGACCCCCCACTAAAGGTTGAAGCCTCTAGGATGATGCTTGAAGAAATGGAAGTACAAACCAAAGCTATTCGTAAGGATATTAAAGCCGCCCAGGATCGACAGAAGCATTATGCTGATACCAAAAGATCTGAAAGAATTTTTCAGCAAGGAGACAAAGTTTTTCTTCGAGTGCGGCCAAAGAGAAGTTCTTTATCTCTTGGAAAATTTAGGAAGCTGAGTCCAAGGTATTGTGGGCCTTATGAAGTCATCAAATGTTTGGAAAAACATGCCTACAAACTTCGCCTCCCGACCCACCTCAAAATCCATGATGTATTCCATGTAAGCTTACTAAAGCCATATGTGCCTCATCCTGATCATATTCTTGATGATGAACAAGTTGTAATCCCAACTCAGGGAGTCCTTGAAATGAGACCTAATAGAATCATCGACTCTAGAGAAAGAGTGCTTCGCAATAGAATCCTTAGGGAACATTTAGTGGAATGGAAAGATTACCCTGAGGAGGATGCCACTTGGGAGGAAGAGTCAACCCTCCAAAAGAATTACCCAGAGTTCGTACCGAGATGAGGACATCTCGAGTTCTTTTAGTAGGGAAGGATGTAA